>NC_080581.1:69981816-71181816 GCF_029962835.1 Magnolia sinica
ATGTCTATAAAAATAAACACACTCAACTTCCACTAACTGAATAAATATGTGGGGTTAATGATTCTCATGGATGTTACATGATCCTCAAATGGCGTAATAGATAGCCCTTTAGTGAGTGGATTCGCAATTATCTACTTAGTGTCGATGAACTCCACAGACATTATATGATTCTAAACTATTCCCTTCACAACAAGATACTTGATGTCGATAGGTTTTGACCTTGATGAATGCTTATTATTACTAGAGAAGAAAATCGCAGTTGAGTTATCACAAAAGATTCTAAATGATTTCAGGATATGCTCCAATACCCACAAATCTAAGAAAAAATGTTGTAACTATAGTGTCTAATTTGATACTCCATGACAAGCAATGAACTCAGGTTCCATGGTGGATGAGGTCGTCATCTTGTTTTACGTTTTTTCAAGATACAGTCCCACTAACCATCATGAACATGTAGCTTGAGGTGGACTTCTTTGTATGAACGCATCCAACATAATCTTTATCTAAGTATCCAACCAATTCTAAATGATCATTACCTTTAATATGTGAGTATGCACTCTTTGTCCCTTGTTTGTAGCACAACACCTTTGCAGTCATCCAATGTTACATTCCTGGATTAGAGAAATGCATGGCCAACATTCCATTTACATAGGAAATATCTGGTCACGTGCATACATGAGCATATACTATGCTCCTTACTATTGATAGGTACGAAAAATCTTTCATTCGATTCTTGTCAAAATCATTCTTAGGAGACTAGGCTTGGGATGTAGGCTTTTTCTTTTTTTCTCTTTTTTTTTTTTTTCTCCTTGTTGTGTTGAGGCCCCATTTGTCTCTTAATTATTTCTATTGTTGGGTTATTGCCATTTGTTGATAACAAGGGAGCTTCCTTTCTTGCCTACTAAAGAAAAAGATAATCTTCTTGTTGACATCATTTAAACTAATATGTTAATTAATTTATCCTAATTAGGAACTTGAACATGGGTCCACTTTTTCCTAAGAGAAATAAACCAAAGATGATTATTTCTGCAAAACCTATATTCTGAACCTATAGTAAACAATCAGTTATATAATGTATACTTTAACTATCACATACCTCTTATGACCTACCAATTGTCCTTGGAAAACAATATGAATCAAAGAGAAGTGTAAAAATTATGATATCAATAAGTGTTTAAATTCCAATTAATGGTTGACAATAAACCCCTCCTTGCACAAGTTCCCAGGCTTCAATGAATCATTCACAAAATTTTGACAAAACTTAGATAGATGAACAATTCTAGGTAGTTGTAATTGAAAAAATTGCCACCATCACAGAAAGATTACCAGGAACTTTTTTAGATTCAAACAAAAAAGAATTCTCTTGATAATCTAAAGTTCCATCGGCGAAATGAAATAGATGTTAGGGCGTGTGATAAAAAGAGCCAACGGATAGCTTCACCATGGTCGATATAATTGAGAGTAAAAAAGAGAAACCTAAACATCATCACCACTTGTTTGTCAAAAAAAAAAAAATCAAGTATGAAAATAGACACAAGAATCAAGACGAGAATATATAAAGCTATTGCAGAATTAGTATCAATTACTTTGTGTGTGGAAAATTAGGATATCATGGGATATAGGGCCATCATCAAAAGAAATGCTTGTCTAAATGTCAAATCGAGCAAATTAGTAAAGAGCAAAATGTAGTAATAGTCTTTAAAGTGAATATAAGGAAAGTGCTATGGATAGCTAATAAATTGTCTCCAGGGATTGTTTGGATTTGGGCAAAGTTGTATCTCAACTAGTAGTCATGAAAAGCCATGCGTGTCTATTGTTTGTCGACTCCCTTATGCTTAGGAACCAATACAGATTTGAACGAGTAATAGATTTGTGATTGTGGGTTCCAGTCCTTGCCCGAGTGGTAGACTTCGAGGAGTTTCAACACGAGGTCTTGGGTTCGAAACCCATAGGTGGTGAAATCCCACTAGGCCATGAGTGGGTGTGTGGTGGGTGCATGAGTAAAAAAAAAAAAAAAAGGATTTGTGATTGTGTTGACTATGGATTAGGTGTCCCTAGTTGAGAGGTGAACTACTTGCCCATAGGGGTGTCAATGGGCTGGGCTCAGGTTTGAAAAATCAGATTTTTAAATAAGGCCAGCCAAACGGCCTGGCTCGAAACAGTTCTAAATTCGAGACCTACCCCAGGCTTGGCCAGTTGACAGCCCTACTTGTTGATGACATTATATAATTTTGGTGCATATGATGATCATATTTTTCTAGGCACATGTGTGACATGTTTCAATGTACTGATCAGTATTTGAATGCTAAGTTTAGGCATCCCTCTTGTGCATATATAACATGGTCAATTTTTAAGAAGTAAAAAAATGTAGCACACCTGTCGAATAACACATAAGCATAAGTGTGTAACCATTTTAATTTCTCCACATGTTTCCCAATGTATCTTGATCTTTGTGTGTTTGACAAACAATGAACAGAACACTAGTCAACGACAACATGCTCATGACCAAATCCAAGTATGCCTTGAAGTCCAAAAACTCATGGACAACAACTACATGGTGGCAATGAGCCAGGCTAGGGTTGGCCCTAGTCTCCAAAGCTCCAGCGGGTGGACCTAGCTCAAATCAAGTTAAAAAGGTCGTGGCCCTTTTAGTCCTGGTCCAACACAACAACCCTTGTAACAAAAGGGGTGAAATGGTGGAGGATTTAAAATGTTCTAATCTAAGAATTTTTAGAGGTATTCCTCTTAACCATGACGAGTCCAGCTAAGGATTGGTTTTGATAACTGAAATGTAATTAAGAGTGACTTTAAATTACACATGTGCCTTGAATTGGAGTCAATTGTAAAAGATTTAGAGACCGTTAATTCCTTTGTGCATAATGTGGATGGCCAACATAATGATTGGACCGTCCAGCAAGCTGGGCCTTGTCATTTGTCAAAAGCCCACATGGCCCAGCCCAAACACCATACAGTAAACATGAAGTGGTACACTTAATGGGCTGTTTGGATTCCACACATACATTGTTGTGGACCCCACAGAAGTTTGTGTAAATGGAAATCCTGGTACCGTGAACGTTAGGCAACCTGCACCGAATGCATGGTTTGGACTCTACGCACACATTACAGTGGACTCTACAGAAGCTCGACTGCATTGGAATTCACATAAGTTCCAAGAAGGTATGTAATCATTCCCCCTTGAGATCAAAGCCATTATGTATTTTCTGATTCCAAGGTTAAAGCTACTCCTAATCTCACATGTTCAACTGGATGAGAGTCTCATTAGCCTCAATATATGATCATCTCATTAAGTAAAGATGAATAATCACTGACATCCCATCCGTTAATTTTGTTTGATGTGTCCAAACCCGACTAAAAGTCCGTTTGGATGAAACCTCTAGAAAAGGAGGTTCTCACAATTGTCACCGTACTTAAAATAGACAAATACTCTAGTGCTGGATACTTGGACAGTTCAGTCCACTCATCCAGACCGTTCATTACATCCAACAAACTTTTCATAGAGTACAATGGAAACATCACACCAATCCGAAAAAATATTAACCATTCAATCAATGGCCCATAATATGGACAGTCAAGATTGTTTACATAAAAATAAGTCTAATCAACAATCTGATTCATCTGTTTGTTAGGGCCCATCACGGATTGCATATGATTCCAAAGAATCATTTTTGTTTGGAAATCATAACTATCCATTCACGCCTTGGAAAAGGGATGGCTACAGAAAATAAGGCTAAATCAAGAATGGATTGGACCATCTAATCAGTGAAATTTTTGTGTGGTGATCCCTGAAATGTGTTTCAAGTTTAATAGACAGTTCAGATCGATCAGTGGCCTGTCCAAGTGAACAAATGCAACTAGGAGCACTATAACTTACCGTGCACTGAAAAAGCATTGAAGCATTTCTCTTTAAAATAAAAGATAAAACTAGCTGATTAGCTCCAAATCATAGGACCAGAATCAGACCTGATTTTGACACTTTGGACAACCAAAGATCCCCATGTCATGCATGTCTAGCATTTGGGCCATGCCAAACAAAGAAGGGCTCATCATGCGGATCACTTTGTAGAAAAATCAGGCTAGTCCACACTTAAGGTGAGACACATGTACACCAAATCAGACCACCCGGGCGTCCAATTTAAACCATCTATTCTCACAATACAGTGTACCCCACCGACGAGCAGACCATCCTGATTTTTTTGTCAGGGAATCATGGTGGGACCCACTTTACACAGTTTGGGCATCCTCCACATTTAACACACAGGCATATTTACTGCAGTTGACAACCTTGATCGAGAGATTTGTAATTAAATCCATGATTAACATAAAGTAAAACATGAATGAAAAAAAAAAAAAAAAAAACATTATTAATATCCTCATATTTCCTAGTAAAATTGCAACTCCCTCCATTTAAAAACATAAATAAATTACATTCTCATACATTCAACTGATTGAAAGCCTTTATTAATCAAACCACCTTACTCTTTCTTCCCACTTCCAACCATCAAACTCATACATGATCATCAACTTCCCTTAAGTTAGAAAATGACTATTAGATGAAGCCCATGATTTAAACCTCTAGGACTTTTCTTAAGCATCAGAAGACTATATTCAAACCTTCGTATGAATAAATGTCTTTATTATCCCCATCATCTCGCTCCTCGGAAACCGCCCAAGACACCCCCTTGCAGCTGCTATCTCATCACATTCACTAACTGAATCACCACCAAAAGCCTTACTCTTCTCTCTTTGGTTCAACTCTGACACCTCAAAATCTTCCCTAAGGTCTTCGCCGGCCTCAACTGAAGGAAGTGGGATTGCATCAAGGGGAGTTCCCATCACAACAACCTTGTTGGCTTTACAAAGCCTTAGAACCATACACCACAAAGATAGAAATGAACACCTTTTGTATTGAAATAGTTTTCTTCTTGCTTTTTCACTTTGCTTACATTGAACGTACAGTGCCGCACTTGTTTCCATAGTAACTTGCTACCATGTGAAATACCTATTCCACTGGCCACAACACATGGAAATTCCAATAACCATAACATGTGGCGGTTCAAATGGCATGAAAATGCCAGAGGTTGCTGGAGCATTAGAATCGTCCATTTGGTTTGGACGTTCCAACACTCCCCTTCAAATCAAAACCAATTTTATTCCAAGCATTGACCTTAGTTGTCTAAATGTATTAGTAGGTAATGCCTTAGTGAATATGTCCACGACCTGTTCAGTGGTGTGACAATACTCCAATCTCACCACTTTCTGCTTCACTTGATCTCTGAAAAAATGGTATCGAGTATCGATGTGCTTGCTCCTTCCATGTTGCACCGAATTTTTTGAAAACTCAATTGCTGACTTGTTATCCACATATATAATTGTGGATCCTTCTTGTGGATGCTTCTGCTCCTTTAACAGGTTTCTCAACCAAATCGCCTCATAGACCATGGATGATGCTACCACGTACTCTGCTTCACATGTAGACAAAGCAACAACACTTTACTTCTTTGAGTTCCATGTGAAAGCAGTCAATCCAAGATATAAAACATATCCCATGGTGCTTTTCCTTTCATCTTGGTCACCTCCCCAATCACTGTCTGAGTATCCATACAACATTACTTCATCTTCGTATGGATAGAAAAGACTAAACTTCATTGTTCCTTTGACATACCTGAGGATTCTTTTTGTGGCTAGCCAGTGTGATTCTTTTGGCGTTTCCATGTACTTGCTTAGAAGTCCAATACTGTAGGCGATATCCTGCCTTATGATTGTGAGATACCTTAGGTTTCCAATCAGACTCTTGAACAGAGTCGAGTTCATGCTTCTTCCTTCTCCTTCTTTTATCAACTTAAGGCCTGTTGCTACAGGCATGTTTATGGCATTGCAATCGGCCATCTTGAACTTTTCAAGTAATTCATTGGCATACTTCTTCTGAGATATATAGATGCTACCATGTTGTTGCTTCACTTCAATGCCTAGAAAAAAGGACATCAGACCCCCCGTCAGTCATCTCGAACTCCTTAAACACGACCTTCTTGAATTCATCAAACATCGGTCGGCTGTTTCCTATAAATAGCAAGTCATCAACATAAAGACATGCTATGAGCATATCACTATGAGCATTCTTTTTTCTGTAAACTGCATGCTCATATGGACATTGGGCGAAGTCGTTCTCTTGAAGATAGTTGTCGATGCATACATTCCAAGCACGTGAAGCTTGTTTCAACCCATAGAGGGCTTTCTTCAATCGATACACCTTGTGTTCCTCCCCTTGCATAACAAAGCCTTCAGGCTAGTAAACATAGACCTCTTCTTCCAGAATTTCATTCAAGAATATAGATTTCACATCCGGTTGGTAGATCATCCAACTATGATGGGCTGCAAGGGAGATAATCATCCTCACAATGTCAAGGCGAACAACAGGAGCGAAGACTTCTTCATAGTCCACCCCGTACTTCTGTTTGTAGCCCTTTACTACGAGCCTGCCTTGTAGCGATCGATCTCACCATCAGCATTTCGCTTAATCTTGTACACCCATTTGAGACCAATGGTCCTCTGGCCTTTAGGGAGTGAGATCAGCTCCCATGTGTGATTATTCTCGATAGCATGGATCTCTTCTTCCATAGCCTTTCTCCAACATTCTTCATTCAGGACCTCTTTAAATGTAAGAGACTCATGATCAACATATAGATAGAATAAATTTACTTCTTCAGTTCCTGTATATATGTCATTGAGGCTTCTCATTTTGATCGGAGCCATGGGTGAGGGAGAATTGGACGAAGACGTGCTGGCTGAATTTTGATTTGATGAAGTACTTCTAGGATAGATGGAACGTACTCCTAGACTTCTGCGATCCAAAGGGGGTGATGTGGGTATCTGCTCCTAATTCACATGCCTATCTTCTTCATATTCTTCGGCCTCGACCTGATTTCCTTTGGCAGAATCTTCCTGGCTCCACTTCCAGGCTTCTTCCTCATAGAACACCACATCTCTACTTACCACCACCTTATTAGTTAGTGGGTTGTAGAGCTTGTACGCCTTCAATGCTTCACTGTAGCTAATGAAGATGCACTTCTCACCACGATCATCAAGCTTCTTTATTCTCGCTTCCGGAACTTGAGCATAGGTGACACACCCAAAGATTTTAAGGTGTGCCACACTTGGCTTGTATCCACTCTATGCTTCCTGTGGTGTCTTGAATCTGACACTCTTAGTCAGATACCTATTGAGCAGATAGGCAGTACATGCAACTGTCTCTGCCCAGAAATTCTTCGGTAGACTTTTTTCCTTCAGCATGGCCCTTGTCATGTCGAGAATGGTACGGTTTTTTCATTCCACAATTCCATTCTACTGTAGTGTGTAGGCTGTAGTGTGTTGTTGCTTGATTCCTTGATCCCTGCAATACTCTCGAAAAGCTTTTGAGGTGTACTTTTCACCTCTGTTAGATCTCGAAGGGTTTTAATTTTAAGACCACTTTCTTTTTTAACAAGGGCCTTAAAATTTTTAAAAATAGTAAAAGTAGCAGACTTTTCTTTAATTACATACACCCACAATTTTCTACTAAAATCGTCAATGAAGATAATAAAAGTATTTATTACCTCCAAGAGAGATTGGCTCTAATGGTCCATAGATGTCAGTGTGAACAAATGTAATGGTTCTCTTGCTCTTTGGGATACTCCACTCAGAAAGAATTTCCATTGTTGTTTCCCAAGTGTGCACTCTTCACACACTTGTTCTGGAGCTTTAATGGTAGGCAAGCCATATACCATGCTTGATGACAATAGAAGTTTCAGGCCATTGAAATTTAGATGGCCAAAGCGAAGATGCCATGTCCAAGAATCATTCTTTACTTTTCCATAAAAATACTTCTCGAGCATTATGTTTATATAGAGCGAAAATATACGATTCTTCGCCATGTGGACTTTCGTAATCAAATGTTCATGCATATCTCTTATGGAAAGAGAAGAATTCTCCATGTGTAAAACATACCCTTTTGAGTTGTCCGAGACTCAGTATATAACTTTTCATGTTGGGCACGTAGTACACATTGGAGATGTAGTTTGGAACACCATTCTTCTGAAAGATTTTGATTTTGCCTTTACCTTTCACCAGTATCTTTGACAAGTCGTCGAATGTCACATCACCATGAACTCCTTTTGTGAGTTCTTTAAATAGACTTCTGTTCCTGCACATGTGATTACTTGCACTTGTGTCGAGATACCATACATCTGGTCGATCACAACATTTTTCTTGTGCAAGGAGCACTGTAGAGTCTTCCTGGTCATGACTCGATGTTTCAGCATAGTTGGATCGTTCATCGTGACCCACTGGCTTGCTCCAACAATCCGAGGCATAATGGCCGAATTTGTTGCAATTCCGGCACTGAATATTTCTCATATTTCCTCGACCACATATGGATCGGCCTCTACCATTCCCTCTTCCATGGAAATTGGTAAATTTTTGTTGATTTTGTGGATGGTTCAGATGATATCCACTTTCTCTTCCTCTTGCATTAGTGTTGGTGCCGCGACCTCCACGATTTGTATGACCACTACTTTGGTCATCTAGAGTCAACTTAGACTCTAAGGCATGTTCCAATGTCGATACATTATTTTTCTGCATTCGTTGCTCGTGCACTTGCAACAATCCCATCAACTCTTCGATGGACAACTTTTCCAAGTCCTTCGATTTTTCAAGAGCCACAACTACATGCTCGAATTTGGTTGTGAGATATCGGAGTATTTTTTCTACTACCCGAATATTTTCAAAATTTTCGCCATTTCTTTTTAAATTGTTAACTATAACAAGCAATTTTTTAAAAATAGTCTGAAATGGACTCACCTTCCTTCATAAGTGCAACTTCAAACTCGGCTTCAAGGGTTTGGAGTCGAACCCTCCTGACACGATCAACACCCTTGAATATGGTGCTAAGACTCTCCCATGATTGCTTGCATGTCATAGCTTTGGCGATTCATTCAAAGGTGGAGTCATCCAACCCTTGATATATAAAAAAATAAAGCTTTCTTGTCATTTTTCCTTTGATCTTTGAGAGCAATCTTTTGTTCGGCAGAATAGGAGGCTTCTTGCTCCGTTGTGGGTTCTACATACCCATCATTGACGATATTCCATAGATCTTGGGATCCGAACAAAGCCTTCATCTGGATGTACCAGTTTTCATAGTTATCCTTGGATAACTTTGGAATTTGCGGTTGGATCGAGGACGCCATCACTTCTTCACACCACGGATCAATGCCTTTTTCTTGACGTAGAAGTAGCAACACCTTGAACACACGATCTGCACCTTCAAACTATACCTGGTCCCACGTGATCGTCTATTTCTGATACCACTTTGTTGGCTTTACAAAGCCTTAGAACCGTACACCACAAAGATGGAAATGAACACCTTTTGTATTATTTTTCTACTTGCTTTTTCACTTTGCTTGCATTGAACGTACAGTGCCATACCTGTTTATATAGTAACTTGCTACCATGTGAAATACCTAATATGCCCTCGTTCCATTAACTACATTTAATCAATTTCTAACGTATGGAACCCACCAGCCACAACACGTGAAAATTGTGGAAATTCCAGTAGCCATAACAGCTGGCATTTCAAATGCCATGAAAATTCCAGAGGTCGCTGGAGCATCTGAACCGTCCATTTGGTTTGGACGTTCCAACGAGCCTCCCCACCCACTGCACTCATGTAGTCTTCTAACCGGCACAGCGCAAACGGGACAGGTTCAAAGCTTTGGTCCCCATACTCGACCGGTGTAAAATGATCTCTAGTGACACAAAGTAAGTATCGGAACTTTCCAGTCGGTTCCGCTTGCCAGAGGAGCCTGGCGATCTGACCGATTGCTCGGTCAACGGCTTCCAACCCACTTTCAACACACTCGCTTTATAATGGCCAGCGTCATCTATTGCCTGTAGAAATAGAGACCACCTATATGTTCAGATCGCTCAAATAGCATGTGCAGATTGCAAGGCATGGAGAAACTATTATAGTCATGTTAATCAGAGATATTACCATATTGGCCTATTTCATATCAGAGAGCACTGTAAATTATATTGCTCTTAGTTGCTTTGGGGCACGTAGACAGTCACTACAACAATTGGGACTTCGAGCGCCGGTTGTTATAATAACGGCGTTAATCAAGCGCCGATAAATTGATCTGTCGGAAAAAGCATTGGCGGCACTAGGTGAGTTTTAGCGGCGCTTGTTTGAGCGCCGCTCACTATAGTTTTTCCCGACGCGAATAAGCGCCGGTACAAATCGATTAGAGCGCCGCTAAAAGTGTTTTCTGAACACTTTTTCTAATGAAAAAACGCCATAAAATTTCTACACAAGTGCCGCTAAAAGCTTTTGTATATATTTGAGAGTCCCTAACATGCCAGTAATTTTTTTAAATTAATTTTTTTTATTATATATAATTCAATCGAAACCTGTATTTTTTAAATATTCGAAACATAAAAATGATGCCATACAAATAAAACTGAATATTAAACAAAATTTATATTACTAGACAATATATATATATATATATATATATATATATATATATATATATATATATATATATATATATATATATATATATATATATATTACAATAAATTAAAAATGGTTTTTAATATAAATAAATAAATAAAAACAAATCCATCTATCAAACAAAGTTCTTACCCTCTCTTGGACTTTCAAGCTCCTGTTGCTAAGGAAATGTTTGACAGTATCCACAATTCCTGAAGCAGTTAGGCTCTCATCTAGAGGCAGCTTCTCAAGTGCTCCTAGCACTGCACCATTGATTCTTCCACAGAAGTGTCACTTGTGCCACCACTACACTTTTGAGCTTCCTAGAGCCATTGGTTGAGAAACCTATGCCCGTCTAACTGAAAAAAATGATTAAGGCAACCATTCTTCTCTATCGTTGACAAGGTACTTGCTACAATTGACATCCTTGAGGGCCTTTCGGTGCACAAACTTGACCATGTTCCCACATCTGAGAGCTTCATTAATGACCTTCAATTAAAAAACATTAAAAATCATACACATCATTGGAAACAGGTTAGAAAGTGAGAAAAATAATAATAAAAAGAACAAGGACAGGTAGAAAAAGCAATAAACAAAAGTGTTAATCTAGCATGTGTTTTGCACCATTCATTAAAAGTAGGCTGATCCACTACAAAGCTTTTTAGCTTGAGTTTGACCTACAATTCTAGGTGTGGGCCCATTTTGATTTGTGTGTGACATCCAATCTAATTAACTACCTTTGGACCTCTTCATGTTCTCCTTGGCACTCAAAAGAAACTCAGGTGGCTGTGGTGTGGCCCACCTGATCATTCAATAAGTTAAAATCATCAGGATATGATCCATCCACATTGGGGCCACGTGTACCATCTATCCAATCACTACCATTTAAGAAACCAATATAAAGTCATATATTAATCTATAGCCCTTAATTTAAAAGATTAGAAAGTTACACTTACATGTTGAGTAAACTCCATTTTCTTGTAGTCATCCCAGTTCAAGTACTCTTCTTTTCCTTTCACATTTCTTATACTTTCATGCTCTGACTGCAGTCCAATGAGTTGATCCAGACCCTTCCTTAGATCCAATGCACATTTCAGGACTGCCAGGCCAAATCAAGGATGGTTTGGATCATCTGATTAGTGTGATTTTTGCATGGTAGTCCACAAAATGTGTTCTGGAGTTAATGGATAGTTCGGATTGACCAATTAGACTGTCCAAGCGAACAGATACAACTAGGAGCAATACAACTTGCAGTGAATTGAGAGCACTGGAGAATTCCTCACATCAAAAAGTTGAATTGTGCAACTGGTGACGTAAATGGATAGGGATGTGGAACAGATTTCAGATGATTAATGCAAATCTGGGTGTCATTTTAATGTCATTTTCCTTCCGTCCACACAATGAAGAGGATGAAAACATAGAAGAAAAATCCTAAAAAGAGAAATGTTGCTTGTTCTGGGATTGGAAAAGTTATTCGAGGTTTGCTAGCCCCACATGCAGCCAACATGCTAAACTAGCATGTGTTAGACATCTGAACCATGCAAAACTTGGAAGCCACCATTCAGATGATCCAACTCAAAAGAAAACTAGATTAGACCCACTCAGCAGGCGGGTAACAAGCATATGTAGTGAGTGGACTGTCGGCAAGTTTCTTCAAAACATTCATTGCTTTCATTGAGCGGTTGCCAGCCAAATGAGTGGACTGGCCTGATTTTTGTTCAAGGTCATCATCATGGTAAGACCTACCTTCTGCGAGACTAAAATGTCCAGCACATACCAGATCGGCATGTGAGCTTCATGTAGAGAGGCGGCATGTTGGGCTATGGATGAAGATTAGATTAAACACTTAAGTAGAAGTGCAATGCCCACAAGAAAAACTGAAATTTGTTTAAAAATCATTGGAAAAGATTAAAAATATAAAAGCTAAGGATGATATTGGACACTACCATAATGTGCTAGGTCACTCCAACAAGGCATCAAAGATGACCATTAAAGATACCAATAAGATGATGCAGGTCCTGAAGCATGAAGCAATGCTACAACAAATTCAGGTGTCAGAGCAGGGAACTGTCTGTTAAAAAAATGTTAGCAAATATACAGAATTAGGAAGCACGAGCGGAAGCATGAGACTGAAATGCAATTCTAAGTTGGAGCAGGAAACAGAAATGTAATTCAAAGCAGGAGGACCACCTAGTTAGAAGGATTGTCCAGCTAACACAAAAAAAGCAAACTCTCAAATCATAGAAGGAAACAGAGAAGGGACAGAGAAATGCATAAAACAAAGAACACGTGTAATAAATAAAAGACAGCTGAAACAGAAAATAGCCACGTCACTCTGTTCAAGGTGAAATAGATTTCATCCCTGCTATGGCTACTCTCTTTTTGAACCCCACACTGCCCATATGTGCTAATGTGGTAGAGTCTATGCACGGTACATCAGGTGGGCACCAATGTGGATATAATGTGGCCCAAAAGGCCAGCCTGGTATAGTCCATACCTTTTTTATTTTTTCTTTTTTTGGTCATGCATGTGCGGTAGACCTGATTGACCCGAGCAGCCTGATTTTCAGGTCAAGGCACATATCCCCAGTGGGGCACACCATATGAACAACTTGAATCTTTCCAGGAGAGAAGAATTCACAACCCTACTCTTACAGGTAGCCATCACATTTCTCATTGCATTTTGAACCACAAAGCCTTTTCATGGTTGTTAGGAAAACAGGGAACAATAAAGGGATTATATAACTCAACAGTTACCACCTTTATGTGAAGGAAACCAAAATCATATCCATCTGTACGACCTGATTTCTGATCTTCCCCTCCAGGTACAAAAACATGAGGGCATGGCTGCAATGGAGCAGAAAGAGCTTTTGCAATAGCTGTTGCTTTGGAGGTTAAGAGTGTTCGATAATCTCCAGTTGCTCCAGGCGCTTCTAGAATATCGATTCCCAACGACAAGCCCAGCCCTGCGATAATCTTGGTTGGAGCTACCATGCATGGCCACAAACCATGCATCTGTTCAAATGCCGGAACCTGAAAAACATGAAAGCTGACACAAATTTGAGAAACTCCAGCCCTTTTACTACATGGCAACTCTTATTATTTCGTACGAAAGAAAAAGAACAATTTCAATCTAGTCAATGTTCAAGTGAATAGTTTATTATTTCATAAAATCCACAGAAGCACCATCGTTTCAAGCTAATCTAAATATTCTTTAGTCTGTGTTTGGCTGCACAAGTTAATTGACTTCCAAACATTCAGTTTAGTCAGGAACAAGTTAGACAATTAATGACATTTCCTAATTTTCATAATTGGGGAAGAAGCCCTCAGATTGCGGTTGCACAGGACTGCAATTTGGAGCTCAGAACATCAAAATTATTTGATACAGAACGAATTACAAGCTGATCAACTCCACGTTATCAAACTAACAATTGCAATACAAATTGATAGTTCATCCAAACCAATGTTTCAAAATAGAAACTGGGTCAACTGGGATTATCATTTTTCATCTGTGAAAAATAACAAAAGTATTTATCCATTGTGCTAGATGTGTGTTGGATGTTTAATCTGTTCATTCTACTATTTACAATTTTTTAATTTAAGCAAACATCCTGAGTTAGACAATTCAACCCAATTAGACTAAGTGTATGGACGGAATTGGCATATACATACATACATACATACATACACACACATATATATAGAGAGAGAGGAATGCTCACCTGCACACCTTAGGTGAGCACCTGTGAGCACCTTTGCAAATGTGTCATGGGCACAGAATCTGAATGGTCCACGTGATGCGGCACCCCTTGAAACTTTGCAAATGAAAGGTAGAACCAACATAAGTTCACACACGAGCTTCATCAGGTATTTTGTAAAATTTCAGGAAGAAAAGGATAAAACTTTAAAGACTTCAAAATGAGAAAAATCTTGCAAATGATTGTTAAATTACCTACTACTCCAGCCCATTACAGGTAGGGCAGTCAACAGGCCAGGTTCCGACCAGGGCGAGGTCTGTCCAAGCCTGTCCTGCAAGCCAAAACCTAGGCCCAAGTCCAGCCCAGGCCAGTGACGGGTCAAGACTAACAAGCCCAACCCCTGGCCATGATGTTTATGCATGGCCTGGGTCGGAGTACGGCCTGAGCCCAACCCCAGATACCCTCTTTTATGCAAGATCAGGTTGTTCATTTGGTATACCCAATCGTGCATGATTTGACAAAAAATGACTTTGAAGTCACATTCAGATCTAACTGACAGGATCCTAGACACAGCTCAAGCCTATCCTGGTTAACAAACAGGCTTAAACTTTACTGCCGGTCCAGCCCTCAAGCCTGGTATTTCAGCCCAAGCCCAGCCCCAAGTGGGCCAAGCCAGAAAGGCCGATGGTCCAGCTCGGCCCATTGACACCCCTAATTACAGGTGGCTTCAGGCCTAGACTCTTGGCCCTGGACTCAAATTCAGGCATGATACTAACAAGGGCAGTTTGGAGTCAAGGTTGTTCTGTCAAGTCGGGCCACACCCCGGCTGCATGTATAGAATGACATGGAGGCACAAAAACACTGCCTCCAAAGCCACTAGACCCACTCCCTCTGTGTGTGTGTGTGTGTGTGTGTGTGTGTGTGTGTGTGTGTCTGTGCACGTGTCATTTTCATCACTATCTTAGCATTTCTCCTAGTAATTTGGAGTCAGTTTAATGGTAGATTCGCAAAATTTACAATCAGCTGCCAACCAAACATCAAACTTCCTCTTTTACCCGATTTTGGAACTGGTGCTGGCAAAGGCTCAGATTGACAGCATGAGAATCCAACCAAGTCCCACCCCGTACTAACCCCAACCAAGGGTGGCAATGGGCCAGGTAGCTCACTGACCTGGATCTGGACCGGGCTTGGAACTACTAAGGGTGGCAATGGACCAGATTGCATGCATGGTCTGATTAATTTTTGGGCCAAGTTTAGGCTCAAGTCATTTTAACCTAACACAACCTGACCCAATGCTGCCCGACCCAAATTTTTATATACATGTGTTATATCCTACAAATATGCCATTCTAATCCTTAGGCAACCATCTATCTTTAGTATGGATTGTTGGTTTCATTCCACTAAAATGTTTTTTTTTTTTTTTTTTTTTTTTTTTTTTTTTTTTTTTTGTGCATTTTGGGTCGGGCTGGGTCCAATCAGGTTGGGCCCAAGCATAAAAAATTTGTTTTCTGGTCAGGCTTGGGCCTGCTATACTTGGCCCCTGCAGGGCCCAGGCCTATCCTGGTCTAGTTCGAAACCGGCCCATTTCCACCCCTACAGCCAGGTTTGGTCGAATCGGGTCGGCTCCTGCCCACCTCATTGGCAACACACCACCAAGGTTCTGCACATCATGCAATCGGCTTACGCAGGAGTTACGCGGATTTGCTATGAAAGCCTTTTGCATATACAAGCGGTGGAGCCCACCATGATAATTGTAAGAAATGTATCCTGTTTATCAGTTTTTACGTGTCAATTTAAGACATACAGCAATTAATGCGGTCAATCTAAAATTCAAGTGGGCTGCCTGAGAGGAAAAAGTGAGAAAAGAAAGTCTACCTATGAAGCCTTTCTGGGCTCCACCTTGATAATTATATGTCATGGATGACCTAAAATCATTATATATATATATATATATATATATATACACGGATATCTGTGGCCATATGAATGACTGCGATTGAATGACCACCATTGAAACATTCATATGATCACAAATGTTTGTATATCAGGCCGATGTTTTTATGTTCTTAGTGATTTGCGACGGTCCACATAAAACATTCATAATCATTTATTGGGCCCAACGAGATGTGGTTCACAAATCCAGCCATCCATTGAGTGTGTCCCACTTGGATGAGGGTTCAGACCAACTTTTAGCCGCATCCAAAACTCATGCAGGCCCCACCAAGTGCTTTTATATATTTTAGGCATGTCTTCACATGATTTTAGATGGTATGGCCCACCAAAGTTTCGTATATGGCTGATTTTTTGGATATCCTATAACCAAAAGGGCACCCATCAAATGTACGGTATTGATGTTTGACACACATCACGGTGGGGCCCATAGAGCTCCAAAGTTCCCACGAGGTCGACCTCACGTGTGCGTGTGTATGGGAAATAGTACTGTGAGGTCAAGTGCGCAAGTGACAGGAAGCAATGACAGCTTCTCGGGGAAGAAGCCAATATGATAGGAAGATAGGGCCCACCATCATGTTGTGAGAAATCCACACAGTCCATCTGTTTTTCCATGTCATGTTAAGGCATGAGATAAAAAATGGGGTATTTACAAAACTCATGTGGGCTGCACGGTAAGAAACATTGAGGATTGGACGTCCTCTTGTTGAGCATTTGTGGGGTTACAGAAGTTTTAGATTGAGGTAATATTTTTGTATCGTCAGTTCATCCTAGTATGAATGACCTTGTGAATGGGACGGATGGCATATAAGAATAACAGTGGACCTCAGGAAAGTTTCAATGATAGGCATTTCCCTCCTCACATTTTCTTATCATGTGGCCCACTTGAGTTCTAGATCTATCTCGTTATTTTTCCCACGTCCTAACATGAATAGATAAAACGAATGGACAGAGTGGATTTCTAACAAGCATTTTAATAGGCCCACCTATCTGTGTAGATAAAATTTCATTCCCACCCAATCCAATTGCAGGCGGTCTGTGTGGGGAATATATCAGGTGCAACTCAGGCCTCACCCAAGAAGCTGCTGCCCTTATCGTAGGCCCACATTGAAGTATGAATTTTATATCCAAGCCGCCCATCTGTCTTTATAGATCATTTTTAAAATGGGTCCTTACTCTTACTTTTGTGGTAGACTCTCAGGAATTTCAACACTGGGTCAACGGTTCGAGTACCCATAGGTGGTGAAATTCCACTACGGCATGCATGAGTGGGTTGTGTAAAAAAAAAAAAAAGAAAAAAAAAGAAGAAAAAAAACACTTAAAATTTGGATGAATACTATATTTGTTTTCTGACTTCATCCAGGGTCATGTAACTTATTAACAGGTTAGATGGAAAATAAGCATGATGTAAACTTTATAGTGAGCAATGGGAAGTTTTTAATGGTATAGTATTCAATCACCACTAGTTTTAATAGTATGGTCACCTGAATCGGATCTTCTTTATTGTTGGAACCAAGACTAAAATTGTCTTCCAAAACAGAAGGGCAGTACGGTTATACAATATGCAAGTCAAGTGGGCCCTATGGTAAGGGACGCACTAGCTCTCTTAGGTTGGGCTGCCACCGTACCTAATCTGCTCCCTTCCCTCGTGAAGCGGGGTGGCTGGTGTGCCACCATGATGTAAGTATTATATCCACACCGTCCATCCATTTGGCAAAATCATTTTAGGGTATTGGCACAAAAATTAAGATCTAAAGCTTAAGTGGACCATAACACAGAAAGTAATAGGGATTAAATGCCTACCATTGAAAACTTCTTGGGCCGCAAAAGTTTTGGATCAAGATGATATTTGTTTGGTCCCTTCATCCCGTTCCGTGTGACATTACGAACATGTTGGATGGAAAATAAACATCATGATGGGCCATGGAAAGGTTTCAACGGTGGGCATCATTTTCCCCATTACTTTCTGTGTTATAGTCCACTTGAACTTTGTATCTGCCTCAGTTTTGCGCTCATGCTCTAAAATGATCTGTTAAAATGGATAGACCGTGTGGATATAACACATATATCATGGAGGGTCCCACAGAATTGGGGACGGGAACACACCCTCAAGATTGTATAAGGCAGATTCCCCCCCCCACCCTTTTTTTCAGGACAACATCTCCACGGAATATTTTGAAATTTTATCGTCCAATGGCTCAAGCAAAGACATGACTTAACCTTACGTTGAGGTTGTATTCGCTGGACCTCGTAGTACCATTTCCATATATATATATATATATATATATATATATATATATATAGAGAGAGAGAGAGAGAGAGAGAGAGAGAGAGAGAGAGAGAGAGAGAGAGTCATGCTCACGTGCACACATTTGCACACATGTCATGAGTGTCTAATCCAAATGGTCCATGTGATGTGGAGTCCCAAGAAACCAAAGGGGATAGATTTTCACCTGATCAAAAATTTTGGTGGACCATAGCGAAGAGAAATGCAAATCAAGGGAGGAAACTATTTTCATTTTTCATGGCCCAGCAAAGTTTTGGATCAAAGTAAACGTTGGGCTTAGGGGCTTTCATGAGGTGTTGCTTCACGTCAACCGTTCAGATTTTAGATCAAAGTAAAAGTTGGGCTCAGTACTTCACATATGATGAGTTCTCAAAAAAGCTTGCACAAGTCCATGTGAACCGGTGCGCAACTAAGCATTCGGGCATTCACATAAAGTATGATGAGTTCTCAAAAAAGTTCGCATGAGTCAACATGTTGCAGCACCCCAAGAAAACCCCAGGTCCAACTTTTACTTTGATTTAAAACTTTGGTGGGCCATAGAAAAAGAAAACAATTTCCTCTCTTGATTTGCATCTCTCTTTACGCTCACTAGAGTTTTAGATCAGGGTAAAAATTGGTTCCTTCGAGTTTCGTTGGATGCTGCATCACATGGACCATTCGTATTAGACACTCGTGACACATTACAAATGTGCGCACGTGTGTAGGTGAGCATGCCTATATATATATATATATATATATATATATATATATATATATATATATATATAGAGAGAGAGAGAGAGAGAGAGAGAGAGAGAGAGAGAGAGAGAGAGAGAGAGAGAGAGAGTGTGTGTGTGTGTCATGCTCACATGCGCACCTTTGCATACTTGTCATGGGCATCTAATCTGAACAGTCCATGAGAAGCAGAATCCCATGAAACCCCAATTAATGTGCAAATTTTCACCCTAATCTAAAATTTTTGTGGGTCATAGAAAACACAAATGAAAATCAAGGGAGGAAACTGTTTTCATTTTTCATGGTCCACCAAAGTTTTGGATCAACCTAAAAATTAGGTTGGGGGGTTTCATGATGTGCTACTTTACGTGGACTGTTCAGATTTTGGAGTCACATAATGTATGATGAGTTCTTAAAGAATAGGTTAATTGAAGTATTAATTATGTTGTAGGTTATATATATATATATATATATATATATATATAGAGAGAGAGAGAGAGAGAGAGAGAGAGAGAGAGAGAGAGAGAGAGAGAGAGAGAGAGAGAGAGAGAGAGTGTGTGTGTGTGTGTGTGTGATGCTCACCTGCGCACGTGCGCACCTTTGCACACTTGTCATGGGCATCTAATCTAAATAGTCCATGTGATGCAAAAACCCATAAAACCCCAATGTACAAATTTTCACCGTAATCTAAAATTCTGGTGGGCCATAGAAAAGACAAATGAAAATCAAGAGAGGAAACTGTTTTCATTTTTCATGGCCCACCACAGTTTTGGATCAACCTAAAAATTAATTAGGTTGGGTGTTTCATGATGTGCTACTTTACGTGGACCGTTCAGATTTTAAAGACACATCATGTATGATGAGTTCTCAAAAAGGTTCACACTAGTTCCGTAGTTCGTAGCAGTTATATATATATATATATAGTAATGCTCACACGCAACTAGTTGGACAAATTAAATTAGTACTAGCTGTGTATTAAATAGCAATTTTTTTTTTTTATTATGCGGCCAGTGATATAACACATGTGAGTATTCATAATATCAAGTTTTATATAAGTATGATATAAATTATAGGTCAAAGATCTAGCCTATCCATCAAATAGGGTATGCTAATTATATTTTATCTTCTAAAAATTAATAAAAGATAATCATTATTGAAGCCACACATATAAGTTGAATATATATAGCTAGAATGGATTTCTAATAACACTGTTTTCTTATAAATAAATATCATAGCATTAATCATTAAAAAACAAAAAATTATGTCCTTCACATGTTAAAAAAAAATCTTATCTAATTAACGGATCAGATTTCTTATACATTTAGTGCAACGCACAAATACATCACATCTGTGCAGCTTCCTAAGTCATCCCATTTTCTCTTGACATCCATGGCCGAATTTAGATATCAACTAATCTTAATATATGCTCTCCTGCATGAAGGAGCTTTTTTTTTTTTTTTGGTTAGCTTGTCAGTACACACGCATGTCAGTCACACACTCCACCTCGGGCATAAAGAAGCTGCTCCACGGTACTTGCCTAAACGAGTACTCAGATTGGGTGGGCCTCACTGTGGTGTTAAAGTGAAATCCACCCGCAACCATTATGTGAATCACCTCATGTTTGAGCCAGGGACAAAAAATCTGCCTATCTTTGTTTCAGTTGGGCCACACGATTCGAAATTTTTTAGGGGAAAAATCTCACCATCTACACTGTTCTCTAAATGTGACCCATTTTTTTAATTTTTACTTTTAACACACGCACACACCACCACCACACGCTCACGCCTTAGTGGGATTTCACCACCTATGGGTACCGAACCTTGACCATGTGTTGAAACTCCTTACGGTCTACCACTGGAGCAAGAATAAGGACCTTAAATGTGACCCACTTGAATCCCATGTGAGCTTGATTGTTTAGCCTTTAAGGATATCTATTGGTTTTGAATCTAATGGGTGTAATGGATTTTACATGCACATTATAGTGGGCCCTGTAAAAATCGAGGGTGGACATCTCTCTCCTAACTATATTTCTTGGTGTGCCTCAATTAAATAACAGATCATCTTGATTTTTTGGTCACTAGCCTACCATGGGATTACAAATATAATGGTCCGAGTTGATCTCATATGCACATCAAGGTTTGACCCAGTAAAATATCACTGCTGGCGTGACTCATGCACTGGTTCCTAGAATATACTCGGGGTACCAAGAAAAGATCGATTAGTTCGAAAGAAAAGATTGATGTCTTCCGGACGGACTTAGATTGTGTAGTGTACCACACAGCACGGGCATGTATAGATGGCGAAGATGCGTGGGCCTCACCATGATATATGTGTTCTATCCACACTATCCATCCATTTTCTCATATTACTTGAAGGCATGGCCCCAAAACTGAGGCTAATCCAAAGCTCAAGTGAATCTCACCAAAAGAAACAGTGGGAACAATGATGTGTTGACATCTTCCTAGGGCCCACTATGATGTTTATTTGCCATCCAACCTGTTCATGAGGTCATACAGACATGGATAAAGAAAGGAAAACACAAATATCAACTTGATCCAAAACCTATGTGAATTCAAGAAGTTTTTGAAGGTAGGCCTTCAATCCCCACTGTTTCTTGTGGTGTGGTCCACTTGAGCATTGGATCTACTTTATTTTTGGGGTCATGCCCCTAAATGATTTGAAAATATGTATGAACAGTGTGGATAAAACTAATAAATCATGTTGGGGCTGATTTTCAGTCCCTTGTTCTTACATTGGGTGATCCACTTGATGGAGGAAATGGATTTCAAATTAACACCAGAGGCAGGGCCCATCTGAATATCCAACCCTTTGTGACCTGAAATTACTCGTCTCTCGTGGTATTAATCTCTCCAACCGAGTGTTGCCGCCCGCGCAGACAACCATCCTCATATTTTTACAGGGCCCACCGTAATGTGTAAGTAAGATTCACTCCCATCATTAGATGTGTTATTCCATTCCTGGCCTAGAGCCAAAAAATCATGCTAACCTTTGATTCAACTCCGCCACCGCAATGGAAACGGTAAGGAGAGACGTCCACCCTTGATTTTTACCATGCTCAACATGACAAGAATATGCAATCCACTCCAACCATTAATATGACACTAAAATCTATGGCCTATGTCCGAAAATCAGGGGTATATGTGATTCAGGTGGGCCGAACCAATGAAAATAGTTTGGAGGGTGAGTTTTCCTTGTACACTGTTTTTAATCATGAGGTCCACTTGAACCATGGATGAGGCTGATTTTTTATACATGGTTCTAATATGGGGTGACTCACCTGATGGTTGGGGTGGATTTCATATTAACACTATGGTGTGGCCACCATAGCTAGCTACTTTTCCTCTTAGAATAACTTTTATGTGTATTGTTATTAAATAGCATTAATTAGTCTTTGAATTCATCAACTGGTTGGACGAAAATGCAATGTCTAACTAGTTGTGTGTGAGCATTTCACACACACGAGGATGGTGAACAAACACCACAAAGATGCCTGGTATAAGGCAATTGGGTGCCCACTGTGATGTATGTGTTTTATCCATGTTGTTCACCCGTTTTCCGGCTCATTTTAGGGCATGATCTAAAAAATCGATGTATTTACAAGGATCAAATGGACCATCCCAAAGAAAACAGTTGGGATTACTGTTGAAAATGTTCTCAGGCCCACGGACGTTTTGGATGAAGCTAATGTTTGTGTTTTCCCTTAATACAAGTCTTTGTGTCCTTATGAACAGGTTGAATGACAAATAAAAATCACTGTCCTTAATACAAGTCTTTGTGTCCTTATGAACAGGTTGAATGACAAATAAAAATAACCTAGAACCTAGGTAGGTTTCAACTGGGACATCATTTTCCCCACTGCTTCCTGTGGTGTGGTCCACTTGAACTTTGAATATGCTTCAGTTTTGCATTTAGCACTAAAATGAGCTGTAAACAAGATGGACGGCGTGGATTAACACATACACCACAGTGGCCCCCTGGTGACATGGTCGCCAGGCAATCCGCTTCCCAAATGCGCAGGCCCGGTATTAAGGACGCGGATCTCCTGCTAAAGAGTTCCTGTGCTGGGAACCTAGGTGTGCCCACCTTGATGTTTGTGAGAAATCCACCCGTTCATCCATTTTTTGATCTCATTTTATTACATGAGGCCAAAAATCAGCCGGATCCAAATACTCAAGTGGGCTGAAATCTTGAGGATTAAACATCCACAGTTAAAATGTTCATGGGGCCACAGAACTTTTAAATCAGGCTAACATTTGTGTTTCCAGTTCGTCCCAATAGGAATAACGTTAGGAACAGTATGGATGGCATGTAAACATCACTGTTCAATGGAAGGAGGTTTCAACAGTAGGAATTTCTCTACCTACCTTTTCCTTTAATGCGGCCCACTTGAACCTTGGATACTCCTAACTTTTGGTCTAAAGTCCTGAAAAAAAAAAAAAAACCGATGGACAGGGTAGATTTCTCACAAACATTATGTGGCCCCACCTAGACTTCCAGCCCAGAACATCCTGCTAAAGGCCTTCGCAGGAAATGCGCATCCCAGTAATAGTTTTTCATCCAAGTGGACGGTCAAATTAAGATGAGTGCAGATGCAATGCTTTTTCTTTAGCTTAAATATTTAAGTCTTCCTTTTTTATTCATGCCATGTGTTTTTTCCTCTTCCTCTTTTCCTTTATACCGAGTCTTCCACTACCTTTTCTTTAATCTTTCTCTTTTCCTTCTTTTATTTTTCTTTATATCAAGTATTACACTACCATTTGTTTTATATTTAATTTTCTCCTTTTCTTTATACCGTGTCTTCCACCTCCATTTGCTTTTTTGTCTTCCCACGGTCTTTTCAACATCAAAGTAAGCTACGTTGATATATGGATCAGATCTGTCTATGTTGATTTACACTCTACAAATGTTTGGGGCTGCTGTGGATGGCTCGTGAATTAAAATTCAGTAAAAATAGCTTAAAACAGCTATAACGTGCAAAAGGAGTTGATGTAGGACATGGCCACAGATGCATTCTTTGCAGTGGGATGAAAAGAAACCCAAACGAATGAATGCGGAAGTAATCGGTTGTAAAAGGATTCAGTCCTACGTAGGTCATCACATAACTAGTCATAAGCATATTTGGTTCAAATAGATTCATCTGGATACAGAGAAATCGTCATTTGAAATGTGGATTGTAACAATAACTTTTGATCTGGACATCGACATGAAATACACAATCTATTAATCTTTATGTAATGGTAGTTTTAGGGTCAAGCGACCTGCACAGTAGGTCACGAAAAACACTCTTCTCGAGAGTCAATTAGAATTTTAGAAGAATAAAAAAAAAAAAAACTATTTTTAGAAATTTTCATTCTCATCGTATTTCTTTATTCTTGTAATTTTAGTATTTTTGTTTCATTTAGAAGTTGCTTGTAATAATACTTAAATGTTCTGGTATGGTTTATTTAGTATTTTTACTTTTGGCAAAATTAATTTTTCAAGAGATTTTTTTATATAGTAATTTTGAATTTAGGTTTTGGGTCTTTTATATGAGTAATGTAATTGAGCAATTATAAATCATTATGCAATAAAATATTTGAATATTTTATCTTATTATTTCTTGGAGATTCAAAAACTATCTTATGAATTCAAGGTTTTGCTTGCTTTTTTTTATTTTATTTTTTAGCTTATTAGTACACCCCACTGTTAGTTCACACTTCACTGTTAGCCACCCCCACTAGGGATCAATAATATTTCTTTTTACTGTTTTATGTTCTTCCTTGCATCATACCTGCTATGGGTAAAAATGGATTGACCAAATGTACAGACTCGAAAACTACGGATTGCTTGAGGGCCGAAAAAACACCCCGACCTTGGCGTCAGGTGCCAACTTCGGAGGTCGGCCTCGGGTACTAATTTCGGAGGTCAGCTTTGATCAAAGAACTTGACCTTGTGAACCAACTTTAGAGGTCGGCCTCGAATACTGACCTTAACCTCGGGAACCAACCTCAGCCCCAGATAGAAATACACTTTAAATATATAAAGATATTATTATCTTCCAAAGATAGGATTATCTTTCGAGATATTTGCCAAGGATATAAGAAATCAATCACGACACGTTCAGAGAAAGATCTCTTCCTCAATACACATTTATCATAGAGAGGCATTGCCATATACACCACCGTCTCCAAAAGGTTATAAAGGTTATAAATAAGGACTCCGCCTGCAGTAAAAGGTACGCATATGTTAGAACATAAAATTTGGTTAAAGGAAAGGAATCAAAGAAGGAAGATTGAAGATTGAAGTGAAGTATGAGAGAGAGAGAGAGAGAGAGAGAGAGAGAGAGAGAGAGAGAGAGAGAGAGAAGTTGAGTTGCACAGATCTCAAGTTGTGCGAATCTTCAGTTGCACGAATTATGAGTTGTGCTGGAGTAGGAGTAGCGCCGAACAGATCTCAAGGTTTGGACGGTTCATCAAGTGTTTAGAAGGCTGGTTGATACCTCTGAAGTTTTCCATTAGTTAACCCAAGCTTTTCAACTGGTTAATTGAAGTTTTTCAACTCTTAATTTTTATCTCTAACTACTATTTTGTTTTAAATAATATTTGATGGACATCTAATAGTTGAGATCTTACATGAGCATGTGAATTGCATGGGGATGGCAACTACTAGTAGTAAAAGAATTTGTACAGCTGTGGTGCGTGAATCAAGTAAAGAGCCGGACATCCGTGACAGTAATGTGCACAAATGGTCAGTAGCATGGTGGAACACCATATGAGGTGCATCCTCTTGTTACCCAAACTCCTTTTAAATACTTATCCAAAAGGGTAGGGGTGAGAGAGCCTTGCACATTCAAACCTCCCACATTCCTATGGACGTTCCCTGCCAAAACAAAATGAGAAAGTGAGAAAGAAGTGAAAAGGAGAAAGAGAAAGTGAGC
This sequence comes from Magnolia sinica, assembly GCF_029962835.1. Classification (NCBI taxonomy): domain Eukaryota; kingdom Viridiplantae; phylum Streptophyta; class Magnoliopsida; order Magnoliales; family Magnoliaceae; genus Magnolia; species Magnolia sinica. Next base: position 70,007,945 of record NC_080581.1, read on the forward strand.
CACGCCCAAGCCCAAGCCCTTTAAGGTCAAGACCCCACTGCATACATAGGCTAGTCATAAGATTATTAAGACATCCAAATCATTGACCCAATTGTGAACAGTACATGGCTTATAAAACCTGTAATTAGTAGATGATAGTATCCACCAACTTTACCCATGCAATTTGAACCTCACTATTTTATGTTTAACCATTTACTAGGTAATCATGACTTGTATGGCTAGCAATATTACATCATCCATGTGATTTTTGAGATACGTTTCATCATATGCCCCCACAATTTGGATGGTCCATAGACTCATACAAACGTGCTTCATAAGAGTAGGATAGGTCACAGCTACCATACAAACATGCTTCATATAAGAGTAGGATAAGTCACAGCTACCATGTCTCATCTACAGTTGCTCCCACGAGTTGTATGCTTTCAATCATCCAACCATCCATCCCACTGAATACCATTGAAAGCGACCTATCTCTGGTTGAATACAATTGTTGGTTGACAGTCTTAATCGACTGGCCCACCTACGAGGCTTTAGTCCGTGGTATGATGGAGACAAATCAAGCTACGATTTGGGATTTTGTGTTCCACGTGACTCTGAAGCCTTGATTTGGATTTTCTTTTTTGGGATTTTTAGGGAAAAATTCCTCACCGTTATTAACTTTACCAAACAGTCTCCACCTTTCGAGTGTTTTTAGTTCGTAATGCTCCTATTGTTTTTTTTTTTTAATAGAAGTGTTATACGTTGTGACGCTGATTGCATGGTGAACAAACACCCCAAAAGATGCCTGATGTAAGGACTAATGGGAGTCTACTGTGATGTATGAGTTTTATCCATGCCGTTCATCCGTTTTCCAGCTCATTTTAGGGCATGATCTCAAAAATTGATAGATATAGAGGGATCGAATGGAGCATGCCAAAGAAAACAGTGGGGATTGAATGCCTACAGTTGAAAAAGTTATCGGGCCCACGGAAGTTTTGGATCAAGCTGATGTTTGTGTTTTCCCTTAATCCAAGTCTTTGTGTTCTTATGAACAGGTTGAATGACAAATAAAAATCACTGTAGAACCTAGGTAGGTTTCAATAGTGGACATCATTTCCCCCACTGCTTACTGTGGTGTGGTCCACTTGAGCTTTGAATATGCTTCAGTTTTACATTCATGCACTAAATTGAGCTGCAAAAAAGATGGACGGCATGGATTAACACATACACCACGGTGGCCCCCATGGTGACATGGTCCCCAGGCAATCCCCTTCCCAAATGCGCAGGCCCAGTAGCAGTTTTTCTTCATCCAAGTGTACGGTCAAAATAAGATGAGTGCAGATAGACAAAGCCAAATTCCTGGCTATAGAATGCTTTCTCTTTAGCTTAGGTTTTTTCGTTTTCCTTTTTTATTCATGTCATGTGTTATCCCTTGCTCTTTGCTTTTCCTTTTACTCTTTTTCTTTATATCGAGTCTTCCACCGCCTTTTCTTTTATCTTCCTCTTTTCCTCTTTTTTCTTTATATCAAGCATTCCACTACCATTTGCTTTATAATTTTCTCCTTTTCTTTATATACCGTGTCTTCCACTTCCATTTGCTTTTTTGTCTTCCTGGCCACGGCCTTTTCGGAATCAAAGCAAGCTACGTTGATATATGGATCAGCTCCGTCTATGTTGTTTTAGACCCTACACATGTTTGGGGCTGTTGTGGATGGCCCATGAATTAAAATTCAGTGAAATTAGCCTAGAACAGATATAAAATGTAAGAGGAGTCGGTTATACTCTGAGTCAGTCCCAGACACATCTGAGTCTTAAAACCATGTGTGAGACCCATCATTATATGTAAGTGGCATCCAACCCGTCCATCATTTTTGCCGTATCATATGAACATGTTAGTGCAAAAATTGCGATGATCCAAGACTCAAGAGGGCCACACCACGGGAATAGTGTGAATGGGATGCTACAGTAATTTTGATGAATCGCTTTTCAGAAGTGATCTCCGCACGGACCATTAACCTATCACGGACCATTAACCTATCACCGTTTGTTAAAGGCCAGAAATAACAAAAATAAATAGAATCAGTACGTCCCCACGCACATTCCAAACACAAAATACCCAATACAGTCAAGTAATTTAAAGATTTATGCAAATGAAATACATGCAGCTTACAAGGTTGTCAACAGATCAGGTTCGGATCAAGTCCTATAATACTTGTACCAGAGTTAATATTCACTTCCAATAGCTGTAAATCAAGAATGTTCTGATTGCAAACATACCTTTTGTTATGTGAGAATATGCAAATGCCCCGTTATTGAAGTGGGGCTATGCGATAACCCCTTTTTGTTCTTGTGATGATGGTCCATTAAGAAACATGTATAAAGTGCCAAGATCTGAATGATTTGTGAAATTTTATGGAAGTATAGTACTGGTACATTGTCTAGTAATAAAGGGCAAAATTCTTGCAAGTTAATTATGCAGAAGATTTCCATTGTCACGGACATGGCTTCATGGTAAGATCATCTCGAGAATGCCTCTGATTTGCCCCAACATGGCTAACTGATGTAGAGTGGGTCGCGAAAACTTTCATGTAAAAGATGGACCAAAGAAGGCCTGATCGGATGCAGAAGTGATTAGGACAATTAGAACCCTAAAGTAGGCATATCTCGTAAATCAGAATGAATTATTTGACATATAATATATGATTTCGGGGTAGGAGAAGCTACTTAGGCAACCAACCCCACTACGCCAAGTTACCCATGCCGGATTTACGAGATTCCATCATATCAATGGTCGAAAGTCTATTTTATTTTTATTTTTATTATTTATAGTAAGTTTTAATTCAATCATAACTCTTAATCCTTTGAGTTTTAGGAATGGTGTCCAACATAAAAAGGACTTGGAAAAATTAAGAGAATAACGTGGTTAGGCCAAATTGGACATTTACTATTTTTGGCCAAAAACATAAAGTCTAGTAGAAATAATGACCGTCTATAAATAGAAAGTCACATTTTTAGGGAGTTTGAGTTTAAGTCTTATTTTGAAACTATTTCATAAATTTGATATAATTATTTAAATTATTGTAATTCGTTTTTATCATCAATCAATTTATTTTTTAATTTATTAGAATTTATTTCTATTTTCTTATTTTGTCTCGTGGATTCGAGATATGTTTGTGAGGAGTTCAGAGAAGTTTCATGGATTCAGAGTGATTATCCCCTGAGGAAGATGGTGATCAACCTCATCATGTCCATCCCTCTATTAATTGGTCGATGACTCCACTTAGGCTAATGGTAAATAACGAAGTAATAGACCAAAATCCCATGGACAGTGATGCTGGATTCTTTATTTTTGAAAAGAATAGAAGCTTTCTACTAGGAGAGTTAGTTGACCATCCAAAAGTTACAAGTATTCTCGTTGTCTTATGGATATACTAATTTCGCCCCTAACCCAAGGTAATGCTCAGCGCCAGTGGTTGCTGTACGGCATAACCCCGATTTCTACAGGGCACTTCCACAGGTGAATCATTACGCTACCCCAAATGAGTCGAGCTCTAGCGACGAGGACATCAATGACGACTTTTTCTAATAACCAGTTCATGGAGGCGATCAGCTAGAACGTGCTGAAAAAGATTATTGAGGTAAGGCCAAACTCAGTTTTAATGGCTTATTATGTGTAGATTATTTTCTCGACTGTTTAGCTAAAATAGAACGATACTTTGGTTACATGGACGTACTAGAACATAAAAAAGGTGAAATTAATAGTATTCAAATTAAAGTTTGGTGCTTCTGTATAGTGGGAGCAATTACAACTCACACGTGCTCGACAGAACAAGGCACCCATCGGATCATGGCCACGGATGAGACGCCTTCTTCGATTACGATTCCTCCTTAGTAATTATGAGTAGATATTATTCTAGCAATATCAAAACTAGCGACAAGAGAATTAAACCATTACAGATTGCACCAAAGAATTCCAGTAGTTAACAATGATGAATGACATGTTAGAAACCGAATCATAAAAGGTAGCAAAGTTTATAAGTGGGTTATGATCAACAATTCAGGACTGAATTTAGATGTACTTGATCGGGACTGTGAATGAAACGGTTCAGTTGGCAAGTAGGGTAGAAACATAACTTCTAAGAGTCCCTACTTGGTTTTATCTTCTCGGCCCCACATGACGGATCGCACACAAGATTTAGAGCTTGCACGAGGAAATGAATCAATAGGAGGACGTCATCAATCTCCTACAACTACAAACCATGACACGTGGAGTGGTCCATCTAGGCCTCAACGTCTGACACCCAAAGCAGCGAGTCCAAGTAGGATTCTAAATCTTTATGGTCAGCCAAGGGCGAATACTTGTTCCCGATGTGGCTAACCGGGACACTTATCAAATACTTGCCCTCAATGTCCCACAGCCCACTTGACCATTAACGAAGATGGTACTGAAGGTGATGCAGTAGCAAAAGGCCTTAGGTTTGATAAAGATGAACAAGCCACTGAGAAAGGAGCTGGTGACTAAGAATGGTTGGCCGATGATCATGGCATATGCATCTGCCGATTCACTTCCCTTAATCAAGGAGCACTTTTGCTAAAACCATGGCTTAGTAAAACAATAGATTTCCTTCTATATTTGATCCTGGTAGAAGAAACCAAAATTTACAAGTGCCAAAGACATGGACAGTGCACCAACTATGACTGAGATGAATTCTAGATGGCCCACTTAACCTTTTTAGAAAGACAAAATGGTCTAAAAGGAAGATTGGCTAATCATAATTCATGCAGGATCTATGCACACTCTTCTACTTCCCATAATGTGCTATACGCATCAATATTGTGATTTCAGTGTTGAGTGGTCAACACACAAGGAGAAGAAAATACGAGATGTGCATTAATAAATCTCAACATAAATACAATGTGCAGTTACATGTTGCACCTGGATTAGGAAATAATTTGCACAACTATGCAAAACTGCACATGCCGTTGATCTACGCATCAATCGATCGAGCACTCATGTTCGAGCGATTCAACATGCTCAAAATTATCTAGAGAATTTACAATTAATTTTTAAATTTTCAAATTTTGTCAATCGATTGAGCGGAGAGTTCGATAGATTGAGATTATAAAAAATGATTCAGAGACTCATATGTTGAATTCATGGTTCACTGGATTGATCAATGGAACCCCTATTCTATCTATAAATTTGAGACATAAGACAACAAGTGATGATTGAATGCTCACCATTAAAAAATCCTATGAGGATAGGAAAGTTTTGAATTAAACTGATATTTTTGTTTTCCCTCCATGAGGTCTTTGCGGCCTACTCAACAGGTTGAATGGCAAATAGATATTGCTGTCGTCCTTAGGAAGTTTTCAACAGTGGGTGTTCAATCACCACTATTTCCTGTGATGTGGTCTGCTTAAGATTTGGATCCGCTTAATTTTGGGCTCAACCCTTAAAATGAGCTGGAAAAATAAATGGACGGCATGGATAAAACAGACATCATGGTGGGGCCACCAAATATTTCCAACCCGACGTGGTGTTTGAAGGATGGCGTCCAGTCCGAGTGGGAGCCGATTAGGTGTGACCCGGGCGTAGAGATATCTCTTTGGACGGGGCTGTGTGGGGCCAAAGAGATGTTTGCAACAAAAAGGCCACAAATAACTGGAAGTTAAAAAACCAGGCAGATTCAAAATTCAGGTGGGGCACACCACACAAAACAGTGAGGATTGAACCTCTGGGGTGATAGAAGTTTTGTATCAGGATGATATTTGTGCCTATAGTTTATCTAAGTGTTAATATCCCTATGAATGGTTTGGATGGAAAATAAAAATCAGGGTCAACTCCACTAAGGTTTCAACTGTGGACGTTCCGTTCCCACTGTTTCGTGTGATATCGCCCACCTGAGTTATGGATCTTCCTGATTTTTAGGCTCCTCTGTCTTATTGTGGTCTTTTAAAATATATGGACCGAGTGGATTTTTCATGACCATATCTGTGGGTCCCACACAGCCCCGGGTAGAGAGGATCATAGGCAATTCGCTCCTATCCGAGTCCGTTTGCACAGCTCACGGAACTGCACGTTTTTAGAGTATTTTGCAATATTCATTTTATCACTAGCCTCGTCATGGGACTCCCCCTGCCACCAGCCAACGGTTGGTGGTTGGTGCTCTGTGGGCCCCACCATGACGTATTTGTTTCATCTATGCCGTCCATCTATTTTTCTATGTCATTTTATAGTATGCAACCAGAAACGAGATACATCCAGATCTGAAGTGAACCACATTATAGGAAACAGTCTTAAATGAACGTTGACCATTAAAAACTTTTTGGGGGCCATAAAAGTTTTGGATCAAGCTGATCTTTGTTTTTGTCTTTCAAATGGGTCTTTATGACCTAATCAACAGATTGGATTTCAAATAATACAGTGGGCCTTAAGAGGATTTTAATAGTGGATATTCAATCACTATTTTTTGATGTAGTGTGGTCCACCTGAGATTTATATCCTTCTCATTTTTGGGATCAAGTACTAAACGGATCTGTAAAAATAGATGAACAGAACGGATGAAACACATACATCATGGTGGGGCCCACAGAGCACCGTCCATCAGCCACGGGGCTGGTGACAGGGGAGTAGCCAATCCGTTTCCCTCGTCACGTCATCAACGGACCAGAAGTGGGCCCTTCACTGTAAATAAAGGAGAATCCATTCCATTTTTCTCTGCGATCACTTTGGCTTTCCAGCATTCACAAACTTAACAATGGAGCTCCCGTCGACAAGCCTACCTGCAATTTCCTCATTTCTCCTTTGCACCATCCTTCTCTCTTCCATGGACGTATCATGGTCGTTGGGATCTGCCTCTAACGTCTCCTATGAAACCGATCGTCTTGCTTTGATCAACTTCAAACATCTCATAACCAACGATCCTCTCCAATCTTTGAGCTCGTGGAACCATACTCTCCACTTCTGCCAGTGGAAGGGGGTCACATGCGGTCGCCGACATCCTCAAAGAGTCACCGCTTTGAACCTCAGTGGCCAGAGCTTGGTGGGCCCCATATCTCCTTACATTGCAAACCTCACCTTCCTCAGGATAATCGATCTCGCAGACAACAGCTTCCACGGGATGGTTCCTGGAGAGATCGGCCAGTTGTTCCGCTTGCGGCATCTTAATCTGTCCAGCAACAAATTCACCGGAGAAATACCAGCAAATCTGACCCACTGTTCAGAACTCAAAATCCTTGTTCTCAACCGGAACCAGCTCACTGGGAGGATTCCAGCTGAGCTTGGATCTCTATTGAAGCTCACTTCTTTGCACCTTTCTCGCAACAGTCTTACAGGAATCATCCCGCCTTCACTTGGAAACCTTTCATCTCTCACTGTCCTTGTTCTCTCAAGAAATAGTCTGGAGGGCAGCATCCCAGAAGACCTTGGTCGGTTGGTGAGGTTAAGGAATCTTAGCATTGTTGTAAATGAACTGTCAGGTACGATTCCACCCCAACTATACAACATCTCCTCTATTAACCTTTTGGGAGTGGCAGGGAACAAATTGCATGGAAATCTTCCACCAAACTTAGGCCTCACTCTTCCAAATCTCCTATGGCTTTACGCCGGACTAAATCAATTCACAGGATCCATACCGGTTTCATTATCCAATGCTTCAGGGCTTGCAGTTATTCAGCTTGGTAATAACAGAATTAGCGGTTCCGTGCCTATGAATTTTGGAAGCCTAAAGGGTCTCAACAGGCTACATTTATCCGGCAATCAGCTCGGACTTGGGAAAGCTCATGACTTGAATTTTCTTGATTCTTTGACCAATTGCAGTAGCTTACGAAAACTGTCAATAACCAATAACCGTCTCAGTGGTGTGTTGCCCGATTCCATGGCTAATCTTTCGACCCAACTGACACGGCTGAATATTGGAGGTAACAGGATATTCGGAAACATCCCATCTGGGATTCAGAATCTTGTTGGACTAACAGCACTGATAATGGGACAGAACTTTCTAACAGGTAATATTCCTATTGGTGTTGGGAAGCTTAACAAGGTGGAGGAACTTTACTTGCAAAGAAATGAATTATCAGGGCAAATTCCATCTTCTTTGGGCAACGTCTCCCGACTGTATAAACTCGTTTTATACGAAAATAATCTAATAGGGAGCATACCTTCAAGCCTCGGAAATTGTACATACATGCAGTTCATATACCTCCAAAATAATAATCTTAGTGGTAGCTTACCCAAACTGCTTTTCAGCTTTACCTCTTTAATTGAACTCCATGTTGAAAACAACTTTTTTACCGGTAATCTGCCAGTGGAAACCGGCAACTTGCAAAGTCTCCAGACACTGAATGTTGCTAATAACAATTTGTCGGGAGAAATTCCAAGCTTGCTAGGCAATTGTCTTAGCCTAGAGTATCTCTGGTTGGATGGGAACTTCTTTCAGGGATCAATTCCTTCAGCATTTAGTACTCTAAGAGGCCTTCAATCCCTGGATCTTTCATGTAACATATTGTCTGGAAAGATTCCACAATACCTGGAGAACCTTTCTGCATTGCAGTATCTAAATTTATCTATCAACAATTTCGAGGGTGAATTACCAAAAAAAGGGGTCTTTGGAAATGCCAGTCAAATTTCAGTACTCGGAAATAGTAAGCTTTGTGGGGGTATTCCAGAATTGCAATTGGCAGCATGCTCTCGCCAAGCTTCCAAGAAAGGGGGGATATCTCTTGCTTCAAAAGTGAAAATCTCGATAATTAGTGTTGTTATGTGTCTCATTTCACTATCATGTTCCTTTACTACTCTTTATTGGGTAAGAAAGTCGAGAAGGAAACCCTTTGTTGTGCCTTCCATGGAGGATTCTTTCATGAACGTGTCATATGCAGAGCTCTTTAAAGCGACAGATGGCTTCTCTTCTACAAATTTGATTGGCAGTGGAAGTTTCAGTTCTGTATATAAAGGAAGCCTAGATCGAGATAGAATTGTTATTGCAGTGAAAGTCCTCAACCTTCAGCAGCAAGGAGCTATGAGAAGCTTTATGGTCGAATGTGAAGCCTTGAGAAATGTTAGGCATCGGAATCTTATTAAAATCTTAACTTGTTGCTCGAGCATTGATTATAAGGGCAATGAATTCATGGCTTTAGTTTTTGAGTACATGCCCAATGGAAGTCTAAGCAAGTGGCTGCACGGAGATGGGCATGATCAGTTGGGGAGGAATTTAAACTTTATTCAAAGGCTAAATATAGCTATTGATGTGGCTAATGCACTGGATTATCTACATCACCATTGCCAAACACCGATCATTCATCGTGATTTAAAGCCGGATAACATTCTCCTTGATGATGACATGATTGCTCATGTGGGTGATTTCGGGTTAGCAAGGTTCCTATCTGACGTTCCTCAAACCAGCTCGGTTGGCGTGAAGGGATCTACTGGGTACATCGCTCCAGGTAACTATTTCATCTATTTTCTTTTATTTTATTTTCGTAAGTATGTGCTGTGAAGTTGTAAATTTTTTTCAAGTCGCTTTCTAGCCCACACAAACCTTGTGCCAGACTTGGGTGCCACATGATATCTAACCATGTGGTAAATTCATGTTGTGGCCCCTGCCATAAAGAATAACCATTTTGCAAATGTGAGATTGTTCCACCCATACCGACAGTTTACAAAAAAATGGACGCGGATTTCCTGCGAAGTTCCTGTGCTGGGATCGTAGGTGGGGCCCACCGAGATGTTTGTCAGGAACCCACTCTGTTCATCCGTTTTTTGAGATCATTTTAGAACATAAGACCAAAAGTGAGCAGGACCCAAGAGTTAAGTGGGCCGCATTAAAGGAAAAGGTGGTTAGGTAAATTCTCACCGTTGAAACCTCCCTGGGTTCGACAGTGATGTTTACATGACATCCATACCGTTAATAATGTCATTCCTACTGGGATGAATTGAAAAAGCAAAAATTAGCATGATTCAAAACTTCAGTGGCCCCAACGAATATTTTAACTGTGGACGTTCAATTATCACTTTTTTGGCCCACTTGAGCATTGGATACGGTTCATTTTTAGTCTCATTACCTAAAATGAACTCACAAAACGGATGGACTGGGAGGATTTCACACGACCAATGCAGTGGGTCCCACATGGGTTCCAGCGCAGGAACTTCCTGCGATTGGAAGGAAATCCGCGTCGCAAATAAAATACTTATTCAAGGTACATATCTAGCATGCCTGATGAGTGGATTGCCTGACTTTTGCAGACTTTCTTCCTAGAGGACCTGTCACATCTCAAAAAATGTGCATATATGTTCGCACGGTTTTGTACCTGGGCCGATTAGCAAAATTCTAATTTTAAATTAGCAGGAAACAGATAAGGCTTTAATTAGCATAGATAATAAGTACATTAGTTAATATTTATTTAGAGGAGAAATGTTCATGCGCCACATTGTATGTGAACTTTCACAGTCAGTGCTTTCTTTCTCACCAATGAGCTTTCTACTTGTAAATGTATTAATTGTATAGAAACCTGAGCCATGCAAACAATGGCTCTAACAAAAAATCACTTAGGTGAATAAAATTGGGCCAAATAAAATATTAGGTGAGCCATGATGTTATTAGGTGAGCCATGATCTTATTTACTTGGTGTAGAATATCACTTAGGTGAATAATTTTGATGGTTCAGGCTTCTGAATGAATGGACCATCCTAGTTTTTGTCCCAAGTCAGATGCACCCACCTTTTGCAGGATGGATATTCTACACCAAGTAAAACATTGTTAAGAAAAAAAAAACATTCTACACCAAGTAACACATTGTTAAGAAAAAAAAAAAAAAACATTCTACACCAAGTAACGCATTGTGGATTATCAAATGAATGGATGGATTTTCTTGGTGGCATATGTACAACAATAGTAAACTATGCCATTGTGGCACACATTCATAAAATCAGAGTTATCCATCCACCTGGGCTAACATCATGCTCCTGGGTTGAATTGATAAGACTGATGTACATTGATCAGCTACATGCGCCTTAATTATCAAACATCAGCTATATAGCTCTAAGTTTCCAATTTTTCTCATGGTCGAGACCCAATTGATCAATGGAACTTCTTCTATCATAGTCTACTAATTTCATAGTGGGTCCAACCTGTTCAATGGCACACATTTATGCATTCCACATATGTTGGAGGCTTGTTCATAGGTGGGCTCTTGTTGTTATGTTGCTTGGCCTAATTGCTTTGGTGATCAGGTAGGCCACTTGTGCATGTTGAATGTGGACCACTGGTAAATTATCTAATCTTTTTTTTCCTTTTTCTTTTTTGTAGTACAACTTTTGTAAATGTTTATGATAAATCCTCTAAATTTCTTTTTTCCTACTACAATTCTTGCAAGCATTTAGATAAGACCATCCAAAATTCTAGGCCATAGCACATTCCTAGATGTAAGTGAGACTGTTTTCCTATAGCTACAGATAGTAGGATTCTGAAAGCTAATCAAGTAATTAAAAAAATAATAATAACATTAATAATAAGATCAGAAATGAGTACCGCCTCTCAAACCAAAGTTTATAGCACATCAATTGATATTAGAAATTTCGACCTTTAAGAAAAGAAAAAATGTTAATTGCATGTTTAAATGGAATACTCCCTCCTCCCAGTGTCCCTCTCAAAATTCAAAATCTAGTTTTATTTGTATTTAAATGGTTTCTTTCATGCAAATATGATATCTACAAATTACAGAGTATGCGATGGGCGCTAAAGCATCTATACAAGGTGATGTTTACAGCTATGGAATCCTTCTATTGGAGATGATAACCGGAAAGGGGCCAACTGATGACATGTTTAAAGATGATCTAAGCCTTCATAATTTTGCTAAGTTGTCATTGCCTGAACGAGTAATGGACATTGTCGATCCAGTTCTCTTAGAAGACGCCAAAGTTACTCAAGGCAACGGAAATCATACTAACACAAGAAAAAGAATGCATGCTTGCTTAATTTCAATGGTCAGAATTGGAGTGATGTGTTCTGCAGAATCTCTAAGAGAACGAATGGAGATGAAAGATGTTGTCAAAGAAATGCATACAATCAAGGATTTATATCTCGGTGTCAAGATTCAGCAAGATGAACAAGTTATGTCACAACTGTCAGGTGAAGATCCATCTTACCTCAGTTATTACTGAGATATTATTGGTAGTTATATTGAGAAGATTTCAAAATAAAATGAGCTTGTTGAAAATACTTTTCTTAACAAGCTTTTGATATGTTTAGTATTGGCATAGGAATGTGCTTTTAATATTTATGTTGAATGATGGAAAGATGCATTTCTTCTTCTTTTTTCTTTCTTTCTTTCTTTCTTTTATTTCGTGTAATTCAAAGGGAGATCATATCATGAATGTAATGAGACATACACATCGTCTTTTTACATTAAGAATACTATTAGGATACTGAGATGTTTAATAGCTGTGACATTTTTTCAACTCTTTTCAAAATGTCATCACAATCCAGTGGAAGTGCTCCCACTGGAGAGTAATCTGAGGAAGCATTCATTAGGTGAATCCCATTAAAATATTATGTTGTTTTGCCATGAATGTGAAACATTGCTATACTTTTAAATGTCCGTTGTTACACCACCAACAAGATAGTTAGAAATATCCAAACATAATAATGTCCTACAGCCCAACCTTAATGTATGCTTAGATAAACTTTTTTTTTTTTTTTTTTTTATTTTTCATAGAGTATGCAAACATCAACATGTGCAAATGCAATTATGTTCATGGAAAGGTTTCCATGCACTTACCCCACCAGATCATTCCTCAATCTTAATTTTGACTAACATGTCTTTTCAGTTAATTTCTTTGTCCAATAGTATAGGCATGAAAGATGTAACATATCTTCACTACACTTGAACAGAATGAGGAAAGAAACTACGATACTTGGGCTGATAAATGAATCATGCATGCATGGCACTTCTCCAATGATCCAAATCACTGATATTGTGTCTTCCACGGTGTATGGAACATACCCTTAAAAGCTCCTACATTGGTCATGCATGTTAAATATGGACCATTGGCTATTACTAGTCATTTTCATCTGATTAGAGAAATATTATGACATTGCATTGCCCATTATGGAGTCCATGATATCAATGGACTTGGTTACCAAGACGTGTGGTTCATTAGTAACATTTATGGGTCAAACACAAGAAATATATTAGTCTTGGTCGAGCTTCACACAATATTTGAAGAGAATGGCATCACCCTCTCTACTTTTGGATTCGTTTAAGTAGGTATTCTGAGAATGTATTTTTCCATGAAATTCATTTATTAGAAAAAGACTTCTTAAATATAAGTTTATGTTGTTTTCTTGAAAATTCTAGAATTATGTAGAATTCAATTTGTGAGGACAGATTTCGTTTGAGACTGAGGACGTTTCAAAACAAGAAACAAAAAAGCACAGGAGTTTCCATCCATAAAACTAAAATAACATATTTGTGGCGAAACCTTTAATTTCACATTCCGCCAATTGCCTGTGCCCCAGCCGCAGGAAGTTCCATGTGGGCGGAAGTTATGTGGGTCTCACAGAGATTCTGAGAAATCTACTCCATCCATTAGTTTCTCAACCTTACAATAGGACAGGAGTCCAAAAGTTTAAATATATCTATTGGGCATGATCAATTGGGGAGGAATTTAAACTTTATTCAAAGGTTAAATATATCTATTGATGTGGCTAATGCACTGGATTATCTACATCACCATTGCCAAACACCGATCATTCATCATGATTTAAAGCCGGATAACATTCTCCTCGATGATGACATGATTGCTCATGTGGGTGACTTCGGGTTAGCGAGGTTCCTTACTGACGTTCCTCAAACCAGCTCGGTTGGCGTGAAGGGATCTACTGGGTACATCGCTCTAGGTAACTATTTCATCTATTTTCTTTTATTTTATTTTCTTAAGTATGTCCTGTGAAGTTGTAAATTTTTTTTTCAAGTAGTTTTCCAGCACACACAAACCTTATGCCAGATTTGGGTGCCACATGATATCTAACCATGTGGTAAATTGATGTTGGGGCCCCTACCATAAAGATAACCTTCTGCAAATGTGAGGTTGTTCCACTCACAGTGACAGCTTACAAAAAAATACTTGTTCAAGGCACATATCTAGCCTGCCTGATGAGTGGATTGCCGGACTTTTGCAGACTTTCTGCTTAGAGGACCCGTCACATCTCAAAAATTGTGCATATATGTTAGCACGGTTTTGTGCGTGGGGTAGCAAAATTCTAATTTTAAATTAGTAGGAAACAGATAAGGCTTTAATTAACATAGATAATAAGTAAATTAGTTAATGCTTATTTAGAGGAGAAATGTTCATGTGCCACATTGTACGTGAACTTTCACAGTCAGTGCTTTCTTTCTCACCAATGAGCTTTCAACTTGTAAATGTATCAATTGTATAGAAACCTGAGCCATGCAAACAATGGCTCTAACAAAAATATCACTTAGGTGAATAAAATTGGACCAAATAAGATATTAGGCGAGCCATGTTCTTATTTAGTTAGACAATTCGAATGTTCATTAATTTTGATGGTTCAGGCTTCTGAATGAATGGACCATCCTAGTTTTTGTCCCAAGTCAGGTGCACCCACCTTTTGCAGGATGGATATTCTACACCACGTTACACATTGTTAAGAAAAAAAAAAAAACATTCTACACCAAGTAACACGTTGTGGATTATCAAATGAATGGATGGCTTTTCTTGGTGGCATATGTACAACAATACTAAACTATGCCATTGTGGCACACATTCATAAAATCAGAGCAATCCATCCACCGAAACCCATTTCAAACAAGCATTGGGCTAACATCATGCTCCTGAGTTGAATTGATAAGACTGATGTACATTGATCAGCTACATGTGCCTTGATTATCAAACATCGGTCATATAGCTCTAAGTTTCCAATTTTTCTCATGCTCGAGGCCCAATTAATTAATGCAACTTCTTCTATCTTAGTCCGCTAATTTCATAGTGGGTCCAACCTGTTCAATGGCATACATTTATACATTCCACATATGACAGAGGCTTGTTCATAGGTAGGCTCTTGTTGGTATGTTGCTTAGCCTAATTGCTTTGGTGATCAGGTAGGCCACTTGTGCATGTTGAATGTGGACCACTGGTAAATCTTCTAATTGTTTTTTTTTTTTTTTTTCCTAGTACAACTTTGGTAAATGTTTATGATAAATCCTCTAAATTTCCTTTTTCCTACAACAATTCTTGCACGCATTTAGATAAAACCATCCAAAATTCTAGGCCATAGCACATTCGTAGATGTTAAGTGAGAGTGTGTTCCTATAGCTACAGATAGTAGGATTCTGAAAGCTAATCAAGTAATTAAAAAAAAATAACATTAATAATAAGATCAGAAATAAGATCAGAAATGAGTACGGCCTCTCAAACCAAAGTTTATAGCACATGATCAATTGATATTAGAAATTTCAACCTTTAGGAAAAGCAAAATTGTTAATTACCTGTTTAAATTGAATACTCCCTCCCTCCCTGTTTCTCCTTCAAAATCTATTTTTATTTGTATTTAAATGGTTGCTTTCATGCAAATATGATATGTATAAATTACAGAGTATGCGATGGGTGCTAAAGCATCTACACAAGGTGATGTTTACAGCTATGGAATCCTTCTATTGGAGATGATAACTGGAAAGGGACCAACTGATGACATATTTAAAGATGATCTAAGCCTTCATCATTTTGCTAAGTTGTCATTGCCTGAAGGAGTAATGGACATTGTCGATCCAGTTCTCTTAGAAGAAGCCGAAGTTACTCAAGGCAGTGGAAATCATACTAACACAAGAAAAAGAATGCATGCTTGCTTAATTTCAATGGTCAGAATTGGTGTGTTGTGTTCTGCAGAATCTCCGAGAGAACGAATGGAGATGAAAGATGTTGTCACAGAAATGCATGCAATCAAGGATTTATATCTGGGTGTCAGGATTCCGCAAGATGAACAGGTTATGTCACAACTGTCAAGTGAAGATCCATCTTACCTCAGTTATTACTGAGATATTATTGGTAGTTATATTGAGAAGATTTCAAAATAAAATGAGCTTATTGAAAATACTTTTCTTAACAAGCTTTAGATATGTTTAGTATTGGCATAGGAGTGTGCTTTTAATATTTACGGTGAATGATGGAAAGATGTCTTCTTCTTCTTTTTTCTTTCTTTTATTTCGTGTAATTCAAAGGGAGATCATGAATGTAATGAGACATAGACATCATCTTTTTACATTAAGAATACTATTAGGATATTGAGATGTTTAATAGTTGTGACATTTTTTCAACTCTTTTCAAAATGTCATCACAATCCGATGGAAGTGCTCCTGCAATTGGACCACCCACTGGAGAGTAATCTGAGGAAGTATTCATCAAGTGAGTCCCATTAAAATATTATGTTGTTTTGCCATGAATGTGAAACATTGCTATACTTTCAAAGCAAATCGATCAGTTTCATTGCTGAAGGTGGCCGCAATGACAGTAATTGAGTGCAAGCTCATACCTAGGAAGTGGATTACATGGATGAAGATGATAAACGACTAAAATCCACTCAAACCCGTTTGCATAAGCTCTTCCTCTGTTTATTTTTATGTGCGAGATGCATAGCCAACGCTTATATTTATGGAAAATGATAAGCTGACTCATCTCTTACAGCTGCCCCAATCAGGAAACGGATTGGCTACTCCCCTTGCCACCGACCAATGGCTGATGGTCGGTGCTCTGTGGGCCCCACCATGAAGTATGTGTTTCATCCATGCCGTCCATCTAATTTTCTAGATCATTTTATGACATGGGACCAAAAATGAGATATATCCCAATCTCAACTGGACCACATTACAGGAAACAGTGTTTAATGAATGTCAACCATTAAAAACTTTTTGAGGGCCATAAAAATTTTGGATCAATCTTATCTTTGTTTTTTCCATTCATCTGAGTCTGTATGACCTAATCAACAGATTGGATGTCAAATAAACAGTACAGTGAGCCTTAGGAGGATTTTAATGGTGGATATCCAATTACTCTTGTTTTCCTGTGGTGTGGTCCATCTTATATTTATATCACTCTCATTTTTGTATTCATCCCTAAAATTATCTTTAAAAATGGATTAACGGAATGGATGAAACATATACATCATGGTGGGGCCCACAGAGCACTGACAACAGCCACCGGTCAAGTGGCAGGGGGAGTAGCCAATCCGTTCTCGCCCAATCAAGTCCCACCGCGTGGGGTCACCGTGTAATCTACGTCCAAAATCAAAATACATGAGTGGTCCACCTGATAAGTTGTTGGAAATGATTTTTAAATTAGTACATTCATTAACGGGCTTATCAAATGCATATTCTCAATTTCGCACAGGTGTGTCACTGGCACATGTGGGCTGTTTATATTGGACTCTAACTTCCTGGACTTCGGTAATGTGTATAGGTGAAACACGTCTGATGTATGTATTATCCATGACATCTCTTCATTTTGCCTGATATGATCATATCGGGGCATGAGCTCAAAAATTAGACAGATTCAAAGTTCAGGTGGACCATATTCTAAGAAGTAATGGAGATTGAACTTCTGCCAATGAAAACTTCTTACTGGTCACAGATGTATTGGATTAAGCTGATATTTGTCTTTTCTCTTCTTTCATGTCCGTGTGACCCTGTGAACAAGATAAATGGCAAATAAACATAACGGTGGGACCAAGAAGTTTCGACCCTGGCATCATTATGACCCTGTTTTTTGTGGTATGGTCTACTTTAGCTTTGGATCTGCCTCATCATGGCTCATGCCCTAAAACGATGACAAGACGCAGAATAGATAAAACACATACATTATTGTGGGCTCCACATAAGTTCTGTACATATAGACAGCACTGACATAAGTGATGTGTTCTACACTCAGCAATCCAAGTTCCCTTGTGTTTTCCGCATGCGTGTGGATATACGCGTGCACTGTTGCAACGAGAAGTACAAAAGCTCTCTTCTTGTGGTTGAACGGACACGCCACCATTTGAAATATTTGTATGGCCACAGTTTCATATCAAGCTAAGTTTTTGGTGTTTTAACTTCATCCCAGTGGGAATGATCATCCCAGTGGGAATGACCTTATAAACAGTTTGGATGGCATATAAACATCAAGGTAATTTTAGAAAGGTTTCAAGAAACTCTTTCTCTGACTTTCATCTACAGCCCACTTGATTTTTAGATACACTTCAATTTTAGTCTGGTGTCTTAAAATGAGCTCTCACCATGGATGGACGGTGTGAATTTCTCACAAACATCACGGTGGGTCCCACCTAATATTCTGCGGAAACTTAGTGCCAGAGGCTTTAGCAGGAAATCCGCGTCCAACTATCCTTTTCAGCAATATTTTGACGAGGAAATTTGTAGCCATTATCACTATCTTGTGCTGGAACGCAGATTAGCTGCGACCCCAGAACCAACCAGGTGGTTGCAACCCTGACCATGGGGCCCACCCCGATCTATGCAGTTTATATCCAAGCTAATGATCCATTTTTCTGGCTTAATTCATGATGTGGTCCTGAAAATGAATCAGATACAAATCACAGGTAGACTACAACACAGGAAAAAAAATGTCCATTAAACTACAAGAAAAGGGAGCTTTAGCCTCGGTTCAAAATTGTGGCTGAAAAAGTTCAAAACTGAGGCTAAAGCCTTTAGCCTCAGTTTTGCCTCAGTTATCCGAACCGAGGTTGAAACCCTGTGGCTAAAGCCTTTAACCTCAGTTTTAGCAACTGAGGCTAAAATGACTTTTATAGCCTCGGAAAGTGAAGCTAAAAGAACCTTTTTAGCTTCAGTTTTCTCGAAATGAGGCTAAATCAAAATTTTAGCCTCCATTGTTTCCAACTGAGACTAAATCCAAATTTTAGCCTCAGTTGCCTCCAATTGAAGCTAAATCTATTTTTAACTTCGGTTCTCAACAACCGAGGCTAAAGCCTTTAGCCATAGGAGCTGTAGTCTCAGTTTAGGTAACTGGGACAAAAGTGAGACTAAAGATGGATTTAGCCTTTGTTGGCATCAACTGAGGCTAAATTCACTTTTAACCTCAGCTCTCTATCAACAAATGATTGAACCTGTGCATATTTCACCCATTTAACATTCATCAAGACAATAATCAGCACAATATCAACAAAACAATTAATTTCCCAAAACAAACTATAAATGTCTTCCTTTCCTAGCCTTCCACCCACAACATCTTTGAGAGAAGATGAATTTACCCAAAAAAAAAAAAAGAATACAAGCAAGTGACCTGTTGCATCTTGTCTATGAACCTTGCAGCATTAGCGATCTCAGTTACTATTCTGATTTCTTCCAATGTAGCACCCGCCTTACCATATGCGATATTCTCCTTTATAGTAGTTGTGAATAAGATGGGCTCCTGGCTAACAAGACCGATCTTCTCTCTGATCCATCCAAGCTGCAGCTTCTTCAAGTTGATGCCATCTATGAGCACCTCACCAGCTTGGGGGTCATAGAACATCTCCAACAGGCTGATCACTGTCGACTTCCCACTGCCGCTCTCTCCAACTAGAGCCACAGTCATGCCGCTTGGAACATGCAACGAGAACCCAGAAAATACATGAATGTCAGGTCTTGCAGGGTAGCTAAAGCAAACATCTCTCAGTTCTATATCGCTGTTGATATCTTTCAACACAATTCCACTTGTGTTGTATGAGTTGATCTCTGGTTTCCGTTTGATGGTCTCAAACATCTTGTATGCTGTTGCTCGCCCTGCTGGAAATGCATTCACAGATGGGGAAGCTTGGCCTAGGACCGGGTTCAAAAAAAAAAAAAGAAGCAAGATTGTTCTGATCCATTTTTTTGTGTGTGCAGCAAAAAGGAAGATTAACATACCTGGAAACCTCTTATAATTATTTTAGAATTGATGGGGTGTTTTATAGTCTTGTAATTGCAGACTCTTAATTGTCCATAGCACAAAGATCACACGAATTAGAATATCCTGTCCGTCCAAAATTTGGACTTAAGTTTATAGCCATCCAAATTCCAACCACTGAATGGGAAGGTTAGAATGGCCTGATCAAAGTGCTTCCCTACAATGGCAGGTAATACATCATTGTCTTTACGAAATAGATGGTCGAAATTGTTGATTGAAATATATTTCAAAAACAGTCCTAACTGTTCCTTTCATAGGCGTTTGATCCAATGGTCAGAACCGCCTGATCATTGTGATCTTAACATGTGTGCAGAAGGGAACAGGAAGTGGAAACTACAAGCTTTTCTGCAATTGACGAGCACCATGCAAAGTTTAGGTATCAATTTTGATAGACTAGAAAAGTCACAGTTACAATGAAAACAAAACCCAAAATATGTAGGAATTAGGTGGCTACGGCCAAAGAAATTAGAAATAAAAACTGATATTCTGAAAAAACGGCATCAACTTGATGGAGCAAACTTAAGAAACCATTTCCGTGCTAAAATAAGTAAACATGGATTGTGACAGATGATTTTACTGATTTTGGTAACAACATATTCAGTGATTTCAAAATCTTAGACAGCTTATCTCTAACAAATCTAGAACTCATGAAATGTGTATACCTTTGCCAACCTTGCACTTAAGAGCTTTCAACGTCTTAAGAGATGTTGTGAGATCATTAGCCCAAATGTTACGACCATCAACAACTCCGGCAAACAGATACTTGCTGGAAGGAAAACCCAAACTATTGATCAATTCAAGGGTCTTCTCTCCACGAACCAGATCAAACTCAATAGCCGAGATGCCCTTCAATGACGTGATAGTCCTACAACCAGGTCAGAGAACTGGGTCAGGTCAAAAAAGATGGTGAAGAAAGGCTAAAGCAAGCAGATCATGATGAACTAATAATATTGGATATAAAATGCCAACGGACTTATATGCTCCGGCCGGCACATCAGCAAAGTAGGTCTCAACAATAACCTTCAGACCAGATAAGGACTCTTCCATCTGTAAATAAGCATCTGTAAATGCTTTCAGTTGATGAAAGTCCAAATCCAGCACAAGCTTTGGCTCATCAAACTGCACCCAAGTAGCCCCAGCTGCTTTCAAGTCAGCCAAAACCTCTCTGCATTGATCAGTAGAAAACAAGAAAAAGAATCAATTGCCTAAACCTAACAAATTTATTGCCTTTACTCAAAACACCACAGCTAGTTAGAGGCTGTCAATCTGTCACCTCTAGTACAGATATAACACCATAACTGCCAAAAAAAAAACCCTTAAAACTCTAATAGGAATTCAAAATCAGAAATCTAAAGATAATGCTAAAAGTAAAAAACCGGTACAGATACAACAGCAGCCCAATAACTAGCATTCATGTGAAGGGATTAGGTGCGAGTGCAAGGTACTAATGGGAGTATAGTTGGCAAGTTACTAGAAAGACATTTTCAAACTGAAGCATGTCCTCCACATCAGATTCCTCAAACCGAAGCAGCCTTTCAATTTGTGGACACATTGTTCCATGAACCAAACTGTCTCAAGCTCCGCATGTGTCTGACAGATCATGTTATGAGACAAAGAATCTTCAGTGAGCTTCAAAAGTTGGGCCTCAACCTAGTCAGATCATGTTATGAGACAAAGAATCTTCAGTGAGCTTCAAAAGTTGGGCCTCAACCTAGTGCAGTGTACCATCAAGTGATGTGGTAGCTTAACCCGGGCTGGGAGATACTAAACCATAAGCAGATCAGCCCATTGATAACATAACTGGTTTAAAAATTCAAATACAAAGCAGATCTCACCTTAACAACAGTCTGGTCATATAGAAGTGGCAATAATTCAGGAAGAAGCCCCTTAATAAGGTTTGGCTTATTGTGAGCTGTTGTACTCAAAGCTAAGACAGCTGCGCGTCTAAAAGAACCACTAATATATCAATATTGCAACAAAAGTAAGAGTTGTTCAAGTGCAACAGAGAGAGAGTATTTTTAAAGGAAAAATGCTATGTAATTCAATTACATTTGTACAATTTAACTCCGATAATTAATCATCGAAGATTTTCACATCCTCGTGTTATCCATCATCATCTTAGCCTTTCTCCCAGCAATTTGGAGTTGGCTTTTTATATGGATGGAAATATAATATCTGATTTCAAAAAATAAAAGTCTGTATATCCACCCCTCCAACACCCAACTAAAAGGACAATGCCACACCTATCATATAGAGCAACTAAATACAAGAGCAAAGTAAGGAGAGAGTGTGGTTCCAGCTAATTGGGTGCAGCTTCAGTGGATCCCTAACTGTGGGGCCAACAGTGATATATTTTCCCTACATCTCCAGTCCATCTGTTTTGACAGCTCATTTTAGGGCATGATTGAAAAAATGAAGTATCTTCATATCTAAAGTGGACCACACCACATGAAATTGTGATTGAATTACCTGTCAATAAAAACTTGTTGAGCGCCACCAGAATGTTTATTTGCCATCCAACCTATTGATAAGGCCACAAAGACCTAGATGAAGGGAAAGTACAAATATCAGCTTGATCCAAAACTTTTGTGGCCCACAAGAAGTTTTTAATGGTCAATCACCAATGTTTCCTGCCCTAAACAAAACAGAAATAGTGCCCCAGTGACCTTATTCCATACAGTTCAAAGGACATGGTTTGGTGATCTAGACAGTTAATCTGATGGAAACAAATATGGATGAGAGATTTCTCAAATATCTCTAAGATTGGAATATTGGAATTTACGTATTATACCAGACCTCTACCAATTTTGTGGTGGTTCAACCATCCACTCATTTGGGATTTTACAACACAGACTGTATTAACATGAAAAGAACAAATGTGTGGCAGAGTAAGGTACATATATTATGTTAATGGTAGTCAATGGTAAGTGGGAGAACAGGTTGTGCAGTTGGCATATTCAATGAAAGAAATGGATCAGGTCAGATTTTTACATCTCCAGAAAACGGGTGATTGTATAAAAGATACGAGAGTAAGACCTTTCCAAGAGTCCAGATTCCCAAGTGACTTGGAACAGAACTAACTCGAGCATACACCAAAATTAAAAACAGATCCATTTTATGTAAATTAAGCAACAATGATTAAAAAGAAAAAAGAAAACTGCCCATAAAGGTGACAAGATAAGATTTTCTAAAATGGCAGACGTGCATGATCTGAGCTTCCCAAACGTGCAAATCATGATGGTGAACGCAGATATTATGAGATCAACAACGTTGTCATTGAGTGTAAACCATAACAAAAGAAGACAAATGTGGGTATAAAAAAAGAAAAAAAAAAAAGAACTGCAGTTGAGTAGAAAATGAATTGGGGAAAAGTATTTTGAGCTCATTTTAGATTAACTCCAGTTGCAAGTTAAGCACATTCTCAAATAAAAGCACATTACATCCACATGTTGACAAGTTAAATTAGTTCTAAAATGAAGCTAGGAAGAAAAGTTTATGCAGAAAAAGAAAAGATAGCAGGTATGGGCTTGAAGGCAGAAGGCAGAAGGCTTTACAGTAGAAGCAAGCATGCCATTTTGTATAGATAGATTACATTTGGAAAATCCATCCTTTCAAACCAAAAATAAAAATAAAAATGATATTAAACAAAGTAATAAAGATAATATCAATACCCAATGTATAAGAATCATAACACAGAATCCGAGAATAAATTGGTCTAGCCAGGGTATGAGAATTCAGTAGCTTCTCTTTTCAATTTGGCCAAGTCAATGACAGACAAGATTTTTTTTTCACTGTTCTTTTCAATTGGTCTAACAACATTTTTTCAAATTGCCACTAAATATTGGCAGAGAGGGTTTTCTGCTGAGGCAACCTCTAATTGCCATTGAGATTGTTCCTTGTAGGTCAAGAAACAAGCTCAATGGCAATCTGCCTACGTGACCATTCTGCCCAATCTCAAATATGAGAATTCAAACACACCATCAATGCATTTTACTGTTATGGTTTGTGGTCCACACGCTGGGATGCTAGATGGGGCTTACCGTAATTTTTGTGAGAAATCCACACCGTTCATCCATTTTGAGAGATCATTTTAGCACATGAGACCAAAAATGAGGTGGATCCAAAACTCAAGTGGGCCATATGAGAGGTAAGAAATCCACACCATCCCTTTTTCTAAATTTAGAATGGTTTATAACCGTCCGGCTTAAAACCGTTCAACCAAGTTTCTTTTCCAAATCAAAGTTTAGCTTCTTCAGTAGAAAGTGAACCTCATTCTCTTCCTGAATTATCCAAGCATTAAGAGAGAGCACGGTATAAGCAACTCATAAACAAAACAGCAACCTCACAATTTTAAAATCAAGACGAATGCATTATTCATCAAAAGATGAATTACAAGGTAGTATGCCATGGTATGTTGGTCGTTTCAATGAATGAATCTACCATGCAAGGGTAATACATGCACTTCAATCTAGATGATCTAATGAGCCAGCCCACTGGACACAAGCATAACCCAAAAAACCACATGAATTAGAAAATCCCAACCACCCAATCCACAGAAAGGGGTGGGGGGGATGGAGGAAGGTCCCGGCTCGACGGGGAAAATGTCCATCGATTGGATAGCATCATCTGACCAAAATGAGGTTTTTACACTATTACTCAATCCATGTTGGGCCAACAATCTGGACGGCCGGTTTCTGCATGCCATGTGCATGGTGGGTACATGCATGTACTTCTTTCAACCACCAATGAATCAAATATACAGAAAAAATGAAAAAATAAAATAAAATAAAATAAAAATAAAAAAATCTATGATCATGCAATGCTTTGAAGAATCATACATAAAAAGAATCTGATGCAGAAATCAAAATTCGAACAGAAATCTAAAAGAATATCATCCATTTACCTTGACTCCATACTTTATAGCAACGCCAGACAACGTATCCATCTTCGAGACGCGGTGCTCGATGTGATTGACACCGGATGATGGAGCCAACAGAAGAATCAACGAAGTCATCATAGTCGAATGGATTGCTCTCTCACTGACCAAATCGTCTGAAAAGGACTGAGAAATTCCATTACTCTGCCCTTCCTTAGTCTGCATTTCAGACAATTCGCCCCCCAAAAGGAAAACAAAAACCCTAAACGCCACTAAGACATGAAATTCCAGTCCATATCCTCATCTGAAACCCTAGAAAATCCAAACAACGGAATTCCGCACTTATTTACACAGATCAAGGATGGAGGAGGAGGATTCGACGGGGATTTTGCGAAAATACCCTAGATCACTGCAGCGAAAGTGGATTTTTCGTGGAAATAGGTGGGATTTGTACCGTTCCAGAGAGAATCTGATGGATAATCGCTAGAAGGGGAAAATTAGAGGCCTGGATTTCGATTTCCAGATCGTTTTTTCCTTCAGATTTTCCTTCGTGGCAGGATTCGCAGCGCTGCGAGAAACAAAAGGCAGAAAAACGGACTTTTGAGAGAGAGAGAGAGAGAGAGAGAGAGAGAGAGTGTGAGACAGTGGATTACTCGATTTTGCTTATTAGGCCTTACCCGAGGTTTTATTCGCAGTTCGTGGAGTAACTGACACGTGTCAGTATAGTAATGGTGGTGAAATTTTCTGTGGGAGATTTTTTTTTTTTTTTTTTTCTGGTAGTGTGTGATACTTGATGCACACTAATAAATCATATACTTCTAAAATTTTTTACTTAGGGCCTCGCTTTGGTGTGTGTATTGTATGGTATTAAAGTGTATGATGTGACATGTATAATGTTTGGTTCGAAGGAGGCAACTGAAGTATTCCACGTGCACAAATACTGTGTGAAGCCAAAAAACTGCATCAAAGCACTCCTGGGTGTAATACATCCGGACCCTTCTTCATACATCTCAAATGCCTCTCTAAGATCCCTCATCTCTTCTTCTTCCCCGTGAACTTCAATTAATCTAACAAAGTCCTCAAAACCCAACATCCCATCTCCGTTCGAGTTGATGGATTCGACCACCACTTCCGACTCCTCCACCGACAGATCCTCCCCAATCGTCCTCATGCAGCTTCGTAATTCTGCAGCAGAGATCTTCCCATCTCTATTTTCGTCCAAGTAGCGGAAGACAAACACCGGTTTTATGCATATGAATGAGGCTGGGGGCTAAGATGTGAGGATTTGAAACGATGAGCGCCACGACATTGGACTCGGAGAGGCCCTTGTCTTTGAAGTGTTGGATCTTGGGCCTTAAGATGCACTTAGGATCCGCGGAGAGGAGTTTTGGAGCTGTGGCGATGACATATTTGATGTGAGTTTCTGAGAACCCATGAGATTTGAAGAAGGTGAGGACATAATCTGGGTTCT
The DNA here is from genome assembly GCF_029962835.1 of Magnolia sinica. Taxonomy (NCBI): domain Eukaryota; kingdom Viridiplantae; phylum Streptophyta; class Magnoliopsida; order Magnoliales; family Magnoliaceae; genus Magnolia; species Magnolia sinica. The sequence goes on from NC_080581.1 coordinate 70,034,222, forward strand.
TGGGGGTGTGTTTTAGCATTTTGGTGATTGTTAGAGCTTTTTTGGTGAGAGACGACATGGTCGTTGGGATCTGCCTCTAACGTCTCCTATGAAACTGATCGTCTTGCTTTGATCAACTTCAAACATCTGATAACCAACGATCCTCTCCAATCTTTGAGCTCGTGGAACCATACTCTCCACTTCTGCCAGTGGAAGGGGGTCACATGCGGTGGCCAACTTCCTCAAAGAGTCACCGCTTTGAACCTCAGTGGCCAGAGCATGGTGGGCCCCATATCTCTTTACATTGCAAACCTCACCTTCCTCAGCATAATCGATCTTGCAAGCAACAGCTTCCATGGGATGATTCCTGAAGAGATTGGCCGTTTGTCGCACTTGCAATCTCTCATTTGTCCGATAACACATTCTCTGGAGAAATTCCAGCAAATCTGACCCACTGTTCCGAACTCAAAAGTCCTTAATTTTCGCCGGAACCAGATCACATGGAGGATTCCAACTGAGCTTGGCTCTCTATTGAAGCTCACCTTTTTGTCCCTTCGTCACAACACTCTTACGGGAATCATCCCGCCTTCACTTGGAAACCTTTCATCTCTCACTGTCCTTCGTCTCACGAGTAATAGGCTTGAAGGCAGCATCCCAGGAGACCTTGGTCGGTTGGTGAGGTTAAGTATTCTTGCCATTGGTGGAAATGAACTGTCAGGTACGATTCCACCCCAACTATACAATATCTCCTCTATTAACCTTTTGGGAGTGGCAGGGAACAAATTGCATGGAAATCTTCCACCAAACTTAGGCCTCACTCTTCCTAATCTCCAAGAGCTTTACGCCGGACTAAATCAATTCACAGGATCCATACCGGTTTCATTATCCAATGCTTCAGGGCTTGCAGTTATTCAGCTTGGTAATAACAGAATTAGCGGTTCCGTGCCTATGAATTTTGGAAGCCTAAAGGGTCTCAACAGGCTACGTCTAGCCGGCAATCAGCTCGGACTTGGGAAAGCTCATGACTTGAATTTTCTTGATTCTTTGACCAATTGCAGTAGCTTGCGAAAACTGTCAATAGCCAATAACCGTCTCAGTGGTGTGTTGCCCAATTCCATGGCTAATCTTTTGACCCAACTGACACGGCTGAATATTGGAGGTAACAGGATATTCGGAAACATCCCATCTGGGATTCAGAATCTTGTTGGACTAACAGCACTGATAATGGGACAGAACTTTCTAACAGGTAATATTCCTATTGGTGTTGGGAAGCTTAACAAGGTGGAGGAACTTTACTTGCAAAGAAATGAATTATCAGGGCAAATTCCATCTTCTTTGGGCAACTTCTCCCGACTGTATAAACTCGTTTTATACGAAAATAATCTAATAGGGAGCATACCTTCAAGCCTCGGAAATTGTACATACATGCAGTTCATATACCTCCAAAATAATAATCTTAGTGGTAGCTTACCCAAACTGCTTTTCAGCTTTACCTCTTTAATTGAACTCCATGTTGAAAACAACTTTTTTACCGGTAATCTGCCAGTGGAAACCGGCAACTTGCAAAGTCTCCAGACACTGAATGTTGCTAATAACAATTTGTCGGGAGAAATTCCAAGCTTGCTAGGCAATTGTCTTAGCCTAGAGTATCTCTGGTTGGATGGGAACTTCTTTCAGGGATCAATTCCTTCAGCATTTAGTACTCTAAGAGGCCTTCAATCCCTGGATCTTTCATGTAACATCTTGTCTGGAAAGATTCCACAATACCTGGAGAATCTTTCTGCATTGCAGTATTTAAATTTATCTTTCAACAATTTCGAGGGTGAATTACCAAAACAAGGGGTCTTTGGAAATGCCAGTCAAATTTCAGTACTCGGAAATAGTAAGCTTTGTGGGGGTATTCAAGAGTTGCAATTGCCAGCATGCTTTCGCCAAGCTTCCAAGAAAGGGGGAATATCTCTTGCTTCAAAAGTGAAAATCTCGATAATTAGTGTTGTCATGTGTCTTATTTCACTACCATGTTCCTTTACCACTCTTTATTGGGTAAGAAAGTCAAGAAGGAAACCCTTCGATGTGCCTTCTATGGAGGATTCTTTCATGAATGTGTCATATGCAGAGCTCTATAAAGCGACAGATGGCTTCTCTTCTGCAAATTTGATTGGCAGTGGAAGTTTCGGTTTTGTATATAAAGGAAACCTAGATCGAGATGGAATTGTTATTGCAGTGAAAGTCCTTAACCTTCAGCAGCAAGGAGCTATGAGGAGCTTTATGGCCGAATGTGAAGCCTTGGGAAATGTTAGGCATCGGAATCTTATTAAAATCTTAACTTGTTGCTCAAGCATTGGTTTTAAGGGCAATGAATTCATGGCTTTAGTTTTTGAGTACATGCCCAATGGAAGTCTAAGTAAGTGGCTGCACAGAGATGGGCATGATCAGTTGGGGAGGAATTTAAACTTTATTCAAAGGCTAAATATAGCTATTGATGTGGCTAATGCACTGGATTATCTACATCACCATTGCTAAACACCGATCATTCACCGTGATTTAAAGCCGGATAACATTCTTCTCGATGATGACATGATTGCTTATGTGGGTGACTTCGGGTTAGCAAGGTTCCTCTCTGACGTTCCTCAAACCAGCTTGGTCGGCGTGAAGGGATCTACTGGGTACATCGCTCTAGGTAACTATTTCATCTATTTTCTTTTCTTAAGTATGTCCTGTGAAGCAGGAAATTTTTTTTCAAGTAGTTTTCTAGCACACACAAACCTTATGCCAGACTTGGGTGCCACATGATATCTAACCATGTGGTAAATTGATGTTGTGGCCCCTACCATGAAGATAACCATTTGCAAATGTGCTCGTAGTGACAGCTAACAAAAAAAATACTTATTCAAGGCACATATCTAGCCTGCATGACGAGTGGATTGCCTGACTTTTGCAGACTTTCTTAGAGGACCTGTCACCTCTCAAAAAATGTGCATATATGTTAGCACGGTTTTGTGCTTGGGGTAGCAAAATTCTAATTTTAAATTAGTAGGAAACAGATAAGGCTTTAATTAGCATAGATAATAAGTAAATTAGTTAATGCTTATTTAGAGGAGAAATGTTCATGTGCCACATTGTATGTGAATGAACTTTCACAGTCAGTGCTTTCTTTCTCACCAATGAGCTTGCTACTTGAAAATGTATCAATTGTATAGAAACCTAGCCATGCAAACAATGGCTCTAACAAAAATATCACTTAGGTGAATAATATTGGACCAAATGAGACATTAGGTGAGCCATGATCTTATTTAGTTAGACAATTTGAATGTTCATTAATTTTGATGGTTCAGGCTTCTGAATGAATGGACCATCCTAGTTTTTATCCCAAGTCAGGTGCACCCACCTTTTGCAGGATGGATATTCTACACCAAGTAACACATTGCTAAGGAAAAAAAAAAACAAACATTCTACACCAAGTCACACATTGTGGATTATCAAATGAATGGATGGATTTTCTTGGTGGCATATGTACAATAATAGTAAACTATGCCATTGTGGCACACGTTCATAAAATCAGAGCCATCCATCCACCGAGACCCATTTCAAACATGCATTGGGCTAACATCATGCTCCTGGGTTGAATTGATAAGACTGATGTACATTGATCAGCTACATGCGCCTTAATTATCAAACATCAGTCATATATAGCTCTAAGTTTCCAATTTTTCTCATGTTCGAGGCCCACTTGATTAATGGAACTTCTTCTATCTTAGTCTACTAATTTTATAATGGGTCCAACCTGTTCAATGGCACACATTTATGCATTCCACATATGATGGAGGCTTGTTCATAGGTGGGCTCTTGTTGGTATGTTGCTTGGCCTAATTGCTCTGGTGATCAGGTAGGCGACTTGTGCATGTTGAATGTGGACCAGTACTGGTAAATCCTCTAATCGTTTTTTTTTTTTTTTTTTTAGAGTACAACTTTGGTAAATGTTTATGATAAATCCTCTAAATTTCTTTTTCCCTACTACAATTCCTGCACACATTTAGATAAGACCATCCAAAATTCTAGGCCATAACACATTCCTAGATGTAAGCAAGAGTGTGTTCCTATAGCTACAGATAATAGGATTCTGAAAGTTAATCAAGTAATAAAAAAATAATAATAACATTAATAATAAGATCAGAAATGAGTACCGCCTCTCAAACCAAAGTTCATAGCACATCAATTGATATTAGAAATTTTGACCTTTAGGAAAAGCAAAAATGTTAATTACTTGTTTAAATGTGGAATACTCCCTCCCTCCCTCCCTATGTCTCCTTCAAAACTCAAAATGTAATTTTATTTGTATTTAAATGGTTGCTTTCATGCAAATACGATATGTACAAATTACAGAGTATGCGATGGGTGCTAAAGCATCTACACAAGGCGATGTTTACAGCTATGGAATCCTTCTATTGGAGATGATACCCGGAAAGGGGCCAACTGATGACATGTTTAAAGATAATCTAAGCCTTCGTCATTTTGCTAAGTTGTCATTGCCCAAACGAGTGATGGACATTGTTGATCCAGTTCTCTTAGAAGAAGCCAAAGTTAGTCAAGGCAGCGGAAATCATACTAACACAAGAAAAAGAATGCATGCTTGTTTAATTTCAATGGTCAGAATTGGTGTGTTGTGTTCTGCAAACTCTCCAAGAGATAGAATGGAGATGAAAGATGTGGTCACAGAAATGCACGCAATCAAGGATTTATATCTCGGTGTCAGGATTCATCAAGATGAACAAGTTATGTCACAACTGTCAGGTGAAGATCCATCTTACCTCAGTTATTACTGAGATATTATTGGTAGTTATATTGAGAAGATTTCAAAATAAAATGAGCTTGTTGAAAATACTTTTCTTAACAAGCTTTAGATATGTTTAGTATTGGCATAGGAGTGTGCTTTTAATATTTATGGTGAATGATGGAAAGATATCTTCTTCTTTTTTCTTTCTTTCTTTCTTTCTTTTATTTCGTGTAATTCAAAGGGGGATCAAGAATGTAATGAGACATAGACATCGTCTTTTTCCATTAAGAATACTATTAGGATATTGAGATGTTTAATAGCTGTGACATTTTTTCAACTCTTTTCAAAATGTCATCACATTCCAGTGGAAGTGCTCCTGCAATTGGACTACCCATTGGAGAGTAATCTGAGGAAGTATTCATCAAGTGAGTCCCTTTTAAATATTATGTTGTTTTGCCATGAATGTGAAACATTGCTATACTTTCAAAGCAAATCGATCAGTTTCATTGCTGAAAGTGGCTGCAACGACAGTAATTGAGTGCAAGCTCAGACCTAGGAAGTGGATTACATGGATGAAGATGATAAACGACCAAAATACACTCAAATCCATTTGCATAAGCTCTTCCTCTGTTTATTTTTATGTGCGAGATGCATAGCCAACGCTTATATTTATGGAAAATGATAAGCTGACTCATCTCTTACAGCTGCCCCAATCAGGAAATGGATTGGCTACTCCCCTTGCCACCAGCCAATGGCGGATGGTCGGTGCTCTATGGGCCCCACCATGATGTATGTATTTCATCCATGCTATCCATCTAATTTTCTAGATCATTTTATGGCATGGAACCAAAAATGAGATATATCCCAATCTCAACTAGACTACACTACAGGAAACAATGTTTAATGAATGTCGACCATTAAAAACTTTTTGAGGGCCATAAAAATTTTGGATCAATCTGATCTTTGTTTTTTCCCTTCATCTGAGTCTGTATGACCTAATCAACAGATTGGATATCAAATAAATAGTACAGTAGCCCTTAGGAGGATTTTAATGGTGGATATCCAATTACTATTGTTTTCCTGTGGTGTGGTCCACCTGAGATTTATATCACTCTCATTTTTAGTATCAATCCCTAAAATGATCTGTAAAATGGATGAATAGAATGGATGAAACACATACATCACGTTGGGTCCCATAGAGCACCGACCACAGCCACCCGGCTGGTGGCAGGAGTAGTCAATCCGTTCTTGCCCAATCATATCCCACCGCGTGGGGTCACCGTGTAATCTGCGTCCAAAATCAAAATACATTGTCGACGGGCTTATCAAATGAATATTCTCAATTTCACACAGGTGTGTCACTGGCACATGTGAGCTGTTTATGTTGGACTCTTGACTTCATGGACTTCGGTACTGTGTACAGGTGAAACACGCCTGATGAATGACAGTATGTGTTATCCATGACAACTCTTCATTTTGCCTGATATGATCATATCAGGGCATGAGTCCAAAAACAAGATAGATTCAAAGTTCAAGTGGACTATACCCTAAGAAGTAATGGAGATTGATCTTCTGCCATTGAAAACTTCTTATGGGTTACAGATGTATTGGATTAAGCTGATATTTGTCTTTTCTCTTTTTTCATGTCCATGTGACCATATGAACAAGATAGATGGAAAATAAACATTATGGTAGGACCAAGAAGTTTCAACCCTAGTATCATTATGGCCCTGTTTTTTGTGGTATGGTCTACTTTAGCTTTGAATCTATCTCATTACTGGGCTCATGCCCTAAGATGATGGCAAGATGCAGCATGGATAAAACACATACATTATGGCTTTTACACATAGACAGCACTGACATAAGTGCTGTGTTCTACACCAAGCAATCCAAGTTCCTTTGTGTTTTACGCGTGCACTGTTGCAACGAGAAGTAAAAATGCTCTCTTCTCGTGGTTGAACGGACACGGATTTCCTAGGAAAGTTTGGATGCTAGGTAAGGGGGCCATGGTGATGTTTGTGAAAAATTCGGACTGTTCGTCCATTTTGAAAGCGCAATTTAAGACATGCGATTAAAAATAAGATGGATCCAAAACTCAAATGAGCCGCACTAGAGGAAATAATTGGGATTTTGTGACCACCATTTGAAATATTTGTATGGCCACAGTTTCATATCTGGTGTTTTAACTTCATACCAGCAGTGGGAATGACCTTATAAACAGTTTGGATGGCATATAAACATCAAGGTGAATCTAGAAGGTTTCAACGGTCAAAAAAACTCTTTCTCTGACTTTTCATGTCAGACGGCCCACTTGATTTTTAGATACACCTCAATTTTAGTCTCATGTCCTAGAATAGCTCTCACCATGGATGGACGGTGTGAAAATATCACGGTGGGTCCCACCTAGAATCCCTCAGAAACTTAGTACCAGAGGCTTCAGCAGGAAATCCGCGTCCAACTAATCCTTTTCAGCGATATTTTGATGTGGAAATTTGTAGCCATTATCACTATCTCGTGCCGGAACGCGGATTAGCTGCGATCCGAGAACCAGCCAGGTAGGTGCAACCCTGACCGTGGGGCTCACCCCGATGTATGCATTTTATATCGGAGTTGAGGATCTATTTTTCTGGCTTAATTCAGGATGTGGTCCTGAAAATGAATCGGATACAAATCACAAGTAGACTACACCACAGGAAAAAACGTTCATTGATCAGTTACCAGTTAAAACTTCTTAGAGTCCACCATAATGTTTATTTGCCATCCAATCCAATTTATTGATGAGGTTATGATAGACCTCGATAAAGGGAAAATAAAAATTTCAGCTTAAAAAACAGATATCAACTTGATCGAAAACTCTTGGCGGCCCACAGAAAGTTTTTAATGGTCAATCACCACTATTTCCTGCTGTATGGTTTACCGGATATTTGCATCTGCTTAAGTTTTTGGACCATGCCGTAAAATAAGCAGAAAAAAAGGTGGACACTGTAGATATACAACGAATACCCCACAGTCGGGATCACACCCACGTGGCTGGTTCTGGCTCGCAACTAATCTGCGGTCTTTGTGCTCGGTTTGTCTCGCTGGGGTTGGGAAGAAGTCATCATGTGAGGTGCACGTTAAAAGAGAATCTTAAAGTGACTTGGACTTTGAAATCCATGTAAGCATCATTGGCTATGAATCAATGTCACTCGAGAGGAATAAATAAATAGAATACTTTTGATTAAGGGACTTTTTGGGTACGACCCAATAAGAGAGTTTTTTTATTTAAGTAAATTAATAACTTATAAGCTTGTTTGAAATTATTGTAAAATTAACTTATGTGATGAAAGTTACTTATAAGTTTTTATATTTTTTGTGTTTCAACTTTTTTACTTTTCTATTTATTTCTCTCCATGTGATGTGATGGATGGTCCATATCGAAGGAAGCCCCACCCACATCAAAGTTGTGGTCTACATGATAGATGGTTCACATCAAAGGTGAGCCCCACATTATGGATGATGCACATCAAGGTAAACCCACATAATGGATTGTCCATGTCAAAGATAGGCCCCTAATGATGAATGGTCCACAGCCAAAGTGGGGCCCGGATGATAGACGACCCACATCGAAGGTGAGGCTCACACAAATGGATGGTCCATATCAAAGGTGGGCTCTACATGAGGGGTGGTGGATATTGAAGGTGGGTCGCACATGGTGGACAATAATTGAACATGAACCCCATATATGGAGAGAATATAAATCTATAAATTGTGGAATTGAAGGACCGTACGGTGCATCAGAGATGGGTATCGAGAAAACTGAACTCAAATTTGTACTTGGTTGAGACGCCATCACTATAAGACTAATGTCGTAGTCTTATGCATCTTACCCCCTTAGAGGCACCGGGATGGAAACAGAAGCTTTAGATGTGTATAAAATTGGGGATCCAGCCTTATTTTTATAGTTGTGAGAATTAAGGAATTTAAAACTCATTGAAATTCCTCTCCCTTAAGCTCTACACGAATTTAACAATCTTAATCCGAATTTAACAATCTTAATCCAACTACAATGTTGTGCATGCAACACATCCATGGTACATTGCTCCTTATACATTTTTAGATTAATCACAACTGGAGTGGAGTCCACCGATATGCCCGATCACATTATCCAACCCTTAGGGAGATCTAGACAGTTGATCAATTAGGCTCACCTTATAGAATTCTTATACTCTCCCACTTGATCCACATTGATTAATATCAAGGTTAAATTTTGAAAACATATTTTAATTTTAAAGAAAACATCTAAATGGTTAACCAATGCATTTTGTTGGATAATACGGACAACGCTTCTACAATCTGGTCCATCAAGACCACTACTATCGGTTCACGGTAGCTATCACAATATTTAATTTTGGCAAAGTGAGACTAAGTATGGTCACAAATACCATCAAGCTTCACGACATAGATCATGGACTAGGAAGTATGGTATGAGGATTACACACATAATGTGATCACACGTGCCTATCCTCAAGAGGTCTATGAACCTTCAAATATCATCGATGAGATAAGACTTTAGTTTTACTTACTTAAAATAATTTGTGCATAAAAATAAATTAAAAAAATTAAAAAACAGAAATTAACTTTATATCAGAATCATCAAAACTTTATAAATAAGATCTTAATGTCCATAAAAATAAAACACACTCAACTCCCACTAACTGAATAAATATGTGGGGTCAATGATTCTCATGGATGTTACATGATCCTCAAATGGCGTAATAAGGAGCCCTTTAATGAGTCGATTCGCAATTATCTACTTAGTGTCGATGAACTCCATAGATATTATACGATTCTAAACATTTCTTTAATAACAAGATACTTGATGTCGATATGTTTCGACCTTGATGAATGTTTGTTGCTGTTAAAGAAGGAAACCACAATTGAAATATCACAAAAGATTCTAAATGATTTCGAGATATGCTCCAATACCTATAAATCTAAGAAGAAATGTTGTAACCATAATGCCTGATTTTATGCTTCATGACAAACAATGAACTCAGGTTTTATGGTGGATGAGGTTGTTGTTGATTGTTTCACATTTTTTCAAGACACATTCCCACTAACCATCATGAACATGTAGCCTGAGGTGGGTTTCTTTGAACAAACACAGCCAGCATAATCTATGTCTGAGTATCTAAAATATTCTAAATGATCATACCTTCTATATGTGAGTATGCAGTCATTTGTCCCTTATAGGTAGCGCAACACCCTTACAGTCATCCAATGTTGCATTCCTGGATTAGAGAAATGCATGGCCAACATTCTAATTACGAAGGAAATATTTGGTCACGTGCATACTTGAGCATATATGATGCTCCTTACTACTGACAAGTACGAAAAATCTTTCATTTAATTCTTTTCGAAATCATTCATAGGATACTAGAACTGGTTGAATTTATCACCCTTTCCAATAAGCAATTGTTCAGGAGCATAGTTTTGCATGTCATACCTTTCAAGTACCCTATCAATATAAGCCCTCTATGATAGGCTAAGCAATCGGCGTGATTTGTGATAACGTATCTCAATGCCGATGACATAAGAGGTATCACCAAAATCATTCATATTAATCCTTTGAGATAGGAATTTCTTAGTATCGCTCATCATCCTAATGTCACTGCTAGCTAAAAAAAAAATGTCACAAATATATAAAACCAACGAAAGTGAAGACTGAAGACACAAGTGAAAACATAACATCCAGGAGCAAAGAACAAGTAAAAAAGGTATCGTGGTGACCCTAACCATTGACCCAAAACAACCCATATACCTCTAGATGATCTTGACCTAATAGGAATACTTAATTGATAATCCCTTAACCTTAAGAGATCAAGAGAAACATAATAAATAAGGCTAGAAGAAGTGTGAAACTGCTGTGTAAAAGATAGCTCAAAACAGTAGTTTTCGATTGCACTTCGATAACATTAAAGGCCTGCTCGATGACAACCGATTAGATTTTTCTTTAATTTTCTCGGTGACATCAAAGCCCCTTTGATGACATCTAAAGGTAATTTTGATGACACCGAAGGACTGTTAAATGATATTGATAGAGAGTCGAAACTATCCAGCAACCAACTAGATTTTTCTCTAGTTTTCTCAATGGCATTGAGGTCCCTTCGATGATATCGAAACTTAAGTTTCAATGACATCGAAACTTCTTTAATGAAATCGATTGAGAGTCAAAATTGTCTAATAAGAAATTGAATTTTTCTCTAACTTTCTTGATGGTAAGCATTCAATGCTTCCTAGCATATGGATTTTCCAATAAAGAAGGTTGTTAAAGCATCAATGAATGTAGGAGTTCATTGTTTAATCAAAGCTTTGAATATTCCAATGATTGCCTTTAATACAATGATTGAATGATGAACTCCACAAGAAAAGATCGCTTGAGAAGATGGGTATTTACTCTTACAATTAACTCTCTCAAAGCTCTCTCAAATACTCACCAAATTGCCAAGAAACACCCTCATACATATATAAATCGAATTTCCAATGGTAAAAAAATGAGCATAAAACTATCAGGTTCGATGTCATCAAAGGGTCTTCGATGCCATTGAAGTGACCTTCGATTCCATCGAAGCCAAGCAACAAGATGTACAAGTTGTTAAACAGTTTCTATTGATGTCATCGAGCGCCCTTTGATGTCATCAAAGGGGACATTTGATGCCATCGAAAGATGGCTCGATGCCATTAAAAAACTCTGAATAAATGGCTTAGGGTTGCTGAACAATTTAGGTCCTTTTTTTATGCCATCGAAGGGTAGTTTGATGCCATTGGAAAATTCATGAATTATGTCATTTTCTTGCTGTGCTATTTAAAAGCTATGTTTGATGCCATCGATGTTTAAGTTCAAAATTTTCCTTGTTTTGTTGCTGGACTATCTGTGTTCTTTCTCGATGCCATCAAGGCCGTGTTCGATGCTGTCGAAAGGGTCTTTAATGTCATCGAACAGGATTCGATGTCATTGAAAAAGTCAAGAAAATACTTCAATTCTTGCTTGACAAACTGAACATATGGCTTGATCCCATCGAGGTGCCTTCAATGCCATCGAAAGTTGTTCGATGGCACTTCGATGTCATCGATAATGTCTAAATTTTAATAGTCTTATTATTTATAATGCTCAGAAAATTGGGATCATGCATACACTCGACTCTCAAGTTCCCGGGTATCACTTATAACCAATTTTACTGTTTTGAGTTTAATTCTGTTTAATGAGCAGCATGGAATTGCTTGAATATGAAACACAAACACAACTAGTCTACTAAAATAGAAGTAGCTACATATATATAAATGTCCAAAATATCAGTCGGTCACACAAGGTGTTGCCCAGCAAAAATACAAAAGAACGATAAGTCCAAAAGAATACTGCGCTGAGTCCACCACTCATCGATCTAAGATAGGCTGCTAAATCTATGGCGAGCTGCCCATCAGTTGGAAGTAGGACAGCTCATCCTCATTGTCAATACTAGCGCCACCTGCAGCTACTAAAGAGTCTAGTTGATGCTTTAAAACACCGTCCCAGAGTGGGAGTGAGTAATCAACTTAGTGGATGTTATTAGTCTTAAGTTACAACAAGTATCAATTTTATGATGAATTTGATGAAAGATAAATATTTATAAACACCTACCTAATCTTGTTAATGCATGTGCATGATAAATGTAATGATGCATGACCTCACAACAACATTCCTTCGAGCGACTCCGTCTAGTGATCGCGTATGACCAATACTCCCTCATTGCGACCTCAACTGCCGAGTCGCCAACCTAACTAGTGTGATGCAATCGTGATCGTGTTAGCCGAGTTTTTAATTAAATCCATTCAACCAGCAGATTGGAGAAACTAGTATACCCCATGATATCAATGCCCTCAACTGGTTGCGAGGCCAAGGCCCCTCAACGTAGGAGGCCAAGACCTCGCGATCCTTGATCCCATCGGGTTCTTCATCCCCGATTCAAGCACATGGGGAGTGCTGAGAAGAGGGATGGCTCACGGTCACTATGGGGAGGCTTGTCACCCCAGTGTAGGCCGACAGCTTGGACACAGTGTCACATTCCACCATGCCTAGCTCTCGAGTCAGTGGATCGAGTTCAAATGATTATCAATGAGCTCCAATGGTTGAAGGGTGTTACAGGTTCCATACAGGTGTGAGTAGACGGGGTTAACAATCATGGTTGGTCAGTACATGTACTAGATCGTGTGAGTCTAGGCGAGTACGTGACGGACGACATCAAGTACAAGAGACCCATGTAGTCCAACTACTGTCGCCCATTCGCACCCGCCCAAATACGCGGGTTTAGCCTCAGGATAGTCCTACCAACGGGACCACCTTCTCTCTCTTCAGTTTCCTGGCTAACCTAGAGGTTTGATGGTATTCAATAACACTTTAACAATTCAAGATTTATCATCTAAACACAAGTAATGTCATGCACTCATACATCAAACATGGATATTTAGATTTTCTTCTATAAATGTAAATATTAACAATAACATGAAATGAATGTATACGTGTGGTGTGTGGGGTTAACGCAAAGATTAAGAATTGTATATATATATATCTCATACCACAAAAATACAACAAGGGTTAATATATCATACATGCTACAAGGAAACATTATTCAAGAATCAAGTATGAGATGAATCATGTAATCACCAAGTTCATGCCCAATCATGTAAGGAACAACAACAATTCATAATCATTTCGTGTCATTTGAGAGGATATTTCATATAAGGTCTTGGCTAGGTTTTCTCTTAGAATTTTTAAATACATCACCCAAACATACATAATCATTAATTCACACTAAAATTGGTGTTAGGCCACCTAAGAATAATAGTCTGCACCTATGAATCATTAAGAGCTCTAGGAAACGATCTAGGGTTGCCAAACTCGCGGGTGGATTCGTGGAGATCCTGAGTCAAATGAACTTGCATGTTAGGATTATATGCAAAAACCTTGCTCAACACAAGGGATTACCAAAATATGGGTGTTTACCTCTCCAATCGGTTGGAAATCGAGCTTGGAGTGGTGAATGTGGGATTCCTTGAGGAAGAGGGAAAGGAGTTGTAAGGCTCGACCTCACTTGGGCCACAACTCCACTATGATCCACCTTCACTCTCTTCTTTCCTTTCCTTTCTCTTTCTCCTCTTTCTTCACTCTCTCCTCTCCTTTGTTGGTTTTGTGGAAGTGAGTGAGAGAGAGAGTCAAAGAGGGTTTTTATTTCCTATGTTTGGGCCAAATTAAGTTCTAACATTATTCCTACAATGACCATCTAGGACCCCTTTTTGGCTTTGGGGAAGCTCTGTCATCCCCCCTAGCCACCAAATTTGGTGTGTAGGTGTCTAATGACCCGATGAGAGGTTGTGCAACATTTGAAGACAAACGGACGCACGGTTTTATCGTATGGTTCTGATCTTTAAATGGTCTTATGGGGTCCATTCTAGCTGTTGGGGTAGTTCTGATGCCCCCCTGGCCACCAAATTTATAGGATAGGAGCTCCATAGCCCAATGAAGGGTCGTACAAAGTTTGAAGGCAAACGGATGTGGAATTTTATCGCAAAGGTCCGATTTACGATCAACGGTCACCGTTTCACGATCGAGTTCCAAATTTTGTGGACGGGCGTAGAAAAATATTTTAGGCCTTCACCGTAAATGTAGAAGAGATCTGATGGCTGCAAAGCCTAATATCTTAGTTTCATTTTAAAAGTGCCAGATTTAACTGCTAACTAGAGCTGGGCATCGGACCGAGTCGGATCGGATTTGGTCCAACTCAATTCGATTCGAAATTTACACTGGCTAACCCAAACTTGATCCGATCCGGGACCGAGTCCGGGACACCTGACCCAAATCGATCCGATCCATGGATGGCTTGAGTCGAACCGAGTCTGACTCAGTTAGGGAAACTGATTCGGATCGGGTTGGGTACAATTCGAATCGACGGTGAAAACTATTATCATCGCTGCTATTTTCGGTGTGTCCATTTGAGACTTAGATATAATTCATTTTTTTTTTCAAATGTTTTTAAATAATCACAAAAAATGGATAAACGGTATGGATATAATAAATACATCATTATGGGCCATATAATTTTGATCACATTTGAGCTGTTCATACAACTCGGAGCTCGAGGCACCATCTCCACTCGTCTTTCCATGAGCCTCTAGTAATGCGTGCAGAATATGCAGAGAATCCTTTTTCTCTTCCCATGAGGACATCGACAGAGCCCTCTACAGCCTCCTGAATCCCGATGCAATGGTCCCATCTTTTCTCCATCCAGACCGTCTGTATTGTCGAGTGTACTGTGGATTGGGGACCACTTTGTTTTCTCCTATATTAGATACTTCCAACCAATATTCATTCGTTTTTCCTATTCTTTAATACAAAACATCTCAAGCATTTCATGGCTAGATTCCTCCGGCCCTAAGATTTCTATTTATCCAAAATGCTTGGTTTGACTAGTAATATCGACGTCTAGATCAGCTACCCATGGGTCCCACTCCAAGAAATGGTTGCGTCAGTATAGCATTTGACATTCTGGTGCATCCATACTCTCCCATTACTTGGAGTAGGGAAAAATTTAGGACTGTGGACCCCACCTTTTATCTAGCTATTTTTACGAAAGAATACAAACTTTGTTTGGGAACTTAGACCTACTCGTGCGGACAGCGAATTTGAGGACGAAAATAACCCTCCCTTCCTTTCGAAGATGAGCGCTGACGCTCCTCCAACCGAGTTGTACGAACGGCTGAAAAGAGATCAAAGTTACATGGCCCCACAACTATGTATTTATTATATCCACAACATTCATCCATATTTCGAGCTCATTTCGAAGCATTATCCAAAAAAAAAAAATCATATACAAAGATCAACTAGACCATACCACAAAGAGCAGCGGGAAAACTGATTTTCACCATTAAAAATTTTGTAGGGCCCACCACTTGATAGTTAGATCTGTCTTATTTTACGTCTCAAGCTTAATATGAGCTCGCCAAATAGATGGACGGTTTGGATATAACACAGACCTCATGATGGGACCCACAAAAGGCGGTGGGGATTACAACAGTAAAAAAAAATTTTAAAAATAAAAAAAACAGGAACCTATAGCTACGGATTATAACCGTAGCCATATCCGTAGCCCCTATCGAAGGCCTTTCGATATATCAAAAAAGGTCCTGAACTGTCCAGCGAGTTTGCCTTAAAAATCCTGCAGTTTTCCCTATGGCTACGGATTATAACCGTAACCATAACTGTAGTCCGTTGCAGTCTAAACATTTTTATTTTATTTTTACATGGAAAACTTTATTTAACCTGCATTTTTCTCTAATACATATTTATATAAATATGTATATATAAGCATATAAATTTCTTTTCTCTCTTTTAATTTATTTCTTTATCTATTTATTCAACAACATATCTCCTAAACTATAATGATTTACTTAACGTATCACATATGATTTTGGGGTAGGAGAAGCTAATTTAGCCAACAAACCTAGTTATTTTCCAAGATTCCATCGGGTCGATGGTCGAAAATCCATTTCATTCACTTCGTGGTCAATTTCAACCACTTCACGGTCAAACTGGAAATTGAGCGGGGCAAAAATGAAATTGAGCAGGGCAAATTAAAAATTGAGCAGCGCAAACATGAAATTGAGCCGGGGCAATCGAGAAATTCAGCAGGGCAAACATGAAATTCACCGGGGCAAACATGAATTTCAGTGGGGAAAACATAAAATTGAGCAGGGCAAACACGAAATTGAGCGGGGCAAACTAAAAATTAAGCGGGGCAAACATGAAATTGAGCGAGGCAAACTAGAAATTGAGTGGGGCAAACATGAAATTGAGTGGGGCAAACATGAAATGGAGCGGGGCCAACGAGAAATTCAGCGAGGCAAACATGAAATTGAGCAGGGCAAACATGAAATTCAGCGGGGCAAACGGTGGGAAATAAAATATATTTGTGTTTTCCCCTCATTAATGTTTAATAGACCTTATGAACTAGTTAGATGGCAAATAAACATGTTAGGCGTAGGAGCACTAGTCTGTCTGGAGCTCAGAACTGTCAGGGCAGTGCCTAATCCACTGTTAGACTTTCTTAACATGTCAACGCCTCAAATGATAGCATGTTGTGCTGAAGAGGAAAGATGATTAGCTAATGTACAGCTGCTGTATATACATGTCGTTGGAAGAGGAGCACTGATGCTCCTCGATCTCCACGTTGTACGAACGGTTCAAAGGAGATCAAAGTTACATAGCCACATAGTGATGTATTTATTATATCGAGATTATTTTAGAGCATTATCCAAAAAACTGAATCATATTCAAAGATCATCTGGACCACACCATAAATAGTAGTAGCAATAATGATTTTCACCGTTAAACAATTTATAGGACCCACCGTAATGTTTATTTTACATCCAATCTTTTCATAAGGTCACAAACACCTGAATGAAGAGTAAAAATAAATTTCATATTGATCCAAAACTTCTGTTAGCCCAAAAAGGGTTTCAATAGTAGACGTTCAATCCTCTATTGGTTTTTGCAGTGTGGTCCACTTAATAGTTAGATCTGTCTTATTTTTCATCTCAAGCCTTAAAACAAGCTCCCTAAATGGATGTATGATCTGGATATAACATATACCCCATGATAAAACTCACAGAACTCTCTCCCATAGCCACTCCCCTATATAAAATGCATTCGGTCCCTAACACAGACCTCATGTTTGCCCTGCTCAATTTCATGTTTACCCTGCTCAATTTCTAGTTTGTCCCACTCAATTTCATGTTTGCCCCTCTTAATTTCTAGTTTGCCCCACTCAATTTTCAGTTTGCCTTGCTCAATTTCATGTTAGCCCCACTGAAATTCATGTTTGCCCCACTAAATTTCTAGTTTGCCCCACTCAATTTCATGTTTCCCCCGCTTAATTCATGTTTGCCCTACTGAATTTCTAGTTTGCCTCGCTCAATTTCATGTTTGCCCGGCTCAATTTCTAGTTTACCCCGCTCAATTTTCAATTTGCCCCGCTCAATTTCTAGTTTGCCCCGCTCAATTTCATGTTTACCCTGCTCAATTTTTAGTCTACCCCGCTTAATTTCATGTTTGCCCCGCTCAATTTTCAATTTGCCCCGCTCAATTTCTAGTTTGCCCCGCTCAATTTTTAGTTTGCCTCGCTCAATTTCTAGTTTGCCCTGTTCAATTTCTAGTTTGCCCCGCTCAATTTTCAGTTTGCCCCACTCAATTTCATGTTTGCCCCACTCAATTTTTAGTTTGCCTCGCTCAATTTCATGTTTGCCCCGCTCAATTTTCAGTTTGCCTCGTTCAATTTCTAGTTTGCCCCATTCAATTTCATGTTTACCCCGCTTAATTTTCAGTTTACCCCGCTCAATTTCTAGTTTGCCCCGCTCAATTTCTAATTTGCCTTGCTCAATTTTCATGTTCGCCCCGCTCAAAGGATATCAAAGTTACATGGGCCCCACAATTATGTATTTATTATATCCACAACGTTCATCCATATTTCGAGATCATTTGGGAGCATTATATATATATATATATATATATATATATATATATATATATATATATATATATATATATATATATATATATATATATATATATATAAATGTAAGAATCATACCCAAAGATCAACTGGACCGCACCACAAAGAGCAGCAGGAAAATTGATTTTCACCGTTGAAAATTTTGTAAGGCCCACCATAACATATATTTTCCATCCAATCTATTCATAAGGTCACAAAGACCTGGATGAAGAGGAAAAACAAATTTCATAATGATCTAAAACTTATATGACCCCTAAAAAGGTTTTAATAGTAAACATTCAATCCTCCACTGCCTTGTACAGTGTGGTCCACTAGATAACTAGATTTGTCATATTTTTTGTCTCAAGCCTTAATACGAGCTCGTCAAATGGATGGACAGTTTGGATATAACACATGCCTCATAATGGGACCCACAAAATGTCGTGGGGATTACAATGAAAAAAAAAGGAAGAAAAAGAAAGCAGTGAGTTAGGGTCAGTGGGACCCTATAGCTACGGATTATAACCGTAGCTTCGATATTATCGAAAGCGTCCAGAACTGTCCAGTGAGTTTGCCTTAAAAAGCTTGTAATTTTCGATACACTATAGCTACGGATTATAACCGTAGCCATAACGTGACCAGCTTGCGCAAGCGGCGGTGCCATGACAATCTTTTTTTTTTTTTTTACTGTGTTGCTTTTGTGGGTCCCATCATGAGGTCTGTGTTATATCCAAACCGTCCATATATTTGGTGAGCTCAAATTAAGGCTTGAGATGAAAAATAAGATAAATCTAACTATCAAGTGGACCACACTGTAAAAGGCAGTGAGGAATTGAACATCTACCATTGAATCCCTTTTAGGGGTTACAAAAGTATTGGATCATTATGAAATTTGTTTTTCCTCTTCATTCAGGTCTTTGTGACCCTATGAATGAACTTGGACGGGGAGGATTTCTCATAAACATCATAGTGGGCACCCTAAAGGTTTCTAATGGTTGACGCTCATTCAACACTATTTCTTGTAATGTGGTACACTTGAGATTTGAATATACCTCATTTTTGGTCTCATATCGTAAAATGATGTGGAAAAATATATGGATGGCATAGATGAAAGGCATACATCATGGTGGGGCTCACAGGCCACTGACCATCCACCATTTGCTAGTGGCAGGCCCAATCCATTTTCGCGAAAGGAGGGGTATTTTCATCCTCAAAATCGATGTCCGTACGAGCAGGTCTAAGTTTCCAAACAAAGTTTATACTGTTTCATAAAAAAAACAGCTGGATAAAAGGCGGGGTCCACAGTCCCAAATTTCTCTGGAGTAGGTGTATTAAATGCTACAGTACGTGTGAAGCATTGTATTCCAAATCAAAATCTGAAGATATCGTGCGCATGCATGCACGCCCATACCACCTGTCGTGCATATACTTCTATCATGACCGTCCAATGCATTTGTCCCACTGTATTTCTGGAGATGACACGTGTTGATTAGATTATGTTATTGTAGGACATATCTTTGCTGAGTTCTAACCGTATATTTAGTGACCAAGAATGGATGCTGTGAAAGTACGTGCACTAGTTTTTTGGGTAAGGCCATCAACGGTGAGGACACAACGTATGTATTTCTCTTACGGTACGGTCGTGATACGTGTACATATAGAGTGTTGGGGTATGAAGGCTTATGAATTCCATGCTCTGTATAATCCTTCGAATTGAAATCTTCACCGGGCGTGTTCTTTTCCACGCGTCAGCTGTGTATGACTTGCCGCCCAAGAAATGGCTTATTACTTGTGTAGGACACGGATTTCCTGCAACAGAAAGCCTGCACTAGGAAGCCAGGTGAGACCCATTGTGATGTTTGTGAGAAATTCTCTCTGTCCATCAATATGATTTTGTGAGTTCATTTTAGGATATCATGCTAAAAATGAACCTTATCTAATGCTCACGTGAACTGAAAATGCAATAATTGAACGTTTATAGTTGAAATATTTGTGGGGCCATGGAAGTTTTCAATCATTCTAATATTTGTGTTTTCAGTTCATCCCAGTAGGAATGACGTTATTAACGGTATGGATGGAATATAAACATCACTGTCTAACCCTGGGAGGTTTCAAATGTAGGAATCCTCAGTCCGGATCGGGTCGGACCGGATTAGTCCAGATCCATTCGGATCGGGTTTTCAGACCAGATCGGTCCGGATTGACCACGACCTGATCTTGATCCGAAAAACTATCGGATCTGACTGACTCTACACGATCTGCACCGATCCAGGCCGTCGGTTCGGTTCGGAATGGCCGTCGGTTCTGTTCTGGTTAGAAAGGATGTTACATTATTACTCTGACATCAACTTACATACTCATTTAACATAATTATGGTTATTCTTAGATGTTTTTGGTTAAGTATGGGCTATGATAGAAGGTTTTAGCTATAGGGCTTGGCATACTCATGAGGTTATCTTTACCTTAACTTGAGCTTGAAGCTTTTAACCCTTGAGTCTGCAGTCTTGGGTCTTCTTTGGGGCTCACTTGAGTTTAAGACTCAGACTTCACACTAATTAACAAGCTAGGACACTTTCAGAAGACATCACTAGATAGCTTAACTCTTTCTTCCATTAATTATAGCCTACTAGACTTTTTGAAGCAAATATTGCAGGTGTTCAAGTTAAAGTGCCTAGCTCAGACATTAAGAAGTTCATCATGACCCCTTCGGATATTCTTGGGAAGCTGCGTCTGAAAGCTAAAGCTACTAGGAGCTATCTCTATCATTTGCCCTGTCTATATAAGGATTGTATCAAAGCTTGCACATATCCCTATCTTGAGCCTAGTGCATAATTTGTCTCCTGGTGATTATTCTCCTATATTATTGTAGGAGCTTTCCTTAGCCCCATATGTGGGCTTTTTCTAACCCGATATGTGGGTTTTCTCCCATGCTTGGGATGTAGGCTTTTTCTTCTTCTTCTTCTTCTTCTTCTCTCTCTCTCTCTCTCTCTCTCTCTCTCTCTCTCTCTCTTCTCCTTATTCTGTTGAGGCCCCATTTATCTATTCATTATTTCTATTGTTGGGTTGTTGCCTTTTGTTGGTAACAAGGGAGTTTCCTTTCTTGCCTAGTAAAGAAAAGGATAATCTTCTTGTTGACATCATTTAAACTAATGTGTTACTTAATTTGTCCTAATTAGGAACTTGAACATGGGTTCACTTGTTCCTAAGTGAAATAAACCAAAGATGATTATTTCTGCAAAAGCCATATGCTGAACCTAGTAAACAATCAATTATATAATGTATACTTTAACTATCACATACCTCTTAAGACCTACCAATTGTCTTTGCAAAACAATATGAATCAAAGAGAAGTGTAGAAATTATGATATCAATAAATGTTTAAATTCCAATTGATGGTTGACAATAAACCCCTCCTTGCACAAGTTCATAGGCTCTAATTAATCGTTCACAAAATTTTGACAGAACTCAGATAGATGATGAACAATTCTAGGCAGTTGTAATTGAAAAAATTGTCACCATCACAGAAAGATTACCAGGAACTTTTTTAGACTCAAACAAAAAGGAATTGTCTCTTGATAATCTAAAGTTCCACTGACGAAATGAAATAGAAGTTAGGGCATGTGATAAAAAGAGCCAACGGATAGCTTCACCATGGTTGATATAATTGAGGGTAGAAAAGAATAGAAAAGAGAAACCTCAACATCCTCACCACTTGTTTGCCCAAAAAAAAAAACCAAGTGTGAAAAACTGGCATAAAAATCAAGACGAAGATAAAGCTATTTGCAGAATTAGTATCAGTTACTTTGTGTGTGGAAAATCAGGACATCATGGGAGATATGGTCATCATCAAAAGAAATGCTGGTCTAAATGTCAAATCGAGCATATTAGTAAAGAGCAAAATGTAGCAATAATCTTTAAAGTGAATATAATGAAAGTGCTATGGATAGCTAATAAATTATCTATAGGGATTGTTTGGATGTAGGCAAAGTTGTATCTCAACCAGTAGTCATGAAAAGCCATGCTTGTCTATTGTTTGTCGACTCCCTTCTGCGTAGGAACCAATACAAATTTGAACATGTAATGGATTTGTGATTGTGGGTTCCAGTCCTTGCCCCAGTGGTAGACTCTGAGGAGTTTCAACATGAGGTCTTGGGTTCGAAACCCATAGGTGGTGAAATCCCACTATGCCGTGCATGGGTGTGTGGTGGGTGCATGAGTTAAAAACACACACACCAAAAAAAAAAAAGGATTTGTGATTGTGTTGACTATGGATTAGGTGTCCCTAGTTGAGAGGTGAACTGCTTGCCCATAGGGGTGTCAATGGGCTGGGCTTGGGCTTGAAAAATCAGATTTTTAAATAAGGCCAGCTAGACGGCCTGGCCCGAAACAGTTCTAAATCTGAGACACGTTTGACAGCCCTACTTGTAGATGACACTATATAATTTTTGTGCATATGATGATCAAATTTTTCTCGGCACATGTGGGACATGTTTCAATGTGCTGAACAGTATTTGAATGCTTAAGTTCAAGCATCCCTCCTGTGCATGTATAACATGGTCAATTTTTAAGAAGGAAAAAAATGTAGCCAATGTGTCAAATAACACATGAGCATAAGTGTATAACCATTTTAATTTCTCCACATGTTTCCCGATGTATCTTGTCTATGATCTTTGTGTGTTTGACAAACAATGAACAGAACACTGGTCAACAACAGCATGCTCATGACCAAATCCAAGTAAGCCTTGAAGTCCAAAAACTCATGGACAACAACTAATGGTGGCAATGAGCCAGGCTAGGGTTGGCCTAGTCTCCAAAGCTCGAGCGGGTGGACCTAGCTCAAATCAAGTTAAAAAGGCCTTGGCCCTTTTAGTCCTGGTCCAACACCACAACCCTTATAACAAAAGGGGTGAAATGGTGAAGGATTTAAAATGTTCTAATCTAAGAATTTTTGGAGGTATTCGTTTTATCCATGACGAGTCCAGCAAAGGATTGGTTCTGATAACTGAAACATAATTGAGAGTGACTTTAAATTATACAGGTACGTTGAATTGGAGTTAATTGCAAAAGATTTAGAGACCGTCAATTCATTTGTGCGTAACGTAGATGGCCAACATGATGATTGGACCGTCCAACAAGCTGGGCCTTGTCATTTGTCAAAAGCTAGCCCACATGGCCCACCCCAAAAACCATACAGTAAACATGAAGTGGTACATCTAATGGGCTGTTTGGATTCCACACATACATTGTTGTGGACCCCACAGAAGTTTGTGTAAATGGAAATCTGGTACCGTGAACGTTAGGCAACCTCCACTGGATGCATGGTTTGGATTCTATGCACACATTACGGTGGACTCTACAGAAGCTCGACTGCATTGGAATTCTCATACGTTCCAAGAAGGTATGTAATCATTCCCCCTTGAGATCAAAGCCATTTTCTGATTCTAAGGTTAAAGCTACTTCTAATCTCACACGTTCAACTGGATGAAGGTCTGATTAGCCTCAATATATGATCATCTCATTAAGTAAAGATGAATAATCATAGACATCCCATCCGTTAATTTGTTTGATGTGTCCAAACCCGACTAAGAGTCCGTTTGGTTGAAACCTCTAGAAAAGGAGGTTCTCACAATTGTCACCGTAAGAAATACTCTAGTGCTGGATACTTGGATAGTTCAATCCACTCATCCAGACCGTTCATTACATCCAAAAAACTTTTCATATAGTACATTGGAAACATCACACCAATCCGAAAACATATTAACCATTCAATCAATGGCCTGTAATATGGACAGTCAAGATTGTTTACACAAAAATAAGTCTAATCAACAATCTGATCTATCTCTTTGTTAGGGCCCGTCACAAATTGCATATGATTGTAAAGAATCACTTTTGTTTGGCAATCATAACTATCCATTCATGGCTTGGAAAAGGGATGGCTACAGAAAATAAGGCTAAATCAAGAATGGATTGGATCATCTAATCAGTGAAATTTTTGTGTGGTGATCCCTGAAATGTGTTTCAAGTTTAATAGACAGTTCAGATCGATCAGTGGCCTGTCCAAGTGAACAAATGCAATTAGGAGCACTATAAGTTACGGTGTACTGAAAAAGCATTGAAGCATTTCTCTTTAAAATAAAGGATAAAACTAGCTGATTAGCTCCCAATCATAGGACCAGAATCAGACCTGATTATTGACACTTTGGATAACCAAAGATCCCCATGTCATGCCTGTCTAGCATTTGAGCCATGCCAAACAAAGGTGGGCCCATCATGGGGATCACCTTGTATAAAAATCAGGCTAGTCCACACTTAAGGTGGGCCACATGTAGACGGAATCAGACCACCCTGCGCGTCCAATTTAAACCGTCCGTTCTCCCAAACAGTGTACCCCACCGACGAGCAGACCATCCTGATTTTTTTGTCAGGGAATCATGGTGGGACCCACTTTACACAGCTTAGGCATCCTCCACATTTAACACAGGCATATTTGCTGCAGCTGACAACCTGGATTGAGATCATTGTAATTAAATCCATGATTAACATAAAGTAAAACATGAATGAAAAGAAAAAAACATTATTAATATCCTCATATTTCCCAGTACGACTGCAACTCCCTCCATTTAAAAAAAAAAAAAAAAAAAAAAAAATTACATTCTCATACATTCAACTGATTGAAAAGCCTTTATTAATCAAACCACCTTACTCTTTCTTCCCACTTCCAACCATCAGACTCATACATGATCATCATCTTCCCTTAAGTTAGAAAATGACTATTAGATGAAGCCCATGATTTAAACCTCGGGACTTTTCTTAAGCATCAGAAGACTATATTCAAACCTTCATATGAATAAATGTCTTTATTATCCCCATCATCTCATTTCCCGGAAACCGCCCAAGACACCCCCTTGTAGCTGCTATCTCATCACACTCACGAACCGAATCACCACTAAAAGCCTTACTCCCCTCTCTTCGGTTCTCCTCCGATACCTCAAAATCTTCCCTAAGGTCTTCACCAGCCTCAACTAAAGGAAGTGGAAACGAATCAAGGGGAGTTCCCATCACAACAGCCTCCCCACCAACTGCACCCACGTAGTCTTCTAACCGGCACAGCGCAAACAGGACAGGTTCAAAGCTGTGGTCCCCATACTCGACCGGTGTAGAATGATCTCCAGTGACACAAAGGAAGTATCAGAACTTTCCAGTCAATTCCACTTGCCAGAGGAGCCTGGCGAGCTGACCGATTGCTCGGTCAACGGCTTCCAACCCTCTGACTTTCAACACGCTCGCTTTATCATGGCCAGCGTCATCTTTTGCCTGTAGAAATAGAGACCATCTACATGTTCAGATTGCTCAAATAGCGTGTGCAGATTGCTAGGCAATGAGAAACTATTACAGTCATGTTAATCAGAGAATACCATATTTGCCTATTTCTTATCAGAGATGCTCCAGTGCTCTCAGAACACTGTAATTATATTGCACTTAGTTGTGTTGGGACACGTAGATAGTCCAATGAGTTGATCCAGACCGTTCCTTAGATCCAATGCACATTTCAGGATTGCCAGGCCAAATCAAGGATGGTTTGGATCGTCTAATTAGTGTGATTTTTGCATGGTAGTCCACAAAATGTGTTCTAGAATTAATGGATAGTTTGGATTGACCAATTGGACGGTCCAAGCGAACAGAAACAACTAGGAGCAATACAACTTGTAGTGAATTGAGAGCACTGGAGAATTCCTCACATGAAAAAGTTGAATTGCACAACTGGTGTCATAAATGGATAGGGATGTAGAATAGATTTTAGATGATTAATGCAAATCTGGGTGTCATAAATGGATAGGGATGTAGAATAGATTTTAGATGATTAATGCAAATCTGGGTGTCATTTTAATGTCATTTTTCCTTCCATCCACACAATGGAGAGGATGAAAACAGAATTAGAAGAAAAGCCTAAAAGGAGAAATGTTGCTTGTTCTGAGATTGGAAAAGTTCCTCCAAAAGAATGATCTCAGTAGAGGTTTGCTAGCCCCACATGCAGCTAGCGTGTGTTAGACATCCGAACCATGCAAAACTTGGAAGCCACCA
This sequence comes from Magnolia sinica, assembly GCF_029962835.1. NCBI lineage: Eukaryota > Viridiplantae > Streptophyta > Magnoliopsida > Magnoliales > Magnoliaceae > Magnolia > Magnolia sinica. Next base: position 70,060,619 of record NC_080581.1, read on the forward strand.
TTCAGATGATCCAGGTTACAAGCATCCCTAGTGACAGTACAAGAAAAATAGGATTTACCGGCGGCCAAAACCGCCCCTAAAAATCCCTAAAAACCGCTGGCATAAGAATTGGCGGCGGTCGAACACGTGTGCTACGGCGTTCCTATCAGCGGCGTTTTTTATGGCCGCCGCTAAATGGAACTTTTAGTGGCGCTTCTTAAACTTTAGCGGCGTTTCTAAATACTGTAAAAGCGCCGCTAAAAATATTTGAAGCGCTGGTAAAACTCTAAAAATGCCGCTAAAAATATGAGTAACGCCGCTGATAAACACCGCTAAAAAATGTAAAAATGCCACTAAAAGTTGTGATAAACACAGATAAAATTGTAACAAATGCCACTAAAAGTTGCAACAAACGCCGCTAAAGGTGTAACAAGTGCCGAAAAAGCAATTGCTATATTGTTTTTAAATATTTAAAACCTAAAAAATGTTGCACAACACAATTAAAAATAAATACTAAATAAATTGTATTACTATACAATGAAAAACATATAATATTTACAATAATGTGTTGAAAATATTCTAAATACATATAAAAGAAATCCCTCCATCCAACCATCACCTGTCTAGGTCCATAACCTGCAAGACAAAATAATAAAAAAATATATTAAGTACATTTCAACAATTTCATGTGATTTGGATAGCATATCATATGACAATCAATGCCCTGGTAAGAACGCATTCCTTCCCATACAAGTCAATGAAAGGAGGCGCCCATTCACTATAAGCAACATGGTCAAATTCCAATCCATTTGATGTGTAACCCATTTTGGGATGAAAGCCAAAAAGCAGGCTGATCTGTGATTTGGGATCAAAGCCAAGTGTGACTTTTGATAACTAAAAAAGAAAAGAAAAGAAAAAAGAAAGAGGATCTATTGCCTGCTAATAATGACACAAGAAAAGGAGATGTACCTGTGTCTTCTCAAGGGGACGGAATACAACAACCTCATATCCAATCATATCATGGCTGCCTCCTACAACAATGTCAACAAAAAAAATGAAATTAGCTATTTGCCACTAGCTACCCAAGATTTATAACAACGCACATGTACACATGACTTCATGCCAGGTATGGCTAAATTGAAGCATTAGACACCATGTCCGTCTTTGACACTAACACAACAATATCTAACAAGTCTTAAAATGAATGTTAGCTTCAGAAATAGTTTTTGGCCAATTAAAAACCAATTTTATAAGAGGGGAAGGGAAGCTCGTTGAATGAATCAGTCTCTTTGGTTGTAGCTCAATCCATTGCTCCAGATGTTTGTTTACTAGAAAATGGGCTAGAGTCAAGAGTTGAAGTTGCAGAAGCACACAATTCAGCGCCTGAGATTGAGAAAGCCGAAGAAGCTGAAGTTATAGATGCACCCATCTCTCTTGTAGTTGTAGCTGAGAAGCAGGATACTGCGGGCGATGCTTCAAATGTAGGCATTACTGTGTTACATGAGAAACAACAGATGGTGCCAGACTGTACAGCTGAGGGAAACGGGTTTCAGGAAGATGGCGTTCTCGGTCACAAGAATCCAAGTGCTAGAACTGAGGTTACTGAATCAATTTTAGCTAAAGTTATTGCTATGGATGTTTGTTTGGCAGAAAATGGGCAAAATCAGGGGACTGAAGTCGTGGAGATGCATGTAGAAGCAGATGTCTCTTTGCTCGATGAGAAGCAGAAATCTGTGGGCAATGCTATGGATGCAGGCGCTGCTTTGTCAGAGCAAAAGCAACATACAGGACCAGAATCAGTAGTTGGTGAAGGAGAGCAAGTTGTGGCTGAGGGGAATGAAATTAAAGAAGATGTTGTTGCATGCCACAAGAATCTAAGTGCTGTAATTGAGGATACGAAATCACAAGAATTTGAGGTAGTGGAAACACATGCATTGGTGCTTGAGACGACAAAAATTGAGGAAGCTGAAGTTGTAAAGATGTAGGGACTGCTTTTTCAGATGAGAAGCAACAAATAGTTTCAAAGTTAGTAGCTGGTGAAGGGGAGGAAGTTCCGGGAGATCGACATCAATTTACAGAAGATGGTCTTCCATGTAGCGAGAGTCCAAGTGCTGGCATTGAGGTAGGGAAATTAAATTCAGCTCAAGTTATTGACATGGATGTTTGTTTGCCAGAAAATGGGCAAAACCCAAATTCTGAAGTTCAGGAAATGCATGTAGAACAACCCAGAATCTGAAGTTCTGGAAATTCAACTCAAGTTATTGATAGGTGAGAAGCTTTTTTGAACATGGTCCATCCATCAATGATGATAGACACTAGTTCAATGGTCTGGATCATGAGACAATTGGGTTCTTATAAACTCCATGCATAAGAGAGAAGTTTCCTTCCGGACACTAACAAATTGAGACTTACTTTAAAACACACACACACACACACACACACACACATATATATATATATATATATATATATATATATATATATATATATATATATATATATATATATAGAAACACACACAAAAATATATATATATATATATATATATATATATATATTTGTTACCTTAATGTGAAGGTTGATTATCGTGATTGAGTCAGTAATAATGGCCTCTTTTTCCGTAATTGGATGATTTGGGATCAAATCTATGACCTCAACCAAGGATCGTCTTTGGGTCCCATGTTTGTGGCCCATTCCTGAAAGACCATTAGCTCAAATGATAAACAATTCATAGAAGAAGAAAAAAAAAACAAAACAAATTCATGAATTAGATACATTACGTGAAAAACTCAGCCTATTTTTCAAGTTGGCCATGACCTGCAAAATATATGGAAGGCTTAAAAATATATGATTTTGTATCACGTTTCCCAATACAAACATGCATGCTTAGTTGGATCTATGAGACAACCCAATTATGAAGCATAAAATTAGCACGAAAATGGGTTTATGAAGTAGTTCATCAAACTAATCCTAAATTGTACAATGGAGTGTAGTAGGTGGACTCATCGATTCTAGTTCATGAATACCCCGAACAACGAACTCGAAGCGAATGCCATCCAATGAAAATGGACAAACTACAACTACCAGACAATCCTTATCATCTGAGAAAGCAATCTTGACTGTTATCTCACATACCCTTTGAAGCTTCTGTGTTTGGGACCGAGCTTCTTGAAGACAGAATACCAACTTCAATACACGCTTCTTCAGCTCCTGATCAGCTCTCTGGTGTTTCTCTAACTGTTTGATAAACAGGGGAGATTTGGTTACATAAAAGATGGAACAAACATTCAAAACTCTAGTATTCACGATCTCATAAGATGGGCCTCATGTACAATTGTTGTCCAAGCAGCTTAATCAAATGTTGCACATTTCCAAACCAAATCACAAAACTCAAGCAATATTAGGCAAGACCCAAAGACAATTACCACTTCATGCATTGCCTGAACAACTCTAATTTCTTGCCAATATTCATTTGGCGACTTTGAAAGTAGAAATATTAAAAGTTATTAAATAGACAAAAATTATAAAGAAAAGGCTACCTGGCTAGGCTAGTTTATCGACACAGGCTGGAATCGTCGAGCTATTGCTTTATCCTTTTCAAAATGCATCCTGTATTCATAAATAGAACCTGAAGGTTCCTAGTGTGTGCCACCCTGCAATTCGATGAGCTCCAGTGTATTGTGCAAATTTCAAAACAGAGTAATGGGTGTCTATAACTGTGGACCCACCTCTCATAGTTGTTGCATGAGGGGGAAGAACTAGTATATGACTACCAGTTAGAGTAAATGCTTACAGGAATCCTCTCTGGATATTTTCCCCCTAATTCTAGCAGCCTCAGCACGCCTTTTCTCTGCATACATTCTGCTTTGAAAGGGATGTTTCTAGGGACAATGTGCAGCTTGGTTGCTACTCCCAGGTAGCTACATCCTGGTGTATCAGCATAAAAAACAATAAATACTCCTTAATAAATAGCTTAGCAAATAATTCACCACTAAGAATCCATACTAAAACTATTTGTGAGGGTGCATCCGTATCTGGACAAGAGTAAGGGAATTGGATATAGAGAGGTTCAGAATTAGAATCAACATGGCTTTGGATACAGAGAGGTTCAGAGTTAGAATCCCACACCTGAAGATTGCCTTTATATGATTTAAATGATAAATATAATCAAATAAAGGAAAAGACTACAAATTCATATATCTGATCTAGGCATGATTTATTGTCAGTTCAGGTTTCATGGGCCTGAATCCAACCCCAATTAGTAAATCCAATTAAATTGGGTCGGTCAGTTTGGGTGCACATGCTCCCACATATTCATATAGTAAAATCTCCTTGACATGAGTGGTGAAAACAATTGAAAACTTCATATATTTAACAGGACCACAGCAAGAATGAAGATCAATGGTTCTAAATTCCAACAACTCAGGCCCAGATTTGGTGATGCAGGTTGTTGGCCTCATAGGCCCAACCATACACATGCCGAAAATCTTCCTGGTTGAATGATCCTAGCTTTTCAGTCAGTGGCCTGCAAATAGTTAATGAGAAAAATACATCCACTGTCTACATTGAATGAAAGGTTATATCAAAATGAGGAAAAACTGAGAAATGACTGGATGGAATTTTATGCTTGCCAAGAAAGACAACAACAACAACTATGGCATTTGAACTAGATTTGAAGCTCTAAAATCACATGACTATCAGGTCTCAGAACCATCTATAATGTACTAAACAACCATCAATTCATCATATGATATCATCAACTGCACAAATATCTGCTGCCATCTTCAGAATCTCTCTTCTCAGTGGCTGCAACGTCTAAGATTGCTTTAAACTCAAGCGTAATCATTACATCCATTTCAAAACCTGCCAACATGTAAGAAGCTATGTGAAGCATATAAAGTAAGAAAGTTATAGAGAATTAGAGTAGTAAATATAAATGAGCCCTTGAGATGAGATTGAGCAAGATCTCACTGTTGAATTAACTCTTTTATTTCTTTCTACATCTTCACAACAAAAGGTCAGGTCATCCATGTTTAGGCCATAGAAACTTTGGCTCTCTAAATGCCAAATAATTTTGAATCCAAAAAGTGGATTTGAATTTTGAATTTCTGCAGTTGAGGCCTTAGGAATTTAAAAACCCAAAATGAAAGTTACTGTTTTCTAGCATTGGAGAGCCAAACTCAAAGAAACAAAAACAACCAAATGCCATTTCAGAGTCGTCTTCCAGAAAGAAAGGAAAAAAGGAAAAGAAAAGAAAAACCTACTTGAGTTCTTTGAAATATGTCAAAATAATAATCTAAAAAGAAAAAAAAAAAACCGTCAATATCCAAATAGAAGAAACAAAAGAAAACAGTCCTACAAACTGAAAACAATCCTGGCATTGCATGATAAATTGTATGATACATGAAGATGTAAGGGACGGAAAAAAAAATAATAAAAAATCAGGCCATATTAAGAAGCATAAGAAGAAAAAGAAATCCCAGGAGCCCTTGGGCTCTAATATGTTGATGGAGCATAACTGAGAAATTGCACTAAGAAGATAGCATTAACCATCTTATTTTTCCCTTCAAATTTGGACTGCTGATTATTTTACTTTCAACAATCCGTACATCATACCTCAGTGACTTGACGAAATGCTCAACATCATACACACCTCGAAAACCACTAATTAAAGGACAAGACATTATTACTCTAGTTAGTCTAGCAATACAATCAAATTGGGTCATATGGATACAAGAAAGACAACTCAGAATTGAAAAATAAAAATAAAATTAGTAGGCACAGGTTTCTGCAAGATGTGCGAGACAGGAACATGTAAAATTGTATCTATGTAAACAAAGGTAGCATGAATCCACTATTTTTTAGTTGTAGCAGGAAAACTGTAATTCAAATAGTGATTTCAAATGCAGATGAACCTTTTGTGCAACATCCACCCAAGATTTCTATATCAGCCCAAACTAAAGAATCTGATGGACAAAAGGTTTGGAGTTCTCTAAATGACTTTTTTTTTCTATATTATTGTGTCACAGTTCATCATAACATGAATGATGTCCCAATGCACCTCTTTGTACATGTAGGGCACACTGTTCAGGGTCTAGTTGCTGATTTGAAGAAACCCACATTGGGTGGGTGGTCCTAAAAATCTTTCAGATCAGAAGATTCCCAAGTCTGAGATCGGTAGATTACATAATGAACCATTAGAAGAAAACAACATCAGTCCAAACTAAAGTCACAGCTAGAATGGTTTAGAATTCCAATCTTGAAATCTTTTGAGACAACCCATCCATAGTGGGAACCATCACACCAATAGTCCAGATTTGCCACAAAAAAGGGCCTCCATTTTGCAAATGAGATGCATCGGGATAATATTCAAGTTCCAATGCATCAGGACCTTACAGTTCATTCAAGTCATAGATCAAACCCTCTTCTAGCATATTGGATGTCCCTTGGTTGGAGGAACTGAGCAGGCATCATTTGTTTCCACCCTAATTATCAATCCATTTAAATTTTCAAGTCCTACCGAAAAGGAACCTCAAAACAGAGGCGAACATGAAATGGTTCCTGTTTCTCTCAATGCCTTGAACAATGGGCAGTTAGATGCTTCTGGATGCTGTTCCATATACTCTACCAAATCAAATGAAACCTGTTCAAAAGATAAAACACAACATTTAATCCAAGGCCCAAGATTATAGCTACACATGTACTTACATTCATAGGGAAATAAAACTCCTTGATTTTAATCAAGAAACCTAATAACAACGATTGTGCATGACTCATAGGGAACTATCATAAAGCACTCAACGTCCAATGGTGCAGATTAGCTATAAACCTTAGAAGTCAAACCAAATTTGGACGAATACACAAGTGAAGAAAAGAAAATTTGCATAGACTATGGTTTGTCACTTCCTTTCACTTAACATGGAAGGAACTGTTGGATTAGCTATAAACTGTAAATTATTCAAATTTGCATGAATGCATAAGAGACAAAAATAGATAAAACTCCTTGATCTCTAATACATATGAAAAAGACCGATAAAAAGTCTATTCAACAAACAAAACAAGAATGAAACGAAAGACATGTAACAAATCAACCACCTGTAAACATGAACCACTTAACTCTTAACTGTTGCTTCCATAAGTCATCCAAGGAATAATGCTCAGCTGATGAATCCAAGATACTCCAACATTTATCTATCCAGCCATTAGTAGATCAGCAGTTACTCCCATATACAGCGTAAAAATAGAAAATATCAGATTCTCACCTTGCACAAAAAGAAAAGAAAATATCAGATTCTTGCCCTACACAAAAAGATGAGACCTGGATATGTGGAGCCATAGGAAACTATGTAAAGAACAAAACAGTGAAATTCAAGTAAGCTAACATGTTCAAGGTCTGTAAGATCTGGAAATCTGCCTCACGCAAGTGGAAAAGAAGAAGAAGAGAAGCTAAAATATAGTGAGAATTAGCAAACAAAATGCAGAGGAGCTAAAAGACCCTGGTTACAAGTTCCAAAACCCAATTTCAGGTTCAAGTTGATGACACTGAACCATGCACTAAAAAAATCTACATCTAAGAGATGATTGTCTATCAAGATGAATTGGATCCAGGGATTCTCACTTCTTGCCAAGGAACTGCCCCATACGAGCTTCCCATTGGCCGCATTTGTGCAGTTAAATAATGATGGAAATCTAGACAAAAAATATATTCACTAGTATTAAAGAAAGCATCAAACGACCTTGCTTTTGTTAGATAAATAATGTTGGCTACGGTCTCTAAAGTTGTTGCCATCGGATATACTCCAACGGTCACGACCATTATAACAGTCATCCCGTCGTAAATTGCCAGAAAACCATGACAAATCAATTTCATCTGTAGGCACCTCATCCATAACTTCAGCTGACAAACAATAGTATGATTAGAAGATCATTGGATTGTAGAAATGAGGATCTCATGTCAAATGGACTGAATAGAAAGGCTCCAGAGTAAATAAAACCAACCTGCCTACTTGACAACACTCTCAAGCCTAACTATGTGTGCCTGTGATATGAATGAAATCTACATTCAGACAATGAAAAAGTCCAAGCAATGTGAGAGAGGCAGAACACAAACCTCTTGTTCAGGCCCAGCAATTTAAAACTCTCCATCCATCATTGAGTTTTTTTTGGCAACATTTATTTCATCCACAGATGGGCCAGGCAGAACTATAGGCTCCTGTGATTTCTGATCCTTCTTGGAAGGATTGGAATTTGAAGTCATATTGACCATCACTGAGATCCTTGGAACTGGATGGTTTCCATCTGTTTGGGAGAACAATTCCTGCAACCCTGTTACAGTACAAAGCAACAGGCATTGATTAATTACGAAAGAAATACCAATATTGGGTCATGAAAATAACTCTTGCAACAAAATGAGAGGTAAGACAAGCAAAATTTCAAGACCACCATAAGTTCTTAGAGGTATCCATGTTAAACATACCCCTCATGTATCCATGTGTCCTACTCGCATATCAACCAAGACGTGCTTTACAATATCCATGTAACTTATGAAAGAATACCAATAATTTGTCTAATCATCATGTGAACCACCAGTTACTATCTTTTAGAATAAAAACTTGCTCATGATCTACATCCAATATCCACGTGTGGATTGCTTAATGAGTAGACTATCCTGATTTTTGTATGGACATTTTGATGGTGAGCCTCTTTACCTAGTGTTCAAATGTCCCACAAGCTTGCCACATTAGAATTTGCATTACATGTGAAGATGCAAATAGAGAAGGGCGTGTTAAGGGTTATAAATACTAAAATGTGATAAACTGTTGACATACTCATAAATCATAATGTACATTGCATTATGGCTTAGATTGTGCCATGATTTTTTTTTTTTAATTTTAAAAATGCTGGCCTCACATGTGGAAGTATATATCATAAAATGCTCTGGTTCCACGACTCAGTTTAGACAGATTGTGTTTCAACTATAAGATCATGTGTTTGAGTGCCCATGTGGTGTGATGTGGGCGTGTGACTGTGTAAAAAAAAGTATATTGTGTAAGTGCAGGGTTTATGAGTCCAAGAGTCACTATGTTATGAACCCCAATGGTTTATGAGTTCTAATGCTTTTGGCAAGTTGGTTAGGCTCTTAAAAATTAGTAAAAGAGCCAACACCACATACTGTGTTTGGGTCACGGAATAAGCCAGTTGCAGCTGTACAAAGTTACTAAGGACTAGACTAAAAGTAGCTCTGGTCTTGTGACTATTTGAAAACCAGTAGATTCAACATGTCTTGTGAGTCTCTAGAGGACAGGCAGTACAAAAAAAGGGGCCATGCCACACCTAGCTAAATGTAAACATATACAACACTGAAAAGCCAAAACCTGTAAAAGGCCTATACCTGAACAGAGGACAGATAGCTAAACTCACTTGGCCACTCAGAACAGTGGCAACCGCTGCACAAGAGCCAGAAACGTGATTAAAGATCTACAGCAACTTCAGCGGATTGGAAATTCTTCCCCCATGCACTCCTCTAGTGCAAGGAGCAGGCAAGCGGATAATAAGCAGACACTGCACCATTGTTCCAGCAACCACAAGATTTTCAGTAGCCAGCAGCTCAAACAAGAAATGCACAGCTCAAAAAAAAGAAGTTAAAAACATGCTTCAATATAAAAAAATTTAAGATTCAACAATAATAAAAAAAAAGAAGTATAGAAACAATAACAAGGAAACATTTTCATGCATTATATACAGGGATGTTTGCTAGACACTTAAAAATGAGTTCATCTCATTTTATTTACTCATAATATGTATTAGAGATAATGAATGTTAGTTATCGAGATTCTTTTTAATCCTGAATTGTGATCTCTAATACATGATAAAGATTGATGAATATGAGATGAACTCAATTTAGGCGTCTACCAAATAGTCCCTGAATGTGGACAACTTCTACATTAAATAGAGCACCACTAACAAACCCGTATTTGTTTAATGCTTTATAGCTCTTTAGCCCCGTATTGTTGAGTCTCAGCCTATCGAAATTGAACAATAATAAAATCAGGACAAGATATACTGGTGTAGCATCAAAATACTAAATTCATGAAAGAGCCAAAACCTATGAGACACGACATGGATAGAGTAACATAGGCTAAACAAGTGCTATTCTAAACACTTAAGTGTCTTCCTTTGCCTTCTTAAGCTTCAACAAACCCTTGATCAGCCCATGGTAAACACTCACATCAAGCTATCTTATCCCCTCCATAAACCAAAGCAGCTAATGTTGCATTAGCAGCACTTATCCCTCTCTTACGCATTTCGTCAAACACCATTTATGCTTCATTCAGCTTCCCCTTTCTACACAACCAAGTGATCAACAGATTTTCATAAAAAATCCTCAACCATAAAAATGCTATTAATAAATCATAAAATCAACATATTTCCAACAGAAAAGGGGGGAAAAGTGAAGTTCGAAGGGATGGATCTGACTGTCTTTGTCCTTCTCAAACATGACAAATGCCTCCTTGAACTTAGAGATCTGATCATCCCTAAACTCACCTCTATCAGCGTCGATGTCGGCGTGGACGGCAAACCGACCATCTTCAACGAAAGAGATAGAGAGAGAGGGAGAGGAAAATTGAGACTGAGAGTAAGAGAGGAACAATCGATTGAGGAGTGGAGGGACGTTGGAGAGAGAGAGACTTTCAGGATTTGGGGATGGGGTGCGCAATTTGGGGATGGGGCGATTTGGAAGAGAAGAGGGAAGAAGGGTTTTGGGAGAGAAATATTGGCGCGTGCGCGATTTGAGGATGAGACGATCTCGGGAGAGAAGAGGGAAGAAGGTTTTGGGAGAGAAATTTTGCCGCTTGGATTTGGGGACACAGGAGGTGAAAAGCCCTTTTTGTTTTTGCAGCGGCGGTGGCTTATTCATATAGGGGTGGCCATGTAAAAACGCCCCTCATTTTCCGTTTAGACGGGCGGTTCAGGGGCAGCCACGTAAAAATGCCCCTCATTTTCCGTTTACACAGGCGGTTCGTTGTGGCTGCCTGTGGACGTGCACCGCTGATGGGTAGATTTCTTGTAGTGTGAGCGGATTGTGGCAAGTTTCTTCAAAACATTCATTGCTTTCATTGAGCAGTTGCCAGCCTAATGAGTGGACTGGCCTGACTTTTGTTCAAGGTCATCATCATGGTGAGACTGACACAAGGATGAACATGATGAGGATAACTACTTCGAATCCATGGAGATTCTCTGGACTCCTCACAGAGACTTCTCGAATCCACGAGGAAAGAAAGCAGAAAATAGAAAAAAACTCTAATAAATTCAAAATTGATTAATCAATTAATAAAAACGAGTTCAAAACCCTTTAAATAGGGGTACCAAGCAATGGAAAAGAAATCAGAATCAAACTACAACTAAAACTCCAACAATTTGCGACTTACTATAAATAGTAAACTTACTATTTGTAGACGGTCATGATGTCTACTAGTGCGCAAGGTTTTTGGCCAAAAATAGTAAGTGTCCTATTTAGCTTCACTAAACCATTCTCCTAATTATTATAAGCTCTTTTCACGTTGGGCGCAACTCCTAAAGCCCGACGGATGAAGAGTTATAATTAAACAAAAACTTACTATTTATAGTAAAAACGAAATTAAAACAGGAAAACGACCGTCGATCCAGGGGTTTTTCACAATTTCGGGCTGCATAACCTAGCATAGCAGGGTTGGTTGGATAAATTAGCTCGTTCTACCCCAAAATCATATATTTTACGTCAGATAACTCATTCCGGATTGCAAGATACGGCCGATTTAAGGTCCGATGGTCTGGATCACTTCTGTCGTCAACCGGGCCTTTTCTGATCCATCTTGGCCATGTAATTGTCTGTGACCCACTCTACATCAATCTTCTCTACTTCAAAAGAACTCGTCCTTGATTTCTCGTCATGCTCTGGTTCATGATACTCAGTCAAGTCCGCAACATTGAAAGTTCATGAGATCGTCATGTCATCTGGAAGATCAATAACATAAGCGTTGTCATTGATCTTTCGAATGATTGGGACATGTCCAATCTTCTTATTTTTTAACTTGTTGTACGTCTCGATTGAAAATCTCTCTTTACGCAGATGAACCATAACGCGATCACCCACCTCGAATACCTTTTGTCGCTGGTATTCGTCCGCTTGTTCCTTATACTTCTCGTTCGAGACATGTAGATTGGTCTGCACTTCCGCATGGATGCCCATGATCTTGTCTGCCATATGCTTTACTGCAATGCTCGTGCCTGGGTGCTTGGGCAGAGGGACCAAGTCAAGTGTGTGGCGAGGCACTCGTCCGTAGATAATCTGAAACGGTGATTTCCCTATCGAGCGGTTCACCATATTGTTGAATGCAAACTTTACTTGAGACAAGGCCAAATCCCACTACTTCGATTTTTCTCTTGAAATACAGTGAAGTAGGTTTCCAAATGTGCGATTCACAACTTCGGTCTGCCCATCAGTCTGTGGGTGGTAAGTACTGCTGAATTGAAGTCGTGTATCAAATCGAGTCCACAAAGTCCACCAAAAGTGGCTAATGAACTTCGTGTCACGATCAAAAGTAATGGTCCTGGGGACCCCATGTAGCTGTACGACCTCCCTGAAAAATAGATTCGCCACATGTGTTGCATCGATGGTTTTCTTGCATGGGATAAAGTCCGTCATCTTGGAGAAATGATTTACCACCACGAACACCGAATCCATATCGCGTTGTGTTCATGGGAGACCAAAGATAAAGTCCATTGATAAATACTCCCAAGGACCATCAGGCATAGGTAACGGGGTGTAGAGGCCCGTATTTTGAGATTACCCCTTGTAAGTCTAACAAATATAACAACGTTCTACAGCTTTTCCCACATCACGTACTAATTGCGGTCAGTAATATCGCTCTTCCACAAGAGCTCGTGTCTTGTCTCGCCCAAAGTGTCCACCGACTCCACCTCCATGTAGCTCCTGAATAATCTGCTCCCTCAGAGAACTTTGGGGGATGCACAATCGATTCCCTTTGAAGAGAAAATCGTCCTGTATATGAAGGTCACTAGGGTGACCTTCTTAGCACTTCATCCAAGAATCTTTGAAGTCCTCATCCTCGACATATAGCTCCTTGAGACATTCGAAGCCGACCACCTCATTGCTCATCGTAACAAATAGTGATGCACGACGACTAAGTGCATTAGCCACTTTGTTCTGCTGCCCTGACTTGTGCTTTAGAACAAACATGAATTCCTATAAAAATGCAACCCATGTAGCATGCACACGATTCATGTTAGTCTGACTATTAATAAACTTTAATGCTTGATGGTCAGTGTTCAAAACAAACTCTCTTTGAATCAGATAATACCCCCAATGTCGTAGCGCCTGAACAACTGCGGACAACTCAAGCTCAGAAGTCGACCACTTCTTTCGGGCTTCACTGTGCTTCTCACTGTAGAAGGCTACCGACCTGCCTTCCTATGATAACACTCCTCCAATTTCGATGCATGAAGCGTCACACTCGACCTCAAACAATTTGTCGAAATTAGGAAGTAGTAAGACCGGTGTTGTAGACAAACGATGCTTGATCTCATGAAAGCGCTTGTCAGTTTTATCGGTCCATTGAAACGGTCATTTTTTCATGCAATCTGTTATAAGCGCGACTATGGTACTAAAATATCGCACAAATCAATGATAGAAAGTTGCCAACCCCTGAAAACTCCTCACTTCATGAATGTTTGTCGGGATTGGCCATTCCCTAATAGCTCGCACTTTTTTATCATCCACACGAATGCCTGTGGATGTTATAACAAATCCTATAAACAACAGGCTGTCAGTTAAAAAACTACACTTCTTCAAGTTGAGGTACAACTTGTTAATTTGTAGGACCTGCAGCACCTACCTGAGATGTTTCCTGTGTTCTGCCTCATCCTGCATATATATCAATATGTCATCAAAATATACTACCACAAATCGGCTAGTGAACGGTTTTAGAACTTGATTCATCAAACGTATAAAAGTACTTAGTGCGTTCGATAGGCCGAAGGGCATGACCGGCCACTCATACAACCATTCCTTGGTCTTGAATGCCATTTTCCACTCATCACCGGGTCGGACACGAATTTGATGGTACCTGCTCCTTAGATCTAGTTTAAAGACCACCTTGGTCCCTTCTAGCATATCGAGCATGTCGTTGAACCGTGATATTGGGAATTGATATTTGATGGTAATTTTGTTGATTGCCCGGCTATCGACACACATGCGCCAGCTTCCATTTTTTTGTGTTAATAATGCTGGTACGCACATGAGCTCATGCTCTCTCTCTCAAGAGACCCTTATGGATCAATTCCTCAACTTGCCCCTAAAGTATCTCACACTCCTTCGGACTCATCCGATAATGAGGGCGGTTGGGCAGGCTAGCCCCAGGGACGAGGTCTATGTGATGTTGGATGTCCCTCATGGGAGGTAATTCATCAGGTAAATCTTCAAGCCAAACTTCTTTGAATTCATTTAGCAACAGTCTTAAACTTGGAGGAATGTTTAAGGGTTCCTCTTCCTCGCCCTTCACCACAACGGCGTATACCTCGTCGGTTTCCTTGGATTCTTCCATGAAATCTCAAATGGTCAAGAGAGAACTCCCCTCCACTTTAGAAGCTTCAGGGTGGTTCTCTGGTGCTATAGAGGTAAGGATTATTTTTTGACTATCTTTGATGAATATGTAGACATTATCTTGTCCCCGATGGGTCGCATCACGGTCCGACTGCCAAGGTCGACCGAGTAGCATATGACAAGTTTCCATGTCGACCACATCATAAAGTATTTGATCCTTATAATTCTTGCCAATTGAAAATGAGATAGTGCATTGCTCAGTTACCTTGGTCTGATTCACGTTTTTGATCCAGCTAATTGAGTATAGGAAAGGATGTTTCGTCGTTGGTAGCTGCAACTTATCCACCATCACTCTTGAGATGATGTTCTTGCTACTACCACTGTCTATGATCACATCACAGACCTTGTTATTGACAGTGCACCGAGTACAAAATATATTGTATCACTGTGGATATAATTCCTTTCGTGGGGCATATAATAATCACCTCACAACTAGAAATTCGCCACGATCCTCGCCTGTTACTTTATCGCCACTTGCTATTTCTTCAGTGGTTTGTTCATGTTCATCAAAGCCATAGTCTTCTTCTGCGGCCTCATCTTCAGTGCCCCCTTCATTTATAATCAAGTGCGCTGCAGGATGTTGAGGACAAGTGTTTGATAAGTGGCCCGGTTGGCCACAGCGGATACAATTGTTCGACCTTGGCTGAGCATAAGGATTTAGAATCCTACTTGGACCCGCTGTTGTGGGTGGTGCATGTTGAGGTCTGGAGCCGCTCCCTGTATCACGGTTTACAGTTGTAGGAGGTTAATGACGTTCTCCTACTAGATCTTTTTCTCGTGCCAACACTGGATCCTGCGTGGGACCTGTCATAGGGGGGAGTTGAAGGATATGGACGAGCAAGAGCTCTTACAAGTTGTGTTTCTGCCCTACCCACCAATTGAACTGCTTCATCCACGGTCCCAACTGGGTACATCTGAACTCGGTCTTGAATTGTTGGTCGTAACCCACTTATAAATCGTATCACCTTCTGTGACTCAGATTTTGACAGATCGTTTCGTGTAGCCAACCGCTGAAATTCTTCAGTGTAATCTGTGACGGTTTGATTTCCTTGTCGACAATTTTGATATTAATGGAATAATATCTGCTCATAATCATTGGGGAGAAATCGTGATCGAAGAAGACGTCTCATTCGTGGCCATGATGAGATGTGTGCCTTGTTCTGACGGGCTCGTAAGAGTTGTAATTGTTCTCACCATGCAGAAGCACCAGATTTTAATTTAAACGCTACCAATTTTATCTTTTTATGATCTGGCATATCCATATAATCAAAATATCTCTCTACTTCGGCTAGCCAATCGAGAAAATCTTCTATACGTAATAAACCATTAAAACTAGGAAGTTCAGCCTTACCCCGATAGTCTCTTTCAACACGATCTAGATGATCACCTCCATGGATTGGTCGTCGAAAAAAACCCTCATTAAGGTCCTCGTCGTTAGAGCTTGAATCATCTGGTGTAGCCCTACGGTTTGCCATTGGTAGTGCTCTACGAAAATCGGGTTGTGTCGTACAGCAACCATTGGTGGTGGAGCAACCATAGGTGGTGGAGCACCGCCTAGGGCTCAGGACGGAAGTAGCGCATCCGCAAGATGGTCGAGGGTTGCCTGCAGCCCTTGCATGGTCAACTAACTCTCCCGGTGGAAAGCTTCCATTCTTTCCGAAAGATAACGAATCCCTGGATCACTGTTCACAAGATTTTGATTCATACCTTCATTGTTTGCCATCGGTCCAAGGGGAATCCTCGCTTTGATACCAATTGATGCAGGGATAAACGTGATGAGGATAACTACTTCGAATCTACGGAGCTTCTCTGGACTCCTCACAGAGACTTCTGGAATCCACGAGGAAAGAAAGCAGAAAATAGAAATAAACTCTAATAAATTCGAAATTGATTAATCAATGAATAAAAATGAGTTCACAACCCTTTAAATAGGGGTACCATGCAATGGGAAAGAAATCAGAATCAAGCTACAACTAAAACTCCTAGAATTCACGACTTACTATAAATAGTAAACTTACTATTTACAGGCAGTCGTGATGTCTACTAGTGCGCAAGGTTTTCAGCCAAAAATAGAAAGTGTCCTATTTGGCTTCACCAAACCGTTCTCCTAATTATTCTAAGCTCTTTTCACGTTGGGCGCAACTCCTAAAGCCTGACGGATGAAGAGTTATAATTAAACTAAAACTTACTATTTATAGTAAAAACGAAATTAAAACAGGAAAACGACCGTCGATCCAAGGGTTTTTCACAATTCGAACTGTGTAACCCGGCATAGCAGGGTTAGTTAGCTAAATTAGCTCGTTCTACCCCAAAATCATATATTTTACGTTAGATAACTCATTCCAGATTGCAAGATACACCCGATTTAAAGTCCGATGGTCTGGATCACTTCTGTCGTCGACCGAGCCTTTTCTGATCCATCTTAGCCATGTAACTGTCTGCGACCCGGTCTACATCAGTCTTCTCCACTTCAAAAGAACTCGTCCTCGAGTTCTCGTCATGCTCTGGTTCATGATACTCGGTCAAATCCGCGACATTGAAAGTTCGTGAGATCGCCATGTCATATGGAAGATCAACAACATAAGCATTGTCATTGATCTTTCAAATGATTGAGACAGGTCCAATCTTCTTATTTTTCAACTTGTTGTACGTCTCGGTCAGAAATCTCTCTTTATGCAGATGGACCATAACGCGGTCGCCCACCTCAAACACCTTTTGTCGCATTATTTGTCCGCTTGTTCCTTGTACTTCTCATTCCAGGCATATAGCTTGGTTTGCACTTTCGCATGGATACCCATGATCTTATTTGTCATATGCTCTGCTACAATGCTCGTGTCTGGGTGCTTGGGCAAAAGGACCAAGTCAAGTCTGTGGTGAGGCACTCGTCTGTAGATAATCTAGAATGATGATTTTCCTGTCGAGCGGCTCACCATGTTGTTGAATGCAAACTCTACTTGAGACAAGGCCAAATCTCACCGCTTCAGTTTTTCTCTTGAAATACAGCGAAGGAGGTTTCCCAATGTGCGATTCACAACTTCGGTCTGCCCATCAGTCTGTGGGTGGTAAGCACTGCTGAATTGAAGTCATGTATCGAATCGAGTCCAAAAAGTCCGCTAAAAGTAGCTAATGAACTTCATGTCACGATCAGAAGTAATAGTTTTGGGGATCCCGTGTAGCTGTATGACCTCCCTGAAGAATAGATTCGCCACATGTGTTGCATCGAGGGTTTTCTTGCATGGGATAAAGTGTACCATCTTAGAGAAACAATCTACCACCACGAACACCGAATCCATGCCGCGTTGTGTTCGTGGGAGACTAAGCACGAAGTCCATTAATAAATCCTTCCAAGGACCATCAGGTACAGGTAACGGGGTGTAGAGGCCCGTATTTTGAGATTGCCCCTTGGAGGTCAGACAAACATGACAACATTGTACGGCTTTTCCCACATCATGTACTAATTGCGGCCAGTAATATCACTCTTTCACAAGAGCTCGCATCTTGTCTCGCCCAAGGTGTCCTCTGAGGCTACCTCTATGTAGCTCCTGAATAATCTACTTTCTCAAAGAACTTTGGGGGATGCACAATCGATTCCCTTTGAAGAGAAAATCGTCCTGTATATGAAGGTCAATGGGGTGACTTTCTTGGCAGTTCATCCAAGAATCTTTGAAGTCCTCATCCTCGGCATATAGCTCCTTGAAACAGTCGAAGCCGACCATCTCGTTGCTCATCGTAACAAGTAGTGATGCACGATGGCTAAGTACATCAGCCACTTTATTCTGCTGCCCTGACTTGTGCTTCAGAACGAACGTGAATTCCTGTAAAAATGCAACCCATCTAGCATGCACACGATTCATGTTAGTCTGACTATTAATAAACTTTAATGTTTGATGGTCAGTGTACAAAACAAACTCTCTTTAAATTAGATAATACTGCCAATGTCGCAGCGCCTAAACAACTGCGTACAACTTAAGCTCATAAGTCGACCACTTCTTTCGGGCTTCGCTGAGCTTCTCGCTGTAGAAGGCTGCCGGTCTACCTTCTTGTGATAACACTCGTCCAATTCCTACGTATGAAGCGTCACACTTGACCTCAAACAATTTGTCGAAATTAGGAAGCACCAAGACCGGTGTTGCAGACAAATGATGCTTGATCTCATGAAAGCTCTTGTCAACTTTATCGGTCCACTGGAACGGTCCTTTTTTCATGCAATCTGTTATAGGCGCGACTATGGTGCTAAAATATCGCACAAATCAACGACAGAAAGTCGTCAACCCATGAAAACTCATCACCTTATGAATGTTTGTCGGGATCGGCCATTCCCTAATAGCTCGCACTTTTTCATCATCCACACGAATGCCTGTGAACGTTACAACAAATCCTAAAAACAACAGGCTGTCAGTTAAAAAACTACACTTCTTTAAGTTGAGGTACAACTCGTTAATTTGTAGGACCTGCAACATCTGCTTGAGATGTTTCCTATACTCCGCTTCATCCTGGATATATATCAATATGTCATCAAAATATACTACCACAAATCAGCCAGTGAACTGTTTTAGAAGTTGATTCATCAAACACATAAAAGTACTTGGTGCATTTGATAGGCCGAAGGGCATGACCAGCCACTCATACAACCCTTCCTTGGTCTTGAATGTCGTCTTCCACTCATCACCAGGTCGGACATGAATCTGATGGTACCCGCTCCTCAGATTTAGTTTAGATAACACCTTGGCCCCTTCTAGCATATCGAGCATGTCGTCTAACCGTGATATTGGGAACCAATACTTGATGGTAATTTTGTTGATTGCTCAGCTGTCGACACACATGCGCCAGCTTCCATTTTTTGGCGTTAATAATGCTGGTACGGCACATGGGCATATGCTCTCTCTCAAGCGACCCTTACGGATCAATTCCTTAACTTGTCCCTAAAGTATCTCACACTCCTTCGGACTCATCCAATAATGAGGGCAGTTGGGTAGGCTAGCCCTACGGATGAGGTTTATGTGATGTTAGATGTCCCTCATAGGGAGCAATCCATTAGGTAAATCCTCAGGCCAGACTTTTTTTAATTTATTTAACAATAGTCTTAAACTTGGAGGATTAATATTTGAGGGTTCCTCTTCCTCGCCCTTTACCACTACGGCGTATACCTCGCCGGTTTCCTTGGATTCCTCCATGAAATCTCGAATGGTCAAGAGGGAACTCCCCTCCACTTTAGAAACTTCAGGGTGGTTCTCTTGTGCCATAGAGGCAAGGATTATTTTTCGACTATCCTTGATGAATATGTAGACATTATCTCGTCCCCGATGGGTCCAATCACGGTCCGATTGTCAGGGTCGACTGAGTAACATATGACAAGCTTCCATGTCGACCACATCACAAAGTATTTTATCCTTATAATTCTTGTCAATTGAAAATGAGATAGTGCATTGTTCAGTTACTTTGGTCTCATTCACCTTTTTTATCCGGCTAATTGAGTACGGGGAAGGATGTTTCGTCATTGGTAGCCGCAACTTGTCCACCATCACTCTTGAGATGATGTTCTCCCTACTACCATTGTATATGATCATATCACAAACCTTGCTGTTGACAGTGCACCGAGTATGAAATATATTGTGTTACTGTGGATGTAATTCTTTTCGTGGGGTATACAGTAATCGTCTCACAACTAGAAATTCGCCACGATCCTCGCTCGTCACTTCATCGCCACCTGCTATTTCTTTAGTGGTTTGTTCATGTTTATCAAAGTCATGGTCTTCTTCTGTGGCCTCATCTTCAGTGCCCCCTTCGTTTATAATCAAATGTGCTGTGGGACGTTGAGGACAAGTGTTTGATAAGTGGCCTGGTTGGCCACAGGAGGAAGGATAGAATTAGAAATGAATGCGTTCATCTTGGAAGTAACACCAATAGATAATAAGATGAGGGAAAGTAGATTTAGATGGTTTGGTCAGTTGCAATGGAGACCAAGAACCATGCCAGTTAGAAGGAATGAGTTAGTACAAGTTGAAGGCTCTAAAGGGGGCAAGGGGAAGGCCCAAAACATGTGGGTGGAGGTGGTAAGAAAAAAATTTGATGACCTATAATTTAATTGAAGTTATAGCCTTGATAGAGTGTAATGGAGGAAGAAGATTCATGTAGCCAACCCTAATTAATTAGGATAAGGCTTAGATAATGATGATTAGACTACTAAATGCAATTCAATTTGATGGTGCTTCCAAATGTACCTTGAAAACCTTTCAAAATGAAAACCAGGTCATAGTCACTTAAGGGAAAAAAAGCTCATTTATCAATATGTGAGAAGTTTCACGCGTAGAAAATCAACAACCGCTTTTTTTTTTTCTTTTTTTTTTTTTTCAGTTTTACTAAGAGATTCACTTTGGGTAAATCACTATATTTTTTTGTAATTTTTTCTCTAGTTAATTCAACACACTCCTGATACAGGCATTTGCACCAGACTCTCACTTCATATTCAGGAAAAGATGGAAGCTTCATCCCATCCAATGCTGCACATAGGATTGGGCCCTCTTCCTCAAAGTGCCTATCAGCCCTCCTGCGCGTAACGATCCCAGTGTTTTGATCCATTGTAGCAAAGTTAGACTGAATAACAGGAATAAGGTTGTGTTACAACATAAAACAAGTACCGAAGTGAGAAGTCTGTACTTCCTTCTTGAATAATAAAATTGCCACAAAAATAATGAAGATGGAACATTGAGAATCATGGCATCAAATGATAGAACCAGCATAAGTTTCCCTTCTTCTTTTTTTTTTTCTTTTCTTCTTCTTCTTCTTCTTCTTCTTCTTCTTCTTCTTTTTTTTTTTTTTTTTTTTTTGGTGAAAGGCAGAACCAACACAAGTTCACACACAAGCTTCATCAGATATTTTGTAAAATTTCGAGAAGAAAAGGATAAAACTTTAAAGACTTCATAATGAGAAAAATCTTGCAAATGATTGTTAAATCACCTACTACTCAGTAAGGGTGTCAACAGGTCGAGCTAGCCCTTAAGATCTCCAACCCATTACAGGTAGGGCTGTCAACAGGCCAGGTTCGAACCAGGGTAAGATCTGTCCAAGCCTGGCCTGCAAGCTAAAACCTAGGCCCAAGTCCAGCCCGGGCCAGTGACAGGTCAAGACCAACAAGCCCAACCCCTGGCCATGATGTTTATGCATGGCCTGGGTCCGAGTATGGCCTGAGCCCAACCCCAGCTACCCACTTTTATGCAAGATCAGGTTGTTCATTTGAGATACTCAATCATGCATGATTGACAAGAAATGCCCTTGAAGTCAAGTTCGGATCTAACTGATGGGATCCTGGACGCAGCCCAAGCCTAGCTAGCGCGGTTAACAAACAGGCTTAAAGTTTACTCCCAGTCCAGCCCTCAAGCCTGATATTTCAGCCCAAGCCCAGCCCAAAGCGGGTCAAGCCAGAAAGGCCAACGGGCCAGCTCGACCCATTGACACCCCTAATTACAGGTGGCTTCAAGCCTAGACTCTTGGCCCTAGACTCAAAATTCAAGCATGATACTAGCAAGGCCAGGTTGGAGTCAAGGTTGTTCTGTCAAGTCGGGCCACGCCCTGGCCACATGTATAGAATGACATGGAGGCACAAAAACACTGCCTCCTAAGCCACTGGACCCACTCATCATCACTATCTTAGCATTTCACTTAGTAATTTGGAGTCAGTTTAACGGTAGATTAGCAAAATTTACAATCAGTAGCCAACCAAACATCAAACTTCCTCTTTTACCTAACTTTGGAACTGACGCTGGCAAAGGCTCAGATTGACAGCATGCGAATCCACCAAAGTCCCACTCCGTACTAACCCCAACCAACTAAGGGTGGCAATGGGCCAGGTAGCTCACCGACCTGGATCTAGACCGGGCTTGGACCTACTAGCTTGGCCTCTAGGCTAAGGCTTGGACCTCGCATGCATGGTCCGATTAATTTTTGGGCCAGGTTTAGGCTCAAGTCATTTTAGCCTAACACAATCTGACCCAATGCTGCCTGACCCGAATTTTTATATATATTTGTTATATCCTACAAATATGCCATTCTAATCCTTAGGAAACTGTCTATCTTAAATGTGGATTGTTAGTTTCATTCCACTAAAATATTTATTTTGTAGTGCATGCGTGTCCCACTTGATAAACGGATACATTAGAAAAATTCAACAGCAAAATAGGGATTTTATCGACTTTTGGGTCGGGCCGGGTCCAATCAGGTTGGGCCCAAGCCCAAACAATTTGTTTCCAGCTCAGGCTTGGGCCTGATATGCTTGGCCCCTTCCGGCCCTAGCCTGGCCCATCTCAAAACCAGTCCATTCCCACCGCTACAGCCAACTAATACATATGCACCCCAAATGGCAAGAAGCCAGAGAGGCTCATTAGTGCAGCTCAGTGCGGCACCACAACAGCTGCACGTCAAGTTGCATGTGAAGGGTGGCATGGCACCTGTCAATCCTAGAAAACTACTCTCACGACGAGTGAATCCCAGGATGTCTATCTATGTCTCTGTGGAGTAAATTCATCCTCCCATTTATGTCAGCAGTTGTACAAATTTCCTTTATCAGTCCCCACATTATGTACTTAAGATCTTTACAATTCACATGGTTTTTCTATTGTTATCCAAAGGCCACATCACATTTCCTTCACAAATGTTTTGATTGCTCAAACATCCAATTGAATAGTCATTACTGCCATTGCACTATTCTCAGAGCAGGATTTCTAATTGCAACAGAAAGTAGGATGCTCTGCAAAGTGAACATTTGTCAGGGTTAAGTTTTAGAATTAATGGATTAGTTAGATAATGTGTCATTTCACACCATGGCTCTACATATCATCTTAAACTGAGTCAACTCAGCTTAGTCCCATGGTTTTGGTAGGCAACAAAATGAGTCACCAAATTGAGACATGGCTGAAATAGGACTGAAACAAATTAAACGGACTGAAACTGAATGACACAGGATGAGAGCTCCAGGCGATTAATACTCCAAAACCACTATTTAAAACCATGTTTTAAATGCTCAATTACAAAGTATATATTAGGGAAATAAATTACACAGTACACATTATGAGAGTATATTAAAATGCGAATTCAATGTAATCACAAATGTTCTTCATCATCATCATAGCCTTGTCCTAGCTATTTGGGGTTGGTTTCATGAATCCAGTTTTGTCTAACATAAAGACCGGAAACAGAATTTCTCACAACTGCTTGAAGAAAAGGTCAGCGACCAGCTGTCAACCTACTTCATTTAATTTGTCTTCTGGAAAGAGTTCCATGAATTCCAAATCTTCTTACATATCCAATGGTTATA
Organism: Magnolia sinica; assembly: GCF_029962835.1. Classification (NCBI taxonomy): domain Eukaryota; kingdom Viridiplantae; phylum Streptophyta; class Magnoliopsida; order Magnoliales; family Magnoliaceae; genus Magnolia; species Magnolia sinica. Next base: position 70,084,570 of record NC_080581.1, read on the forward strand.
TTTCTTGCTCGAATTTGAACTGGCTCCGAGATATGATCAATCTCAAGGAGCTTGTATCGAATGGTGTTGATTTATCAGCATCAACTTCTACAATGAATTGGGCAGAACCCATTTCACGTATGTACAATCTTAGACAGCTTCAACTCTCCGATTGCAGAATTTCCAGTCCAATTCCAGTAAATCAATTAATCAACCTCACACATCTATATTATCTGCAGATGGGTTCTAATTTTCTAGCCTCTTCTATCCCAATTCAACTAGCTAATCTCACCTCTCTTTCCTCACTTGATCTCACTAACTCCCATCTCCATGGTCCCATCACATATTTCCCCCAATTACAAGAACTCTATGTCAATGACAACCCGATGCCACCGTCGATCTCCTTTCCATTTTTACTCTCCCAATGCTGCACTTACAAACGCTTTTGATTCGACATACCAATCTCATTGGGTCAATCCCACCTTCAATTTCAAATGCCTCTTCATTGGTCTCTCTCACCATATCAAGTTGTTCGATTGAAGGGACAATTCCATCTTCCATCACAAATCTTTCTAATTTACACTATCTTGACATCTATTTCAATAGTCTTACTGGTTTCCTTCCGTCTTTGTTATCTAGCCTTAAAAACCTCATGGTCCTAGACACGTTTGAGAACTTATTACAAGGACCAATCCCGGAATCCATATGTGAAATTGCAGCCCTTCGATATCTTAATTTGGGAAGGAATGGTTTCAATGGAAGGATACCCAATTGCATCGATCAGCTTACAGAACTCAAAACCTTTATCATTAGAGACAATTTCATGGAGGCCATCTCTTCATTGTTCTCATTGTTCAGAAATTCCTCCCCCTTTTTTATTGGACTCAGCTCCAGTGGGGTAACTGTAGAAACAGATCAAAGCCTATTTCACTTTAGCTTCCTACCGGAGTATCTGGGCTTGCGTTCGTGCAATCTGAGAGGGAAAATTCCAGCTTTCATATCTAATCTGACCCAACTGGCATTCCTAGATCTGGCTAACAATAACCTAACTGGAACAATCCCTTCTTGGCTATTCCAACTCCCCAAACTCTCTTTCTTAGATCTCTCACACAACAACCTCCAAGGCGTTGTCCCTCCTTCCCTTCAACTACATCTCAATCTCCTATTCCCAATGCTAAAGTTAGCAAGCAACAACCTTCAAGGCCCAATTCCTCTGTTGCCCAAGAACGTCGACATTCTCAATCTGTCTCAGAACAATTTCAGCAGTGAAATCCCAACCCAAATCAGGGAAAGACTATCAGATGCTAGATACATTTCGTTTTCGGGAAATAAACTCTCCGGTTCAATTCCGAGCTCCCTTGTCAATTGAACAATGTTCTTTTAAAGAACGTTGATCTTTCAAATAACAGCTTATCTGGGAAAGTCACTTCCAGCTTGGGAAACTGCAAATCTCTCATTTCTCTAAACCTTGCTTCAAACAACCTCTCTGGAAGCCTCCCAATTGAACTTGCGTTTGCAGAAAATCTCAGCTCTTTACGAGTAGATGACAACCATTTTCATGGCCCTTTTCCGAATTTCATCCACCACCTCAAAAACTTGGAGATTTTGAACTTGGGAAATAACCAATTTGAAGGAAAGATCCCCTCCTCTATCGGTGAGCTCTGGAATCTTAGAATCCTTGTGCTAAAATCAAATTCTTTCTACAATCTTATCCCAACAGAGATAACCCATTTGCAAGAGCTCCAATTCATGGATTTCTCAAACTACCAATTCACAGGCCCAATCCCAAAAAACTTGGGTGGGCTCAAAACAATAATTCACCAACCCAAAAAAGGATTCTTGCTTGGTTACATGGTTGAGCTTATTTATATTGGCATCGAATTGGAAATGATGAGTAAGGGGATGGAGCATGAACTTGACTTTGTCTTCTCTTACCATACCGGAATCGATCTCTCAAGTAATTATTTGGAGGGGAAGATCCCAAGCGAGATGGGTCTTCTGCAGGGTCTCTACATGCTCAATCTATCACATAACAGGTTTTCTGGTGAAATCCTGGTGAAATCCCCGCGAGTTTCGGCAACATGAGAGGGTTGGAGTCATTGGATCTCAGTTTCAACCATTTGGTCGGAGCAATCCCAGGGACACTGACTTCATTGGACTTTCTTGGGTATTTGAATCTTTCTTATAACAATTTGAGTGGAGAGGTTCCAGTAGGATTGCACTTTGATACATTGAGTGGAGATGGGTATACTCACATTGGAAATGCTTTGTTGTGTGGTCCTTCTGTTCAAAGTAGTTGTGAGATTGGAACCAGTGGTGCTGATTTTGAAGGGGAGGATGGGAGAGAGAAGTGGTTGTTTTATGGGACTGTAGCCTTGGGTTATGTACTTGGATTTTGGGTGTCTTTTGGGTTCTCGGTCATGAGGAGATAGAAATGGCATCATAGGAATGCCTTTGTACTTTTCTTGTTTCGTTTCGTTTTGTTTTGTTTTGTTTTTTGTTTTTTGTTTTTTTTATTTCTTTTTCTAGGCCCTGTTTGCAATTAAAGAAATAAGATTGTGAATTTGGTAAATCCATGAACTCATCAAATTCCCGGATTTGCACCAGAATTGGATTTGTCAAATTCCTAAGTTTATCATTTGAGAATCAAACTATATATCCGTGGATTTAGAGGCATTGTTTGTAATGTTGAGGTATAGCAGGAAGGTTCACATGCAACATGGTGTATGCATAAAGTTCGATTCATTCAGGAGGGTTGCCCCCTCACAGAAATAGGATCATGCAAAAATCATGCCAATCCAATCATCATGTGGGCCACATTTTATAAAGCAATGGACAACCACTGAAAAACCTTGAAATTCACATGTTACTTGAAGATTGCATTAGAATTTTGGGGCATCACATTTTCATTTGAGGCAATTATGTTAGACTGGTTGGATGCCGTACATACACCATGGTGGGCCCAATATACCAAGTACTTGTACCTGGGACCTTCCCACAAGGTTTTTTTTTTTTTTTTTTTCATTTGGAAAGAGCTTATTTTGAGCATTTCCAAAGTTTTTATTTATTTATTTTGTGCCAGATGCAAGATTTGCCTCAAATCCATACATTCATGGAGGTGTGGATTTATCCGTGGATTTGGCAAATCCTGTTGGCTGTACATACTTAGAAAATGTGATTGTGTACAGAAGGAAGGAAGACAGAAGAAACCAAAAATAGAATCTTTTATTTTCAAAACTGTTTTACTGTTGCTGCACACTTGTTTTACTTTTGCTTTTCACTTACTATAACCGGATACACAATTAATATGCCCTTTATAGGCATTTGAATGAAAGGTGAAAAGACAAAAATGCCCCTACTAGAGCTTCGAATATTTAATGTTCCAAGAAACTACACTAGGCTTTTCATCTTCCAAAAGCATTTCCATGGGAATTGTGCATTGGAAGACCGACAGTTACCATCTGTTGCTGAGTTCTGGTTTGCAACTCCAACAAATCCCTAGCAAAGTACGAACAAAGTTTTGACATCCATGCATTTCACAGATTGCTTCTTGGAATCCCTCATCCCAAACAGCCCCTTAGGGCCTGTTTGGCCGGCTGGATTAGATGGGCTTAGGTGGGATGGAATTGCATCTGGTCCTGTGCCAATTCCACTCCATGTTTGGGAAGAGTGGAAAAGCTTGGAAGTAGGCTTAGATGGAATCGTATCGGGTCTCGTGCTAATATCACTCAATGTTAGCAAGTTGTTTAGGTCCCACCATGATGTGTGGGATATATCCACACCATCCACCTATTTTTAGAGATCATTTTAGAGCAGGCCAAAAAATCAGGTAGATCTAAAGTTCAAGTGGACCCCACCATAGAAAGCAATGGGGATTGAATACTTACTGTTGAAAACTTCTTTGGGGCCACATAAGTTTTGGATCTGCCTCATTTTTAGGCCCATGCCATAAAATGAAGTTACAAAACAAATGAACGGTTTAGATATAACACATGTATGTTATTGTCAATAGTTTCAAATGATGGTGGGTATATCCTTTCAATGTACCACCATATTACAAAAAAAAAAAGGGAATTAAGCTTATCCCATGCTAACAGGGAACAGTCCCTGCCATGGGTAATAATGATGTTTTTTGAATCCTATCCCACCTAATACCGTCAGATCGGTCTGGCCAAACAGGCCCTTAGAGTTTTGGCCCCATCACCAAGCTAGACCAAAACTCAAACCCATGTTATGCCTCAAGAGAGCTGCAATCTAACCAACTGGACTTTGCAGTTGGAGGCATATTGGAGAGGTGTTGATAGGGCTATAGGCCGGGTGGGTTGGGTTGGTGCTCAACCCTAGCCCAGCCCAAGGTTCCTATACCTCAACTCTAACCCAATCCAACCCAACCCAACCCTGGGTTGGGAATTCTCAACCCAAGCAAGCTCGGTCGGGTTGGTTGGGTTGATCGGGTAGATACATGCTAACATTTTTGTTATTGCATTAGTTTATTATATTTCAATACACGCACCTATGATTTTATTTATTATACATATAGTTCTTTATCATATAAAAAACATTTTTTCTAAACAAACAAGCTAAATATATAGAACAACTCCTTAATTTACAAGTCGTATTGTGTAGCATGCAATCTATTTGAGAGAGAGAAATCCGGCATATCTTATTAACTTGAGTCATTGGAAATGGCGTGGACCAATGAGACTCGACGACACTAGAAATTCTAGTGCCTTCAACACAGATGATCCACACTCAATTATATTTTATAACTTATATATTGATCGGGTTCGGGTTGGGTCGGGCAACCCGAGACCTCAACATAAGCCCGACCCAAGTTTTATTAGGTTGGTGTTTATATAGCCCAAGCTCGAGACCAAACCCGATACATCCTACCTAAGCCCAACCCAATGTCGGGTCGGTAGGGTTGAACCTGCCCGACTTTCAGCCCTAGGTGTTGATGAAGTGGAACCGCAAATAACTTCGTAGATATATTCTTTTAGATAATTTGGGCTGGAAAGTGTTCAATATATAAATTGGGTGAAGAATAATGTATTAGTTTTCTTTGAGGGGTATTGGCTTTCTGTCTCCCAGCATAGATACATATCCCTTTTACACATCAATAAAATTATGGTTTTGGAGAAAAAATAACTTCCTAGAATAGTTAGAAATTAGAAGAGGGAATTTCTTATTTCCTGGTGGACTTCCATGTTGACGGGCCATATTGCAAAAGAACGGAGATTGGATCGTGCTAGCCATTTGATGAGCACCTATAAAAGCAGATCCATCACAACTAATGGATGGTGAAATTTGCCTAATCATTGTATTTTCCCATTTGCCTGGTGGGCCACAAGATAAACAATCCTTATCACACCACATGTGTTCCATTTGTAAAGCGAAGATCAGTAGCATGTAACTTCCAAGCATAGTTCAAAATATCAAAAACATTACTTGACAAGATGTTAGAGGTAAGCCACTATACAGGCCAAGAACTTCGCCCCAAGCCTGGTCTATCACCCACTACTCCCCAACCACTTAAAATTTCTTTAAACACCCACTACTCCCCAACCACTTAAAATTTCTTTAAGCCCAAACCTGACCTGACTGGATCCATTTAATTGTAATCAAGTTGAGCTTGAAGGAAGGGACTTGACCGAGCATGACCCAACTCAGGTCTTCATAATGGAATATGAGGCTAATCCTAACCTGGACCAATTAGTAGGGGCATATTTTTATATACATCATATATGTCTCTATACTTGACTTTTACTTTCTTATCCCCATTCAAACAGTAACCATTTTCTGTAATTGTCCATTTTCATTGGATTAAAAACTTCATCTGATTGGGACATGGCCCACCCATGACTACTCCCACTAGAACAATCTCTTAGAATGCATAAAAAGTGGGCCCCATTCATGCAATTTTTATGTTGAGAGAAGTTCTCTTCTAAGGAAGCATCATCATGTAACTATGTAACTGTAAGCTAGGGGAAGCCGGGTTGAAAACCAAGATTTTCGCTGAGTTTTGAATGCCACCCAAAAATAGGTTTAACGGGTTCTTCTCTGATAGTTGTGGGATGAGAGGCCATGTCAATGCTTTTGAAAACTTGTACCAACGGCTAAAATTGTGTCTACAACTACAGTCCACATGTTTATTCAATGGGCCTTTTTAAAAAAAAAAAAAAAAATTAATTAAAAAAAAAAAACCCAATCATCATATATCATCACAAAAAGTTTGTACATCTTGAGATTCGGGAGGGACCCGACATATCGACATATGGGCCCTCCCATCGTGGGCCTGTTTGGGATCATGGATTTGGAACCCCCCTGGATTCGGAACCCCAAGATTGGAAACCCCCTGAATTGGCAATCCTCCCGGTGTGTTTGGCACCCTAGAGTGTGAATAACTTTAATTCAAAAATACTTATGCATGGTATATTTACAGGGGTTTGAATTTAATTACTAACTCAACTTTAATATCCCTAATTAGTGAGATATATAATTTTTGATACCATGGTTGTGATAAGCCAGCTGAAATATATGTTTTGCCAGAAAACAATGAAATTCCAAGTCTCGAATGGACGGCAAGCACAAGATCATGTTTGAGTGACTACCCAACGATTTTTTATGATTAATATGGACAATGTTTGGACGGTGCTGATTTACATGGACAATGTTTGAACGGTGCTGATCATCATTAGTGGGCCATGTGACCAATAGAATGATAGTGTACAGTGACACACATGCTACACCTGCAACTATTGAAATGATTTTAAGTGTAATCCAAGCTCTCACCGTGGATTGCAAACCCCCTCAAAGAGGGATTAGAAACTTCCTGATTTGAAAGCCGCAGTTACTTTATGCTGCCAAACAACAGGGGGATTGCTAATCCCCTCCAATACCCTGCAATCCACGGTGCCAAATGAGCAACAAGGAATTGACAGGAAAGATGAAGAAGCGGATACGGGTTAGGCGATATGAATGCTGCCCAACCCGATTCTATCTAAGAAGATAAGGCTGCGAATCTTGGCAGGGAGGGCATCTACATCCTGGAAGACGTGGTCCTCCTGCTCCGCACTCCCCAAACATGCCAGCTTATTGGCTGGGGAGTTGGCTTCTCTGGGGCAATGCGAGAAGTGGACCTCGAATGAGCAGGTGAGGGCCTCAATCCTGGTGCGCCAATACCACATGGTCTAGGATAAGGATCCGCCTAAGACGATGGTAGAGATAACTAACAGAGAATCACTGGCGACCTCCACTTTGGTGAAGCCGCGGTTTGCGCACAGGCTGAGCCCATCCAGGATCACTCGGATTTCGGCTCGAGTATTGGATTCGAATCCATATGAGTGGGAGAATGCGAAGAGGGTGTTCCCTGCCACATCTCTAGCTAGCCCCCCCCCCCCCCCTCTCCGGGAGCCCGGGTTACCCAGCACCGATCTGTCGACGTTTGGCTTGATCCAGCCAGACTGCAACCTAGCCCATTTGACAATGCAAGGAGAGGGGGGCTACAAGTGCAGCGAGGGCTGCTGATGTGAGGCGATTGGCAGGGTTGTGAGCAAGGAGAAGTGGGCCCAGTTGGTTGATCCAGCGTTGAATATTGGTTAGAATGATGGGGATAGGGATATCATTTCTGTCAAAACGAGTCGCGTTCCAGGCCCTCCAGAGCTCCCAGAAGATGAAGGTTGGAATAAGGCCCACAATGGGCCATTTCTTAGGGGAGGAGGTGGCTGCAGTCCACCAGAATGTTGTTATACCAACAGCCGAGGCACGGGACGGGCTGCCCATGCCCAAGGCCCTGGTGTAGTGGGCCCATACCACTTTGGCTTTAGTCCCCAATAGAAGCAAGTGGTAAATAGATTCTGTCCGAGGGGCTGATGGAGTGGGGCAGCAGTTGCACCTGGATGTGAATAAGATGCCCTTGCTTTGGATTATGTCGTCTAGCGGGATGGCCTCGTGGATAAGCTTCCAGGGAGAAGTGGGGCCAGTTGGTATATTAAATGGGCCTAATTCTCATGTTATGCTCTTTCTCGTGAGGACCTATCTCATATTTGGTTTTGACCTTGCACAGCTAGCATTCTAATACATGCAGGAGGCAGGAAATTACCACCTCCCCAAATGGTTATTTTATTAATTAGAAAATAGGGGAGGCTGTTACTATGGCACATGACCTATCTGGGCAAAAATTAAACCACTCCATGTTTTGGGTGGCACCCAAATATGCCTTTTTAAAAGATAGTGCCCTTGTAACAACCATATAACACTACAAGATGGATGTTGTGAAATGGAGTTTTCTTTAACCACCATTGTTAGAACCTGATCTCAACTATCTAAAGTCAGGTTTATGAATAATCTCATGATTATTTGGCAGAAGTTTGATGATTGGCTCCTCACCTGACATTAACCCGCCATCCATGCTAGTTACCAGCTATCAGGTGAAGTTCCTATTCGAGATTTCTTTAATAATTTTAAATTTTGTTTATATTTTCAATGAAAAAATGTCCATTATTCTCTATTATGATGCCAAATCAAAATAAAGTAGCCAATATAAGGGGGCCTATTATGCATCAAGTTCAAATAAAGCATGTGGTCTCCCTTTCCATGGCAGGAAATAACATCTCAATAATTACTGTGGTAAGATGGACCTTCACCTAACAATTGGGTCATATTTCTTCTCTGCCTGTCGTTCCCAGCCCCAACAAATACATCTCTAATCTTATGCATTTCTGTAGCAACATTTCTCATTTCCATCCGTTCTCTTGGAAATTCTGTAGAACATTCAAGTGCAATTCTGATCACCACAATCAAGCATTCTCGCATTCTACCTCTTTGAGCTCTTATTATCTCGGTGTTTTGGAAAGATCCATCTTCTTCTTCTTCTGAAAGGAGTATTGGATCCACAATCTCCATTACTTTATCTGAAAAGCCTTCTTTGCAAATGTAGGAAGGTTTATGTTGTCCTTAAACATGTCATCAGTGGGCCTCTTCCCAGTGAACATTTCCAACAAAAGGATACCATAGCTATAAACATCCCCATGTGTAGATGCCTGGCTGCCCATGCCGTACTCTGCAGTTCACTTGTTATTTCATTGTTATGACAAATAATAATAATAATAATAATAATAATAAATAAATAAATAAATAAATAAAACAAGAAAAAAAACAAAAGACGACAAGTAAAGAAGAAGTATGCTAATAATCCAAGACAGATCTTGAAATGTTAAACACAACTGCACCACCATGGTTCAGCTTACGTGCATGAGATCCTTATTGGTGAACAAAAATACAAGAAATACTGTAAATCATGCCCTTGTATGGTTGTGTTTTGTTCAAGGATTAAGTGAATGTCAAAGTATGTATTTTTTTATTATTTTTTTTCTGGTGATTTTTCTTTGGTACACTAAATAATGATTTATTGTACTGGTGATGACCAACACACGATACATATCATATGACAATATCTAAGAGCCAATATTTAAAACATGCACACCATACTTGCTAATGTGGCATACATTTTTGAGATTTGTGACATTCATTAGATATTCTGGACACACATATATATCAATTGAGAACAACACATGCATAATTGTACTGGTGATGACCAACACACGATACATATCATATGAAAATATCTAAGAGCCAATATTTAAAACATGCACACCATACTTGCTAATGTGGCATACATTTTTGAGATTTGTGACATTCATTAGATATTCTGGACACACATATATATCAATTGAGAACAACACATGCATATTGAATACAGATCATCTGTTGTCATTCTTCTAATTGTCCATTTCTTTGGGCATGTTTGGTCAGCTTGATAAATTGATTGGATGGATTTTAGGCTAACATTTAGTGTGAGGACCACCTTATGTAAGCCCAAGATGGATATATATGGTGGATATATGTTTTGGCATTAGAGGATGGGACATTCCTGCATACTTCTTGGGAGAGTAAATTGGATATATACATTGTTTTGGAAGACAAGTAATTAAACAGCATAGGTTCTGCCGGTATATCGCTGGCATAAAGGGCAGCAGTAGAGCCATCTCTCTATTGTACATGTGCAAGGTGATGTATCAATCAAAAACCACCCATATAGGGAAGCAGGATCCCCTACAACACTTGCTTGCAATAATAAAGCTCTATGGTCCCACCATATTGTCTGTGTGACAGCCGCTCTATCCACAAGGTGAACTCATAGGAGCAACTTAGGTGGGCTACATGACATGGATAATGCAAAAATGGGACACCAAAGATAGGTTTGTGCGTGTATCTTTCACCAATTCCAATAATCAGCTGCAACTCTCTAAGATGAAGTAAATATACAAAAAATCATCCTAATCCAAAACTGAGGCAGGATGGGAAGTTAGAGGTTTTAGGTATAATTTCATATTGTTCCAGCATTGTGTGCATGAGAATTTTATCGGGCGTGTAGAGAAGTATATATAGGTTCTCACTTGATGGATGCAACGGACTCTACATATCTTGGGGCTACAAGTGTGATGTTTTACCTTAAGTGAATTTCATACTTGAGTTGCTCGGTATGCATTTTAAAGTACTGAGTAAACTTTGTGGGTCGACTGTAATGTATGTGTCTTATCCATGCCATCCATCTACTTTACGGCTCATTTTAGGGTGTGAGTCCAAAATTAAAGCACATCGGAAGCTCGAATAGACTACTACACCATAAGATACAGTGGTAAGAACTTGAGAGTAATAGAAGTTTTGAATCAAGCTGATATTTGTGCCTCCACGACTGTGTGATCTTATAAACAGGTTCAATGGCAAATAAACATCATTTTGGCCCTAGAAAGGTTTCAATGGTGGATGTCATTATCCAGTATGGTCCACTTGAGGTGTGGATATGTGTCAATTTTAGATTCATGCCTTAAAATGAGCTGGAAAAAACAGATGAACGTGGTAGATAAGACACATACATCCATGGTGGGCCACATAGATTTTACTCATAGTGCTTAATAAATTACTTCGTAGGCAATCTGCTTCTGTTCCTAACCATCTGATCATCAGCCTTACTAGAAAACAGAAAATATAAGGGAAGAGCATAGTCATTGGCGACTCCAAGCTCAGCCCGGTGAAGTCAGTCGATGAGATTTCAAGCCAGGAAACTGGTTTAGTCTCGACTTTCTAAGGCTCATCCAGTGGCTCACTGTCTTGGTCAGCTCGACGCAACTCAAACTCAGCTAAGAAAACGAACGCCTATTGCCAGCACATAGTGTTTTCTGCACTAATAGTCTAGAAAGACAAGTACGCATCGCAATTGTTCGATGAAATGCCAGAGAGAGATGAAGATGCCCTGCTTGACCAAACAACTATACTAGTTGGACCCAACCACTCATTACAGATGGGCCATGCCTAATGGGTCCTAGCTATCCCACTGTAGGCTGTGAATGGATGGTTTATATGACGGTCTTTATTACAATCCAAAGCCCAAATGATATGTTCTTTAAATGGTTTATCCAAAAGTTGATAATGGATCCGAAATTCGATATTTGGGTTGTGGCCTATGATGATAAGGCCAACTGAATGAGAGCTTTTGATGTTTGAAAAGTGCCTACTCTTACAAGTTGTAGTATCTGGTTAGTAAGATATTTAAACTAATGTCTTAAAGCAAAATTAAGCTATATGACTGCGTGCTGTGACGCACATGGTGCATAGCTCGCACATGGCACGCATGATGCATGACATATAAAAAACATGATATATATATCTGTGATTTTAAAATTTTGAGTCTAAGAAAAAATAGAAGAATTTGTTAGAGTCATTACCTGGAGCTACATACCCAATCGATCCCTTTATCACGGCTGAGCTGGTCTGATTCTGAGAATCATGATCGGATTCGCAAAAGAATCTTGCTAGCCCTAAATCGCCAACATGGGCAATCATGTCAGCATCAAGAAGAACATTGCTAGGCTTTAAATCCTGATGGATGAGCGGCGTCTGGCAATCATGATGAAGATACTCCAGTATAGAAGCCACATCGATGGCTATGTTTAGCCTCTGAATCAAGCTTAATTTCCTTGAATGGGGTGAGCCTGTGGATGCAACCACTTCTCGAGGTTCCCATTAGGCATGAATTCAAGAACTATAGCTTTGAAATGGTCCCCTTTAGAATCCATGCTTGAGCAAGAGGTTAAGACCTTGATGAGGTTCTGATGCCGGATATTTCTCAAGGCATCGCATTCGGCCATAAAGCTCTTGGAAGCTCCTTTTTGTTGGAGGTCGAGCACTTTCACTGCAACAATCATCTCATCACGGTCTAGAACTCCTTTATATACTGAACCATAGCTTCCAAAACCAATCAAATTGGATGAAGAGAAGCCATCAGTGGCTTTAAGGAGCTCCATGTAAGAAACCTTGAAATGCTGGTTCTTCAAGGAAGATGTTGAAGAGGGTCTCTTTCTTGGCTTTCTTCTCCAATAACGAATACCAAACAAACACGATAATATGAGTAAGCAAAGAATCGGGGCTAATACTGCTATTATCACTTTAATAACTAGAGATTTTCCTTGGTTCTTAGAGGCTACAACTGGACATGCCAGCAGCTGCAGCTCTGGAATGCCCCCACAGAGTTTCTTGTTTCCAAAGACTGAACTTGGACTCAAATTTCTGAAGAGCCCTTCTTGTGGTACTTCACTGTCGAGATCATTGAAAGAGAGATCTAGATTCTGCAAGAATGGAAACTCCCCAAGGTATTTTGGAATCTGCCCTGACAAATTATTTTCTGAAAGATCTATGCTTTTGATGCCTTTTAGGGTATTCAAAGATTGAGGAATGGTTCCATTGAAGAAATTTCCCTCCAAGCTAAGGGACTCCAGTTTTAGACATTTGCCGAGTGAGGAATTTCACCTAACATTCTATTCCTTGCAATGTCTATTTCTTCGAGGTTTTTCAAGTTACCAACATCATCTGGCAGGCAGCCGGTGAGAAAATTCCCGTCCAAGCTGAGGGAAAGTGTTAAGGATACAAGTTTAAAGACTTGTTTGGGTATGGGACCATTGAGGCTGTTTTGAGAAAGGTTCAATGTCCGTAGCTTCTGGCAGTTTTTGAGAGTTGGAGGGATGGATCTTTGTAGGTTATTTTTTTCCAAGTATGTTAGGCTAAACCTCTTAGCTAGGGCTAAGAGGTGAAGCCTGTAGCGAGATGGGAGATACTATTTCCTGCTTTTCATTTAAATTTTTGAACTGAACTTGGTTTTGAGTTGATTATTAAAAGAATATTTTCTCAGTCTTTAATGGTCTGTTGTGACTGAAATTACAATGGGTTTGCAATGACTTTGAATATCTCTTTTTCTCTTTTGATGTTTATGACGTCAGGAAGCCCTGTTGTTTACCATCGTCTCCTGGGCATGGTTGGATGATCGTACCCTTCCTAACTTTCATGTACTTTTGATTGGTTGGTAATTAGTTTAATCCTGTTATTTGCTTTGTCTCCTGGGCATGGTTAGATGATGGAATCCATTCTAATTCATATACCTTTCATCTCTTAAAACCTATATCAATGGCAGTTCACTAAATTTCCATAATTTGTGATACTGGCATAAGATCTCTCTGATCTCTACAAGTGGATCCTTGACACTCTAGTTTCTTTCCTCTGAATTCCTTAAAGTTTTAGATAATTATTCCACAATTATTTCTTAAATTCTATTTGGTTTAAATTACATCTTAGTCTAGTTCTAGTTCTACTTGGTTTCAGATAACGTACAGGTATCAGTCCCTGTGGATTTGACCTCGGTCTTACCGAGTTTATTACTACATCACAACCCTATACTTGGGGAGTGAACAAGTTTTTGACGCCGTTGCCGGGGACTGATGGTTACGTTTTTCTGAAATTAATTAGTTTTAGAATTAGGATAAGATTAGGATTTTACTAACTTTAGGTTAAATGTTTTTATTTTATTTTATTTTTAGAAACTATTATTTTATTTTTAGAAACTAACCTGTTTTCCTGTTTTGTAGGATCCTGAAATAACTTCTAAACTGGTAATCCCTTTCTAATTCCTCTACTTTTTCTATTTTTAGAATTAGAATTTGAGTTTTGAAATAACGTTTTTTTGTTTTCTTTTTCTTCTTTTCTTCTTTTTTTCTTCCGTTCCTTCAAAGCTAACCCAGACGTCCAACCCAAACCACCCCTTGACAGCAGCCAAAACCAAGCCCTCCTGCTCCAGCGCTCAGCAGCAGCCAAGGTGCCTCCACGGCTGCCCTTCCTCTCCCCGTTTCTCCTTCCCTTGTACACTTTCTCTCTCTCTTTTTTTATAGCACCCTCGTCGGCACCCAATTTCCGACCTCCATGCGGAAGTTTTTCGCATCAGAGACTGTGTTGGAGTCGGAATAGAAGAGCTTTCGCAGCAACTGAGTTCGTCTGCGCAGTGAAAACGTAAAACGACTTACGTTTGGAGTGTCTTTGCGGCGTGATATCGACCTACCTGACAATTCTGACATCTTGGCTAGGGTATTGGACTCCCTGTGGACACATTGGACGGTCTGGATCACTCAAAGTGTTAATGATCGTGACACACTACCTCCCGCAAATCCCGGATTCCCCGAACGCGCGTAAGGCGTACGCAGAGGCGCTGACGTGTTCGGTGGGCCCCACAGCGGTATTTTCGGAGAAATCCACCCCGTCCATTGGATTCAGGATGAAATTTCGGTCAAGAATGGGTAGTTTTGAACGTCCATTGACGCGGAATCAGAGAAGAAATCACCCAAACATCAATTTGAACGTTGCAGGGCAGTCCACTTATGGCCTCTGTATCGTGCACGTGTGCTTGCATGGGTCCAAAAGTTTAGCATGGGTTTGAAGAACTCATGGCCCTCTACAAGATGGACGGTTTGGATTTCCTACTGGGACAATGTGTGGGGCCCACTAGCGTCCGCAAAAACGGACAGCGTCCGTTCGTCTCGCCGCGTGAAACGGAAGTTCCGTTTTTGGGAAGAAGATGCGGGTCAGCGCTGCTGACCCGCTTTAGCTTGTTTGGTGCGGCTCGGGTACGTGTGTACCTCATATCACACGTTGTATATGTGGGGCCCATTGTGATGTTCTATCAAAATCCAAACCATCCATTTGTTTCCTCATCTTATTTAAACTGCCGAGACCAAAGTTGAGACAGTTCCAGATATCAGGTGGGCCCAGAATCAATGGTTTATGGGCTGATCTGTCAGTTGGGGCACTTCCATAGTGATCCGATGGCTGAAATTTGATATGTACGGCTAATTTAGGGCCCTCAGGCCATGTATAAAGTTTTGAGCCAATCAGATGGCGGAAACTATGTGATCTTGCATTCTTCACCAATTTCAGGCCTCTTTAATGTGAATGGCCTGATTTCCTCGGATCCTTGATGCATAATTCCATCGATCTTCGTCCCCTGGAGTCCGTCCCTTGCCTTGGGTATCATCAGAGCGTTAAATCCATAGTTTAAGCACCCTTTTTCAGTTCATGCTTGTAAATACACTCTGCATCACAAATACAATTAAATCAAGCTATTAAACGGTATCATGCTTGTAAATCCATGCAATAAATGGGTCTGATATGCAATATTTGACCCTCAACACAACCCCCAACCAGCATTTTGATAGTCCCGAGCAAAGTATGCGAAAAGTAAGTTGAGAATTACAGAACAATTTCTACAAACTCGAGAGATTTATGAAAAATAATTCAGATATTCGAATTCTAAAATTTATGAATGTTGGCATTACTTTCTCCTAGAATCAAACTCACGGTGCTTCATAATCAAGCTCAAATATTAATCCATTAATTAGAACAATGCTAAATATTGAATTCCATGGATGTATAGTCTAATCTCGACTTGTCAACATTAAGTTTTACCTCGATATTTAAGGATATCATTGGTAACAACTAAGAGAATTCACGATAACCCAACTTAGCTTACACATTATCTTTTTATTCTTTTATTTTTGATTTTTTTTTCATTAGAAGTAACGCCAAGAAGAGGGATCAGATCCTCACCTATAGGGAGCAAACCTAAGGTAAAGACTGTACACTCAACTTTTTCACATATCATTCATGGGGAATCGAATTCTCACCTATAGGGAGCAAACCTATGGTAAAGACTGTTCGCCCAATCCATTCAATTTCTCAAGTTGGTTCCTTTCATGTTTAGTGATTACCAAGTTAATCCTTTAATATCAAACTGAAACCTTAATATGCAAGTAAGATATGTCCTGCGAATTCATGACTCAATCAATGTTTACAAATTCTAATAATGGATTAACAATTCAAACTTAGCTGTGAAATTTAATAGATAACTGAATCCAAGAGTCATGAAGTACCAACATCACGCATCTTGAAATTCTAAGTGCCCTAGATGGCCGTCAAAATCACTTCGAATTCATCAGAAAGCCTGAAAAATTAAAAATTTTCACAACTTTTTAAAAATTTTCACAACTTTTGCTCAAGACCAAGAAATACTGATTAGGAAACCTAATCTCCCACCCCCAACTAAAAATCTACATTGTCCTTAATGTAAAAGAAATAAACATGCAATGCACATGGGACAAAATAAGTAAATGAGAAGTGATAGGAAGATAATACCTGAAAAAAATCAAGAGGCTTTCCATAGCTATTTACGTAAAAGGGGGTCAGTACAAGAGAAACCAACAATAGTAAAGACAAAATCCTACCTATACCACTTTCGCAGGTGCTCTCGATTGCATTTAGCATATGCAACAAGCCTTTAAACCCCTAGGTTGCCCCTAGTGGACGAGTTGTAGTCTCGTGAGGGTTTGCAGTAATGTTACCCACAAACATTGAACTAACTAATGATAAAAACGAAATGAAATGAAGAGCTGGGTTGCCTTCCAGGAGCGCTAAGTTTACCGTCTTCGGCCAGACAAATAAAGCAACAGCTCTAGTCCTATGAAAGTGATAAACCTACCTAGTCAAGCCGCAAGGTTCCTCTTTCGGCCAGTATCTTGATAAGTTTCTCAGTAAGTTCCTCAATAGGATCATCCAAAAGCCCTTTTTGTAATAGACTTAGACGCCTTGGAGCATGACCTTCCATAGAAACTTATGTACCTCATTAAAGTTTTGCTGTTGATTCGCTTGAGGTATCCAAAATATATATAATTCACCTGTGTCAGAAAAAGTTGCAAAGTTAGTATCCCATGGTGAATCAGAGACTACAGGTAGATCAAATTGAGAAAAATTTTCAGGAAGTGGTGTAGTCTCAACACATTCCAAAGTAGCAAACTTCAGTTCAATTTTCAGCTCCTCCTCACCTAATGGTAAACATTCAGGGTCTGTGGAAGAAGGGGCTTCAAAGTAAGGGTTCTCATGGTTAGGATGACTACCGAGATGTTGTCTTGCAAGGCATTCATTATGTCTCTTATCATGGGATCATTTGAATCTGCAAAGTGTGTCAAACAATCATCAAAAGAGTTGGGACATTCAGCTGAGGGTGATTCATTTTTCACATTAAAGCTTGTGATGATCTGCCCAAGGAATCCATTATCTTTAAAGGTAAACAGAGGTGTGCTCTCTTGCTCCAGCCCTACACAGATAGATTGAAAATCAATAGGGGAAGCATCGATGTAATCACTTTGTTCATTGAAACTACTCAATCGAGGTGTTGAATTGTCAAACGTGTACAGCTCAGATGGTGGCCTCAACTTAGTGGTTTCAATTTCCAAGGTCGTAGCGAGCAACTCGTCCTTCTCCCGAATCACATCATCATTTAATTCAGAGGAGTGGTCCAAACATGTTTTACAAGAGTTAGAAGGGTCGATTGTAAGGGGCTCATCCTCCACCTTAAAATCAGACATGTCAGGTGAGGGGAGTGGCTCATTATGACCGACTACTTCATGTACATCTTGATCATTGACCTGGACTAAACTTAAGATTGATTCTAGGGGACTCTGGGCTGTATATTCATGATCATCATCCCAATAAGCATCATTGTCTAATTCCGTGTAGTACACACTTGGGATGGGGTCACTCTCCTCACATTCTACACCTAAGTTCGGTTGAGGTTTGAAAAAACTAACCTCTACGTCATTATTGAGATCCTGTGTGTCATGTGAGGAAAGTGTGTCATCATCACTGTATTTGAAAGATACCCATGTATCTCCACCATTCTTTTGAACAGTCATTGAGATCGACTCATCGAGGAATTGAACCGTATGCTCATTAATGGAATCCAACTCCTCATTCCAAATTTCAGATTTCTTCAAAAGCAAGTGAGGATCATTTTCCTCGCATTTTATTTTTGGATTGGATTGTAGTTGGGATGAGCGAGCTTCCTCTATCCTATCGAGGCGCGAATTGAGTGCTTCCATTGCTTTTCTAATACACTCCATGTTATGCTGAAATGAATTCTCTTGGATCGTTTCTGGTTGGTTCTCAAAGGTAGGGTATTCAAGAGAATAATCATTACAACATGTTGTTGGTTCATCTTCCCAGTTTTGATGGTTCCACTGGTTATAGTCATACTGATCATACATGGGAGAACATGATGGTTGATAATAATCCTCATTCCCATAATTATGATCGTATACAGACCTATTAGCCGATTGAGCATAACGTTCTAGTCGGTTCTCAATGTCTGTTCTCGATGGAGAAAAATCTTGAGGTATACGTTGAATTCCACAACCCTCAGGCATTCCCCAATATCTCTTATCAATCTCGGCATATGCACGTACCCACGCTTCCATAGTAGAACCCTAACTCTGAGTCTAATTCTAAGAAAAATAGAAGAAAAATCCTACAAAAGTATAGAAAGTAAGAGGAGGAGAAGTTAGAAAGAAGGTACCAAATGAGAAGTTCCTATGTTAAGATCCGGTAAAAGAAAACAATAGAAAGTTAGTTTCTAAAAAAGGAAAGTTCCCTAAACCTAGAAGGTAAGTTAGTTTCTAAAAAGAAGACCTAGAATTAGAAAGTATCTAAAATAGAAAATCGAAGCCTAAAAATAAAATAAATGAAAGATGAGTTAGTTTCTAAAATTAGAAAGAATTTCTAAAAAGGGAAATAATTATCCTAGTTTCTAAAAATAAAAGATGAAAGTTTAAAAATAAACTAGTTCCTAAAAATAGAAAAAATACTAGACAATAGAAAATTTTCAAAACTCAAATTCTAATTCTAAAAATAGAAAAAGTAGAGGAATTAGAAAGGGATTACCAGTTTAGAAGTTATTTCAGGATCCTACAAAACAGGAAAACAGGTTAGTTTCTAAAAATAAAATAATAGTTTCTAAAAATAAAATAAAATAAAAACATTTAACCTAAAGTTAGTAAAATCCTAATCTTATCCTAATTCTAAAACTAATTAATTTCAGAAAAACGTAACCATCAGTCCCCGGCAACGGCGCCAAAAACTTGTTCACTCCCCAAGTATAGGGTTGTGATGTAGTAATAAACTCGGTAAGACCGAGGTCAAATCCACAGGGACTGATACCTGTACGTTATCTGAAACCAAGTAGAACTAGAACTAGACTAAGATGTAATTTAAACCAAATAGAATTTAAGAAATAATTGTGGAATAATTATCTAAAACTTTAAGGAATTCAGAGGAAGAAACTAGGGATTCAGAGGATCCACTTGTAGAGATCAGGGAGAAATTATGTCTGCTTCAGGAATCATGAAAATCAAACTGAACTTACTTGATCTGGTTTTTAAGAGATGAAAGGTATATGAATTAGAATGGATTCCATCATCTAACCATGCTCAGGAGACAAAGCAAATAACAGGATTAAACTAATTACCAACCAATCAAAAGTACATGAAAGTTAGGAAGGGTACGATCATCCAACCATGCCCAGGAGACGATGGTAAACAACAGGGCTTCCTGACGTCATAAACATCAAAAGAGAAAAAGAGATATTCAAAGCCATTGCAAACCCATTGTAATTTCAGTCACAACAGACCATTAAAGACTGAGAAAATATTCTTTTAATAATCAACTCAAAACCAAGTTCAGTTCAAAAATTTAAATGAAAAGCAGGAAATAGTATCTCCCATCTCGCTACAGGCTTCACCTCTTAGCCCTAGCTAAGAGGTTTAGCCTAACATAATTATGATTAGGCTAAATCTCAAAAAGAAAAGAAAAGAAGAAGAAGAAAACAAAAAAAAAAAAAAAAAACTAAAGAGAACAAACAAACTCTCTCTCCCGTGAAGGCTTCACGTTCTCGCTTTCCATTCCTCAGCTTTTTCTTCTTTTCTTCTTTTTTTCTTCCGTTCCTTCAAAGCTAACCCAGACGTCCAACCCAAACCACCCCTTGACAGCAGCCAAAACCAAGCCCTCCTGCTCCAGCGCTCAGCAGCAGCCAAGGTGCCTCCACGGCTGCCCTTCCTCTCCCCGTTTCTCCTCCTCCTGTACACTTTCTCTCTCTCTCTTTTTTTATAACACCCTCGTCAGCACCCAATTTCTGACCTCCATGCGGAAGTTTTTCGCATCAGAGACTGTGTTGGAGTCGGAATAGAAGAGCTTTCGCAGCAACTGAGTTCATCTGCGCAGTGAAAACGTAAAACGACTTGCGTTTGGAGTGTCTTTGCGGCGTGATATCGACCTACCTGACAATTCTGACATCTTGGCTAGGGTATTGGACTCCCTGTGGACACATTGGACGGTCTGGATCACTCAAAGTGTTAATGATCGTGACACACTACCTCCGGCAAATCCCGGATTCCCCGAACGCTCGTAAGGCGTACGCAGAGGCGCTGACGTGTTCGGTGGGCCCCACAGCGGTATTTTCGAAGAAATCCACCCCGTCCATTGGATTCAGGATGAAATTTCGGTTAAGAATGGGTAGTTTTGAACGTCCATTTACGCGGAATCAGAGAAGAAATCACCCAAACATCAATTTGAACGTTGCAGGGCAGTCCACTTATGGCCTCTGTATCGTGCACGTGTGCTTGCATGGGTCCAAAAGTTTAGCATGGGTTTGAAGAACTCATGGCCCTCTACAAGATGGGCGGTTTGGATTTCCTACTGGGACCATGTGTGGGGCCCACTAGCGTCCGCAAAAACGGACAGCGTCCGTTCGTCTCGCCGCGTGAAACGGAAATTCCATTTTTGGGAAGAAGATGCGGGTCAGCGCTGCTGACCCGCTTTAGCTTGTTTGGTGCGGCTCGGGTACGTGTGTACCTCATATACACACGTTGTATATGTGGGGCCCATTGTGATGTTCTATCAAAATCCAAACCATCCATTTGTTTCCTCATCTTATTTAAACCGCCGAGACCAAAGTTGAGACAGTTCTAGATATCAGGTGGGCCCAGAATCAATGGTTTATGGGCTGATCTGTCAGTTGGGGCACTTCCATAGTGATCCGATGGCTGAAATTTGATATGTATGGCTAATTTAGGGCCCTCAGGCCATGTATAAAGTTTTGAGCCAATCAGATGGCGGAAACTATGTGATCTTGCATTCTTCACCAATTTCAGGCCTCTTTAATGTGAATGACCTGATTTCCTCGGATCCTTGATGCATAATTCCATCGATCTTCGTCCCCTGGAGTCCGTCCCTTGCCTTGGGTATCATCAGAGCATTAAATCCATAGTTTAAGCACCCTTTTTCAGTTCATGCTTGTAAATACACTCTGCATCACAAATACAATTAAATCAAGCTATTAAACGGTATCATGCTTGTAAATCCATGCAATAAATGGGTCTGATATGCAATATTTGACCCTTAACACAAGTACAGCTCACTCTGGAGAGAGATGTTCCCATTGGAGTATGGACTGCTGCCTGAAAATCTATTTCTGGACAAGTCCAAGATTTGCAGCCTCTGAAGCTTCCCAATACTGACCGGAATAGAACCTGTCATAAGGTTCTGATCTATTGCCAATTCAGTCAAGCTGACAAGATTTCCTATCCCATTAGGGATGCTTCCAAATATCTGGTTTTTGCTCATTGTTATAATTGCAAGTTGGGTCAAAAGATTTGCAACGGACTCCGGCAACCCTCCTTTGAGATTAATGAATTCTAGACCCAACAAAAATAAATCAACATAGTTAGTTAAAGATTCCAGGAATCTCAGGTCATCTCCCTCCTTTGTTCCGAGCTGATTACCCACCAAATTGAACTAAGTGAGATGTGTTAACATCCCAAGATTCATAGGCACGGGTCCACTGAAACTGTTATCGGGCAAATCGAGTATTTCAAGCCTCGAAGCATTGCCCAGTGATCTTGGAATAGGACCCGTAAATTGGTTTCCTGCCATGTAAAGATTCTCGAGGTTTGGAAGAGTGAGGCCTATATCAGGTGGAATTCTTCCAGAAAACAAGTTGTTCATCACATTAAAAGTACGCATCGACAAGAGGTTGTAAAGCTGAGAAGTAATGATACCAGATAATTTATTTTCAGAGACTTGAAGGACTTTCAAGTTGGGAATTTGGCACAGATCGACTGGAATGCTTCCATGCAAGCTATTTTGGTTTAACCAAAGCTTGGTGAGAGATGAAATGTTCCCAAAAGGAGGGATGCTTCCTACAAGCTTGTTAGAATGAAGATATAGTATAGTGAGCTTTGGCAAAGAGCTAAGCTCAACTGGAATCTCGCCCACAATGCTATTCCGGCCTACATTGATTCGTCTGAGCTCTGAACACTGGGTTATATTGATGGGTATTCCCCCTTAGAAAGTGTTTCGGCTTAGAAGGAGATAACGAAGACGGAACAGACAGCCTATGTCTTGAGGGATCGAGCCATGGAACTTATTCCCTCGGAGATTTATATGTCGAAGGAATGTGAGATTTGCAATGTGGGGAGCGAGTAGCCCTTTCAAGTCCATTTGACTTATGTTCAAGGCGACTACTCTTTCATGCCGGCGAATGCACTTGACTCCTTGCCACTTGCAGAAGTGGAGAGAATCGTTCCATGAACTTAAAGCTTGAAGTGGATCATTGGTGATTTGGCCTTTGAAGGCAAGCAAAGCGAATTGATCAGTTTCATTGCTGAAGGCGGCTGCAACAACAGCCATTGGGTGCAAGTTCATGCTCAAGAAGTGAATGACATGGATGCAGAGAATAAATGACAAAAACACTACAAGAAAGGAAGGATTAGCCGTCGGTTGGGGGAACCCTTTGCCGGCGGGAAGTAAAACCGGCCGCGGACAAAGGGTACTTATAAGACCGAAAATAAAAAACCCTCTCTCTCTCTCTCTCTCTCTCTCTCTCTCTCTCTCTCTCTCTTTCAAAACCTAGCCCTCTCTCTCTCTCTCAAAACCCTAGTCATCCCTCTTTCTATCTCCTCGGCCCTCTGCTGCAGTTTGGTGTTCAGTTGCCAGGTTTGATGTAAGGTTTTTCCCTTCTTACTGTTGCATTCTGCAATTTAGAATACCTGATTAGGGATATGCATTGTCGAATCCCTAATTAGGATCCTAATTAGGGATGTGTATTGCCGAATCCCTAGTTGGGGATTTGCATAGTCGAATCCCTAGTCTGCGGGTGTGATTAGCCCAGGCAGTGTTGTGGTTATCTATTGCATGCTTACTGGGCTTCCTGCATTGTGGTTTGTATGTTGTGTGTCTGATAGGGGCAGAAGCGAACCCACTGAGTATGCATACCCTTGTTAGCTGAAATAACACCGCTGGATTTATTTATTTTTTTTTTGTATAGGGGCACCACTGGGTATTTTTCATTTCCATCCTGCAATAATGTCCACCTATCTGATAGTTATAGAAGTCTAGCTTTTGGTTTATGATCCATCTAAACTATCCATAATTTGTCCAGATTACTTTGAATTACTTGTATGCCATGTGTACAGTATCTTAGTGCCTGGGTATCATCCATCACGCTTTGCCAGAGTATCAAAGGTTCTTCTCATATTAAATATGAAATTATACCTTATGCTAGTTAAACAGCCTTCAACCAAAACCCAAGGCCCTGTTTGGCAGCCACTTAAAAATGACTTCGTCTCATTTTAGTTAATGGTAATTATGTATTAGAGATTTGGACAGTGCTCGGTGGACCCCACAATGATGCATGTATTTTAGCTATGCGGTCCATTCACTTGGATCATTATTTTTGGGCAAGAGCCTAAAAAGAGTCATATCCAAATCTCAGGTGGACCATACCATAGCAAAACAATGGTGATTGAGGCCCCACCATTTTTGTAAATGGAGTTGAGTGTGCTCTTCGTTTTTAACCCCTTTTTTTTTTTTTGCAAAATTTTAGTTGGAAAATATCTTTAAATAAAGTTGCCTTTTTCAAATTATAAGTCATAAATTATTTTTTGCAAGTGATGAAATTTTTTTAAATAAAATTTCATTTTCTCTTGATTCAAATGCATTTATAACCACTGTATAGAGCACTGAAAAACATTCAATGTGTAGTGCCTGAAAGCTTGTTCCTGGTTGGAAATGTAAAGAGCTGAAATATTTTCCAACAAGTTGTAACTTCATCTTGTAGCCTTCTCTCCATTATTCTTCTTTTTGTTACAATTTTCAATCTAAAGCATGGTACCGTCCTACGTAATTGGAAAATGCAGGTTCAAAATCATCAAAATATAAAGTACAATGGAACAATACAAGGCTTGAAGTATATATGGAGAACTGAGGGTTTTAGTGGCCTATTTAAAGGCAATGGTACCAACTGTGCACGGCATAGTGCCAAACTCGGCAGTCAAGTTTTTTAGCTATGAGCAAGCATCTAGGTTTGGTTTCTTTGCATCGAATCATTTTCTTGCCTTGTTTGAAGGCTGATGCCAATATCTCTTTAATTTTATTTTCGCCGATTAATGTCTATGAATTTATAACATTTTGTCATGATTGATGTCAAGTTCTTTAGACATCTATGTTCGATGCCTGCGATCCTTGTTTTAGTAAATGGCATAAAAGTCCCCTCCTTGTGCATACCAAAACATTTACTTGGAATATTATTGTAAGAGTGCATGACATAATCATCAAACATGCCATCCTTTTGGCTTTTTATATTGTTGCTAAAGATTAATTTATTAGAATGCTTATTAAGTAGCTCACAAGTTAAAACAGAAAAAAAAAAAAAAAAAAAAAAAAGATTTGTCTGATGCCACTATACATATTCACATGCACATGAACATAGCAGGTGGAACTGGCAGTTGGGCTGCTTTGAACTAAATGGAGGCAAAAAAAATGGCTCAGGGTCCAGTTCTGGTTTTAAATAGTTGATTGAATTTTTTATTTTGATTTTCCTTTTGTCTTTGAACATATGGGTTATACATTTGAATCCGATTGCTAACTTTATGGATGTTTGGATGAGAAGATTTTGGAGTTGTGTTTTATTGCTTGGAAAACATTTAGGTCCATTAGACAATGGTTTGACAATCGTACCAGCAATGCGTTTTGGAGACAATGGGCCATTAACAAATGATAAAAATGCCATTTTCTCCGGTCATGTATCTCTATAATCTATTCATGCATGCCTAACCTACCCATGATTTTCTTTCCCGGTCTTCTGACATGCTTAGCTTCAGAAATTGTCTAAACAGAACCAACAGAGCGAAAATTCAGATTCATGTTGACCAACCATTCTAAGTTTCTCGATTGATATTTATAGCTCTCCAAGTTAGTCCTTAATTTAAGTCAATCATGGCAGAGATGTTGGTAAAATGGATTCCTTGCAGAGAGTCCTTGATATTGCACGGGTGGTATTTGGAGTCGTTCTGCGACAGCCTCCTATGAGGGAAGCTCTGTCTTCATGCCATTTCCTGACATAAGAAATGAAATCTTCATCTGAAATCCCTGTAGATGCCTGTAGCAGGATAGAAAAGGAAAGAGAAGTTGAAGTATTTTCAGTAAGCATTTTGTGGGCATCTAAAATGCAGAATTACATGAAATTTGGTTCCATGTCACTAGCATCTTAGACTAGTTTATTCTATGGCTAAGACTGCATTAGCACTTTGTAGACAATTTAACAATTGAGTTGTTGTCTAGCTCCCATGAAAAATGGAACTAAACAAAGAAAAGAAGGAATTTCTTAATATTGGAGAATTGGTTGTGTTCATGTTCGGATGTTCCACATGTTTTGAAATGACAACTCAATTGCTGAGTTGCCATCTAGCTGGTCCACATGTTTTGAAACACAGCAAACTTATAGTGTAACCATTTGATCATTCCATTGAAATGGTAGCTTGTATTACTGTTGAGTCCATCTCAATCTTAGAGAATATGCACTCTAGAGGGTAAGCATACATATCAAATGCCTAGGGATTCAAATTCCATGATAAGCTTACATTATAGAGGCTGATACATATACAATAAAATCACATACATGCTACATTTTGTGGTGGAGATATACAATTGATGAAGTCTTAAAGAAATTTGCCTTTTCTACAAGTCATAGTTTTTCTGTTTCTATTTCCAACACCATGCTTCTGTGTCTTATATTAGTTACGTCCACAGAGATGTGAAGCCTAAAAATTTTCTACTGGATCAGAGAACTTGCTCTGATACCTTGTTGACTGCAGACAATTTTATGTGATAGAGTGCAAGAAATGATATTTATGAACCTCTAGTACCAAATGCAGGAAGATTCTAGAATAGCTAGGAGGATTGGAGATCCAGAAAGCAATATAGTTGCAAGTTTGCCATCACAAAAGAATTACATGAATGCCATTACAAAACATCCCTCAACAAGTACAGCTGTCTGTTAATATGCAGAGGTGATTGATCTTTCTCAAAGTATCTGGGCATCATGATTCCAGGAAAATCAGTACCAGTTCATGTGAATTGGATCGATTATACTTTACCTGGCCGTGCTTCCATTTGTATGTATTTTCAATGCATCTTAGGTGAGCATGTGCCTGTTGTTCTGTTTTTGGTTTGCATATTTAGCTGATATACTTCACTGAAACCTAATTTGATTTTCTTTTTTATTCCATAAGTTTTGTGTGCTTGTGTGTTTTGTTATGTTGGTGCATGCTTTCTACAGTTGGGTTTGTTCACATATCACTTGTACATTGATGTCACGCTCTTTACATATGGTGCCTGTAGGTTTCCAGATCAATAGGAGATGCATACTTGAAAACACCAGAATTTACTCTGGATCTGTACAATTTACGAATTATTATTTCTATAGTGCTTTTCTGGTTTTCCATATGGAAAGATGTTTATATATATATATATATATATATATATATATATATATACACACACACACACACACACACACACACACACACTCATAAATATGAAGCTGAGAGTCTGTCGTGTAAATGTGTGATCATTTTTTAGCATATTTACCTCTTTACATAATGGGATAAGATAGAGTATCAGGTCACTTTTCTCACATCTTGTCATAGGTGTGAAGGAGCTTGACGCAAAATGGATTGGATGGGCTGGTTTATATGCACCAGATGAAATGGACAGCAATCACTTACCAAAGCACTAGCAGAAAAGGTTTGTAAGATGCAATCTTCATTCTTAACTTGTCTTTGGCCTTGAATTTAGGATGTAAATGACAATGGAGCCACTTTTCTAGTGTTGGTTTCCCAGAAGACAGTTCTGTTGTAGACCAAACAGGAATTCAACTTTGCTAGGTTGGGCTGTGTTAAGGGGGTCAACCAGAGCCAACCCGATCTCTAGAGAACCCGATCCACAACCTACTCTAATCCGTATTCTAACCCAAGTGAGACTAAACAAAAAATTGTTTTCTGGATTTTGCAGCTTGCTAAATGGTTCTCTTATATATGGAGATCACCAAAGTATATGATCTGGATGTTGTTTGTGACAGTCCTGATTATGTCCCTGAAGATGTAATATGAAAAGCTTTTTATTCTTAACATGATCTCTTTCTTGTCCTCTTTTGCAGAGTTGTGAATTTTGTATCAATGTTTTATATAAATCTCTCCCTCTATGAATCTATTTATCTACCTATCTCTCTCTGTATCTATCTATCTATCTACTAATTTATTTTGAACTGCTTTCCTTGTATAGTGATGCTGGATTCAATAGCATTCACGGTGAAATCTATCTACTATTCAATAGTACCAGTTCTTGTGACATTATTTTCAGCAACATTTTAGTAATCCACTATAAATATTTTTAAACATTATTTTCAGCAACATTTTGGTGCACAAGTAGTCACAAAGTGTGAAGGTAAGCAGGAACTGATTTGAGCATGGGAATGGAGAAGCTTCAGCTTCAGCTAGAATAGTGTACTGAGCTGATATGTTCAGTCCATCCAAGCACGAGTTATGCCTTGGTAATCCAGACTGTTGATCTGATGGGCTCTGGACAGATGTCAGATGTCTCAAAAATCTCTCAGGTTCAAATATCCTAGCTATCCAACCTCTGCACTTTCTCCTCTTTTTAGGTGTCTATCAAATAAAGCCCAAGGTTTTTTTTTTATCTTTTTCTTTTCCTTATGGACTTGGTGAATTGCTGTATGTGAAAAACATCTTGCAGTTGTAAGCAAAGGCTGTTTAACTTGAATTGCAAATGTTCAACTTAATCAAGAAGAAATACTAATTGGGTTTTATGCTTTATCATACTAATAACTATAATTCAATTTGATAGTGCATCGAAACACGCTCTAATCTGGTTGTATGCAGCCTTTTTTGGAGTTATTGTTGTACATGCTTATATCAAAGGCTGGATTTTGAGTCACAAAACCGTTTACTGGAATTGGCTAGAGAAAGAGGTAACACACCTGAAAGCTGCTTTTGTCCTAATTTTGTCTGTATGCCAATGTATATTTATGCTTTCAACTATTACGATAAGATTCCTGCTATTACTTCTTATGGTGGTTTAGGATTTTTTTTTTTTTCACCTCTACGTTCTAGTTGTTGATGAATGGGTACCGGGACAAGCTCTAAAAGCCATCTTGTTTGCATTCGTGCTGGTAATGCATGCAAGCTAGATGTCATATTTGCAGCTTTTGGATTCCAGAGATTGTATCTAATATACATGCTTATAATTGTTGCCTATCTTATGGCTTATAATATATTATGGTTCCTTTCAGTTTTGACAATTATAAATCATTTGCCAATAATATTGCAGAGTTTGCTTTTGATCTTGCAATAAACTTGGTTTGCAATGTACTACATTCAGTGAAAGTCTTGTGGAATAGGTAATTCACCTTTGTACTTTAATATTTTCTTTTAAAGGATTATGTAATTTTACATTTTACATTTTGGACAGTCTGGATTAGCAAATAGGCACCCCATTTAGGTGTGTTTGAGAATGTGAAAATCGATAGACCCAAATTTATTTTCATCCAGAACTGAATTTAGAAACTATGGTCAAATTCTCATGCACGGGTTGACTATTATGGGATCTTTATGAGATTTCCAAAGAGAGTTTGATTTCTTTAGAATAACGGCCCATTTGGTAGAAGAGGTAACCCCTCTAGCTGTGCTCTCTAAGCAGTAGTTCCTTTGGAGCCTGCTTTCACGTCGACCCTGGGGTCCTAGCGTGGAACTACCAGATCTGCCCGTTGAGTCTAAAAGTGAGATGCAATGTTTTTTGTTTTTGTTTGTTAATCTTATTTTATGCTTATACCTATGAAGACACTTAATTTAATGAATTTGATATTGAATTTGGTATGCTTACAGGCTAAGTTGCAAGTTATTATATAGAATTGGTTCGATATCCTTTATTTTTATAAATGTTGTTAATAGTTAGTTAGATGATGAATGATACTTGCGATTGAGAATGATAATAAGCAATTTATTGTTTGTGTGTGTGTGTGTGTTATCCTTGGAGGATTTATTTTTTAGGGGGACTTGATATTCTTGCAGCTTATGGTATGGTGCCCCAATATTGCTTGTATGCTACTAGTATATAGTAGATATTATTAGGTTAATTTATCAAAACAAAATTTGTTTATTCAGTTTAAACACATTTTGTTATTAGTTAGCTAGATGATGAATATCAATTACGATTGATTATGAAATTGTTTAAGTATGGGACAATCAGTTGCATTTCGCAGAGTGATATATATATATATATATATATATATATATATATATATATATATATATATATATATATATATATATATATATATATATATATATATATATATAAAAGTTATAGGGTGATTTTTTTTTTCTCTTCTTTGGGTGTAGGAGCATTTATGGAGAGATTTGACAATTCATATGCGAAATGCAGGTTGGCTTTGGTTTCTCTGTTCAAACCAGGCAATGACTTTTGCTGTCACCTTTTCTAATTTGGCAGCTACCTTAACTGTTGGCATCTACCAGAAAATCATCGTTTAGTTTTTGTCACAGACTAGAAGAAAAGCTCTTGGACATGGTATGAACCGCATCTCTCTTTCTTTCTTTTTCTTTTTTATATGCTTTTATAAGACAGGAGATATCTGTATTTGGCAAATAATATGCTATGCCAATTTGCTGATCCCACGTTCTGCACCCATATGGATAAAATCAACTGTTTGACATTGAAATAGACAAGGTATATACTTCTGTATGGATGCTTTTGCCATGCTTTCTAGATCATACTGTCTACATTGGAACCTTGCACAGAAGGATGAACTTAAGAGGGAAAAATAAAAAATAAAAAAAATTCTCAATTGCGAGACCTGGCTTGGGCATATTCTTCTGGAATGAAAATTGAAATGTTTGATCAATGGTTGTTTTGTCTTTGCAAGCACTAGCATCTCAATTTCAATGACTCAATTTGTTGCAGGAGCTGTTCGCCGATATAGCTTTAGAGGTTGATGTTCGAACTAGGGGTAAGGAGCCAATGCATTCTTTGCTTTTCTCTCTCTCATTCTCGAGTGTGTGTGCTTAGTAGTTCTGTTTTGGCCAAAAGTTGTTGGCTGGGGCTCATCTTCAATTGGAGATTTACTTAGTGTTTCTCTTCAACAACAGTTGACTATTCATTAGTTATTAAGTTGGCTGAATTTGATGCTTTCTCTTTCACTAATAGTTGACTGGATGCAAGTGAGCTTTGTAATATTACAAGTTCTAAGTATGGAAATCCAAGGAAAATAAGCATGCTTAAACATCAATGATGAGCCTACACAACTTGAACGGATTTTTATTATCATGATTTCAAATTCATGTGATCATTCCCCAATGAAGACTATTGAGATGTTTTTGGTTTTTTCTGGAAAAGTGTAATTATTACCATAAGCTCAAATTACTGTGATCATTCCCTAATGAAGATGAGGGCCAATCTATCATAACTTGCAGTATCGTCCTATCTGTCCCCTTAAATGACAGGCTATAAACTTATTTGTATTTGGAACTATTCAATTGATTGCCCATGTAAATATTATTTTAATATTCATTCCCATGGTCGCCAAGAGAAGGGAAATGACTACAGCATAAAACAAAGAAGCTGATCAAGTGATCTTTGAAATCTAGGTTATTTCTGGATGCTTGGTTATTCATTTTTCAAATTTGGGCCATAAGGTCATTTGTTACAATTTCTGCAGAAAGATGATGATTTCCAAATTATCTATATGTAATTGCTTGCTCGTACTTATTTACTTAATGCAGATGACTGTAATGTGTTCAACCAGAGCCAACCCAAAAAGGAGTCATCTCCGCTCAAGGCAATTGATTTTGGGTTGTCTGTGTTCTTTATACCTGGTAAGGCCTTGGGATTCCTTGCTTGTAACTATCTATCACTATGGATGATTCATCCTCTATTCATTAGCTGTCATTCTGAAATGTTTTTCATGCAATTTGTGTTATTCTGTTGGGAGATTTTAGCATTGAAACTTTGGGGATTTTCTACAGGGGAGCGGTTTACAGAGATAGTGGGCAGTCCATATTACATGGCACCCGAGGTGTTAAAACGAAACTACGGCCCAGAGGTCGATGTCTGGAGTGCTGGAGTGATTCTTTACATCTTGCTTTGTCGAATCGAACATCATACATTGCCTCAATTCACCTTGTACTGTTTTTTTTTTTTTTTTTTTCCTTCAGTTCTAAATCTCTTTTCTTCATGAGCCCTAGTAGTAAATAACTATTGCATTCTTTCTTTCAGGTTAACAAACCAAATCTTCCACTTGCATCGTGATTTTCAGGTTTTTTGGAAACAACAACTTGTCTGATACATGACTGCCATCCCAAAAAAGCTATAAACTTCTTAATGTGTATGTTCATCTGACTCATTTGTACTGAACTTATTCTATATGTATTTGGATGCAATATTGAGTTGAATTCCAATCTCTAACTTTGATACCAATTAATTTCTTTTTGCTATTGTGTTTTGTAGGCTTTAGGAAGGGATGAATGGGAGTTAGATGGTTGGATTTTTTATTTTTTATTTTATTTGTATTTGTAACTATTTAATTGATTGCCCATGTAAATATTATTTTAATATTCATTCTCATGGTTGCGGCAGCTTTAGTAGAGAAGAGAAGGGAAATGACTATAGCATCAAACAAAGAAGCAATCTGCATCTTTTGGATTGCACCAGATGCAGTTGCTGATCATATTTGGGCTATTAGATATGTTCACGATAGTGGGCCTCATTGAGCTCTTTTACAAAAGCAATTGAGTCACCTTTAACTAAAAAACTGGCAAAAATCAGACCCGAGTTTTGTTTATAATTGGTTTTCCAAATCCATTGATCCACTCACTGCATACATCCATTAGATGATCCTATGCCCGACGATTGGCTGGATTGTTTTAAAAAATCCAGTCCAGTTGGTCGTCACAAGGTGTCTTACTAAAAAAATGTGATGTTGCCAACATTCCAGGAGAACCTGACCTGGGTTCACTATTCTCTCCTTCGCCTCTTGTGTCTTGGCATGGTGGGTGTAGAATCAAGAATGGAAGACAGCTGTTTCTTCTCACACCACTGCCGAGATCGAAAGTACTAACATCAAGGCTTCCTGGCTCATCTAGATCAGTATTAGAAAAAGTTCCTAACATGGATGCCTCATGTCGTACATTTATTGAACTAATTGTATATACATTTACCGTTAGTTCTAATATTAATCTATTGGAAGAAAAGAGCTACTCAACAGGTGCTTTTATAATTTTATTCATTTTGAATGCTACCGGCGCACCGGTCCTTTGATCGTGCTTTACTGGCACTTGTGCTGGCGGCCAGCACAACCGTCAGTAAAGGTCCTGAGTGATGCCACCTATACCGGCTATTACCTGACCGCAGGCAAAGGCTTTGCCAGCAGTTTTGACAGCCGGTAAAGGCCAGTTTTCTTGTAATGAAGTACACTTCAAACCATTTTCATAAGCTCTTCCTCTGCTTATTCCCAAGCTATATGCATGGCCAGTACTCATATTTAGGGAAAATGGTAGGCCTGGGGTAAACAATTTCTCATTGCTAACCTCGTCAATGGTCAAGGTTCCTAAAGCCTATCCATGGCCAAATTCCACCACAGACTAAAGACTTAGCGCCTGTTTGTTGGACGCGGATTGCGTCCTACCCCCGGGACGGTAATCCGTCCGGGCAGAGCTCTGTGAGGCCCACCGTGATGTAAATGTATTATCCATGCCATTCATTGTTTTTATCAAATCATTTTAAGGTATATGAGAAAAAAGAAGCAGGTACAGAGTTTAAGTGGACCACAAAGTGGGGATTGGACGTCCACCATTAAAAACTTCTTGGGAGCTGAAGAAGTTTCGAATCAGGATGATATTTGTTATTTCACTTCATCCACGTCTACATGATCGTATTCATACGTCGGATGGTAAAAAAACATCACAGTGGCCCTTGGAAAGGTTTCAAGGGTCAGTGTCATTATCACTGCAGCTTTCTTTGGTGTGGTCCAGTTAGTCCTGTACCAGCTTCATTTTTATTATCATACATTAAAATGATCTTAGAAAAGCGATTAACGGCGTGGATAAAGCACTTAAATCACGGTGGGCCCCACAGAGCGGACGGAGGTAGGACGCAATCCGCATCCCTGTTTGTTAACGACTGAAACTCTTCACTTAATACGGAACGTGGAAATCGCTCCATGT
This sequence comes from Magnolia sinica, assembly GCF_029962835.1. Taxonomy (NCBI): domain Eukaryota; kingdom Viridiplantae; phylum Streptophyta; class Magnoliopsida; order Magnoliales; family Magnoliaceae; genus Magnolia; species Magnolia sinica. The sequence continues at coordinate 70,118,403 of NC_080581.1, forward strand.
TTAGCGGTGTTTGTTAACACCGAATAAGGAAATCTCTCCGGCATAAAATGCCGAAAATTTTTGGTAAATGATGTCTAACTTGGAAGTGGATTGCGTACTGAGTAAACTCTGTGGGATTCACCATGATCTATGTATTTTATCCACTTCGTTCATATATTTTATTAGATAATTTTATGGCATGGGTCCAAAAGTGAAGAATATCCAAAGCTCACATGCACCACACCACATGAAACAGTGTGAATTGAACTCATACAGTTGAAAAAATCTTGAGTGTCACAGAATTTTTGTATTAAGCTTATAACAGCTTGAATGACAAATAGTCATCACTATAGGGCCTATGAAGGTTTCAATGGTGGAAATCATTATTCCCACTGTTTCCTGTGGTATGATCCACTTGAGATTTGGATGTGCTTCAACTTTGGGCTCAACCCCTTAAATGAGCTGAAAAAAATGTATGGACGGTGTGGATAAACCACTTATTTTCATGGTGGGCCCAACTGAGTTTACTCAGTATGATAAGAGCGTACTGAACTCAGTACGCAACCCGATTCTGTCTAACTTTAATGGTGAGGGGTTCCGCAAACTTCTTCTTCTTCTTCTTCTTTTTTGTTTGTATAATTTTTAAATCCAATATTGCAAGATTTTCTGTTTATGTAAGTAAACAACCCAACTTTTAACATGTGATACTGTTCTTCGCCCACCATGGTTTACGTGTTACATTCATCCTGTCCATCAACTTTTTTTTATATCATTCTAAAGAATGATTCCAAAAAATATGCACATCCAAAGTTCAAGTCGACCACACCACATAAAGTAGTGGGAATGGAATGACTACCGTTGGGACCTTCCTGAGGTCCACTGTGAGGTTATTTGCCATCTAATCTCTTTATAAGGTCACACGTACCTGGATGAAGGGAAAACACAAAAATCAGCTTGATTAGAGCCTTATGTAGCCCCATGAACCTTTTAATGGCATGCACCCAATTTCCATTGTTCCTTGTACTGTGGTCCACTTAAGCCTTATATCTGTCTTGCTTTTATTTTATTTTCTAAAATGATATGAAAAAAATGGATGAACGGTGGGGATAAAACATATATATTATGGTAGGTTCTACAATGTCCTGTCTCTAAGTAATGGGTGGTAAGCAATCTCGCCGGCGACCGATTCTTAGCGCCAGACTTTCACGTGAAGTTCTTGTGCTAGAAACCTATGTGGGGCCACTGTGATGTTTATGATAAATCTAACCCGTCCATCCATTTTTTGAGCTCATTTTAGGACTTGATATAAAAAATGATCAAGATACAAGATTCAAGTGGGCCGCATTAAAGGAAAATGTGGATAGGAAAATTCCTACAATTGAAACCTCCCTAGGGTCGATAGTGATGTTTACATGCCATCAATACTGTTCATAACGTCATTCCTACGGATATGAACTGGAACCACAAATATTAGCCGGACTCAAAACTCATGTGCCCCGAGAATATTTCAACTATCGACCTTCAATCCTCACGTTTTCAGCCCACTGAGCATTGGATCCGGCTAATTTTTGGCCTCATATGCTAAAATGATTTTATAAAACAGATATACAAGGTAGATTTCTAACAAAAATCACGCTGGGCCTCACTTAGGTTTCCCGCGCCAGATATTCCTGCTAAAGTCTTTGGCAGGAAATTCGAATCTAGGCGAGCGGTTTACATGCGACCTGGATCCACCGAGGTGGGTGGGAAATCCACCTCATTCATACGTTTTGCGAGCTCATATTAGACCATGATACGAAAAATGAAGTGCATCCAAACCCAAGTGAGCCACACGGGAGGAAATAATAGAGATTCAATGACAACTGTTGAAACATTAGTATGGCCACACAAATTTTGTATCAGCCCAAGTATTTTATTTTTTCACTTCATCCCAATGTTCATGACCTTATAAACAATTTGGATGACATATAAACATCAAGGTAGAGCCAATGAAGGTTTCAACGGTATACATTTTTTCTCTAATTTTCCCTCTCATGTAGTCCACTTGAGTTTTGGATCCACCTCGTCCTAAAATGAGATCGCAAAATGGATGGACAGGTAGATTTCTCACTAACATCATGGTGGGCCCCACCTATCATATCAACAGGTTGGATGGCAAATAAACATTCCCGTGGAATCCATGAAGTTTTAAGGGGTAGGGATTTAATCACGGTTGTTTCTTATGGGTAAATGTGTGAAAGTAACCTATTTCAAACATTTTAGACTTTAGATTCAGATTTCAGGTACAGAGTTCAATTTCAGATTTAACAAACATGTAAATTAATAAGGGAAAGAACCATAGCCTGAACACGGATTAAAGTTCCCATAGATACCTAAGAGGGGCCCAGTGTGATGTTTGTGAGAAATCCACCCTGTGCATCTATTTTTTTTAAAGATCATTTTAGGACATGGGCCAGAAATGACCCGGTTCCAATACTCAAATGGGCCTAAAATGTGAGGATTGAAATATTCATGGGCCAAGAAGTTTTGACTGAGGCTAATATTTGTGTTTTTAAATCATCTTGTAGGAATGATGTTATGAACGGTATTAATGGAATGTAAATATCAATGCCGACCCTAGGAAGGTTTCAACTGTAGGAATTTTCCTAACCCACCTATTAATTTAGTGCGGCCTACTCGAGTCTTGGATCCTTTTTTGATCTCAAGTCCTAAAAAGAGCTTGAAATACGGATGAACGGAATAGATTTCTAACAAAAATCCGGGTAAGCCCCCGCTAGCTTTTCAGTGCAGAAACTTCCTGAAAGGCCTCCGCAGGAAATCCGCGTCCCACAAGAGTCACCAGCTTTTTACAGTGAGGTGTAAAATATAAGACTTTGGCCTCTGAGGGAGACCGGAATAGGTGAGACCATGGCTTCACCTAGATGGTGCGGCCCTTACAATCGGTATACCGTGGGGCCACCTTGACGTATTATATGCATCCACACCGTCCGTCCATTTTTCTAGATGAGTTCAATGCATTATTTTAAAAAATGAAGCAGATCCAATTACCAGGTAGACCATACCATCAGAAACAGTAGTGATTGACTATTAACGGTTAAAAAAAAGTTTTGAATCAAGCCGATATTTGTTTTTCCCTTCACTCAGGTTTACATGACCTTATCGACAGATTGGATGGCAGTCAAACACTACCGAAACATTAAGGTGCGCCTAAGAAGTTTTTAATATTACGACTGTCCGATCACTACTGTTTCTAATGGTGTGGTCCACCTAATAACTGGATCTGCTTCATTTTTTGAACAATGACCCGATATGATCTGGAAAAACAAATGAAAAGCATAGTTATATGATACATCCATCAACGTGTCCCTACGGTGAGAGCCGCACGGTCTTCGATGAGGCCTGGTCTCACCTAATCCGCTGTCCTTAGTCCACAGTTTGAACAAGGGCTTCCCCGTCAATGGTGGAAAGCTATATATATATATATATATATATATATATATATATATATATATAAAATGCTGAAATAAAGATGAAGACGCGGAATCTGGTATTAGTTGGAAATTATGGGCACCCACCGCAACTCGAGGCGGACTTTTGGCTAAAGCCTTTAAGGGGAAGTTTGCCCTTGAAAGTGAGGTGGGGCGATCTTAATATTTGTGGGGCGATCTTAATATTTGTGATAAATCCACCTCGTCCATATGATGTAGAGGGGGTCGTGGAAACTTTCAGGGCCAAGATGGACCAGAGAAGACCTGATCGGATGCGAAAGTGATTGAGACCGTCAAAAACCTAAACCAGGCTTATCTCTCGCAAACCGGAATGAGTTATTCGATGTACTGATGTAGAGCGGGTCACGGACACTTTCATGTTCAAGATAGATTAGAGAAGGCTCGATCAGAGGCAGAAGTCATCAAGACCGTCAAAACTTTAAAACAGGCATATCTCACAAACTGGAATGAGTTACTCGATGGACCGTATATGATTTGGGGTAGGACGAGTTACTTTAGCCAACCAACACAACTATGACGGGTTCTCCATGCTGAATTTGCGAGATTCCATTATATCAACGGCCGAATCCATGTTTAATTCCACTTTTACTATAAATAGTAAGTTTTGGTTTTATTATAACTCTTCATTCATTGGGCTTTAGGAGTTGCGCCCAACATGAAAAGTGTTTAGAAAAATTAGGAGAATAATGTGGTTAAGCCATATAAGACAATTATTATAAATAAAAAATTTACTATTTATTTACTATTTATAGTAAGTTACGAATTTTAGGAGTTTTAGTTATAATTTGCTTCTGATTTCTCTCTCATTGCTTGGTATCCCTATTTAAAGGGTTGTGAACTCATTTATTTCATTCATCAATCAAATTACGAATTTATTAGAATTTATTTCTATTCTTCTTGCTTTCTTTCCTCGTGGATTCGAGAAATCTTTGTGAGGAGTCCAGAGAAGCTCCGTGGATTTAGAGTAGTTATCCTTGACGCAGGAATACTAATTGACGCAAGGATGAACATGATAAGGTCAATCACCGTCTTCCTCAAGGATAACTACTCCGAATCCACGAATCTTCTTTAGACTCCTCACAGAGACTTCTCGAATCCACTATGAAAGAAAGCAAGAAGAATAGAAATAAATTATAATAAATTCATAATTTAATTGATGAATGAAATAAACGAGTTCATAACCCTTTAAATAGGGATACCAAGCAATGAGAGAGAAATCAAAATCAAACTATAACTAAAACTCCTAAAATTTGTAACTTACTATAAATAGTAAATTTCCTATTATAGCAAATGTCCTATGTGGCTTAACCACGTTATTCTCCTAATTTTTCTAAACATTTTTCACGTTGGACACAACTCCTAAAACCCAACAGATGAAGAGTTATAATCAAACTAAAACTTACTATTTATAGTAAAAATAAAATTAAATATGGAATTCGGCCATCGATATGATGGAATCTCACAAATTAGGCATGGAAGACTTGGCATAGCTAGGTTGGTTGGCTAAAGTAGCTCGTCCTAGCCCAAAATCATATATGATACATCAAGTAACTCATTTCAGTTTGCGAGATATACCTATTTTAAGGTTCTGAGGGCCTTGATGTATTTTGCCTCTGATCGGGCCTTCTCTGTTCTATCTTGGACATGAAAGTGTCCACGACCTGCTCTACCTCAGTCTCATCTACTTTAAAAGAATTTGTCCTCGAGTTCTGAAAAGGCCTAGCTATATGTCTTAGAGGGGGGGGTGAATAGGACAATGTCAAATTTAAAATAATAACAGCGGAATTAAATAATAAGATAGCCAAGAAAAAGAAAGATATCAATCCACATTTCAAAATATAAAGCAATCACAAATTCTAGTAGTTCTAAGGATAACCTTTCACCATAAAAACCAAGGGTTTATGACAGGACAACCTTATTAGAACAATTAGAGAATTAAAAGCTAAAACTGAAAGGAAATAAAGGAAATAGCAAGAAATAAATTCTAAACTATTACAACATTCCCCATAGTGCTTGAAATGTAAATATTACAACATTCACATCCACACATGCATCCCACAACTTTGAATGATAAAAGATAGAAAAAGTAAATCACACATCCACAAAACACAAGGAGTTATAGTGGTTCACCTGTGTGTACACCAATTGTTAAACAACAGCCACACAACTTGCTACTCTACTCCTATTATCCTCACACAGGGGATATCAGCGTTCACTATGAAAATAGGTTTCTCAGGTTCACCTAAAACCTTGACAATTGTGTCTTTCAAATGGGCTTACACAATTAAAAAACCTTACTTCTGAGTTTTCTGGCTCTCCTCAGATAACCAACAAATTGAGATTTTTCTGGTTTAATCTCAAATAAAACCAAAAGAAGAAAATTTACAATAAAGTAAAATACCAAGATTTCTCCTTTTGTTGTAGCCCAGAAGAACCAATCGGAGTAGAAGTTTGAATATAGAAGTTCAATGTCCAATACTCACTTTGAAATGGTTCTAAGCTCTAATTGATTTTAAATTAAATCAGATGGGCTAGCTATATTTGATTTTGATTTCAAGAAGAAGGAATACAACAATTCCTCTTTTCAATTCAGATTGGAATATAGAAACAAAATCAAATCAATAAAGCTAACAAAAGAGAATTTTAAATATGCACGAAGTAGCTTAAAATGAACACGAACTTATCTCAGAGTGAAGCCTTGATTTTACTTGAATTAGATATGAAACTTTGAAATTCGTGTTCTATTTATAGTTGCAAAAATCGCATCTACAACTGGTCTTGAGGACACTACGACTGGTTGTAGAAGAAACGGATTTTTGAAATTTTAAGCGCAATCAGATAAAACCGTTTTACGACTAGTCGTAAGCTGTTCACGACTGGTCATGAGCCCTTCACGACTGGTCATGTGGTACCAGGTTTAGTCACTGTAGATTGAGTCGTAAGTGCATGACTGGTCCTGGATCGAGTCGTCACTGTTCCTACGACCAGTCAAGCAGACCCCAGGACTGGTCATAGATTAACTAAAAAATTTCAAAAAATTGCAACACACTTAGGACAGGTCCTGTAATTTCTTAGACTGTTTGAGCCAGTTCTAGGACTAGTCGAACAGGGTCCAGGACTAGTCTTAGAACAGACCAAATACATAGAAAAAGATTTAATTTGAATTATGTATACAAAATGACTTACCCTAAGGTCAATCTAAGGTCATTCATACCTTAAATGTGAAGTATGGACATTGACACTTCATTTCTTCAGATGATCGTTGACAATTGAAGATTGTGAAGCTTGAGATCTCTATACTTAATGTAGCATTGAACTTGAGATCTTCTAGAGCTTGAATTACATTTCATCTTGAGTTGTACGCTAACTTGAGTCTTTGAACAAGATCACTTTTTTCGTTGTAGCTTGTACTTGTATTTTTTGAAATGGTTTGAAGTAGCTCTTTGCTCTTGACTTGAAGCAAAGTGTTTAGAGAGGTGATGCAATGTCTTGAACCCATATGCAATGTCTTGAACATATATACCAATGAGTCACACAAGATATAAATTGAGATTTTGACACCACAAAATTTGACAAGCAAAGGATCATAAAACCATAACACTTACAATCTCCCCCCCTTGTCAAATTTGTGACAAGACACACTCCAATCAAAATAAGAGAAGCATTACATGCTCAATAAGAAATCATGCATCAGTCATATATAAGAGAACCAATTACAGCCTGGTTAAAGAATCATCCACCAGTTGTCATTAACTATCACAAATTCTTCGTTACTTACTCCCCCTGAGTAGCACACATATATTCGAAAAAAAAAAAAAAAACTACTACCATAGTCCATATTATCTATAATCAATATCAATATATCAATCCATATGCAAAACCAAATAAATTCTCCCCCTTTTTGTCACAATATGACAAAGGAAGAAAAAAATGGAAAAGGATAATAAACAGGAGTAATAAATAGATTAACTAGTCAATAAATAAGCAAATTAAAGTCCTACAAACCATTAACTAGTTTAAACAAAAGTCAGTTAACCAAACAAAGTTCACAAGCTAACATAAGTAGAAGTAAAGTTATTACAGACCAAGAGTAAAACACTTAATCAGATCCTGAAGAAGGAGCATGTATGGTAGGATCAAGTTGATGAAGGCCCTTGTTTAAGCGCCTAAGATACTTGCGTATATATTTAAACTGTAAATCATGGGCTACATTCATATTCTTTACCTTTTCCTCTAGAGCACGAAGACGAGCATCAAAATTAGATGGCTCATAGTCAGGGTCATTTCCAGAGTTTGATTCAATTTCATCAAAAATATCATCCATATTAATATCATCAGGAGGAAGATCGCCAACCTCTTCTTCATCCACAGCCTCAGCTTTAGCACTACCTACATCCACTTGGCTAGGAGCCAATTCTAATTTCATCTTGTTTATATTAGAGTTGTTAAAAATAAGATGATGAATAGGAGCCTCTCCAACAGGCATAACAACAAGCATGTGAGTAGCTAACACAGTCATAAGATATGCAAATGACATATCACTATGACTTAGATGGAGATGAAACTGAATGATGGAATGACATATTAAAGAAGGCAGATAGACATTAGTACCAGAGATGACAAAGTACAAAACCCGAACCATAAAGGCAGTTAGTTCTGTTTTATTACCAGAACGCGGATATAGATTTAAAATAAAGATTCTGTGGAGAACCCTATATCTGGGTAACAAGTACTTTGAGGGGAGCGCATTTCCTTTATGAGTCCATTGCATATCCAATTGCATAGTGTTCTAGTGAGCATGCGTTTTTCTGATTCTGAGGGTTTCTCAGCTAAATTATGAGTAGGAATACCATTGTCATTAACCTGTATGTCCATTAGAGCTGAAATCAAATGACAGTCAATATCAAATGGACCTTCTCTAGCATCAATTTTAAATGTTAAATTCTCAGTCGAAAAGTCAGAGATGCATGCAAACATGGCCTGAGCAATAGATTGGTATGCAGGCCCACCCCAATGTAAGATGTTAGCCCATCCTACAGCTTGTAGTAGGGAAAGGATACCAAAATGAGCAATATGGTTAAGAACAACAGGTCTTTTAACAATGACATTGCGCATACACAAATCCCGCACATATGAGGGATCATCTTCGGGTGACCGAAGATGGTGCCGAGTGCTAGGAGTTGATCTAGAAGATGATGGACCACGGAAAGTTTTCTTTTTTCCTCTAGCATCCATTTGCAATAGGAGAATCAAATAAACTAAGAACTTCAAAAGATGTGGAGTGGGGTTTTGGTAGATCAGATTTTTCAAAAGAAAACCCCAAAATCACAATGAATCACAAAATAAATTATCCAAGAGTGAAAATGAAGGAATATTGACTAGAATCTACAAGAAAAACGCAAATGACGCACTAACCTTGAAGATCTGGGAAGGTGGGTACGACCGGTCGGGCGTCGGCTCGTTGGAGAGGAAAGATGAAATGAAGAAGGTGAAGTTTTTCTCAATTTTTAAAATGTCCAGCGCGCTACATGACTAGTCGTGGGATGTCCTCGACCAGTCATGCCACGACTGCTCGAGTACATCCTCGACTGGTCGTGTACCGAATAAAATATGCATTATTCATATAATTTTGAAATTTAAACAAATAATTTATCATATATATATATATATATATATATTATGATACAATCATGCATGAATATTCAATTTAGATTTCACATACCAAGATCAAATTTCAATTTATTAAACCTGCTTTTGTCGAGTGGTTTAGTAAAAATGTCAGCAAGTTGAGTCTCAGTAGGAATGTACTCCAAAGATATCAGCTTTTCTTCCACTAATTCACGAATGTAATAAAACCTAATGTCAATGTGCTTGGTACGTGAATGTTGGATTGAATTTTTTAAAATATTTATTGGACTTGAATTATCGCAATATAAAACCATTGAATCCTGTGCAATTCTATAATCGCTTAACATACGTTTCATCCAAACAAGCTAAGTACATACATTTCCTACTGCAATGTATTCAGCCTCAGCAGTTGAGAGCGATATAGAACTTTACTTCTTGCTAAACCAAGAAACCATACAATTTCCAATATAAAAACAACCACTACTGGTTGATTTCCTGTCATCAATATTAACAGCCCAATCAGCATCTGAGTACCCAGCCAATTGAACACTAGTATCATATGGATACTAGAGACCCAATTTAGAAGTACTTGCGACATATCGCATAATCCTCTTAACAGCAGTTGAATGTGACTCTTTAGGATCAGACTGATATCTAGCGCAAATACCAACACTTAAAGCAATATCAGGTTTACTTGCAGTTAAATAAAGTAAACTGCTAATCATACTACGATATAATTTAGGATCCACATTTTTACCTTTAGAGTCCTTCGAGAGTCTTAAAGTTGTACTCATATGAGTATCAAAATTCTTACTGTTCTCAAATCTGAACTTTTTGATTAAGTTCAGAGCATATTTGGTTTGAGAAATAAAAATGCCATCAGATTATTGTTTCACTTGCAATCCTAGGAAATAATTCAATTCCCCAACCATGCTCATTTAAAACTTAGATTTCATTAAATCTGCAAACTCAACAATCATGTTAGAACAGGTAGATCCATAAATAATATCATCAACGTAGATCTGCATTATTAAGATGTGATTATTATGTTTCTTAACAAAAAGAGTTTTATCAACACTTCCCATTTGAATGTTATGACTTAGTAAAAACTTAGTTAATTCTTCATACCATGCCCTGGGAGATTATTTTAAGCCATAGAGAGCCTTTTTTAGGCGATAGACATGATCAACATTCTTAGGGTCTTCAAAACCCATTGGTTGTTCGACATACATTTCTTTACGCAAATCACCATTTAAGAAGGCACTCTTCATATCCATTTGATAAATTTTGAATTTTCTAAAGCAAGCAATAGATACAAATAGTCTGATTGACTTAAGAAGAGCTATTGGGGCAAAGGTTTCATCATAATCAATACCCTCAATTTGAGTGTACCCTTATACAACCAACCTAGCCTTGTTTCAAATTATATTACCAAGTTCATCAGACTTATTTTTGAAAATCCACTTAGTTCCGATAATATGTTTATCTTTAAGTCTAGAAGTAAGATACCAAACATCATTTCTCACAAATTGGTTAAGCTCTTTTTGCATTGCAACAATCCAGTTTTTGTCAGTAAGAGCTTCTTTTACGTTAGTTGGCTCTATTTAGGATGTGAAACATACGTAATTACATGTCTTCAAGTTGTTTACGAGTGCACACACCAGTGAGAAGGTTTCCAAGAATCTGAGTGGTTGGATGATATTTAACAGTCCTCAATTCAAAATCGTTTTGACTTGATGAATATCTGGTTTGTCAATTATAAGAACTTCATCATTATCTGAACTAAGGGCAGGTGTATTCAAGTGATTGTCTATGACCACATTTATAGATTCCTGAATAATCCTTTTGTTCAATACTCGATATGCGCGACTGTTTAAAGAATATCTTAAAAAGATCCCTTCATCATTTTTAGTGGCAAACTTTCCCAGATTTTCACGGTCACGTAAAATATAGCATTTGCTGCCAAAAACTCGAAAGTATTTGACAGTAGGCTTCTTATCGAACCATAGTTCATAAGCAGTTTTATTATTTAACTTACTAATATAAACTCGGTTGATTATATAACAGGCAGTATTAACGGCTTCGGCTTAAAGATTTTTTGGGAATTTCATACCATTCAACATTACATTTGTCATTTCTTGAAGCACTCTATTTTTTCTTTCAACAATTCCATTTTGTTGTGGTGTTTTAGGTTTAGAGAATTCATGTGATATTCCCTGATCGCAACAGAATTTCTTAAAACTATTATTCTCGAACTCAGATCCATGATCACTAAAGATTTTACTAACTTGAGAACATTTTTCAGTTTGAATCCGTTTGAGAATCCTTTTTACTTCATCAAGGATTTCTGATTTATCTCTTAAGAAGGCTACCCAAGTGAATTTGGTATAATCATCCACGACTGCCAATATATATTTTTTGCCACCTCGACTCTCCGTCCTGGTTGGTCCTATAAGATCCATATATAGAAGCTCGAGTGGTTTTGATGTGGCATTGGAGTTCACCTTTTTATGAGCACTCCTAGTTTCCTTACCAATCTGGCATTCGCCACATATTTTGTCTACTTTTTGTAGTTTAGGTAGACCTCTTATTAGTTCTCTTTTGCTCAATCTATATAGATTGCGATAGTGTACATGTCGAAGACATTTATGCTACAACTCAGTCTCATCAGTATGGACCATGTAACACAGTTGATTAGATGAGCTAGAATCACTTACGATGTAGCAGTTTTTAGAAGTTCTATGACCAGTTAATATTACCGAGCCATTTTTGTTTAAAATTTCACACCCTAGGTTAAAAAATTTAACACTATGATTTTTATCGCATATTTGAGAAATTCTTAACAAGTTATGCTTTAAACCTTCAACGCACAAAACATTCTCAAATAAGGGAAGGTTAGAAAGTTGAACTGTACCTTTGCCAATAATCCTGTAGTTGCTACCATCACCAAATGTGACTGAACCATCGGTCATATCTCTAAGAGTGGTGAACAGACCTTTGTCACTAATCATGTGCCTGGAGCATCCACTGTCTAGGTACCACTTTGAATGGCTTGAAGCTTTGAAAGTTGTATGGGAAACTAAGCAAGTAACCTTAGGAACCCATTTCATAACTGTTTTGGGTTTAGGAGTATAGTTGGTCTTCTTATATTTGTAGTTGTTGTAAGAATGACCTACTGAGTTAGATTTTAAGAGCTCCTTAAGTAAATCAACTATTTTCTCAGTTAAAGGGTTTCGGTTTTGATTTTTATAGTTAATATGCCAGAAGATTCATCCCAAGTAGCCAACATTTCTTTCTTTTTAAGTTTGTCCTTTTTAGGACACTTAACTACTAAATGCCCATATTCTTGGTAGTTGTAACATTGACTATCTTTTAAAGATTTTCAAGTTTTAGATTTAGATTTAGATCTTTTCTTATCATTTGATTTTTGAAAGTCAACCTTCTTTTAACTTTTGAAAATCTTGTAAAACTTTTTTATTAAAAGGGCCATATCATCTTCAGAATTTTCTTGAGAAATACATTTGGAAGATTTAAGGGCAATAGATTTACCTTTAGGAGCTTTAAAATTTAACTTATAGGTTTGTAATGACCCAATAAGTTCTTCTACCCTCATATTGTCTGTATCACGGAGTTCCTGGATCGCGGTGACCTTTGAGTTGAACCGTTCAGGTAGTGAGCATAGTATCTTTGCACACACTTTACTTTCTGGGATTTTATCGCCAAGACCCCATATAGAGTTCACAATGTCATTTAATCTTCTATAAAAGTCCATGAACATTTCATTTTCCTCCATATGTATTTTCTCAAATTTAGTTGTGAGGAGTTGGACTTTAGATTTCTTGACAATTGACGTTCCCTCGTGTGTCATCTCTAAAATATCCCAAGCTTGCTTTGCAGTATCACAGGATATAATTCTTTTAAATTCATTCGGTGATAGTGCGCAAGTGATTACATTTAGTGCTTTTGCATTGGTACTACTCTCACTTTTCTGAAGTGTGGTTCAAGAAAAATAAGGTGAGACTTTCATTGATTTGGATCCATCGATACCAGTTACTTCAATGGTAGAAGGGGTCCATTCAGTCACTGTGGCTTGCCACATGCTCTCATCCATGGATTTAAGAAAAATCCTCATCCTGGCTTTCCAATAGGCATAATTGGAGCCATCAAATGGTGGAGGCCTAGTGACTGAAAGGTTATCAAAATTTGACATATTATAAATACCTTAGATCGATTAGCTCAGGAAATAAATCCAAAAATCTAACAATTAAAATGAGTTATTATGCTCTGATATCACTTGAAAAGGCCTAGCTATATGTCCTAGAGGGGGGTGAATAGGACTATGCCAAATTTAAAATAATAACAGCGGAATTAAATAATAAGATAGCCAAGAAAAAGAAAGATATCAATCCACAATTCAGAATGTAAAGCAATCACAAATTCTAGTAGTTCTAAGGACAACCTCTCACCATAAAAATCAATGGTTTATGGTGGGACAACCTTACTAGAACAATTAGAGAATTAAAAGCTAAAACTGAAAGGAAATAAAGGAAATAGTAAAAAATAAATTCTAAACTATTACAACATTCTCTATAGTGCTTGAAATGTAAATATTACAACATTCACATCCACACATACATCCCACAACTTTGAATGATAAAATATAGGAAAAATAAATCACACATCCATAAAACATAAGGAGTTATAGTGGTTCGCCTGTGTGTACACCAACTGTTAAACAATAACCACACAGCTTGCTACTCCACTCCTAATATCCTCACACAGGGGATATCAACATTCACTAGAAAATAGGTTTCTCAGGTTCACTTAAAACCTTCACAATTGTGTCTTTCAAATGGGCTTACACAATTCAAAACACCCCATTTCTGAGTTTTCTGACTCTCCTCAGATAACTAACAAATTGAGATTTTTCCGGATTAATCTCAAATAAAACCAAAAGAAGAAAATTTAAAATAAAGTAAAATACCTAGATTTCTCCTTTTGTTGTAGCCCAGAAGAACCAGTCGAAGTAGAAGTTTGAATATAAAAGTTCAATATCCAATACTCACTTTGAAATGGTTCTAAGTTCTAATTGATTTTAAATTAAACCAGATGCGCTAGCTATATTTGATTTTGATTCCAAGAAGAAGGAATATAACAATTCCTCTTTTCAATTCAGATTAGAATATAGAAACAAAATCAAATCAATAAAGCTAACAAAAGAGAATTTTAAATATGCACGAAGTAGCTTAAAATGAACACAAACTTATCTCAAAGTGAAGCCTTGATTTTACTTGAATTAAATATGAAACTCTGAAATTTGTGTTTTATTTATAGTTGCAAAAATCGCATCTATGACTGGTCCTGAGGACACTACGACTGGACGTAGAAGAAACAGATTTTTAAAATTTTAAGCGCGATCAGATAAAACTGTTCCGCTACTGGTTGTAGGCTGTTCACAACTGGTCGTGAGCCCTCCACAGCTAGTCGTGACAAACCCACGACTGGTCGTGTGGCACCGGGTTTAGTCACTGTAGATTGAGTCGTAAGTGCACAATTGGTCCTGGATCAAGTCGTCATGGTTCCTACGACCGGTCGAGCAGACTCTTGGACTGGTTATAAATCAACCAAAAAATTGCAACAAACTTAGGACAGGTCCTGAAATTTCTTGGACTGGTCAAGCCAGTTCTAGGACTAGTCGAATAGGGTCTAGGACTAGTCTTAGAACAGACCAAATACATATAAAAAGATTTAATTTGAATTATGTATATAAAATGACCTACCCTAAGGTCAATCTATGGTCATTCATACCTTAAATGTGAAGTATGGACATTGATACTTCATTTCTTCCGATGATCGTTGACAATTGAAGATTGTGAAGGTTGAGATCTCTATACTTGATGTAGCATTAAACTTGAGATCTTCTAGAGCTTGAATTACACTTCATCTTGAGTTGTACACTAACTTGAGTCTTTGAACAAGATCACTTTTTTCGTTGTAGCTTGTACTTGTATTTCTTGAAATGGTTTGAAGTAGTTCTTCGTTCTTGACTTAAAGCAAAGTGTTTAGAGAGGTGATGCAATATCTTGAACCCATATGTAATGTCTTGAACATATATACCAATGAGCTACATAAGACATAAATTGAGATTTTTGCACCATAAAATTTGACAACCAAAAGAGCATAAAACTATAGCACTTACAAGTTCTCATCTTATGTCACGCCCCAAACTCAGAAACCGGGCTCACAAAATTTCCGATCGCCGAATCCGGCGCCGACAGCCTCCGTAGAACCCCATTCTCGGCTCCCAGTGGCCATTCGCCAGGTTCCGATCCTGGGATGCTACAAGGAGGATTTTCAACATAAGTTTGATTCGTAATAAGCATAACCAAAGGCATAACCCACAAACAACAACCAAAAACTCCATTACATTTCCACTATAATCAAAAACTTTACAAGTACAATGAGCATAAGGGAAATACAATGATGATAGACCAAAAGCTCCACAAAAGATCAGCTACGCGCCCAAGCCTCAGCGCTGCTGCGATCCAACGTCATCTGTACGCAACGATCGTGCATAAGCTTATAGAAAGCTTAGAGGGTGGTGAAAGCGTATGCTCAAGGTGATAATGCAGTTATGCAGTATCAGAGTAATGCGGAACATGCTGATGAATGCCAAGAATACCATTAGCCGTACCAAGGCCATGCGGTGTAAAGAATGATGTCGGCCATACCAAGGCCATGCAATGCGAAATGCAACTCAAGCATGCAAATCCTCATCTAAGTCCACATATCAATACAGCTCAAAATCTGGAATATCACCGGGGTCTAGTACACTCCAAGCTAGATTGCGGCCCCATCTCGCGCAATAAGGTGAGTGGAAAAGACCTCACTATCCGCCTGCCAATATCGGGCTCGGCTCGTCAATAGCGGACCCATTCCTCGAGCTGGTCAGACTCAGCCTAGCATTGCCCCCTACTCTCGGGCGGGTAAGGCCGCACTCCCTTCCAACCGACCACGACACAGTGAAAAGCGCAACTGTCTGGTAATCGGCACTCAGCGCTCATGCATCCACTCGGTCTAGACGTTGGAGCAACCTCCTGGTACCATAAGGGTTTAGGAACTTTCACCTAGGGACATCTATCGCACCCCATGTAGAACAGTATTTCCGGTATCCAATCTTGCCAACCACGATACGTCTGTGGAGGCTATGGCCTTGATGTCGCTAGGGCGTACAGTAACCATATCACATAATGCGAATGCATGAATCATACTATTCAGTCATGCAGCAATCCTGCGCATATCATGCGCTCATGTAGGGCGACACCCCCTGTACGGGAGCCCCTAAACAATCTGCCCGAAGGCGTATGCTATGATCAGTCATTTCTCATATCAAGCATACATATGATGCATATGATCATGAATCATGGAACTAAACATGTTATATAGGATGGATAATGTGCATAACGAAGATGGGCCTAGACGGCCTACACATAACACATACGAGCCTAACAATGGGCCCTAGGGAAAGTCATAATGCGGACATTTAACCAACACTATACTTGCAATGGGGACGTCAAACCGCCATTGCTCCCAAGGTATAGCCCAATGTAAACATCATTACGTAACCCATGTTGGGATCGTACATTGCAATGGACCTTAGGTACATCCCATTGGGCCTTAAATACGTCAAATGGGCCATATCATATGGGCCTTATATTCATTAAGTGGGCCACATCATTGGGCCGCACCAATGGGCCTTATGTGCATTGCAATGGACCATGACCGTGGGCCTTAGAGTGCATTAAATGGGCCTACTCACATGGGCCTTATGTGTATCAAATGAGCCTCACCAATTGGGCCCCATACGTGCATCAAATGGGCCTCAACCCATTGGCCCCATTACATCTTAATGGGCCTTGACCCATGGGCCTCTAATGCATTAAATGGGCCTTGACCCATGGACCTTACATATATATCAAAGTGGGCCTCAACCATGGGCCACAAGTACACTGAGGTGGGCCTCCCACCACCATTATATTATATATATATATAATCTAATATATAATATATATATATATATTACATAAATTATTATATACAATATAATATTATATATATATATACATATATATACACACATGCACGCACACACCCACACGCAGGCACACACACCCACTGTAAATATCACAGTGGGCTCCACCGTCCAGGCGGACGGTGGAAATGAAACACATACATCTATGTGGGCTCCATGTGGGGCCCACCACAATGTTTCTATGCCATCCAACCCGTTGATAAGGCCACATGGGCCTAGATGAAGGGTGAAAACAAATTTCAACCTGATCCAAAACTTCTGTGGATCCCAAAAGGATCTCAAAGGTAGAAGTCCAATCCCACTATTTCCTACTATGTGGGCCACCTGAGTCTTGGATCTGATTTTTGGGGTGGGCCCACGTCAGGTAGTGGCCCACCCTATGAACGGTTCAGATGGTAGGTAAACATCAAGGTGGGGCCCACAGCTATAGTCGTGGGTGGCTGCTCGACTGTCCGTCCACTGGACGCTGGGCGCAGGCAACGCCTGCTGCTGTGTTAAGATTTTTTTATTTTTTTTTATTTCAGTTTTCCTGCGGTTTTCATGGGTGGGGTCCACATCCAGATAATCCACTCCATCCAATGGCCCTCCATGGCCCCAGACAAGCAAAACAAGCCCAATATTGGGCATATTTCGCCGTATAGACAGTCAGGGAAGGTTTCAATGGTGAAAACCACCATTTGATATGGTGTGGCCCGCCAGAACCTCGGATTGACTTTGTTTTTCGGTTCAACGCCTGAAAGGGGTTTGAGAAGGGAATGGACGGCGTGGATTGAATACATGCATCAAGGTGGGGCCTACATGAATGGACCACCCCACTTGGAGACAAGCTAACATATATATATATATATATATATATATATATATATATATATATATATTTTGTTTTCTTCCAGTGACGTCCAGCGTCCCTGGATGTTGCACATGCACGGAGGCCTTGCTCAAGTGGGCCACTTCATGATGAATGGTGTGTGTACAACACCTATAAGGTGGGCCCCACTTCTAGATATTTTGGATAGAAATACATACTTCATAGTGGGGTCCATTCAAGTGGGCCACACAACCTCATTATCACAAAAAAATAAAATAAATAAAATAAAAGGGAGAGAGATAGAGAGTGAGACCCGCGTGATGGAGGGACCCCGGCACTATGGGCCCTCCCTTGCACTAAATCATACATCAAGTGGGTCCCATTACATGTGGGTCCATGAAATTGAAATCCAACGGTGGAGATCCCTTCTCCACTAAAATAGACGGTCTAGATGACCCTAAGCATGCAAGAAAATAAACATCATGATGGAGTCTATGGAGAATGGCCCCATCATGGAATGATCATGATGATCCAAGTGGGCCATTGGCCACATCTTAGGGTCCAAAGTGAGATCCAAACCATTGATCGGTTGGCCTCACTTGGCCCATCTTAAAAACATCAAAATCTACCCTATCAAAACACCCACCACTTGATCTTCTTGCTCCCTTGGCTTCCTTAGCTCCTTGTGCTTCTCTTTGATGGAGGAAGATGAGAAATGGATGGTTGAGATGAGAGATCTAAGGATGGAAAGGTGAGCCACACATGTAGCTTGGGAGGAAATGGGAGAGGCTCATACGTATGAATTTTTGCTTATGGGAGAGTTTGAAATGAGAGAGAGACTTGTAAGGGAGAGAGAGAGAGGGAGTGATGGGTGATGGAGTGATGGATGGGAGAGAGGGATGGGTGTAAGAAGCTTTTTTGACTTTTTTGGCAAAAGTTGTAAGAAAGGGTATGGGTAGTGTAAGAACTTTTTGACTTTGGGGTTTGCTTGGGAAAGGGTGAAAGGTGATGTGTACTTGACATGATGGGATTGATGGGATTGATTGATTGTTGTAATACCTTGTAGAGATTCCCTCGGAATTCGCACTTGCGGTGTTTTCCTCGCACCGAACGCTGGCCCACATCTCCCAACCAGGGTATCGCCTCGGCGCGCAAGTCGCGGCATCGGAACCGCAGCGACGACGCGGTCGCTAAGGTATAAGTCCTGGGTTGAGTCGACTCAGGTTGACGGCACGAGAATCCAGGTCGCGCGCAAATACCGGTTAAGGGTCGAAGGTTGCCGGAATTCGACCGGGAAGACCGCGGAAGCCTATGGAATGGTACGGTCTAGGATATGGGGCTTACATCTTACTTCGATTCATGATACTTGGTCTGGTGTGCCGTAACGATACCTAGATCAAAAGTTATGATCAATTTACGGTCCACCTTCTTTTAGTCCAACCATGCTAAGAATGTATCTGTGACACGTTCTACATTAGACCCCTTCACTTAGAAAAAAACTCATCCTCGAGTTACTGAAGGGACTCGGTTCATGATTTTGAGATAACTTTTGATGCTGATGTTTATTAAGCTCTTGAGTTGACACAATACATGTACTCATGCTCTCCTCAACTTGGCTAGTATGGATTAGTTCCTACACATATGTCTTTAAGATCTCATATTCATTCTGATAATCTGGGCAATTAGGTAGACTTATCCTTGTGACAAGATCAATGTGGTTTTGTATATCTCCTTGCACGAGAAAATGAACAAGAGGAGGATATCCTCAATCTCCTACAACTACAAACCATGATACGTAGAGTGGCCCATCTAGGCCTCAACGTGTGGCACCCACAACAGCGGGTCCGAGTAGGATTCTAAATTCTTATGGTTGGCCAAGGGTGAACACTTGTTACTGATGTGGCCAACCGGGCCACTTATCAAATACCTGCCCTCAATGTCCCGCAGCCCACTTGACCATTAACGAAGATGGTACTGAAGGTAATGCTATGAAAAAAGGCCTTAGGTTTGATAAAGATGAACAAGCCACTGAGAAAGGAGTCGGTGACTCGGAACGGTTGGCCGATGATCATGGCATATGCATTTACTGATTCACTTCCCTTAATCAAGGAGCACTTTTACTAAAACCATGGCTTAGTAAAATAATAGCTTTCCTTCTATATTTGATCCTGGTAGAAGAAATGAAAATTTCCAAGTGCTAAAGAAATGGACAGTGCACCAACTATGAAATGGACAGTGCACCAACTATGACTGAGATGAATTCTAGATGGCCCACTTAAGCTTTTTAGAAAGATGAAACAGTTAAAAGGAAGATTGGCTAATCATAATTCATGCAGGATCCATGCACGCTCTTCTACTTCCCATAATGTGCTATACGCATCAATATCGTGATTTCAGTGTTGAATGCTCAATGCACAAGGAGAAGAAAATACAAGAGTGCATCAATAAATCTCAACATAAATACAATGTGCAGATACTGTAAGAATTCTATAAGGTGCAGGGGCTTTATTGATCAACAGTCTGGATTGTCCTAAGGGTTGATAATGTGATCGGGTATACTAGTGGGCCCCACTAAGTTGTGATACATTCAGAAATTCGTGTAAGGGGTGGAGTGCTACAATTGTGAAGCACATAGTGTTTTAGAGGAACTAGGATTGTCAAATTCATGTGGAGCTATAGGGAGAGGAGTTTTGATGGGTTTCAAACTCCTCTGCCCTCTCCATTAAAAAACAGGGCTGGGTCCCCAAGCCAACACCACCGATCGAAGTTTTAGCCCCATCTCAGCTTTTTTAAGGGTGTAAGGAGAGGAAGACTTCAACATCCTATCTATAGCAACGATGTCTCAATCAGGTACGCCCTATAAGCCCTTAGGATCTCCATATTCGATGTACAACATGGTCCTTACAATTCTGCATATAGACTTACAATTGGTATTAAAGCCACTGTCCATCAGGTATGGAGGATTAAATCTAGTAATTGGGATTTTGAATCTCAAATTATCAATTAGGGATTTCGAATTCCCAAAACCAGTGATTATGAATTTTAATTCCCAAATCGACATCAATTGGGGATTTCGAATTTTGATCCCCAAATCAGGAAATTGGGGATTTCAATCCCGAAAATCAGTATTTTCGGATTCCCAAATCCAGTCATTAGGGTTTCGATACCCAAATTCAAAGAATATAGAGATACAGTGAAGGGTTCTTTTGCACCCTTACCTGTGTCATTGGTGGAGGTAGTTGTGAATGGTCAAACCAACACTTGCATTGTCTATAGCCGCTGCCTCATCCATCATCAATGCCGTGGGAAGAAATTTGAGTGATGGTAAAGCATGGTTCAGAGGAGCTCTAAGCCACAATTAATGGCTGCCGCCTAAAGAAACTCACCACATCTGTTCTGGCAGCCTTGGCCAATAGTGGCGAAATCATTTCCCTTCCGAAAACCCTCATTCGTCAATGGCTGAGCGAGCGGAGATGCCTCTTCTGCCCATCTTCTACGTTTCCGATCACTGACAACCATAATTTCTCACTGCGGCAGCCATTACCGTGGTTGGAGGTGCTGCTTCGTTCAACTCTAAGGAAGATTTCAACGGCTAGGCTTTCAATTGGCTATGAACTCTGCGGCGGCTATTGCTGCTAGAGTTAAGGTTTCTCAAGCCCTTTTGTTTTCGAGAGAGAGATAAGGGCAACAACCTTATAACTAATCGGGTTGGTGGACCCGATTGCAGTTTGCAACACGTCCACCCTTCTGACCCGTGTTGTGATGCCCGTATTTTAGACCGTACTGTTCTGTAGGTTTCCGCGGTCCTCCCGATCGAATTTCAGTGACTCGCAATCTGTAATCGGTAGTTACGTGTAACCCTGAGTCGTATCCCATTCTCCAGAGTCGGCTCAACCCGAGACCTGTACCTTTGCGACCGCGCCGTCGTCGCAGTTCCAACGCCACGTCTCGCGTGCCGAGGCGATACCCAGCCAGAAGATGTGGGCCCGCGTTCGGTTCCAGAAAACACCGCGCGTTGCAATTCTGAGAGAATCTCTATGAAACGTCACATCAATCCATTAATCAAGTACACGCAACCCAACCCATCCCTCTCTTACACAACCTTACCTAAAGTCAACTCTCTCCCTTACATAAGTACACTCATCCATCACTTCCCATCACTCCATCACTCACTCTCATTCCATCACTCTACCTCACCACTCCTCTCTCTCTCATTCCAAGTAACTCCCATGGAAGCAACTCCAACGTCTCAACCCCTCTATGAGAGAAAGCTTGGTGTGGCCCACCTTCTTATCTCCCATCTCCACCATCTAAAGATTATCTCAACCGTTGAAAATGTGTCCTTGGAGCTCTAGATCGCATTGGTGGAAGGAAGAGTCCAAGATCTAATGGTGGGTGTTCATTTCATTTGATTTTGATGTAGGGTCCACATGATTTGGGACCCACTTGATGTGTGCATCCTATAGGGAGGGCCCATAGTGGCGGGGTCCCTCCCTCTATCTCACCAATTTCTCCATCTCTCTCTCTCTCTCTTATGATGAAGTGGGCCCCACCAATATATGTGTTATATCTACTCCATCCATCTGATGGTGTGGCCCACCGTACGCATGTGATATCCACACCGTCAAATGCTAGATGGTGTGGGAAGTAGATTGGCTGAGTACTTCACATCAGTTATGTAGTTGTTGTATCAAGGTCAGCAAGTTTCCTAAGTCTGATAATAAGTGATCCATGCCATCCACGTGGGGCCCACACATGTGGCGTCTAAGCAGTCCAGATAGGGCGTGGACCCCACTTTTTATGTATGTGCTTACATTCATGACAAATAGGTGGGGCCACCTTATTACTGTGGTCCTTCCACACCGTCCGTCCGTGGCCCCACAATGGCATATGTATATATTGTATTCCCACACCGCCATCCTCTTGCAACACGTGAGACCCCACCAGCAGTATGTGTTGTATATACACATCGTTCATCAGCTCGACGAGTAGAGGGTGACCGTCCATCAGGTGACCATTTGCTGGTGGTCCCACGTCAGCCAATCAGAGGGTCTGATAACGAGGTATGTGTTTTATCATAATATATAATAATATATTATGATATTATATTATATTATATTATATTATATAACATATATGAATATGGTGGGTCCGACGTGGAACCCACCTACTGAGCGTCAATTGGTGTTTCCCACACCACTTATGTGCCTGCCATGTTGCAACCAGCACGTTGTGGGGCACCCCAACGTGATGTACGGGTATTATCCACTCCGTCCAGCAATCTGGACGGGTGACACCCACCCCATATATGCTTCATCAATGCCGTCCATCTGCTTCCTGCGAGGGGCCCTTTGATATATGTGCAACGTCCAGACCGTCCATCCACCAGCTGAATTGCTGCTGGATTGATGGCAGCAAGTTCTGCGTGCCCCGCTGAGGTATGTGTTATATCTAAACCGTCCATCCATTTGGCAACGCGTGTTAAGGCTTGAGACAAAAAAAATGAGGCAGATCCTGATACCAGGTGGACCACAGTGCAAAGAACAGTGGATTTGAACGTCCACCATGGAAACCCCTTTAGGTTATAGTGTTTTTGGACCAATATGATATTTGTTTTCCTCCCATTTCAGGTCTTTGTGAGCTTATGCAACGGACTGGATGGAAGATAAATACTATGGTGGGCCCACTGGAATTTAAGGGTGAAAATCTTTATCACCACTATTAATTGTAGTATGGTCCCAGTGATCTTTTGATATGATTTTAAATAATGCTTTAAAATGATCTCTAACAATAGATGAATGGTGTGGTTGGTTGGGCCCATTCAACTCGGCCCATATGATTCGGCCCATTTATACCGGCCCATTTGAATCGGCGCATTGATTCGGCCTATTTGATTCGGCCCATTTGATGCAATTGAGGCCCAAGATAATGTATATTAGGCCCTGGTGCGAGGCCGTGGGCCCACTACATGTTTGGCCCTATGAGGATAACCCCTTGGGAGCAATGTTCATTAAATGACCACATTGATGGGCAATGATGGTTTAATGTCTACATTGTGACCTCCCCTTAAGCCTTGATCGACCGATCATCGAGGTGATTCCGATTATCGTGACCGATTGCCGATTCCGATTGACGTGATCGATTTGCCGATTCTGATTATCGATCAATCCCAATTGACGTGACTAATTTACCGATTCTGATTATCGATCGATTCCGATTATCGTGACCGATTACCATTCTGATTGATGTGATCAATTTGCCAATTCTGATTATCGATTGATCCCAATTGACGGGGCCGATTTATCGATTCTAATTATCAATTGATTCCGATTGTCGTGACCGATTGCCGATTCCGATCGACGTAACCGATTTGTCGATTCTGATTATCGATCGATTCCGATTATCATGACCGATGACCGATTCCGATTACCGTGATCGATTTGCAGATTATGATTATCGATCGATCCCGATTGACGTGATCGATTTGCCGATTCTGATTATCGATCGATTCCGATTATCGTGACCGATTTTCGATTCCAATTCACATGATCGATTTGTCGATTTTAATTATCGATCGATCCCGATTGACGAGATCGATTTGCCAATTTTGATTATCGATCAATTCTAATTATCATAACCAATTGTCGATTCCGATTGACGTGATCGATTTACCGATTCTGATTATCGATCGATCCCGATTGATGTGACCGATTCGCTAATTCTGATTATCGATCGATTCCGATTGTCGTGACCGATCGCCAATTCCGATCGACATAACCGATTTGCCGATTCTGATTATCAATCGATTCCGATTATCGTGACCGATTGCCGATTCCAATTACCGTGATCGATTTGCCGATTCTAATTATCGATCGATGTAACGCCCCGTGTTTTCAGGACCTGAGTACACGACTCGTTTCCCAAAAACCCGAGTGTTAACCTTAAAGGATGGTCAAATTCACGTATTTTTTTTCTCTTTATCAGAGTAAGCAGATGAGCGTAGAATGGACAAGTAAGCTAAAAGGGAAGTTTCAATTTTCATTTAGAATATACAAGTGGTTGCCCATAATGACTTATACAAACCAATGTCCACATTCTTATGAATACAAAATGACATAATATTACATGTGAAACAAGATAAATTGTAAAAATCTTGAACTGTGAAATCATGTAGCAATCCTTAGCAAATAGAATCATGCACCCTTGTCAACCATAGCCTACTCCCCACCAATATACGGAGCCACCTGCACTACCTGTATGGTTGTATATTTGATGGATGAGTGGCCAGCTCAGTGTGAATTCCCCTCAAGATTACACACCGCCGCATTAGGTAAGCATAGTTATAAAATAACAAGGCAATCAAAACAATACATGATGCAGTCTTTTTAAATGCATGGATGCGTGAATGCACATCGACCTGAGGATGCACATCCAGTCGGACTTGGGCTCGTCACCCATGCAAATCATCGACGTGGGAAAATCATCCAGTCGGAACAGGGGTCAATAGCCGGTGGTCTGGGAGCTAGCGAAATGATACCCCAACAACTCTAGAACACGTGCTACAGCATCCAAAATAGCCACCCATCATCGCCAATATGCTATAAATGCATGATTAGTCAAACCATTATTAGTCCAGTTACAATCAGCCAATTTAAATAAGCTCAAGGTCACTACAGGGAGCATATAGCCCAGCGTAAGCCGACGGCTCAGGCATAGTGTCCCATTACCACCATCCCCGGCCCATGAGACTACCACCTTAGGATGTTTAATGGAACATCGTCGACTAGTGGTCAATCATATTACAACATATGGGGCTTACCATTGCATGGTTACACAATATAAAACATCGTGCCCATATAGGAAAAATATCAAAATAAAACCATGCAGGGCGAGTATCAAAACGAGATACATAGGGTAAATATCAAAATCATGCGATAAAAGACTATCTTTAAAAACCATTGGACACAACAACCTTGGATGGTAGGCCCACATCAATGATCCATCTAGACCACCACTCAATAACCACGAAGTCGAAAGTCCATTACGATCACAACTAGTCAAGTTACATCCCAAGTATAAGTGTACATTCATATGTGGGAATTTTCCACTAATGTACCAGTTTAAGTTCCATAAGCAATCCCCAAAAAGGAATCCACAAGCATGAGTAATTATACAGGATAATCATAAAGCATGTAATACAGCAATTCAATTTCTACCAGCTAACACATGTGTTTATAAAGGGAGATATCAATTATAAATTTAAATAAAAACTATAACTTAAGCTAATGAGAAGATGGAAAGCTCAAGGGGAAGAATCATCACCTTATATTTTAAACCGCCTACCCGTGTTGCTAGAGAATGCATGTTTTCCTTAGAGTCAAACCCTATCATGAATTGTAAAGTTATACCGTTAGATTCAAGCTTTACATGCTATTTTAGGTCAAGGTCTTAACCTAGGGTTTGGCTTACCTTAGTTTTAGGGTTTTAATGTAGAACTAGGTTTTCGTCCTAGAATTTAGATCTAGGATAGGTTTTTAGGATTTGGATTGTAGTTGGCATATGATAATTTTAATAATTGAAGAGTAATTGTTAACATTAGTGTTATAATTAAAGTTAGCCAATTTATTAATAATAATTATTATAATGCTAGTAATTATATGATCTACTATTAATGATTGTACCAAAGAATGATAATTAAATTACTAATGTGTAATAATGATAGTTTTGTTTGTAAGCACTACTATTAGCATGAATAATCTGTTAATGGTTAGTTGTGTTTAATAACCGTAATTATTATCGTAATACTAATAATAATAACAATAGCTATCAAGTATCAATAATGGATTCAATCATGATAATATATACTATAATCGGCCATTACAGTATTTATAATCATTTGTTTGGCTCACCAAGTTGTGGTTCACAAATCCAACCCATCCATTAAGTGTGTCCCGCTAGTTTAAGGGGTCAAACCAAGTTCCAGGTGCATCCAAATCTCAGATGGACCCTAGCAAGTGCTTTTATATGGTCTATCATGTCTTCACAAGATTGCAGATGGCGTGGGCCACCTAAGCTCTGTGTATGGCTGATTTTTGGGGCCATCTCATATATAAAGGGGACCCATCAAATGGACGGTGTTGATGTTCAACACACATCATGGTAGAGCCTGTGCCAAAATTTCAAGCACAAGGAGGCAGTGTCTTCTGGACGTTTACGTGCATGTTCCTTATATATTTATTATTATTATTATTTTGATTGTTTTTGATAGGTGGGGCCCACCTCAGGAGGATCTACTCCGTCGGTTGGGTCTAGGCTCAGGATAGGTCCAATGAGTCCAATATTGATATGTCTTGATGCACCGAAATATCACGACAAGCCCTAATGATTTACCACTATTAAATTAGTCTTTCTCCTGGTGTAGCCTACCAGAGAGTTGGGCTGGCTTCATTGTTCGGGTCAACACGGTAACGTCAATACAGCAGTTATATAGCTGGTGTACACGTGCACCAGCAATCACTTCTTAGGTGGGTCCCAGGTGGGGCCCACCTCCCACATATACAGTACTATGTGTATATATATACCACCTTATATGTTTTTATTATATTATTTTTATATATGGATATATGTAGATACATATAAGTACCAACCGTCCAGCATTGGACGTCCATTGATGGACGACCAGGATAAAATATGTAAGTCATGGTGGACCAGGGCTGGTAGGATGGACAGTTAGGGTACAAGCATCTTGGTGAGGCCCACAGTTAGCCCACCTGCATTTTGGTGAAGCCCGCGGTCAGAGCGGCCCGTCAGCTGCCAATGGTGAAGAATGGCCCCTGTTGCAGGCTGTTTTGGGAACCATTTCTAGCCCTGGTTTTCAGCTTAAACGTGGCTCATCCCGGGGCCCTTTTTCGACCCATTTCAGAGCTCAACCATTGGCACAATGGCTGCCATTTTCTCGGCCAAAGAACGGCCCGAACAGAGCTTATTTTTGGACTGTTTTTAGCCAAAAAACGGAGCTCGTTTGCATGCCATTTCTGGACTGTGTTTCAGCCTCAAGCTGGGACCATATAGATGCCATGGTTCGGCCCCAAGCAGGGCCCGAAACTCAGGCCACGTTCAACCTTAAAACAGCGCCTGAACGCAGGCTATTTCCCGTTTCAAAACAGATTCTGCCTGTGCAGTCCCTATTGACGGTTGTCATTCAGCTATGAACGCGTGTGGTTAAGGTGTGGTGGGGTCTTAGTTTGGGTTTTTATTCTGGAGTTCTAAACAAAAATGGAGGGAAAGGTTTTACCTCCCATGGTTGGGTCCGACCCGATCTTGAGCTGGCGTGTAAACACCCACCACTCCTACTCCTTTCTTTTATCTCTCTTTCTATAGGAGTGGTGTGGCTGCAGACTTACACTAACTCAGCTCAGTTCGTTCTCACGGACTGAGTGGGGACAGTGCGAGCCGAGCTCACCTTCCTTCTCTGTCTTCTCTCTTTCTCTCTCTGTTTTCTCTCCTTGCTTCCTTCCTTTCTCACTTCTCTTCTATGTGGAGTCTGGGAGGGTTGAACCTCCCCATTTATAGGCAGGGAGAGGAAGGGTCCAGCGGTTGGGATAGACTCTACAAATCCCTAGGCAATGGCCGTCGGTGGCTGCCTCTGTTTTTCTCAAAACGGATAAATGCAGCTTGTAATTCCTCCCGTTTTGGCTATTTTTGGCCTGAGAGAGAGAGAGCTGGCATCTGTACGTCGGAAATCCAACCGATGCGGCTCTCCCCATAACTTCAGTGGTCTGTTCGCCTTCTGTTTATTCGTGATAGAACGGACGATCAGGGAACGATTCCCTTCCATTTGTTTTCGGGGGCCAACTAGTATGGTTTTCAGAAAATTCATTCCTTCCATCAGTTTTGTAAAGTGATGTTAAGCTAGCGGCCATAATATGGGATGTATCCGAGTTTTAGATAAGCCACACTACTAGTCAATGTGTGGTGCTAATTCCGTAAATTCCAATTTGCGTCCGCTGTTACAACATGCAGATTTCTATGTGGTTGTTTAAAAATAGATGAGGGTCCACCTATGATGATCTTCCGGAAGATCTACTCCATTCACCGTCTTTGGCACACCGTGCTAACCCATGGTCTGAAATTTGAAGTAGATCCGAACTGCAGGTGGGCCGCACGATCGGCTAATGCATCAAATGGTATTCACCGTTAAACCCCATGCACGTAAAATTTGAATGAATTGAGTTATTTTGTGTGAAGTTCACTTTACTACTTGTAGTTGTACGATCCGCTCTATTCATCGTGTTTAACATGCCCTGCTAAGATTAAGGTCCAAAAATGGAGCAGATCTGTTGATCGGTGGGCCATACTATCCGATAAAAGCATCAATCGTGGCATGTAGTGGCATTCACTATTTACGAATTCGCCATCCATTTCTCAACCGGCATCCGACGCCCATTATGTCGGAATGTGCCATCCGAATGTCTTGAAATTTAGCGAATATGCATCATTTTTCGTGCTCTTTCCTGTGATCCAATTTGGGTCCCGATCTCCCGAGGATGAATAAGATGTTCTTTTAATGGCTAATATACTTCAAAATTTCAAAATAATATTTGTACACCTCTAATCAACAAGTCACCAGGCAGTTTGGACTTAAAGCTTAAGACACTACAAGAAATTTCACTTTTAGCGACGAAAATTTTCGTTGCTATAAGTCAAATTTTCGTAGCTAAAACGTTTTAGCGACGAAAGTTTTCGTCGCTAAATTCGTCGCTATAAGACCGATGTCGAAGCGTTTTCTCAGCGAAAATTTTGAATCGTCGCTAAATGCAAGCTTTTTCGCGACGAAAATTTTCGTCGCTAAAAAAACTGTACAAGACTTTTAGCAACGAAAATTTTCGTTGCCAAAAATAAATTACAAAACTTTTAGCTACAAAAATTTTCGCTGCCAAAAAAAATTACAAAACTTTTAACGACGAAAATTGTAGTCGCTAAAAATAAATTAGAAAACTTTTAGCGACGAAAAGTTTCGTCGCTAAAAAAACTGTACAAGACTTTTAATAGCGAAACTTTTCGCTACTAAAAAAATCGTTCTATTTTTAGCGACGAAAATTTTCGTCGCGAAAAAACTGTGCAAGACTCCTAAAAAATCGTTCCACTTTTATCAACGACAATTTTCGTCGTTAAAAAAACTGTACAAGACTTTTAGCAGCGAAAATTTTCGGTACTAAAAAAATTATTCTACTTTTAGCGACGAAAATTTTCGTCGCTAAAAAATTGTACAAGACTTTTAGCAGCGAAAATTTTCGCAGCTAAAAGTAAATTACAAAACTTTTAGCTACAAAAATTTTCGTTGCTAAAAGTCTCTTTTTAAAAAATTATTCTAGCTCAAAATTCCGCACAAAATTCCTGATATACACCTGTTAACAATATATTTCATTATATTCATCCTGATATACACCTGTTATATAATATATTTCATCATATTCACATTCACATCCATCTAAACCCAAACAAGAAAATCCATCCAAACATAAAAGTACATTCATCCAAACACAAACAATCTTATCCGCATCACACTTATTCACGCATAAATACATATAAGTTTAACATAATAAACAAATATACAAAAAATCGTCGTCTTCTTCCTATTTCGACAACTTCCTTACCACCTACTTTCTAGTCAAGTTCCATAGCCATGCACACTTGTTTCCTTGTCCTTGCATCTTAACATCATCGCCATCTTTCTCTTTTATCTACACCACCCAACATTTGGAAGGATCATACATGTATTCACTAAAGAAGATATGCTCAAAGATTGCAGGGTCATCCAGAGATGGAAGATCATGCTTCTTTCTAGCTTCACACTTCCCTACACTGTAATACACCTGCCAATTGAACTAAAAATCATGTGACATCATTTCTACTAGTCACTGGAAACAGCCATATGATTTGTGACTCCATAACATGTCCGTGGGTTCTCTATGAACTCTAATCACAGAGTGATACCCAAAAACCTGACACACTTGGTGGTCAAACTACAACTCAATGCCAACATGGACTGGCACATCAGCCACTTTTATTGTAACAAGAATTGTTTGATAACCATGATGAAGAAGAATACTTTCCAACAAAGAGCTACCAGTTAACAGCCAAGAAACTCACCTCCATCGTGACATGGCAAGCCAAAAGTTGATAAGGCATGTACTTATAGCCACTGCAAAAAGAAAAAATGAAAAACTGAGTTGTGACTTTTGGGTTTTCTCAATGACATCATATCTTTTATTCAAGTCACAATACAGAATAAAATTTAAATCTTTCAAGGCCTGATTGAGTTTCATCGACTTAATGCAAAGATAATCTACAAGCTCACAAAAGAGATAATCACAGTTCACCAGGCTAGAAATAATCCATTGATCTAAATGCATCTTTTACGCTGCATTTTGAAACACACCTGAGTTGGATTGCAATTGCTCAGTTCAATTAGGTGGCAACGATTGAACTGTATTGACGGTTAGTGTTATTCATAATGGAGTACAAATTGCAATTACATTCCTTTCTAGTTGAACTTGGAGTAATGATCACACAATACAAATACTATGATAGTTTCAAATTGGTCATTTCAGCTTCACTGAAATGATTATTGCATTTCTAGATGATAGCTTCACTGAAAAATGGTCTTTGTGAAAGCTCAGGAGCATTGGACTATTAGATCTCCTTCAGCCTTTTTGTGTCCAATGCACCTCACAACTTTCTGTGACCAACTGTGGTCCTTCATTATGGTGTAGAGAACACACAAAATAGTCACTTAAATACATCCAGACAAATCACGGTAGCACTTCTCCAACATTCAAATTTTTCAAAACCAAATTGGAAAAAAGAGAATCAAATGTAACTAAAACAGATTTGAAAGTTGGTCAAATCATAAATAGGCATATTATGGACGGAGACATTGTTTTCATTAATAGGCCACCTAGTACTCATAAACATTCATTACAAGCATTTTCTGTCTATGTGCATGACGACCATATTGTTAAGATCAATCATCTTATTTGTGCTCCCCTAGGTGCAGATTTTGATGGGGATTGTGTTCATATATTTTATCCAGTCTCTAGCAACAAAGGCAGAAGTTTTGGAGCTGTTTAGTGTTGAAAAGCAAATCCGTAGTTCTCATAGTGGTAGTCTGAATTTACAACTGGTGCATTATTCCTTATTGTCACTTAAACTCATGTTTAGGACTTTTTCTTGAACAAATAGACTTCGCAACAATTGGTGTGTTTCACCAGTTTACTGGAACCTGCTTTGCTTAAGGCTCACCATACAGGTCCTCTGTGGACTGTTTTGCAAATGGTACAGAGTGCTTTACCTTCATTTTTTTACTACTTTGGGGAGAGGCATTTGATCAGTAAAAGTGAAATGGTGAGGATTGATTTCAATAGAGATTTACTGCAGTCATCATTCACAGAGATTGTTACTTCTGTTCTTGACAAGAAGGGAACAGAAGAGGCTGTTAAGTTCTTTAATATGTTGCAGCCATTGCTGAAGGACATTCTCTTTTTAGAAGGATATAATGTTGGCCTGAATGATTTTGACATTCCCAAGACTGTTACTGAAGATATAAAGAAGAAAATTCAGGACATATCACCTTTGCTGCTTCACTTGAGATCAAATTACAATGAACTTGTAGAGTTGTTAGTGGAAAGCTACCTGAAAACTATAAAACTGCCAATCGTGACTCGTATTCTAAAGTTATCTGCTTTGGGTAATTTGATAGATTCTAAAAATGATTCAGCTATCAGTAAGGTTGTTTAACAACTTGGCTTTTTGGGGCTTCAACTTTATGACCAAGGGAAGTTTTATTCAAGGCGTTTGGTTGAGGATATGAGTTTCCACTTCCAAAATAAGTATTCTGTTAATGGTGATATGAGTTTCCACTTCCAAAATAAGTATTCTGTTAATGGTGATATGAGTTTCCACTTCCAAAATAAGTATTCTATTAATGGTGTTGAC
The DNA here is from genome assembly GCF_029962835.1 of Magnolia sinica. Lineage (NCBI taxonomy): Eukaryota > Viridiplantae > Streptophyta > Magnoliopsida > Magnoliales > Magnoliaceae > Magnolia > Magnolia sinica. Next base: position 70,151,416 of record NC_080581.1, read on the forward strand.
TATCCTTCTAAGGCATTTGGGTTAGTTAAGAGCTCCTTTTTTCAAGGTCTGACCCCCTATGAAGAGTTGGTCCATTCCATATCATCCAGGGAAGTGTTGATCCGTTCTTCTAGAGGACTTCTTGAACCAGGAACTTTGTTTAAAAATCTAATGGCCACACTTAGAGATGTCGTTATCTGTTATGATGGGACAGTGAGAAACCTCTGCAACAATTCTATAATTCAATTTGAGTATGGACAGGTGGACAAAAATAGTCCTGGCAGGTCTCTTGCTGGTGAACCAGTTGGTGTATTAGCTGCTACTGCAGTATCAAATCCTGCATATAAAGCAGTTCTTGATTCTTCTCAGAGCAACAACTCTTCATGGGAGTCGATGAAGGAAATACTTTTGTGCAAAGTTAACTTCAAGAATGATATTATAGATCGGAGAGTTATTCTATATTTGAATGAGTGCTTCTATGGGAAAATGCATTGCAAGGAGAATGCAGCATATTTAGTTCAGAATCGTTTGAAAAAAGTCGCTTTAAAGGCATCGACAAATACCTGAAAGTTCAGAAGCGGATACAGGCCTTGTTGGCCACATTCACCTTGATAAGATGCGCTTGAAAGTACTCGAGCGGAGCATGGATGAGATCATGCACTCTTGTCAAGAGGTTATAAATTGCTTTGGGAGAAAGAAGCACGCTCTTTCACCTTTTTTTAAGAAGATTTATTTGTCTTCCTGCGAATGTTGCACACTTCAGCAATAATGTGATGAGAAGTGGTCTCAGCTGCCATGCTTGCACTTCTTCTACAAACAGCAGGAACATTCATGTCAAACAACAATGAGTAGATTGTCTCTTTCAGTTGTCTTCTAGATGCCTTAGCAGATTCAGTATCTGAAGAAAATGAAAAAATAATAATAATAATAAATTGATGGACTGTCTTCTAGATGCCTTAGCAGATTCAGTTGTCTTCAGTCCATTACTATTGCCCCTATCAAGGAGAGATGATACCATTACCAGTTAAACTTCTGATTCCCATTGGGACACTATGCTAACTACACTTTGGGCATAACTTCCTCAATTGGGTCAGGACCACATTCTCCTTTTTTTTTTTCTTTTTTTTTTTCTTTTTTTGCACATAAATAACTAACTTTGCATATGCATTCCATGTTAGCACTAATGCCATTAAGATCTTTTTCAATCAAGTGCAGATTTGAGAACTTGATTATGCTCTCGTACCAATAGAAGACTTTATTTATGTCAGATCTCTCAAATTAGTAGCACTCCACACTTGCTTTGAAACCGCATTTATAATTATAGAGATGATATCCTGTCAGCTGAACGAAGCAAATGGAGCACAACAACAGTAGCAGCAAAAAAAAAAAAAAAAACAAAAGTCCATGTACCCTGAGAGTATCCAATTCAGGCCCTCCTAAGGCATCATAGTAGTGATCTATTGGTAAAACATCAATTTCAACAGTCTGTGTACTGTTAACCTCTGGTTCTCATTTTTTTTTGGAATTGTATAATCATAAAGCAATGGAAATAATGTGAAATTAGATGATATTTTTTTTTGAATTGTACCTTTTGATCACGCATAGGCTGCAGATGAAACACATTCCAGAACTTCTTACCTGCATCAGTTCAAACTACTTAGAAGCACTTTACAGAAGAAATGGTAAAGAAAAAAAAAATCAAAGAAGACCAATGATTTCAATGTCCATCTTATGCATTTGAACCAAAATCCCATTCTTTCAAGCATAGAGAGGGAGAGAAGAAATCTAAAATTGACATCTTATTATATTAGAGCAAACACAAAACGTAAGTTCATAATATAATGGATATAGACTAGAAACAAAAGAAGTAACGAACAATGATATATTTATGCCATCAGGGGTATATCCATTCAACTCACAATTTCTGCATTTTGGTCATTCCCCAATGCAGGGAAAGGCATGCTCGATCCATTCAAATCAGATATCCTCCTGAAAATCAAAATATATTGGATTCAATAAAGTAATTCATTTCATACCACTTCCAAGGCTGGGTATGAATCCAAGAAAATTCTAAGTAATAAAGCAGCAAGAAAAGAACATGGAATGTGCCCTCACAGTTCAGTTAGATTCACCAAGAAAGAGATGTTGGAAGGAATAGGTCCCGTCATAGATGTGCCTTGCATATGCCTGCAGTGGTTTAGAATCATGGTTCATATAGATGTTCTCATATAGAAGCAAGAAGCAATTTACATTGAAAACATATCAAATAAAGTTCTTACAGCCTCTTGAGTCGTGTCCAGTTCCCGATGAAATCAGGGATCTTACAGAAATAATATGAATGGAGTTTAATAAGTTATAATTTCTAAATGGAAAAGACAACCCCAGTGACTAGTGAAGAATTGATATACAAGTCCGTCAAGTTTCTCAAGTTGCCGAAGGTAATAGGTATTTCTCCTGTCAAGTTATTCGAACAAGCAAGGCTGCACCAGTAATATATTGGATTATGTTAGGAAAAAAGTTTTTTTTTTTTTAAAAAAACACCTATTGTTTATTATCACCATAGGCTGTATGCCAATCACTACCAACTGATCATGATCAGATGGTGGTGATAAGTGAGGCCCACACCTGCTACACGGTGTGGACCCAGCGGGGCATTCCACTCCTTAAAATGGTCGTGGAGTCCTCTCAACACCACATATTGACCGTCAACTGATAGTGTTGAATAGCATAAACACTTCGCAATTGGTTGACCCTCAGCCATTCTGTTCACCAATGTAACCTAACAATGGCCAGCATATATTTACACATTAATCACATTTTCTGTTTAATTAGGACATAGGAGGCAACCAGAACTAATAAATAAATAAATAACATTTAAATTTTAGAGATTCTCAATTCAGGTCACAAATCTTAGCAGCTGCTCAAATGTAATAAAGATAAGGGTGACACTATTTGCACCTGCACTGATTGATAATGGCAACCTTCTTTCAACATTGGTAATACAACAGTACAAATTTGTACTCCTGAATTACCAAAAGTAGAAAGAAAAGATGCTAATGGAAAATATCAATCAAGATGAGTAAAGATATGAATTCCCTGAAAGATAACTATGAAATGAGAATTAGGTCACTATTTGAAAAATAAAAAAATAAAAATTGCAGTGGCAAAACAGAGAATCTTACAATCTCTCCAAGCTGCGCAAATTACCAAGCTCTGGAGGAAGAGGTCCTTCGACCTCGTTAACTTCAATGACTCTGCAAACTCACGAATTGCATGAATAATAGTAGCTAAACGCAATTTCATCTGCCTAATCAAATGAAAGTTGTGAATCACATACAGTGACTTGAGTGTCATGATGTTTCCTAGCTCCTTTGGAATTGTTCTAGAAATGTGATTTCCCAAAAGCGACCTACAATGTTCAAACAATTTTTCGGGTATGTCCCTCAGAGAGTGAGAGAGGAAGAGAGGGTTTTGTAGATTAGTTATAGAAGATTCCAGATGCAATTATGGAAGAGGACTTACAAATCGGTGAGAGGAAGGGAAGCCCATGCTGCAGGGATCGATCCATTGAGATAGTTGCGAGAAAGATCGCTGTTGGACAAGAGCAGAAATTACGATCTAAGACCCCGATATTTGCTACGAGGCAAAATAAAAGCGAGAGAGAGAGAGAGAGAGAGAGAGAGAGAGAGAGTGAAATACCTCTCTTTGGGCGCGGCTCTGTTTTGAGCGCGCGCCCAAATTTGGGAGACGGATTGGCTACTGGTGGAGGGTGCTCTGTGGGCCCCACCATGATGTATGTGTGTCATCCATTCTGTTCATCTATTTTTAGAGATCATTTTAGGGCTTCATAGAAAAATTGATAGGTATATAAGTCACAGGTGGACCACACCACAGGAAATCAATAATGATTGGATATCCACTATTAAAATCCTCCTAAGGCCCACTGTATTGTTTATTTGAAATCTAATATGTTGATTAGGTCATAAAGACCCGGATGAAGGGAAACTATAAATATCAGCTTGATCTAAAACTTTTACGGCCCCCATAACGTTTTTAATGGTCAACGTTCATCCAACACTTTTTCTTGTAATGTGGTCCACTTGAGATTTAGATATACCTCATTTTTTCTCTTATATCATAAAATGATCTATAAAAATAGATGGACGGCATGGATTAAATACATACATCATGGTGTGGCCCACAGAGTACTAACCACAAGCCAGTGGATGGTGTCAGGGGGAGTGGCCAATTTGTTCTCTTTTCTGTGGTGTTGTTCATTTAATTAATATTTGGATATGAATCATTTTTTAAATAGTTCTCTAAAACGATCTTAAAAAATGGAGGAACAGTGTGGGTTAACTCCAAATTTTCGATAAATATAAAACTCAAGTGGACCATGCGACACAAAATAGTGTGGAATAATGATTTCCACCGTTGATACCTTCCTTGGGCGCATAATAATGTTTATTTGACATCCCTCATGTTTATAATATCAAAAAGATATGAATGAAGAGAAAACACAATATGATATGAATTGTTGTGCGCTAACTACGATAACAGTGTAAAATCTACTTCGTCCATCATTTTCTCTGAACCATGATAGAATGAGATTTAAAAAATGAGATAGATCCATTGTCTAAGTGGGCCATACTATGGGGAAACAGTGAGAACAAATACATTAACCATTGCAATCTTCCCGGGGATCACCATGATGTTTTATTATAAAATATTTTAAAATTTTTTTATATATAGATGAGCATGTTAGAGAAAGTATGTTTTTTTAGGATTTCCTAAAAAAAATTTCAATCATTGGCTGTAGATGAGCATGTTAAGAGATAAAAAGCTTTTCACCAATAGATTTTATGCCAAATCTCTACTATGCAAAACCAGAGAGAAGACCTGATCTTGTCAGGTCCAAGTCCTTTTAGGTCCGGATCTTATTTTTGAAGACCTGGACCTAAATCCAATTGGCTTTGTGCACTTATCGAATCATTGGATCTAAGCTTTTAAGTCGGGTTTGAGATAGATAAGATTATTTACATGGTCGAGCTCACCCCAATTAGTTGGGATATGGCTTAAATGATGATTTGTATTTCATTTGTATCAACGAGTTTGTGCAATAGATGTTTGTAGGAGCATAAGAGAGCATGATAAAGTTGTGTTTGTGTTTCTATAAGGTTACACTAATACTTGTTTAAATCATAAGGAAATTTTCTTGACAAATGTATTTGGACATTTCTTATTTTTTAGTAGTATTTTATATGGTTTCAAATAAGGTCGGGATCACTACATACATATATATATATATATATATATATATATATATTATTTGAAAAGGTTCCATACGGTCAAGCTGTGTGGGCCCCACCGTGATGGGTGTCGAACATGTACCCCATCAGTCAGATGCACCATTCCATGGTGGGCCTGCGGCTTAAAAATCAAGTCAATCCATGGCATGGGGCCCAAAACAGTTGCAAGGTTAGTTACGGTGGTACCAGTGCCATGGGTGCGCGCCTCATATACACGCACATGGCTTGAGAGTCACATTTATATAAATATCCTGCAGACTACTGGATTATTTCCGTCGCCAAAACGCCCTAATCCCTCCAAAATGCCCAAAATGCGCAAACGCGAGCTCCATCTCCCTCTCTTTCGATCTCCCTCTCCCGATCTCCCTCTCCCTCTCTCAATCTCCCTCTCCTTCAATCTCAACCCTCTCCCTCGATCTCCCTCTCCCGATCTCAACCCTCTCTCTCGATCTCCCTCTCACTCTCCCTCCCTCTCTCGATCTCCCTCTCCCTGCAACATCAACCATCCCATGACAGTCCCCACACATGGGGTTTCTAATATTGTAGAAGCAACAACAGCAGCTCCATATGGGGTATGTGATTTGTCGTCCACGGTTGAATAGGGAAGACTGAAGGGAGGGAGTGAGTGCAGTAGCAGCAGTAGAAGCATGCAGACAAGTACATCAACGTTTTCACCATTATTTGCATCTGCTTTGTATAACAAGATAGGCTTTTGTAACTTACCCTGCTCGGACTTGGGTTGAGCTTTGTGTATATGTCCTGGGCTGTACTCGGTCTAGAATATTTTGGCTTATCACGAGCATGGCTTAGGTTCAAAATTACAGGCCGGGCTTAAGCTTGGACAGAGCTCGACCCAGCCCTAACTCGGCCCATTGACAGCCCTAAACCTGCCTCCTCCGGTAGAGGATCAAATGTTTTACGTGATAGTATTGTCCTCGGCCCGAGGATTAGGTTTATCGCCCTCCATCCAATAAGAAGCGGGTTGCGTACTGAGTAACTCAGTACGCCAAGCTTACTGAGTAAACTCTGTGCGCCCCACTGTCATTTATGCATTGTATCCACTCCATCCATCTATTTTAACACATTATTTTAGGGCTTTCTACCAAAAATAGAGTATATAAAAATCTCAATTGGATCACACCATCGAAAACAGTGTGAATTGAACATCTACAGTTGAAAATTCTTGGGGGCAACCGAAGTTTTAGATCAAGCTAATGTTTGTTTTTTCCCTTCATCCATGTCTGTCTGATATCATGAATAGGTTGGATGTCAAATAAACATCACTGGGGGCCTTAGAAAGTTTTCAATGGTGGAAATCAATACTTTCACTTTTTCCTGTGGTATGATCCACTTGAGCTTTGTATATGTATCAATTTTGGGTTGAACCCCTAAAATGATCTGAAAAAACGAATAGACGGCATGGATAAACCACATGCATTCTCGGTGAGCCCAACCGAGTTTACTCTGTACGATAAGAGCGTACTGAGTAACTTAGTACGCAATCCAATTTCCATCCAATATTAGCGCTGCCTGAGTCAATGCGACTCCTGGCCTTCTTCCAAACCAAACCCTAGGCTATACGGTCTCTCTCTCTCTCTCTCTTTCACAGAGATTTCCAGATGGTGGAAGCTGTGAAAATGCCGCAGCCACTACCAGCTCCGCAGCCGCTTCCGGCTCCTTCAAAACCTCGTAAGCTTCTCTTCGAAAATCTCTATCTCTCTATCTCTCTCTCTCTCTCTCTCTCTCTCTCTCTCTCTCCCCTTGATTTCTTGAATTTTAATCCATGTAGTTCGTTTTTCTCTTGCGGTAGTTGAATCATGTCAAAATATAGAAATTTCATTTCGTAAATGCCGATGCGATCTTGTCACGTGTGCCATCTTGGCACACTTGTTGCCTGATATGGGCCACTCATCTAGTGGGGTTGGGGTGCCACCGGGGGGTTTGCGGCTCCGTGACCACAAAATCGAGATTTCCACTCATTTGGCGGGTCGTTGTCATTTTTCTCATACGTATGTGGCCCACCTGATCTTTTGGGCAAGGGTATGTTTACAGTTGACTCCACCTGATGAATTGATGGGGTCTTTGAGACGTGTTCTATGGTGGCATGTGTGGTGGAATGGCTTGCATTTCTCCATGCATTTTGTGCTCAATGTGTTAATTTTCATTGAGGCAGCTTGTTTTATTTGATTTCAAGACCTGAATTCCTGATCAAGCTCATTTTCAAATCTCTACGCTTTTTCTTGGTGGATTACATAGTCATTTTGGGCAGGACTGCAACTGGTACATCAGTGTGACTTGAACCCTGGTCTTTGCCAGTCTGGGGTGTTCACTGCCGGCTCAATCAACATGTTAGGATCTACTCTTTAAGTGTTGTAGGGTGTGGATTTTCACTAATTGTATGATCCCTGTACAAGGATATGCACAATATGGGTTTTTGGTTTGTAATGGTGAACCCATTACCACAGTTTAGCCATCTAGGCTGTTGGGTTGTTGCGCATGCTCGTGTATGGACTATACCCCAAAATTTGCCTTGATGGAGCAATCCTACCCTTTGAATATGTTGACTAAGAATTAATTGTCAGTAAATGAAATACGTCAATGGTTTGCGTTCAACTAAAAAAAGGGATCAAGCTTGGCGACCTAGATATTCCAATTGATGCTTGCACAATTACCCATAGGCAAGATTGCGTGAGTAGCTTAGTAGATTGAAAGAAGCTGCACCAACCCAACAAGCTTCTTCTCTAATGACACCGCCAACTACCAAGCCACCAAGATTCCCCCTTGAACTTCCATATTCAATTTTCACAAGCCTAGGCACCAAAAGGTCAATCTTCTCCCAATGCTTGACATAATTAAAAACTGACCAAGTTCCAACCACCACCCCATATTGAGGCATTGGTGCCTTAAAAGCTTCAGTACCAGTCTTAACTTATGATGAAGTGTTCAATTCTTTCCTTCACTACAAATATCAATGACAAGATATTACAAGAAAGCTCACCTACTTTCTTCTTTCCATATTCCCCACATACAAGCTAAAGGGAGCAACCTCCATACAACTCACCGACTCAATTGGAAGGACCCTACAATCCACCATTTAAAAGATCCACAATCTACTTTGTAATGACCATGAACGTTGAGTAACTTAAAGAAGAAACCCCCAGACTTTCCTCACCATTTATAAGTCAAAGGCTTAAGAGAGGTCTACTTTCTATAGTCAGAAGAAAGGTATACTTACTTTTCTATAACCAGAAAAAAAGGTCTGGTTATAGAAAAGTAAAAATATCAATGCAAGAAGTTTTTAATGGTGAGATTTCAATCAACACTGTGTGACCAACTTGAGAATTTGATCTACCTCAGTTTTGGGTTCATAGTATAAAATTATCTGAAAAAATGTATGGAAAGCATGGATGGGACATATACTTCATGTTGGGGTCCACAGAGCACCAACCTCTAGCCATTCCTTAAAATAGAGGTTTTATATGAACCTTTAGCAGATGGTTAGTTGTCATGCAACCTATTCATAAGATCATACGGGCATGGGCAAAGGGGAAACATTAAAATAAGCTTGATCCAAAACTTCTATGGCCCTTAAGAAATTCTATATAGTAGATGTTCATGGGTGACATTGGTTCCATTTCTTTATAGGCCAGAGCATTTTATGAAGAAGTCAACATCTTTTAATATTCATATATTTCTTTTGTTAATGATTTAAATAATCCCTTCCCTTCTCTAATACAATATATATATATATATATATATATATATATATATATATATATATATATATATGGACACACACACCTGCACATGCACACAGACATATATGTTGAGGTGCATATGAAATAGACACACACAACATCCATGTTGTAATTACAATTATCTATAATGGCATTTATATTTCTAAGGTCGATTATAATCTTTATATGCCATTCTACCCATTCATAAGTGACTCCAACATCCATGTTGTAATTACAGATATCTATAATAATAATAATAATTTGTTCATTATAGTGCATAGACAATAGTTATCATTGTGGTTACAGTGATTCATTATGTGACAGGTTTTTAGGTGAGATGAACGAGTTTCAAAACAAAACCAGTCTGCGGTTTTGAGAAGCAATTCCCAAGATGTATGTGTGTTTCAATGGCCATCTGCACATTGAAAGCATCCAATGGAAGGTAAACAAAGCCTAAACTATTGGAGTGGCCTGGCCATTTGGACAGCCGTGTTTATGTATTTGCTCAAAATTAATGGAGCAGACCGGATGTGCGTCGGAGCTATCCGGATGAGTGGGGTCCCTGGAAGGTGGGAGCAGTTATTATGACCATGATGAAGTTTGTCCATTTCCTATGGACAACATTGGAGGGGCCTGGCCATTTGGAGACCGTGTTTATATATTTGATCGAAATTAATGGAGTAGACCCGGATGTGCGTCGGAGCTATTCGGAAGAGCGGGTTCCCTGGAAAGAGGGAACCGCTATTATGATCATGATGAAGCTGTCCATTTTTTATGGACAGCATTGGAAGGGGCCTGGCATTTATGTCGGATGGCCTTGTTTATATCTATATTTGCTTTGCAGGGACCATACCCTTAACCTAAACCAAAACCTATGACCTAAAACCTTAACCTATAACCTAAACCTCAATCTTAACCTAAACCTAAACCTTAACTTAAAACCTAAAACCTAAACTAAATCCAAAACCTAAATCTAAACCTTAACTTATTCTCAGTTCCCTAAACCTATATCTTATAACTTAAACCTAAACCTTAACCTATACCTATAACCTTAACCTAAACCAAAACCTATGACCCAAAACCTTAACCTATAACCTATAACCCAAACCTATTCTCAAATCCGATTTCCTAAACCTAAACCTTGACCTATTCTCAATTCCCTAAAGCTATAACCTATAACCTAACCTAAACCTATCCTCAAATCCCAAAACCTATAACTATAACCTAAACCTTAACCAAAAACCTATAACTTAACCTAGCCTAAACCAATAACCTTCACCTAAACCTAAACCTAAACATATAACCTAAAACTATTCTCAAATCCCTAAACTTAAACCTAAACTTATAACCCAAACCTATTCTCAAATCCCTAAACCTAAACCTAAACCTAAACCTTAAAAGCTTCTCAAATGCCTAAACCTAAACCTATAACCTAAACCTATTCTCAAGTCCCTATCCCTAAACCTAAACCTATAACTTAAACCTATTATCAAATACCAAAACCTAAACCTTTTCCTTTAATGTATTCTCAAATGCCTAAACCTAAACCTACACCTAATCCTAATCTCAACTCCCTAGCCTAAACCTAAACCTAAACTTGAAAACCCAAACCTAAACCCGGTTCCGAACCCGAACCCAATTTCCTAAACCTAAACCTTGACCATTCCTCATTTCCCTAAAGCTGTAACCTATAACTTAACCTAAACCCATAACTATAACCCAAACCTATTCTCAAATCCCTAAACCTAAACCTAAACCTACACCTAATCCTAATATCAAGTCCCTAGCCTAAACTTAAACCTAAACTTGAAAACCCAAACCTAAACCAGGTCCCGAACCCGAACCCGATTTCCTAAATCTAAACCTTGACCTATTCTCAATTCCCTAAAGCTATAACCTATAACCTAACCTAAACCTATCCTCAAATCCCAAAACCTATAACTATAGCCTAAACCTTAACCAAAAACCTATAACCTAACCTAACCTAAACCTATAACCTTCACCTAAACATAAACCTATAAGCTTAACCTAAACCTAAACCTATAACCTAAACCTATTCTCAAGTCCCTATCCCTAAACCTAAACTTATAACCTAAACCTATTATCAAATACCAAAACCTAAACCTTTTCCTTTAATGTATTCTCAAATGCCTAAACCTAAACCTACACGTAATCCTAATCACAACTCCCTATTCTAAACCTAAACCTAAACTTGAAAACCCAAACCTAAACCCGGTCCCGAACCGGAACCTGATTTCCTAAACCTAAACCTTGACCTATTCTCAATTCCTTAAAGCTATAACCTATAACCTAACCTAAACCTATACTTATAACCTAAACCTATCCTCAAATCCCAAAACCTATACCTATAACCTAAACCTTAACCAAAAACCTATAACCTAACCTAACCTAAACCTATAAACTTCACCTAAACCTAAACCTATAACCTTAACCTAAACCTAAACCTAAACCTATAACCTAAACCTATACCCAAATCCCTATCCCTAAACCTAAACCTATAACCTAAACCTATTCTCAAATCCCAAAACCTAAACCTAAACCTTAATGTATTCTCAAATACCTAAACCTAAACCTACACCTAATCCTAATCTCAACTCCCTAACCTAAACTTAAACCTAAACTTGAAAACCCAAACCTAAACCCGGTCCCGAACCCGAACCCAATTTCCTAAACCTAAACCTTGACATATTCTCAATTCCCAAAAGCTATAACCTATAACCTAACCTAAACCTATTCTCAAATCCCATAACCTATAACTATAACCTAAACCTTAACCAAAAACCTATAACCTAACCTAACCTAGACCTATAAACTTCACCTAAACCTATACCTATAACCTTAACCTAAACCTAAACCCATTCTTAAGTCCCTATCCCTAAACCTAAACCTAAACCTATTCTCAAATCCGAAAACCTAAACCTAAACATTAATGTATTCTCAAATGCCTAAACCTAAACCTACACCTAATCCTAATCTCAACTCCCTAGCCTAAACCCGAACCCGAACCCGATTTTCTAAACCTAAACCTTGACCTATTCTCAATTCCCCAAAGCTATAACCTATAAGCTAACCTAAACCTATCCTCAAATCCTAAAACCTATAACTATAACCTAAACCTTATCCAAAAACCTATAACCTAACCTAACCTAAACCTATAACCTTCACCTAAACATAAACGTATAAGCTTAACCTAAACCTAAACCTATAACCTATACCTATCCTCAAGTCACTATCCCTAAACCTAAACCTATAACTGAACCTATTATCAAATACCAAAACCTAAACCTTTTCCTTTAATGTATTCTCAAATGCCTAAACCTAAACCTACACCTAATCCTAATCACAACTCCCTATCCTAAACCTAAACCTAAACTTGAAAACCCAAACCTAAACCCGATCCCGAACCCGAAACCGATTTCCTAAACCTAAACCTTGACCTATTCTCAATTCCTTAAAGCTATAACCTATAACCTAACCTAAACCTAGACTTATAACCTAAACCTATCCTCAAATCCCAAAACCTATACCTATAACCTAACCTAACCTAAACCTATAACCTAACCTAGCCTAAACCAATAACCTTCACCTAAACCTAAACCTATAACCTAAAACTATTCTCAAATCCCTAAACTTAAACCTAAACTTATAACCCAAACCTATTCTCAAATCCCTAAACCTAAACCTAAACCTTAAAAGCTTCTCAAATGCCTAAACCTAAACCTACACCTAATCATAATCTCAACTCCCTAGCCTAAACCTAAACCTAAACTTGAAAACCCAAACCTAAACCCGGTCCCGAACCCGAACCCAATTTCCTAAACCTAAACCTTGACATATTCTCAATTCCCTAAAGCTATAACCTATAACCTAACCTAAACCTATTCTCAAATCCCAAAACCTATAACTATAACCTAAACTTTAACCAAAAACCTATAACCTAACCTAACCTAAACCTATAAACTTCACCTAAACCTATACCTATAACCTTAACCTAAACCTAAACTTATTCTCAAGTCCCTATCCCTAAACCTAAACTTATAACCTAAACCTATTCTCAAATCCCAAAACCTAAACCTAAACCTTAATGTATTCTCAAATGCCTAAACCTAAACCTACACCTAATCCTAATCTCAACTCCCTAGCCTAAACCCGAACCCGAACCCGATTTCCTAAACCTAAACCTTGACCTATTCTCAATTCCCCAAAGCTATAACCTATAAGCTAACCTAAACTTATCCTCAAATCCCAAAACCTATAACTATAACCTAAACCTTAACCAAAAACCTATAACCTGACCTAACCTAAACCTATAAACTTCACCTAAACCTAAACCTATAACCTTAACCTAAACCTAAACCTATAACCTAAACCTATTCTCAAGTCCCTATCCCTAAACCTAAACCTATAACCTAAACCTATTCTCAAATCCCAAAACCTAAACCTAAACCTTAATGTTTTCTCAAATGCCTAAACCTAAACTTGAAAACCCAAACCTAAACCCGGTCCTGAACCCGAACCCGATTTCCTAAACCAAAACCTTGACCTATTCTCAATTCCCTAAAGCTATAACCTATAACCTAACCTAAACCTAAACTTATAACCTTAACCTTAACATATAACCTTAACCTAAACTTAAACCTATAACTATAACTCAAACCTATTCTCCAATCCCTAAACCTAAACCTATAACCTAAACCTATTCTCAAATCCCAAAACCTATAACCTAAACCTTAATGTATTCTCAAATGCCTAAACCTAAACCTACACCTAATCCTAATCTCAACTCCCTAGCCTAAACCTAAACCTAAACTTGAAAACCCAAACCTAAACCCGGTCCCGAACCCGAATCCAATTTCCTAAACCTAAACCTTGACCTATTCTCAATTCCCTAAAGCTATAACCTATAACCTAACCTAAACCTATTCTCAAATCCCAAAACCTATAACTATAACCTAAACCTAAACCTATAACCTATAACCTAACCTAAACCTAAACCTATAAACTAAACCTAAACCTATAACCTTAACCTTAACATATAACCTTAACCTAAACCTATAACTATAACCTAAACCTAAACCTTAACATGTAACTTAAACCTAGACTTATAACCTTAACCTAAACCTATTCTCAAATCCTAAAACCTATACTTATAGCCGAAACCTAAACCTAAACCTTAACCTTAACCTATAACCTATGCTTACATCCTTAACCTAAACCTATTCTCAAATCCCAAAACATATACCTATAACCCAAACCTAAACCCAATCTCAAACCCGAACCCGATTTCCTAAACCATTCCCTAAACCTATACCTATAACCTAAACCTAAAACATAACCTTAACTAAACCTATTCTCATAATCTATAACCTATACTTATAACCCAAACCTAAACCCGATTCCAAACCCGAACCCGATTTCCTAAAACTAAACCTTAACCTATAACCGAAACTTATACCTATAGCCTAAACCTAAACCTAAACCATAAACTATAACCTAAACCTAGACTCATAACCTTAACCTAAACCTATTCTCAAATCCCAATACCTATACCTATAACCCAAACCTAAACCCAGTCCCGAACCCGAACCCGATTTTCTAAACCTAAACCTTAATGTATAACCTAAACTTATACCTATAACCTAAACCTAAACCTTAACCTATAACCTAAACCTATACCTATAACCTAAACCTAAACCTTAACCTATAACCTAAACTTAGACTTATAACCTTAACCTAAACCTATTCTCAAATCCCAAAACCTATACTTATAGCCGAAACCTAAACCTTAACCTTAACTTATAACCTATATTTACAACCTTAACCTAAACCTATTCTCAAATCCCAAAACCTATGCCTATAACCCAAACCTAAACGTGATCCCGAACCCGATTTCCTAAACCTAAACCTTAACGTATAACCTAAACCTATACCTATAACCTAAACCTATACCTTAACTTATAACCTAAACCTAGACTTATAACCTTAATCTAAACCTATTCTCAAATCCCAAAACAAATACTTATAGCCGAAACCTAATCCTTAAGCTTAACTTATAACCTATACTTACAACCTTAACCTAAACCTATTCTCAAGTTCCAAAACCTATGCCTATAACCCAAACCTAAACTCGATCCCGAACCCAAACCCGATTTCTTAAACCTTAACCTTAACCTATAACCTATACCTATACCTATACTTATAGCCTAAACCTAAACCTTAACCTATAACTTAAACTTAGACTCGTAACCTTAACCTAAACTTATTCTCAAATCCCAAAACCTATACCTATAACCCAAACCTAAACCCGATCCCGATCCCGAACCCGAACCCGAACCCGATTTCCTAAACCTAAACTTTAACTTATAACCTATAACCTAAACCTAGACTTATAACCTTAACTTAAACCTATTCTCAAATCCCAAAACTTATACTTATAGCCGAAACCTAAACCTTAACCTTAACCTATAACTTATACTTACAACCTTAACCTAAGCCTATTCTCAAATCCCAAAACCTAAACTTAAAACCTAAATGTATTCTCAAATCTTTAAACCTAAACCTACACCTAATCCTAATCTCAACTCCCTAACCTAAACATAAACCTAAACTTGAAAACCCAAACCTAAACCCAATCCCGAACCCGATTTCCCAAAACTAAACCTAAACCTTAACCTATTCTCAATTCCCTAAAGCTATAACCTATAACCTATAACCTAAACCTAACCTAAACCTATAACCTTAACCTAAACTTAAAACCTAAAACCTAAACCTAAACCTAAAACCTAAATGTATTCTTAAATCCCCAAACCTAAACCTATACCTAATCCTAATCTCAACTCCCTAACCTAAACCTAAACCTAAACTTGAAAACCCAAACCTAAACCCGATCCCCAGCCCGAACCCGATTTCCTAAACCTAGACCTTAACCTATTCTCAAATCCCTAAAGGTATAACCCATAACCGACACTTATAACCTAAACCTATAACGACACTTATAACCTAAACCTATAACCTAAATGTATTCTCAAATTCCTAAACCTACACCTACACCTAATCCTAATCTCAACTCCTTAACCTAAACCTAAACTTGAAACCCCAAACCTAAACCCGAACCCGATTTTCCTAAACCTAAACCTTAACCTATTCTCAATTCCGTAAACTTTAACCTATAACCTAATTTAAACCTAAACCTTAACCTATTCTCAATTCCCTAAACCTTAACCTATAACGTAACTTAAACTTAAACCTATAACCTATACTTATAACCTAAACCTAAACATATAACCTAAACCTAAAACCTAAATGTAATCTCAAATCCTTAAACCTAAACCTACACTTAATCATAATCTCAACTCTTTAACTTAAACCTAAACTTGAAAACCCAAACCTAAACCCGATACCGAACCCCAGAAACTGATTTCTTAAACCTAAACCTTAACCTATTCTCAATTCCCTAAAGCTATAACCTATAACCTATAACCTAAACCCGATTTCTTTTCATTTGTCTGGATCACCTCTCATATGTTCTCTCTCTTTTCATTTATTTTTTTCCATAAGATTGTTTGTGTTTGGATGGATGCAGTTTATGTTTGGATGAATGTAGTTTATGTTTGGATGAATTTACATAGTTTGGGTTTAGATGGATGTAAATGTGAATATGATGAAATATATTATATAACACCTGTTATATAATATTTCGTAGGTAAAAGTATTTAGCGACGAATATTTTCCTCGCTAAACGTTTTATCCATGTTTTTAAAATTGTTGCGGCCTTTAGCAACGAAACATTTCGTCGATCAAAGTAACATCCAGGTTTTTTAGCTACGAAATGGTTCGTAGCTAAAAGTAATTTTTTAAAAAATTGTTTGTAGCCTTTGGCAACGAAAATTTTCGTCGCTAAAATTCTCATCTACGATATTTAGCTACGAAATTTTTCGTAGCTAAAAGTAAATCATTTGCACCCTTTTGCGGCAAAACTTTTTGTCGCCAAAAGTCTCATCCACGATTTGTAGCTACGAAAAGTTTCGTAGCTAAAAGTAATCCATTCCATTGCTAGAAGTAAAACGTTTGCACCGTTTAGCGGCGAAAAATTTCATCGCTAAACGTGTCACCCACATTTTTTAGCTACGAAAATCTTCGTAGCTAAAAGTAATCCACTCGTTTTTTGGTTGCGGCCTTTAGCGACGAAAAGTTTCGGTGCTAAAAGTCTCACCGATGATTTTTAGCTACGAAAGTTTTCGTAGCTAAAAGTAATTTAATTCGTTTTAGTGGAGCAGCCTTTAGCGACGAAAATTTTCGCCGCTAAAAGTCTCATCCAGAATTTTTAGCTACGAAAATTTTCGTAGCTAAAAGTAATCCATTCCATAGCTATATGCATCGTTTAGCGGCGAAAAATTTCGTCGCTAAACGTCTCATCCACATTTTTTAGCTACGAATATCTTCGTAGCTAAAAGTAATCCACTCGTTTTTTGGTTGCGGCCTTTAGCGACGAAAATTTTCGCCGCTAAAAGTCTCACCAATGATTTTTAGCTACGAAAAGTTTCGTAGCTAAAAGTAATCTAATTCGTTTTAGTGGAAAAGGTGGTTGCGGCCTTTGGCGACGAAAAGTTTCGCCGCTAAAAGTCTCATCCATGATTTTTAGCTGCGAAAATTTTCGTCGCTAAAAATATCGTCGCTAAAAGTACACTTTTGGCGACGAAAAACTATTTCGTCGCTAAAAGTTACTTTTGGCGACGAAAATGTGTTTCGTCGCTAAAAATTTCTTCGCTAAAAACCCTCTTTCTTGTAGTGAGATCTTCATGATGATCGGTTTACCGTGATGTTCTTGTGGCCCGTTTGGCAGATCCGATCAGGATGGGTGGTTAGATGACTTGTTAAAATATGAAAACTTGATGGTATGCACTCCGGCCATGTATGTGGGTTGATGTACGGTTAGTTTTGTAAACAGATGGACATAAAATAGGTTTCTGGAGTGATTAGGGGTAGGGCTTATATAACGTTAGATTCGAGTGACTTTCTTACACGTGAAAGTTTCTCAGATTCTGATTCTAATGGTGAGTTAGGCATATTCATATGGTTTGAATAAGATAGATGGATCAGAATCTTGATCTGATAAGTGTACGAACGGATGTAGAGGTCAAGTAGCTGATTTACTATAGTCTAAGGGCTGAAATTTGACATGTATGGTTAATTTATGATAATTAGGCCTGGTATAAAATTTTACATGAAACGGATCATAGGAACTATGTGATTTAGAGTTAAGGGGTTTCCGTTAATGACATTTTCATAATTATTGTTGATATAGGATTTTTGTGAAATCTAATGGTTCTATGTAGTTCTATGCCTATTTTCAAATAATCCTTACAAAAGAACTTACATTCAAACCATTATGGATAAAGAGTTATCACCGATTTAGTCAAGGGAAGGTATGTATATCAGACCACATGATCAGCGGTCAGATGACTTGATTTATGGATGAAGATCATACTTAATCGGTCAGATTCACGTTAGAGGATGGATGTAGGGTTAGGTTAGCTAGTAGGTTAAATTTATGGTAACACTCGAGGACGTGACCGATTTGCCGATTCTGATTATCGATCGATTCCGATTATCATGACTGATTGCCGATTCCGATTGACGTGGTCGATTTACTGATTCTGATTATCGATTGATCCCGATTGACGTGACCGATTTGCCGATTCTGATTATCGATCGATTCCGATTATTATGACCGATTGCCGATTCTGATTGACGTAATCGATTTGCTAATTCTGATTATCGATCGATCCCAATTGACGTGACCGATTTGCCAATTCTGATTGTCGATCGATTCCGATTGTCGTAACTGATTGCCGATTCCGATCGACGTGACCGATTTGCCAATTCTGATTATCGATTAATTCCGATTATCGTGACCGATTGCCGATTCTGATTCTGATTGACGTGACCGATTTGCCGATTTTGATTATCGATCGATTCCGATTATCGTGATCGTTTGTCGATTCCGATTATCGATCGAGGTCAATTATCATGGCCGATTGTTGATCCTGATTGTTGTGGCTGATTGCTAATTCCGATTATCGAGGCTAATTATCGTGGCTGATTGTTGATTTTGATTGTCGTGGCTGATTGCCGATTCTGATTATCAAGGCCAATGTGATGTATATGTGGCCCATATTTGAGGCCCATTGTGATGTGTATTTAGCCCGTGTTTAAGGCCCAATGTGATGTATATGAGGCCTATGTGATGAAGCCCATTGTGATGCATTTGAGGGCCAGGCGATGGAGCCTATTGTAATATATATTAGGCCCATGTGAAAGGCCCATCGTGATGTGTATTAAACTCTTGAGTGAGGCCCATGGTGTTGTATATTTGGCCCTTGTGCGAAGCCATTGGTCACTATATGTTGGGCTCTATGTGGGTCATTCCTTGGGAGCAATGTGGATTAAATGTCCACATTGTAGAGGCCGATTGTTGATGTCGATTATTGACACCGATTATGAGTATGTGACAGCATAACATCATGATACATGCCCATACGCAACATCTACATGTTTGCTATGAGATGTGGTTGACTATTGCATATGCCTTTGGGCAGATTGTTATGACACTCCCTGATAGGCAGAAGATATCTCACATGAGCGCACGATATGCGCAGGATAGATGCATGACCGGATTGTATGATTCATCCATCTTACATTGTGTGTTGTGATTACTTACGCCCTAGCGACATCAGGGACATAACCTCCACAAGCATATCGAAGATGGCCAGATGGGACACCAGAAATGTTTGGTTCGAGCATTGGGCTGCCATAGATAGCCCTCGGTGAAAATTCCTAGATCCTCTTGGTATCAGAGGATGCTCCAACGTCGAAACCGAGTGTATATATATGAGCGCATAAGGGCCGTATACCAGTAGGCCGCGTCTCCTACTGTGTCATGGTTGGTTGGGAGGGGGTGTGACCTTACTCGCCTGAGTAAGGGGGCAATATCTAGGTTGAGTTTGACCAGCTTGAGGAATAGGTCCGCTATCGACGAGTCAGGCCCGATATTGGCAGGCGGATAGTGAGGTCTCTTCCACTTACCCAGTTGTGCGCTCGGATAGGGTCGGCAAGCTAGTGTAGAGTGTAATAAACCCCAGTGATGATCCCAAAGATGAACTGTACTGATATGTGGACTTATTGAGCAGGAGTTGCATACTCATTCATTCATTCATTCACTATCCACTCGGGTTGGTGATGAGCAACTATTTGATACGTGTACCTTCGTAATGGCCAGGATTTTGGTTGGGGCATGCTACTAACCTGAGATCAGGAGTTTACCACATTGAGTCTGACTATCCAAATTTAGGTATAAGACTGGTTTGGATAGAAGTCCTTTGTGGTGGGCCCCATAGCTTGTGATATTACGTATCATCATCCCGACCTCACACTCCAGCTTGGTCATTTCATTCGCATCGCATATTGCATCTGCATTCATATGACATTTTGGATCGTTATGTTTTCTATACTTATATGGCCTAGATAAACTTAGCAGGATTTACATATTGCATTATATCATCGGCATTTGATATCTGGCTCTCTATGACTCCTCATTTGCATAGTTGATCTGTATTGCGTACTCTGATATTGTATGATTTATAGACTTGCAGTATTTCCGCTTACTCTGATATCGTATGATTCATGATCTTGCCAGTAATTCCGATATTGAAAGATTAAGGCATTGTATTGAATACTTGGCACATATCTTGTGCACACACTTACACCACCCTTTAAGCTTTCTGTAAGCTTATGCACGATAAATTCGTGTAGGTGGCGATAGGCTGCAGCATCATTGAGCATGGGGCGCACAACGGTCTTCTGGAGCTTTGATTTTCGATATATGTATTTTCCTTTCAGCATTGTATTCAAATGATTATATTAGTGGATATGTGATGATGATGTTACCTTTGTGATTTAGGTAAACTTGTGGTTATGCTCCTTATAAAAAAATGTTCATTCAAAAATCCTCCTTATAAGATCCCAGGATCGGAATCTGGCGTATAGACGCTGAAAGCCGAGAATGGGGTACTGCGGAGGCTGTCGGCACCGGATTCGGCGATCGGGATTCCCGTGAGTCTAATCTCCAGGTTTGGGGCGTGACAGAAGATGGTATCAGAGCATAATTTAGGAATACCTGAAGATAACATCACATATCTGCTGATAGCTACCCAGTACTTTATGATTGTTGAGAACTTAGAATGATTAGATCCCCGAATTCGAATAACTTAGAGATTTTCTGACATAGCTTCCTTCCGTTGAGATTCTGACGCTACATAGTATTCCCGTTTCGATTGTTTCTGATCCAGGATCTGAGGATTAGTATGGTTCACCATTCTGTTAAGGAAGCGTCTTGGGAGCACAAGGTTGAAATTAGAGAGCGATATCTTCATTCTTTTATAGGTTGATTGTGCCTTCACATATATGTTTGATGATATTTCCACTTCTCTTGTCTGTTCTGTAAATTTCGAGGACAATTTTTATTCGGAGGGGAGAGCTGTGAGGCCCATATCCTAGACTATATTGTTCCGTAGGTTTCTGCAGTCGCCCCGGTCGAATTTTGGCGACTCGCGATCTGTAATCTGCAGTTGCGCGTGACCCTGAGTCATCCTATTCTCTATAGTTAACTCGACCCGAGACCCGTACCTTTGCGATCACGCCGTCGCCGTGGTTCCGATGCCACGTCTCGCGAGCCAAGGCTATACTCAAGCCAGAAGATGTGGGCCCGCGTTCGGTTCGAGAAAACGCCGCGCGTTGTAATTCTAAGAGAATCTCTACGAAACGTCACATCAATCCATCAATCAAGTACAAGCAACCCAACCCATTCCTCTCTTACACAACCTTACCTAAAGTCAACTCTCCCTTACACAAGTACACTCATCCATTACTTCCCATCACTCCATCACTCACTCTCATCCCATCACTCCACCTCACCACTCCTCTCTCACTTAGTTTTCTCTCTCATTCCAAGTAACTCCCATGGAAGCAACTCCAACGTCTCAACCCCTCCATGAGAGAAAGCTTGGTGTGGCCCACCTTCCTATCTCCCATCTCCACCATCTAAAGATCATCTTAACCGTTGAAAATGTGTCCTTGGAGCTCTAGATCGCATTGGTGGAAGAAAGAGTCCAAGATCTAACGGTAGGTGTTCATTTCATTTGATTTTGATGTAAGGTCCACATGATTTGGGACCCACTTGATGTATGCATCGTATAGGGAGGGCCCATAGTGGCGGGGTCACTATGGTGGGTGTCCAAGATCTAACGGTGGGTGTTCATTTCATTTGTATGGTTCATTTCTATCTCACTGATCTCTCATCTCTCTCTCTCTCTTATGATGAAGTGGGCCTCACCAATATATGTGTTATATCTACTCCGTCCATCATATGGTGTGTATCACACCCCAAATCCAGAGATCGGACTCACAAGAATCCCGATCGCCGAATTTGGTGTCGACAGCCTCCGTAGTACCCCATTCTTGGCTCCCAGCGTCCATAGGCCAGATTCCGATCCTAGGATCTTACAAGGAGGATTTTTCAACATACATTTATCTCGTAAGAAGCATAACCACAAGTTTAACCAAATCATAAAGGCAACATAATCATCACATATCCACTAATATAATCATCTAAATACAATGCTGAAAGGGAAATGCATATATCAAAAATCAGAGATCCAGAAATCCGCTGCACGCTCCAAGCTCAACTCTGCTATTGCAACCTAACGCCACCTGCACGCATCTATCATGCATAAGCTTATAGAAAGCTTAAAGGGTGGTGAAAGTGTGTGTATAAGGTAAGTGCCAAGTAAACAATATTAGGGTAATCAGAGTAAGCGGAAATACCGACAAGCCCATAAATCATACAATATCAGAGGAATGCGAAAACATGCTGATAGGCTCATAAATACCATCAGCCTTATCCAAATGATGCGATGCAACAATATAATAAAAACAATATCATGTACTAATGAAGCAATGTAGATTAGTTATATATTGTGGAGACAGTAAGCCAATTATTAGATGCCGATGATGCAATGCAATGAAATGACTAAGCTGGAGTGAAGTCGGGATGATAGTACGTAGTATCACAAGCTATGGGATCCATCACAAGGGGCTTATATCTAAACCAGTCCCATACCTAAATTTGGATAGCCAGAATCAATGTAGTAGACTCCTGATCTCAAGTTAGTCCCGCGCCCAACCGAAATCCTTGCCATAACGAAGGTACACAACAATTAGTTACGCACCACCAGCCCGAGTGGATAGTGAATGAATAAATGAATGAGCATGCAACTCCTACTCAATAAGTCCATAAATCAATATGGTTCCTCTCTCTTAAAAATCACCGGGGTTCATTACACTTTAAACTAGATTGTCACCCCATCGCGCACAACAAGGTGAGTGGAAGAGACCTCACTATCCGCCTATCAATATCGAGCCCGGCTCGTCGATAGCGGACCTATTCATTGAGCTGGTCAGACTCAGCCTAGCATTGCTCCCTCCTCTCGGGCAGGTAAGGCCGTACCCCCTTCCAATCGACCATGACACAGTGGGAGATGCGGCCTAACGGTATACGGCCCTTATACGCTCATGCATCCACTCGGTCTAGACGTTGGAGCAACCTCTAGAACCAAGAAGGTTCTGGGACTTTCACCCATGGATATCTATAACACCCCATGTATAACAGATTTTTGGTGTCCCATTTAGCCATCCACGAAATACCTGGGGAGGCTACGACCCTGATGTCGCTAGGGCATATGGTGGTCATGTCACACAAATGCGAGATACATGAGTCACATAGTCCAATCATGCATCAATCCTGTGCATGCCATACTCTCATGTGGGGCAACTCCACCTATCAGGGAGCCCTATGAACAACCTGCCCTATGACATATGCAATGGTCAATCATATCTAATAATAAACATGCAGATGATGGGTATGGGCATGTATTATGATGCTATGCTGTCATATACTCATAATTGGTATCAATAACTGACGTCAACAATCGGCCTCGACGATGTGAACATTTAACCAACATTGCCCCCAAGGAATGGCCACATAGAGTCAAACATATAATGGGCCCATGGCTTCACACAAAGGCCCAATATACAACACGATGGGCCTTAGTCAAGGGTTTAATACACATCACTATGGGCCTTTCACATGGGCTTAACATAGATCATAATGGGCTCTATCACCTGGCCCTCAAATGCATCACAATGGGTCCCATCACATAGGCCTCGACAATCAGAATCGGCTTATGCAATCAGCCTCGACAAATCGGAATCGGCCTCGATACTTGGCCTCGACAATCGGAATCGATCGATAATCGGAATTGGCAAATCGGTCACGTCAATATACAATCGATCACGACAATCGAAATCGATCGATAATCAAATCGGCAAATCGATCATGTCAATCAGAATCAGCAATCGGTCATGACAATCAGGATTGATCGATAGTCAGAATCGACGAATCGGTCACGACAATCGAAAATGATCGATAATCAGAATCAGCCAATCGGTCTCGTCAATCGGAATCGGCAATCGGTCACGACAATCAAAATCGATCGATAATCGGAATCGGCAAATCGATCACGTCAATCGGGATCGGCAATCGGTCAATTGGAATCGATCGATAATCAGAATCGCAAACTGGTCACGTCAATCGGGATCGGCAATCGGTCAATTAGAATCGATCGATAATCGGAATCGGCAAATCGGTCACGTCAATCGGGATCAGCAATCGGTCAATCAAAATCGATCGATAATCAGAATCGGCAAATCGGTCACGTCAATCGGGATAGGCAATCGGTCAATCGAAATCAATCGATAATCAAAATCGGTAAATCGGTCATGTCAACCAGAATCAGCAATCGGTCACGATAATCAGGATCGATAGATAGTTAGAATCGATAAATCGGTCACGTCAATCGGCAATCGGTCACGACAATCGAAATCGATCGATAATCAGACTTGACAAATCGGTCACGATAATCCGAATCGGCTGAACAAGGCCTAAGGGAAGGTCACAATGTGGGCATTAAACCATCATTGCCTACGAATGTGGCCATTAAACCAATATCGCTCCCAAGGAGTGGCTCACATAGAGCTAAACATAAAGTAGGCCCATGGCCTTACACAAAGGCCTAATGTACATCGCAATGGCCCTCATACAAGGCCCTCATACAACTACCATGAGCCATATTGTCATGCCCCAAACTCAGAAAACGGGATCACAAAATTCCCGATCGTCAAATCTGGCGCCGACAGCCTCCGTAGTGCCCCATTCTCGGATTCCGGCACTCACATGCCAGTTTTCAATCCTGGGATCCTACAAGGAGGATTTTCTAATGTACATTTGTCTCATGAGAAGCATAACCACAAGTATACCCAAATCGTAAAGGCAACATTATCATCACATATCCACTAATATAATCATTTGGATACAATGCAGAAAGGAAAATACACATATATCGAAATCAAAGCTCCAGAGGACAGCTGCACGCTCCAAGCTCAATGCTGCTGTAACCTAACACCACCTGCATGCATCTATCGTGCATAAGCTTACAAAAGCTTAGAGGGTGGTGAAAATGTGTACACAAGATAAGTGCCAAGTATACCATAAAGCCCATAAATCATACATCATCGGAATAAGTGAAAATACTGACAAGACATGAATCATACGATATCAGAGTAAGCGAAATAATACTGGTAAGTCCATAAGTGCTATCAGTCATACCAAGGCTATGCGATGCAAAACATAATAAGACAATAACAGATGCTAAGGATACAATGCAATATGCAAATCCTGACAAGTCACTAATACCATTAACCTCATCTAGGCCATATAAGTGCAAAAATATAGTAACCCAAAATGCTAAGTACTGCAGATGCAATGTGATATGCGATGCGAATGAAATGACCATGCTGGAATGTGAAGTCGGGATGATAGCACGAAGTATCACAGGTTATAGGGTTCTTCACAAGGGACTTCTATCCAAACCAGTCTCATACTTAAATTTAGATAGTCAGACATAATGTGGTAAACTCCTGATCTCAGGTTAGTCGCGCGCCCAACCGAAATCCCGGCCATGCAATGGTACACATAACAAATAGTTACGCACCACCAACCCGAGTAGATAGTGAATGAATGAATGAATAGATATGCAATTCTTGCTCAATAAGTCTACAAATCGGTACGGTTGCTCCCTGGAAAAATCACCGAGGTCTATTACACTCCATCCGACTGCCTCCTCCCTTGCTGCACAACCCAGTGAGTGGAAGAGACCTCACTATCCATCTGTCAATATCGGGCCCGGCTCGTCGATAGTGGACCCATTTAAGAGCTGGTCATACTCAGCCTAGCTTATAGCCCCCTCACTTGGGCGGATAAGGCACACCCCCTTCCAACCGTCCACGACACAGTAGGAGACACACCTCATGATATAGGCACCGATGCTCATATTCCACTCGGTCTAGACGTTGGAGCATCTCCTAGTACCAAGGAGGTTCTGAGATTTTCACCCAAAGACATCCTACGTGCCCACAGTGTTAGAACCAAGCATTTTCGGTGTCCCATCTGGCCATCCACGATGTGTCTATGGAGGCCACGGCCCTGATGTCGCTAGGGCGTACAATGATCAAGTCACATATATGTGAGATGCATGAGTCACACTATTCAGTCATGTAGCAATCCTGCGCATACGGGGTGATAATGTGGGCACTCCGTCTCCTAAGGAGTCCCATAAATAGTCTGCCCAATGGCGTATGCTATGATCAAACATTCCTCATATCATGCATACATATGATATATATGGGCATGAATTATGGAGTTATACTAAGCATTTTATATGGTGATGAACTATCTTCACAACGAAGATGGGCCTTGATGGCCTACACACAATAAGGATGGGCCTATCAATGGGCCCTAGGGAGAGTTATAATGTGGATATTTAACCAACATTATTCTTACAATGTGGACGTCAAACCGACATTGCTCTCAAGGCATGACCCGCCATAAATGTCATTACATAACCCATGGTGGAATCACACAATGCAATAGACCTTGTATACATCCCATTGGGCCTCAACCCATGGGCCTCAAATACATTAAATGGGCCTCAACCCACGGGCCCTAATACATCATAATGGGCCTTAACCCATGGGCCATAAACATATCAAAGGTGGGCCTTACAGATGGGTCTCATACATATCAAAGGTGGGCCCCAATGGATGGGCCATAACTAAATCAAGATGGGCCTTAGAATATGTCAAAATGGGCCTAATCACATGGGCCATATGCATATCATATGGGCCTCAATGGACGGCCATAAATAAATCAAAATGGGCCTCATACACATACCAAGGTGGGCCTCAATGGACGGCCATAAATAAATCAAAATGGGTCCCATACATATACCAAGGTGGGCCTCAATGGATGGCCATAAATAAATCAAAATGGACCCCATACATATACCAAGATGGGGTTCACTTGAACTATAGATCTGACTCATTCTTAGTCTCAAGCCATAAAATGATCTCTGAAAATGGTTGGAAGGTATGGATACAACCCATGCATCATGGTGGACCTTTAAGACAGACGGCATGGAATGAAGCACATGCATCAAGGTGGGGTCCATGTTCCCTTATTGGACAGACGGACTGGATTACACATACATCACAGTGGGCTCTATGCGAATGGACAGACGGCATGGATGGAACCCATGCAGCAGTGGGTCCCATTGAAAGGGCTGCATTACAATAGCAATATAGCTGGTACGTGGTAAGCCAGCCAGTTCGCTTCCAACAACAGGTGGGTTTCACCGTCCACTGCCGTGGACGGTGTGAGACACATACATCATTATGGGTCCCACGTGGGGCCCACCATAACGTTTGTCTGCACTCCAACCCATTGGTAAGGTCACACGGACCTGGATGGAAAGGAAGAACAAATTTCATATTAATCCAAAACTTTTGTGATCCCAAAAATGGGTTCCAATGGTAGACGTTAAAGCCTCACTGTTTCCTACTGTGTGGGCCACCTGAGCCATATATCTGCCTAATTTTTGGAGGGGGACCACTTCAAGAAGGGGCCCACCATTTGAACGGAGTGCATGTTGAACACACACCATGGTGGGGTCCACAGCTGGACCATGGGTCCCTAGCCCGTCAACCCGTAGCACAGGACGCGTGCACGTCCTCTCCCTGTCAGCAGTAGCAGCAACGTTGTTGTTGTTGTTGGTTTTTTTTTTTTTGAAAAAAATGAATTGTCGTGGTTTTTCAGAGGTAGGGCCCACATCAACTGAATCCAGCCCGTCCATTGCACTCTATGGCTTAAGATCGTTCTAACGAGCCTAATATCCGATGTTTTTCGGTGCATAAAAAATGTCAGGGTGACTTTCAATAGTAAAAACTAATGTTTTACATGCTATGGCCCGTCCGAAGATCAGATGGACTTCATTTTTCGGCTCAACGCCTACAACAATCCTCTGAATGGGATGGACGACATGGATTGAATACATACATTAAGGTGGGGCCTACACAATTGGCCCACCCAATAATCTAGAAATCAAGCTCATATTTGTTTTCACGTCCAGCGTCCAGGGGACGCTGGACGTTCTAGTGCATAAGAACATTTAAGGTGGGCCCTGCTCAGGTGGGCCACCACATGGCTAGGTGGTGTGGAACAACACATATAAAGTGGGCCTCACCTACCAATGACTTGGATCTAATACATGCTTCGTGGTGGGGTCCATCCAAGTGGGCGACACGACCATATCATCATACACAAAAATAAATAACTAAAAAGAGAGGTAGAAAGAGAGAAGATAGAGGGACACTCGTGATGGAGGGACCCCGACACTATTGGCCCTCCGTTTCAAGCATCCAATCATACATTAAGTGGGTCCCATTACTTGTGGGCCCATCAAACCGAAGATCAACGGTGGAGATCCTTCTCCACCCAAAATGGACGATTTAGATGACCTCTTATAATGCAAGGAAAAATAAACATCATGATAGGGTCCATGAAGAATGGCCCCATCATTGAATGATGTTGATAATCAAGGTGGGCCATCGGCCACATCAAGGGTCCAAAGTGAGATCCATACCATCAATCGGTAGGCCTCGCTTGGTTCATCATCAAAACATGAAAAATCTATCCTAATAAGCACCCACCGTTCGATCTTCTCGGTCCGTTGGAACGTCAATCTCCTTGTGCTTCACTTTGATGGAGAGGATGAGAAGTGAAAGGCTAGGATAATGGATTTTTGGGATAGAAAAGTGGGCCACACAATTCACATTTTTGTCTCCATGGGAAGGCTTGGACGTGTGCACCTCTTGCTAGCTTAGGAGTTGTGTTGAGAAATGGAAGAGAGAGAGAGAGTTGTAAGGAGAGAGAGTAATGGATGTGAGTGATGGGTGAGGTGATGGTGTACTTGACATGTATGGGTGTGTAAGAGAGAGGGTGAGAGAGAGTTGACTTGATAGTTGCTTGGGGATGGGGTGAAAGGTGATGTGTACTTGACATGAAGTGATTGATTGATGGATTGATTGATTGATTGATTGATGGGACATGTTGTAGAGATTCTCTTTGGATTACAAACGCGTGACGTTTTCTTTCAAATAAACGCCGGCTCACATCTTCTTGTCAGGATATCAGATCGGTATGCAAGACACGATATTAGAACCGCGGCGACGGTGCGGTCGTAATGGTATAAGTCTCGAGTCGAGCCGACTCTGATATACGAGACACAATAAAGGATCATGCGTAACTGCTGTCTACGCGTCGCAGGTCACCGGAATTCGACCGGGAGGACCGCGGAAGCTTATGGAACAGTATGGGCTAGGATACGGGTCTTACAGCTCTCCCCACTTAATAAAAATTTCATCCTCAAAATTTAAAACACGACACAACCAATATAGAGTTCATAAGGGAGGAAAATCCTATCGCTATAGATATAATCATTAAACACCTAAGAGATGGGGACAATGCCCATGAATATCAGCCTCTTACTCCTAAGATGCCTCGTCAGCACTATGATGATCATATTAAACCTCGGATCCTGGAACAGAAACGATCAATACTATATAGCCTCACAATCTTAACGGTAAGGAGCTATATCAGAAAATTTCTAAGTTATTCGAACTAGGGAATCTAATTATTCTAAGTTCTCAACAATCATCGAGTGAAGGGTAACTATCTGCAGATATGTGATATTATCTTCAGGTATTCCCAAGTTATGTTATGATACCAACTTCTATCACGCCCTAAACTCGAAAAATAGGCTCACAAAATTTTCGATCGCCGAATCCAGCGCCGACAGCCTCCATAGTGCCCCATTTTTGGATTCCGGCACTCACATGCCAGATTCCGATCCTAGAATCCTACATGGAGGATTTTTCAACGTACATTTGTCTCATGAGAAGCATAACCACAAGTAAACCCAAATCGTAAAGGCAACATCATCATCACATATCCACTAATATAATTATTTGGATGCAATGCAAAAAGAAAAATACATATATATCGAAATCAAAGCTCCAGAGGACAGTTGCACGCTCCAAGCTCAACGCTGCTGCAACCTAACGCCACCTACACACATCTATCATGCATAAGCTTACAAAAGCTTAGAGGGTGGTGAAAGTGTGTGCACAAGATAAGTGTCAAGTATACCATAAAGCCCATAAATCATACATCATCGGAATAAGCGAAAATACTGACAAGATATGAATCATACGATATCAGAGTAAGCAAAAATATACTGGTAAGTCCATAAGTGTTATCAGTCGTGCCAAGGTTATGCGATGCAAAACATAATAAGACAATAACAGATGCTAAAGATGCAATCCAATATGCAAATCCTGACATGTCACATATACCATCAACCTTATCTAGGCCATATAAATGTAAAAATATAGTAACCCAAAATGCTAAGTACTGCAGATGCAATGTGATATGCGATGCGAATGAAATGACCATATGGGTGATTGTAGGTTTTCAAGAAAAGAGTGTACACTCAGGTCTCAAAAATTGGGGCGTTACACGAAGACACAGAAGGGACATGATTCCATATGGGTGATTGTGGACCGATTAACAAAATCGATTTATTTTCTCCTTATCAAAGTTTTGAACTCTGTGGACAAGTTGACCAGGTTGTACATTAAGGAGATTGTGCGTCAACATGGAGTTCCTAGGGAGACCGTGTCAGACCGAGACACGCGATTCACATCTATTTTCTGGACTCGTATTCAGAAAGCAATGGGTGTGAATTGAAGTTCAGTACCACGTTCCACCCACAGACTGACGGGTAGACAGAACGGGTAAATCAGATGTTGGAAGATATGCTGCGAGCTTATGTACTGAATTTCAAGGACAATTGGGATGACTGTCTTCCTTATGCCAAGTTCGCTCATAACAATAGCTTCTAGGCAAGTATTGACATGACTCCCAATGAGGCCTTGTATGGGCGTCCCTGTCGGGCACCGCATTGCTGGGCAGAGGTTAGCGAGAAGAACTTGATTGGCCCAGAGTTAGTTCAGACGACCTCAGAGAAGATTGACATTATCAGGCGTTAACTTCTGGCAACATAGAGTAGATAGAAGAGCTACGCCAATACGAGGCGGCGGCAGCTAAAGTTTAAGGTTGGGGACCATGTATTCCTAAATGTTTCTCCAATAAAGGGAGTCCTCCGGTTTGAAAAGAAAGGGAAACTCACGCTAAGATTCATTGTCCCATTCCAGATACTTGACAGAGTGGGTGTGGTAGCGTATCACCTTGCTTTGCCCACACCACTTGCCGACGTGCACAACATATTTCATGTGTCGATGTTGAAGAAATACGTTCCTGACCCTTCCCACATTATCAGATGGGAGCAGGTACAATTGAGTAAAGATGTTACTTATGTACTGCGATCGACGCGTATTCTAGATAGGAAGGAGCAGGTGTTGCGCAGTAAAGTAATTCCACTTGTGAAGGTTATGTAGACACACCACAATGAGAAAGAGACTACTTGAGAAACAGAAGCCGAGGTTCGCAAGAACTACCCTCAGATTCTCGAGGAGTACGAAAAAGTACTAATTTCGAGGATAAATTTTTTTTCTTAAGGGCGATAGATTGTAACGTCTCCAAAAAATTCGTACAAAGACTCGAGGACCACCTCGGGCAGAAATCACTAAGGACCAAATCCTTTAGAAATTAGACGAAAATTAATTAAGTACTAAACTACTTTAATCGGTAGATTAGCTTGAACTGCTTTCTATACGTTCTGTAAGATCCAAAGCGAGTACAACCGTTAACGCTACGTTACCTAAAAACCTAAGATCAATCTCTAAACCTAGTTGCTCTCGGGAGCATCATGAAACTCCGTATCGGACCTGGACCGCGCGTCGAAAGTCCGATTACTGCGAAACCATACGATTATGACCGCCTTACTGGGCTTGACAGCCATCTCGGAAATCAAGACCTAATGATATCCAGAAACACACAACTTGAGCCCGGAGCGAAGTGTGTGAGAAACACGAATACCTTTAGAAAATGAACTGAAACTTAAGTGAATTGAGTCATTCACTTACAGGCCAAATTTAAGGTTTTAGACCATCAGATTCTGACCTAACTACACCCTCAGATCAGAAAAATTTTCCAACATAGGTCGATGTACTTGTGGCCCTGATTGAGTAACGGTGACCATTGAACTGAAACTAATCCTCCGCGGTCGATCTGTAATCCGATTGGACCAAAAACTTAACTGGACCTAGATCCAATGTCAGGGGACTTACTCCAGACCGTATATAGAAAAGGGGCTTCCAGATGTGCTCCGTTGGACCGAAACAGCCAACTTTTGGCTATAACCTAAGTATACCATGGCCCTGGGGCCATTCTCATCAGTTCTGGGCCTATATAAGGGCCTTAAACTCTCTCTCTCCCTTGCCATACGAATTTTAAAACCCTGGGAGAGAGAAAAGAGAAAAGAAAAGAAGAAAGTGAGGAGAAGAGAGAGAGAGAGTTAAGGATTGTTCTTGGAATTCGATCCCACCACTCCACGTGCTTAATCACCTCATCCGTGTCGCTATACCGGCGATTATGATTCCATTATTAGGTAAGAAATCCTAACCCTAATTTGTTTTAGGGATTCAAATAGAGTAAACGGTGAAATAGCTAACCTATTCCATGCTATAAGTTGCTGTTGTGCCGTAGACAATTGCTTAGTGTTTAAACTGAGTTCGTTACAAGTCTATCGGCGAAAGGTGCGGACTATAAATATTTAGGTTATGCTTTTCAAGGCTTTCAATATCAGTAATAATTTATGTCTGACTTGATTGCTATCACATAAGTTTTGATAAGATGTTTTCCGTATATTACACATACACATAAACTATGTTGATTTCAAATGCTTTCCATGTGTTTGTCGAAATGCTTGAATGAATATGGAATTTGGATTTGTGCTTGCCATGATTATTGATTGTAAATATATGATGGTTGTATGTGTGACAACTCCTTTGTGAAAGGACTTGTCATAATATATGTTATAACTAATGTATTACATATATATTGATATGTGTAGTCTAAGTGTTTGGTGAAATGCCTGAATGAGAAAATGCTTGTTGTAATGTATTTAATGAGGGTGTTGAGATAGGATTCTCGATCCCCTTATCCATAATTATTGTTTCCTTTAAGTAACCTATCTTACTACTATGTGATTTATGGATAAAATGCCTATGTGTGATAACACATGTACTATGTGTTTTATTGAAATGCTTAAATGAGATTCATATTTGGATTGATTGTCACATGTTGTCTTTGACTATCATATGTAAATGCTATTGTTTTGGAGTGTGATTGGGGCTACGATGTAGTCCAGGCAATCGGTAATGAGTCCCGAATCAATGGCCGAGGTCGTTTCGCCATGCAAGACATGTTCGATAAATTCGAGTCGTACGGTGATATCGATAGTGATATGCTCGTACTAGTCGAGTTTATCAAGTAACCCGATTGGCCCAATGTATATTCACCATATATGGACGCTACTGCTTGAATATAAGGTACCAAACTTACCAGTGAAGAGCCCATTTAACCTTGGTACCTCGATCCGCTAAGACTCATGAGTCGGGTATGGTGGTATGGGACACCGTGGTCGAGCTGTCGGCCTATGCTGGGGTAACGAGCCTCCCCGTAGTGACCAGTGAGCAACCCAAACTCGTGAGCCAAATATGGTGGTATGAGACACTATATTTAAGTTGCGGCCTAGGCTAAGGCGACAAGCCTTTCCCGTAGTGACCTCAAGTATAAACTGAGGCCTACGCTGTGGTGACGAGCCCTTCGTAATGACGTGAACTTACCTGTTCACTGCTTTCTAAATCAGGGGTGACGTTGCCCTATAACTTGCCTATCGCATGTGATTAACTAGGATTGACGACCCTAGATGGATCATTGTTTAGGTCAATGTTGAAAAAGGGAAGGTACCTTAGCTTCCCGAATTGCTGCATGAATAAACCTAATTAAATATCGGCTAACATGATCATGCACTGCATTGCATGTGCTTTGGCGAGGAAGCACACGTTTAGGGAGTTTGTCATGCGCGACTGTGAGATGATGTCGCTGAGGGAGTGCAGGCAAGGGCATGCATCATTACAACATATCACTCCTGCATTAACAAGAGTACTTAGGATATGACTGTTGTACTACATTATCATTACTGCTTGACTGAATTGATAACATGTTAACCTTTGCCTTATAGCTCCACTGAGTTGATCACTCACTCCCACTCTAGGATGGTGTTTTAAAACACCAACCAAACTCTATTGTAGTTGCAAGTGACATCGAGGCTTACGAGATAGAGCCTTACTTTTATGATGATGAGGAGGAGTTCTCCTATATGCAACTCTCGAGTGGGTCTATGTAGGCTTGGAGTTGCGCTATCGGGGCTACAGGAATATGGACTAGATGACATAACACTTGATCATTTTGTAAATTTTGGTATAGTACAGGTAACTATTTGACCTAGTATCATGTTCATACTCTGGGGACTTACAATCACTTATATGCTTATATGTACTTATCACAGTCTTCCTTTTGTGAAATTTAACTGTCTCTGGAATATGATATGTTGATTTGGTATAATCTCACTCATGTTTAATGCACTAATACGGATAACATTTAATCATTATTATGTACGTTGCATAAGTGATGTATTGGAACTCGGGAGTTGGGCTCCTGCTCGACCCTTGATTTTCTGGGCGTTACATGAAACTATTAAGAATATTTTGCAATAATTCAGTTGCGATTTCCTTATCTAGTAACAAGAAGTACTCATCAAGGTCGAGGCATATCGACATCAAGTATCTTATTGTAAAGGAGAGAGTTCAGAATCGTCAAGTGTTACATATCCGCTCACTAAAGGGCTCCCTATCACGTCATTTCAGGAGCATGTTACATTCATGGGAGTCATTGATTCCACATATGTTTTCAATTAGTAGAAGTTGAACATGTTTTATTTTCACAGACATTAAAGAGATCTCATTTAATAAAGTTATTTGATGATTCTGATATAAAGTTAATTTTGCTTCTCTCTAAGTATGCGCAACATAATTTGAATAAGTAGAACTACATTCATGTCTCATTGGAGACATTTGAAAGCTTCAGGACCTCTTAGGGATAGACACACATCATCACATTACGTGTGTAATCCTTATACCACACTTCCTAGTTCCAGATCTATGTCATCAAGACTATTAGTATTTGTGACTGCGCTTAGCCTCACTTCGCTTAGATTAAATGTTGTGATGAATATCGTGATTCAATACTAACAGTCTTAATGGACCAAATTGTCATAGCACTACCCGTATTATCCAACAATGTTGTTGGTTAACCATTTGGATGTTTTTTCAAATCAAAACATGTTTTTCAAAATATTTCAAAAGATTGATTATTGACAATAATCAAATGTGGCCCAAGTAGGAGAATGTAAGAATTCTATAAGGTGGGCCTTATTGATCAACAGTCTGGATTGTCCTGAGGGTTGGATAATGTGATCACATATACCAGTGGGCCCCGCTAAGTTGTGATGCATTTAGAAATTCATGTAAGGGGTGGAGTGCTACAACTGTGATGCACACACAATGTTTTAGAGGAACTAGGATTGTCAAATTCGTGTGCAGCTATAGGGAGAGGACTTTTGATGGGTTTCAAACTCCTCTGCCCTCTCCATTATAAAACAGGGCTAGGTCCCCAATCCAACACCACTGATAGAAGTTTCAGCCCCATCTCAGCTTCTCCAAGGGTGTAAAGAGAGGAAGATTTCAGTATCCTATCTACAGCAACAACGTCTCAATCAGGTACGCCCTATAAGCCCTTAGGATCTCCATATCCGATGCACAACATGGTCTATGCAATTCCGCATATAGACTTATAGATACGTGTTGCGCATGGTATATGAAATAATTTGCACAATTATGCAAAACTGCACATGTCGTTGATCTACGCATCAATCGATTGAGCGATCGAACATGCTCAAAACTATCTAGAGAATTTATAAGTAATTTTTAAATTTTTACATTTTATCAATCAATTGAGTGGAGAGTTCGATAGAT
Organism: Magnolia sinica; assembly: GCF_029962835.1. Taxonomy (NCBI): domain Eukaryota; kingdom Viridiplantae; phylum Streptophyta; class Magnoliopsida; order Magnoliales; family Magnoliaceae; genus Magnolia; species Magnolia sinica. The sequence goes on from NC_080581.1 coordinate 70,188,089, forward strand.
TGAGATTATCAAAAATTATTCAAAGACCTACATTCACAATTCACTGGATTGATCAATGGAACCCTATTCTATCTATAGATTTGAGACATCAGACAACAAGTGATGATTGAATGCTCACCATTAAAAACTCCTATGAGGACAGGAAAGTTTTGAATTAAACTGATATTTTTGTTTTCCCTTCGTGAGGTCTTTGTGACCTACTCAGTAGGTTGAATGGCAAATAGATATTGCTGTGGTCTTTAGGAAGCTTTTAACGGTGGGTGTTCAATCACCACTATTTCCTGTGATGTGGTCTGCTTAAGATTTCGATCAGCCTAAGTTTGGGCTCAACCCTTAAAATGAGCTGGAAAAGTGAATGGATGGCATGGAGAAAACACACATCATGGTGGGGCCACCGAATATTTCCAACACCGACGAGGTGTTAAAGGGATCGCGTCCAGTCCGAGGGGGAGCCGATTCGGTGTGACCCGGGCGTAGAGATATCTCTGTGGACGGGGCTGTGTGGGGGGCCAAAGAGATGTTTGTCACAAAAAGGCTATAATTAACTGAAAGTTCAAAAATCACGCAGATTCAAAATTCAGGTGGGCCACACCACACGAACAGTGGGGATTGGACCTCTCAGGTGACAGAAGTTTTGTATCAGGATGATATTTGTGCCTGCAGTTTGTCTGATATCCAAATTGTTTGGATGGAAAATAAAAACCGGGGTCAGCACCAGGAAGGTTTCTACGGTGGACGTTTCATTCCTACTGTTTCGTGTGATATGGCCCACCAGAGTGATGGATCTTCCTGATTTTTAAGGCTCCTGTCCTATTGTGGTCTTTTAAAATATATGGACGGAGTGGATTTGTCATGAACATCTCCGTGAGCCCCACATTGCCCCGGGCAGAGAAGGTCACAAGCAATTCGCTCCCATCGGAGTCCGTTTGCACAGTCCCCCATAACTCCACGTTTTTAGAATCTTTTAGAGTCTTTTGGACAAAAATAAAATAAAACCATTCGTTCATTTATTATTACTAGCCTGGTCAAGTCATCAACAGGCTAGAAGTGGGACGCGGATTGCGTCCTACCCCCGCCCGGACAGTAATCCGTCCGGGCAGGGCTCTGTGGGACCACCGTGATGTAAGTGTTTTATCTACGCGCCGTTCAACGCCTTTCTCGGATTATATATTTCAGAAAATGAAGCAGGTCCAAGGTCCAAGGCTTGAGTGGACCACAAAGTGGGTAATGAACATCCACCATTAAAAGCTTCTTGGGAGCTGGAGAAGTTTCGGATCAAGCTGATATTTGTGTTTTCGCTTCATCCACGTCTACGTGACCTTATGTTTAGATTGGATGGTAAAAACAGATCACGTTAGCCCTTAGAAAGGTTTCAACGGTGGGTGTCATTATCAGTGCAGCTTCCTTTGGTGTGGTCAATTGGAGCTGTGGACCTGCCTCATTTTTATAATCATATCTTAAAATGATCCGAGAAAAGTGTTGAAAGGCTTGGATAAAACAATTACATCACAGTGGACCCCACAGAGCCCTGCCCGGACGGATTACCGTCCGGGCGGGGGTAGGACGCAATCCGCGTCCCCAGAAGGGGGCCCTTCACTGTAAATAAAGGAGAATCCACTCCATTTTTATCTGCGATCACTTTGGCTTTCCAGCATTCACAAACTTAACAATGGAGCTCCCGTCGACGAGCCTACCTGCTGCAATTTCGTCATTTCTCCTCTGCACCATCCTTCTCTCTTCCATGGACGTATCATGGTCGATGGGATCTGCCTCTAACGTCTCCTATGAAACCGATCGTCTTGCTTTGATCAACTTCAAACATCTGATAACGGACGATCCTCTCCAATCTTTGAGCTCGTGGAACCATACTCTCCACTTCTGCCAGTGGAAGGGGGTCACATGCGGTCGCCGACATCCTCAAAGAGTCACCGCTTTGAACCTCAGTGGCCAGAGCTTGGTGGGCCCCATATCTCCTTACATTGCAAACCTCACCTTCCTCAGGATAATCGATCTCGCAGACAACAGCTTCCACGGGATGGTTCCTGGAGAGATCGGCCAGTTGTTCCGCTTGCGGCATCTTAATCTGTCCAGCAACAAATTCACCGGAGAAATACCAGCAAATCTGACCCACTGTTCAGAACTCAAAATCCTGATGTAAAGACTAATGGGAGTCTACTGTGATGTATGTGTTTTATCCATGCCATTCATTCGCTTTCCATCTCATTTTAGGGCATGATCTCAAAAATTGATAGATAGACGGATCGAATGGACCATGCCAAAGAAAACAGTGGGATTGAATGCCTACAGTTGAAAAAGTTATCGGGCCCACGGAAGTTTTGGATCAAGCTGATGTTTGTGTTTTCCCTTAATCCAAGTCTTTGTGTCCTTATGAACAGGTTGAATGACAAATAAAAATCATTGTAGAACCTAGGTAGGTTTCAATAGTGGACATCATTTCCCCCACTTCTTACTGTGGTGTGGTCCACTAAAGCTTTGAATATGCTTCGTTTTTGCATTCATGCACTAAAATGAGCTGTAGAAAAGGATGGATGGCATGGATTAGCACATACACACTGCATCCTGTGGGGTGGTCCACTTGAGCTTTGAATATGCTTCTGTTTTACATTCATGCACTAAATTGAGCTGCAAAAAAGGATGGACGGCATGGATTAACACATACACCACGGTGGTCCCCCTGGTGACATGGTCCCCAGGCAATCCCCTTCCCAAATGCGCAGGCCCAGTAGCAGTTTTTCTTCATCCAAGTGTACGGTCAAAATAAGATGAGTGCAGATAGACAAAGCCAAATTCCTGGCTATAGAATGCTCTCTCTTTAGCTTAGGTCTTTTCGTTTTCCTTTTTTATTCATGTCATGTGTTATCCCCTGCTCTTTGCTTTTCCTTTTACTCTTTTTCTTTATATCGAGTCTTCCACCACCTTTTCTTTTATCTTCCTCTTTTCCTCTTTTTTCTTTATATCAAGCATTCCACTACCATTTGCTTTATAATTTTCTCCTTTTCTTTATACCGTGTCTTCCACTTCCATTTGCTTTTTTGTCTTCCCACGGCCTTTTCGGCATCAAAGCAAGCTACGTTGATATATGGATCAGCTCCGTCTACGTTGTTTTAGACCCTACAAATGTTTGGGGCCGTTGTGGATGGCCCCTGAATTAAAATTCAGTCAAAATAGCCTAGAACAGCTATAAAATGCAAAAGGAGTTGGTTATACTCTGAGTCAGTCCCAGACACATCTGAGTCTTAAAACCATGTGTGGGACCCATCATGATATGTAAGTGGCATCCAACCTGTCCATCATTTTTGCCGTATCATATTAACATGTTAATGCAAAAATTGCGATGATCCAAGACTCAAGTGTGCCACATCACAGGAATTATGTGAATGGGATGCAACGGTGATTTGGATGAATCGCTCTTCAGGAGTGAAATCCGCACGGACCGTTTGTTAAAGGCCAGAAATAAGGAAAATAAATCGAATCAGTACGTCCCCACGCACATTCCAAACACAAGATACCCAATACAGTAAAGTAATTTAAAGATTTATGCAAATGAAATACATGCAGCTTATAAGGTTGTCAACAGATCAGGCTCGGGTCAAGTCCTGTAATACTTGTACCAGAGTTAATTAATATTCACTTGCAATAGCTGTAAATCAAGAATGTTCTGATTGCAAACATACCTTTTGTTATGTGAGAATATGCGAATGCCCCGTTATTGAAGTGGGGCTATGCAATAACCCCTTTTTGTTCTTGTGATGATGGTCCATTAAGAAACATGTATAAAGTGCCAAGATCTGAATGATTTGTGGAATTTTATGGAAGTATAGTTCTGGTACATTGTCTAGTAATAAGAGGGTAAAATTCTTGCAAGTTAATTATGCAGAAGATTTCCATTGTCACGAACATGGCTTCATGGTAAGATCATCTTGAGAATGCCTCTGATTTGCCCCAACATGGCTAACTGATGTAGAGTGGGTTGCGAAAACTTTCATGGAAAAGATGGCCCAAAGAAGGCCTGATTGGATGCAGAAGTGATAAAGACAATTAGAACCCTAAAGTAAGCGTATCTCGTAAATCAGAATGAATTATTTGACATATAATATATGATTTCGGGGTAGGAGAAGCTACTTAGGCAACCAACCCCACTACGCCAGGTTACCCATGCCGGATTTATGAGATTCCATCATATCAATGGTCGAAAGTTTATTTTATTTTTATTTTTATTATTTATAGTAAGTTTTAATTCAATCATAACTCTTAATCCTGTGAGTTTTAGGAATCGTGTCCAACATAAAAAGGACTTGGATAAATTAAGAGAATAACGTGGTTAGGCCAAATTGGACATTTACTATTTTTGGCCAAAAACATAAAGTCTAGTAGAAATCATGACCGTCTATAAATAGAAAGTCACATTTTTAGGGAGTTTGAGTTTAAGTCTTATTTTGAAACTATTTCATAAATTTGATATAATTATTTAAATTATTGTAATTCGTTTTTATCATCAATCAATTTATTTTTTAATTTATTAGAATTTATTTCTATTTTCTTATTTTGTCTCGTGGATTCGAGATATCTCTGTGAGGAGTTCAAAGAAGTTTCATGGATTCAGAGTGATTATCCCCTGAGAAAGACGGTGATCAACATCATCATATCTATCCCTCTATTAATTGGTATTAGAGCAATGACTCCACTTAGGCTAATGGTAAATAACGAAGTAATAGACCAAAATCCCATAGACGGTAATGCTGGATTCTTTATTTTTGAAAAGAATAGAAGCTTTCCACTAGGAGAGTTAGTTGACTATGCAAAAGTTACAAGTATTCTCGATTGTATTATGGATATACTAATTCCGCCCCGAGCCCAAGGTAATGCTCAGCGCCAGTGGTTGTTGTACGGCATAACCCCGATTTCTACAGGGCACTTCCGCAGGTGAATCGTTACGCTATCCCAAATGAGTCGAGCTCTAGCGACGAGGACATCAATGACGACTTTTTCTAATAACCAGTTCATGGAGGCGATCAGCTAGAACGTGCTGAAAAAGATTATTAAGGTAAGGCCAAACTCAGTTTTAATGGCTTATTATGTGTAGATTATTTTCTCGACTGATTAGCTAAAGTAGAACGATACTTTGGTTACATGGACGTACTAGAACATAAAAAAAGTGAAATTAATAGTATTCAAATTAAAGTTTGGTGCTTCTGTATAGTGGGAGCAATTACAACTCACATGTGCTCGACAGAACAAGGCACCCATCGGATCATGGCCACAGATGAGACGCCTTCTTCGATTACGATTCCTCATTAGTAATTATGAGTAGATATTATTCTAGCAATACCAAAATTACCAACAAGAGAATCAAACCATTACAAATTACACCAAAGAATTCCAGTAGTTGACAATGAGGAATGACATGTTAGAAACCGAATCATAAAAGGTAGCAAAGTCTATAAGTGGGTTACGATCAACAATTCAGCACAGGACTGAATTTAGATGTACTTGATCGGGACTGTGGATGAAACGGTTCAGTTGGCAAGTAGGGCAGAAACATAGCTTCTAAGAGTCCGTACTTGGTTTTATCTTTTGACTCAGCCCCACATGATGGATCGCACACAAGATTTAGAGCTTGCACAAGGAAATGAATCAATAGGAGGACGTCATCAATCTCCTACAACTACAAATCATGACACGTGGAGTGGTCCATCTAGGCCTCAACGTGTGGCACCCAAAGTAGCGAGTCCGAGTAGGATTCTAAATCTTTATGGTCAGCCAAGGGTGAATACTTGTTTCCGATGTGGCTAACTGGGCCACTTATCAAATACTTGCCCTCAATGTCCCATAGCCTACTTGACCATTAACGAAGATGGTACTGAAGGTGGTGCAGTGGCAAAAGGCCTTAGGTTTGATAAAGATGAACAAGCCACTGAGAAAGGAGCTGGTGACTAAGAATGGTTGGCCGATGATCATGGCATATGCATCTGCCGATTCACTTCCCTTAATCAATGAGCACTTTTGCTAAAACCATGGCTTAGTAAAACAATAGCTTTCCTTCTATATTTGATCCTGGTAGAAGAAACCAAAATTTACAAGTGCCAAAGACATAGACAGTGCACCAACTATGACTAAGATGAATTCTAGATGGCCCACTTGACCTTTTTAGAAAGACGAAATGGTCTAAAAGGAAGATTGGCTAATCATAATTCATGCAGATCTATGCACACTCTTCTACTTCCCATAATGTGCTATACGCATCAATATCATGATTTCAGTGTTGAGTGGTCAACACACAAGGAGAAGAAAATACGAGATGTGCATTAATAAATCTCAACATAAATACAATGTGTAGATACATGTTGCGCCTGGATTAGGAAATAATTTGCACAACTATGCAAAACTGCACATGCCGTTGATCTACGCATCAATTGATCGAGCACTCATGTTCGAGCGATCGAACATGCTCAAAATTATCTAGAGAATTTACAAATAATTTTTAAATTTTCAAATTTTATCAATCAATTGAGCGGAGAGTTCGATAGATTGAGATTATAAAAAATTATTCAGAGACTCATATGTTTAATTCATGGTTCACTGGATTGATCAATGGAACCCCTATTCTATCTATAAATTTGAGACATCAGACAACAAGTGATGATTGAATGCTCACCATTAAAAAATCCTATGAGGATAGGAAAGTTTTGAATTAAACTGATATTTTTGTTTTCCCTTCATGAGGTCTGTGCGACCTACTCAACAGGTTGAATGGCAAATAGATATTACTGTGGTCCTTAGGAAGTTTTCAACCGTGGGTCTTCAATCACCACTATTTCCTGTGATGTGGTCTGCTTAAGATTTGGATCCGCTTAATTTTGGGCTCAACCCTTAAAATGAGCTGGAAAAATGAATGGACGGCATGGATAAAACACACATCATGGTGGGGCCACCAAATATTTCCAACCCGACGTGGTGTTTGAAGGATGGCGTCCAGTCCGAGTGGGAGCCGATTAGGTGTGACCCGGGCGTAGAGATATCTCTGTGGACGAGGCTGTGTGGGGCCAAAGAGATGTTTGCAACAAAAAGGCCACAATTTACTGGAAGTTAAAAAACCAGGCAGATTCAAAATTCAGGTCGGGCACACCACACGAAACAGTGAGGATTGAACCTCTGGTGTGATAGAGGTTTTGTATCAGGATAATATTTTTGCCTATACTTTATCTAAGTGTTAATATCCCTATGAATGGTTTGGATGGAAAATAAAAATCAGGGTCAACTCCACTAAGGTTTCAACTGTGGACGTTCCGTTCCCACTGTTTCGTGTGATATCGCCCACCTGAGTTATGGATCTTCCTGATTTTTAGGCTCCTCTGTCTTATTGTGGTCTTTTAAAATATATGGACCGAGTGGATTTTTCATGACAATATCAGTGGGCCCCACACAGCCCCGGGTAGAGAGGATCATAGGCAATTCGCTCCTATCCGAGTCCGTTTGCACAGCTCACGGAACTGCACGTTTTTAGAGTATTTTGCAATATTCATTTATTATCACTAGCCTCGTCAGGGGACTCCCCTGCCACCAGCCAACGGTTGGTGGTTGGTGCTCTGTCGGCCCCACCATGACGTATGTGTTTCATCTATGCCGTCCATCTATTTTTCTATGTCATTTTGTGGTATGCGACCAGAAACGAGGTACATCCAGATCTGAAGTGGACCACATTATAGGAAACAGTCTTAAATGAACGTTGACCATTAAAAGCTTTTTGGGGGCCATAAAAGTTTTGGATCAAGCTGATCTTTGTTTTTGTCTTTCAACTGGGTCTGTATGACCTAATCAACAGATTGGATTTCAAATAATACAGTGGGCCTTAAGAGGATTTTAATGGTGGATATTCAATCACTATTTTTTTGATGTAGTGTGGTCCACCTGAGATTTATATCCCTCTCATTTTTGGAATCAAGTACTAAACTGATCTGTAAAAATGGATGAACAGAATGGATGAAACACATACATCATGGTGGGGCCCACAGAGCACCGGCCATCAGCCACGGGGCTGGTGGCAGGGGAGTAGCCAATCCGTTTCCCTCGTCACGTCATCAACGAACCAGAAGTGGGCCCTTCACTGTAAATAAAGGAGAATCCACTCCATTTTTATCTGCGATCACTTTGGCTTTCCAGCATTCACAAACTTAACAATGGAGCTCCCGTCGACGAGCCTACCTGCTGCAATTTCGTCATTTCTCCTCTGCACCATCCTTCTCTCTTCCATGGACGTATCATGGTCGTTGGGATCTGCCTCTAACGTCTCCTATGAAACCGATCGTCTTGCTTTGATCAACTTCAAACATCTCATAACCAACGATCCTCTCCAATCTTTGAGCTCGTGGAACCATACTCTCCACTTCTGCCAGTGGAAGGGGGTCACATGCGGTCACCAACTTCCTCAAAGAGTCATCGCTTTGAAACTCAGTGACCAGAGCATGGTGGGCCCCATATCTCCTTACATTGCAAACCTCACCTTCCTCAGCATAATCGATCTTGCAGAAAACAGCTTCCACGGGATGATTCCTGAAGAGATTGGCCGTTTGTCGCACTTGCAATCTCTCATTTTGTCCAATAATACATTCTCTGGAGAAATTCCAGCAAATCTGACCCACTGCTCCGAACTCAAAGTCCTTGATTTGCTCGGGAACCAGCTCACAGGGAGGATTCCAACTGAGCTTGGCTCTCTATTGAAGCTCACCTCTTTGTTCCTTAGTTACAACAGTCTTACAGGAATCATCCCGACTTCACTTGGAAACCTTTCATCCCTCACTTTCCTTCGTCTCACGAGTAATAGGCTTGAAGGCAGCATCCCAGAAGACCTTGGTCGGTTGGTGAGGTTAAGTATTCTTGACATTGGTTTAAATGAATTGTCAGGTACGATTCCACCCCAACTATACAATATCTCCTCTATTAACGTTTTGGAAGTGGTAGGGAACAAATTGCATGGAAATCTTCCACCAAACTTAGGCCTCACTCTTCCTAATCTCGAAGAGCTTTACGCCGGACTAAATCAATTCACAGGATCCATACCGGTTTCATTATCCAATGCCTCAGGACTTGTACTTATTGACCTTGGTGGTAACAGAATTAGTGGTCCCGTGCCTATGAATTTTGGAAGACTCAAGGGTCTCAACTGGCTAAATCTAGGTAGCAATCAGCTCGGACTTGGGAATGCTCGTGACTTGAATTTTCTCGATTCTTTGACCAATTGCAGTAGCTTACAGGGACTACAAATAGGCAATAACCGTCTCAGTGGTGTGTTGCCCGACTCCATGGCTAATCTTTCGACCCAACTGACATTGCTGAATATTGCAAGTAACAGGATATTCGGAAACATCCCATCTGGGATTCAGAATCTTGTTGGACTAACAGCACTAATAATGGGACAGAACTTTCTAACAGGTAATATTCCTATTGGTGTTGGGAAGCTTAACAAGGTGGAGGAACTTTACTTGCAAAGAAATGAATTATCAGGGCAAATTCCATCTTCTTTGGGCAACGTCACCCGACTGTATAAACTCGTTTTATACGAAAATAATCTAATGGGGAGAATACCTTCAAGTCTCGGAAATTGTACATACATGCAGTTCATGCGCCTCGGAAATAATGATTTTAGTGGTAGCTTGCCCAAACAACTTTTCAGCTTTACCTCTTTAATTCAACTCCATGTTGGAAACAATTTTTTTACCGGTAATCTGCCGGTGGAAACCGGAAACTTGAAAAGTCTCCAGACACTGAATGTTGCTAATAACAAATTGTCAGGAGAAATTCCAAGCTTGTTAGGCAATTGTCTTAGCCTAGAGTATCTCTGGTTGGATGGGAACTTCTTTCGGGGATCAATTCCTTCAGCATTTAGTACTCTAAGAGGCCTTCAATCCCTGGATCTTTCATCTAACATCTTGTCTGGAAAGCTTCCACAATACCTGGAGAACCTTTCTGCATTGCAGTATCTAAATTTATCTTTCAACAATTTCGAGGGTGAATTACCAAAACAAGGGGTCTTTGGAAATGCCAGTCAAATTTCAGTGCTTGGAAATAGTAAGCTTTGTGGGGGTATACAAGAATTGCAATTGCCAGCATGCTCTCGCCAAGTTTCCAAGAAAGGGGGGATATCTCTTGCTTTAAAAGTGAAAATCTCGATAATTAGTGTTGTCATGTTTCTTATTTCACTATCATGTTCCTTTACCACTCTTTATTGGGTAAGAAAGTCAAGACGGAAACCCCTTGATGTTCCTTCTTTGGAGGATCCTTTCATGAACGTGTCATATGCAGAGCTCTATAAAGCGACAGATGGCTTCTCTTCTGCAAATTTGATTGGCGGTGGAAGTTTCAGTTCTGTATATAAAGGAAACCTAGATCGAGATGGAATTGTTATTGCAGTGAAAGTCCTCAACCTTCAGCAGCAAGGAGCTACGAGGAGCTTTATGGCCGAATGTGAAGCCTTGAGAAATGTTAGGCATCGGAATCTTATTAAAATCTTAACTTGTTGCTCAAGCATTGATTTTAAGGGCAATGAATTCATGGCTTTAGTTTTTGAGTACATGCCCAATGGAAGTCTAAGCAAGTGGCTGCACAGAGATGGGCATGATCAGTTGGGGAGGAATTTAAACTTTATTCAAAGGTTAAATATAGCCATTGATGTTGCTTCTGCACTGGATTATCTACATCACCATTGCCAAACACCGATCATTCATCGTGATTTGAAGCCGGATAACATTCTCCTCGATGATGACATGATTGCTCATGTGGGTGACTTCGGGTTAGCGAGGTTCCTATCTGACGTTCCTCAAACCAGCTCAGTTGGCGTGAAGGGATCTACTGGGTACATCGCTCCAGGTAACTATTTCATCTATTTTCTTTTATTTTATTAAGTATGTCCTGTGAAGTTATAAATGTTTTTTCAAGTGGTTCTCTAGCCCACACAAACCTCATGCCAGACTTGGGTGCCACATGATATCTAACCATGTGGTAAATTGATGTTGTGGCCGCTACCATAAAGATAACCTTTTGCAAATGTGAGCTTGTTCCACTCATAGTGACTGCTTACCAAAAAAATACTAATTCAAGGCACATACCTAGCCTGGCTGATGAGTGGATTGCCTGACTTTTGCAGACTTTCTTCTTAGAGGACCTGTCACATCTCAAAAAATGTGCTAATATGTTAGCACGGTTTTGTGCTCGGGGTAGCAAAATTTTAATTTTAAATTAGTAGGAAACAGATAAGGCTTTAATTAGCATAGACAATAAGTAAATTAGTTAATGCATATTTAGAGGAGAAATGTTCATGTGCTACATTGTATGTGATCTTTCACAGTCAGTGCTTTCTTTCTCACCAATGAGCTTTCTACTTGTAAATGTATCAATTGTATAGAAACCTGAGCCATGCAAACAATGGCTCTAACAAAAATATCACTTGGGTGAATAAAATTGGACCAAATGAGATATTAGGTGAGCCATGATCTTATTTAGTTAGACAATTCGAATGTTCATTAATTTTGATGGTTCAGGCTTTTGAATGAATGGACCATCCTAGTTTTTGTCCCAAGTCAGGTGCACCCACCTTTTGCAGGATGGATATTCTATACCAAGTAACACATTGTTCAGAGAAAAACATTCTATTCCAAGTAATACATTGTGGATTATCAAATGAATGGATGGATTTTCTTGGTGGCATATGTACAACAATAGTAAACTATGCCATTGTGGCACACATTCATAAAATCAGAGCCATCCATCCACCAGGGCCCATTTCAAACAAGCATTGGGCTAACATCATGTTTCTGGGTTGAATTGATAAGACTGATGTACATGGATCAGCTACATGCGCCTTAATTATCAAACATCAGTCATATAGCTCTAAGTTTCCAATTTTTCTCATGCTCGAGGCCCAATTGATTAATGGAACTTTTCTATCTTAGTCTACTAATTTCATAGTGGGTCCAACCTGTTCAATGGCACACATTTATGCATTCCACATATGACGGAGGCTTGTTCATAGGTGGGCTCTTGTTGGTATGTTGCTTGGCCTAATTGCTCTGGTGATCAAGTAGGTGACTTGTGCATGTTGAATGTGGACCACTGGTAAATCCTCTAATCGTTTTTTTTTCTAGTACAACTTTGGTAAATGTTTATGATAAATCCTCTAAATTTCTTTTTTCCTACTATAATTCTTGCATGCATTTAGATAAGACCATCCAAAATTCTAGGCCATAGCACATTCGTAGATGCAAGTGAGAGTGTGTTCCTATAGCTATAGATAGTAGGATTCTGAAAGCTAATCAAGTAATAATATATATATATATAACATTAATAATAAGATCAGAAATGAGTACCGCCTCTCAAACCAAAGTTCATAGCACATCAATTAATATTAGAAATTTTGACCTTCAGGAAAAGCAAAAATGTTAATTACTTGTTTAAATGTGGAATACTCGCTCCCTCCTTGTGTCTCCTTCAAAATTCAAAATCTAATTTTATTTTTATTTAAATAGTTGCTTTCATGCAAATATGATATTTATAAATTACAGAGTATGCGATGGGCGCTAGAGCATCTACACAAGGCGATGTTTACAGCTATGGAATCCTTCTATTGGAGATGATAACCGGAAAGGGACCAACTGATGACAAGTTTAAAGATGATCTAAGCCTTCATCATTTTGCTAAGTTGTCATTGCCTGAACAAGTTATGGACATTGTTGATCCAGTTCTCTTAGAAGAAGCCAAAGTTACTCAAGGCAGCGGAAATCATACTAACACAAGAAAAAGAATGCATGCTTGCTTAATTTCAATGGTCAGAATTGGTGTGTTGTGTTCTGCAGAATCTCCAAGAGAACGAATGGAGATGAAAGATGTTGTCACAGAAATGCATGCAATCAAGGATTTATATCTGGGTGTCAAGATTCAGTAAGATGAACAAGTTATGTTACAACTGTCAGGTGAAGATCCATCTTACCTCAGTTATTACTGAGATATTATTGGTAGTTATATTGAGAAGATTTCAAAATAAAATGAGCTTGTTGAAAATACTTTTCTTAACGAGTTTTAGATATATTTAGTATTGGCATAGGAGTGTGCTTTTAATATTTACGGTGAATGATGGAAATATGTCTTCTTCTTTTTTCTTTCTTTCTTTTATTTCATGTAATTCAAAGAGAGATCATGAATGTAATGAGACATAGACATCATCTTTTTACATTAAGAATACTATTAGGATATTGAGATGTTTAATAGCTGTGACATTTTTTCAACTCTTTTCAAAATGTCATCACAATCCAGTGGAAGTGCTCCTGCAATTGGATTACCCACTGGAGAGTAATCTGAGGAAGTATTCATCAAGTGATTCCCATTAAAATATTGTGTTGTTTTGCCATGAATATGAAACATGGCTATACTTTCAAAGCAAATTGATCAGTTTCATTGATGAAGGTGGCCGCAACGACAGTAATTGAGTGCAAGCTCATACCTAGGAAGTGGATTACATGGATGAAGATGATAAACGACCAAAATCCACTCAAACCCGTTTGCATAAGCTCTTCCTCTGTCTATTTTTATGTGCAAGATGCATAGCCAACGCTTATATTTATGGAAAATGATAAGCTGACTCATCTCTTACAGCTGCCCCAATCAGGAAACGGATTGGCTACTCCCCTTGCCACCGACCAATGGCTGATTGTCGGTGCTCTGTGGGCCCCACCATGATGTTTGTGTTTCATCCATCCCATCCATCTAATTTTCTAGATCATTTTACGGCATGGAACCAAAAATGAGGTATATTCCAATCTCAAGTGGACCACATTACAGGAAACAGTTTTTAATGAATGTCGACCATTAAAAACTTTTTGAGGGCCATAAAAATTTTGGATCAATCTAATCTTTGTTTTTTCTGTTCATCTGAGTCTGTATGACCTAATCAACAGATTGGATGTCAAATAAACAGTACAGTGGGCCTTAGGAGGATTTTAATGGTGGATATCCAATTACTCTTGCTTTCCTGTGGTGTCGTCCATCTTATATTTATATCACTCTCATTTTTGTATTGATCCCTAAAATTATCTTTAAAAATGGATTAACGGAATGGATGAAACATATACATCATGGTGGGGCCCACGGAGCACTGACAACAGCCACCGGTCAAGTGGCAGGGGGAGTAGCCAATCCGTTCTCGCCCAATCAAGTCCCACCGCGTGGGGTCACCGTGTAATCTACGTCCAAAATCAAAATACATGCGTGGTCCACCCGATAAGTTGTTGGAAATGACTTTTAAATTAGTACATTCATTGACGGGCTTATCAAATGAATATTCTCAATTTCGCACAGGTGTGTCACTGGCACATGTGGGCTGTTTATATTGGACCCTTGACTTCCTGGACTTCGGTAATGTGTATAGGTGAAACACGTCTGATGTATGTATTATCCATGACATCTCTTCATTTTGCCTGATATGCTCATAATGGGGCATGAGCCCAAAAATGAGATAGATTCAAAGTTCAGGTGGACCATATTCTAAGAAGTAATGGAGACTGAACTTCTGCCAATGAAAACTTCTTACTGGTCACAGATGTATTGGATTAAGCTGATATTTGTCTTTTCTCTTCTTTCATGTCCGTGTGACCCTGTGAACAAGATAAATGGCAAATAAACATTACGGTGGGACCAAGAAGTTTCGACCCTAGCATCATTATGACCCTGTTTTTTGTGGTATGGTCTACTTTAGCTTTGGATCTGCCTCATTATGGCTCATGCCCTAAGACGATGACAAGAAGCAGAATAGATAAAACACATACATTATGGTGGGCTCCACATAAGTTCTGTACATATAGACAGCACTGACATAAGTGATGTGTTCTACACTAAGCAATCCAAGTTCCCTTGTGTTTTCCACATGCGTGTGGATATACGCGTGCACTGTTGCAACGAGAAGTACAAAAGCTCTCTTCTTGTGGTTGAACGGACACGCCACCATTTGAAATATTTGTATGGCCACAGTTTCTTATCAAGCTAAGTTTTTGGTGTTTTTACTTCATCCCAGAATGACCTTATAAACAGTTTGGATGGCATATAAACATCAAGGTAATTTTAGAAAGGTTTCACGAAACTCTCTTACTTTTCATCTACGGCCCACTTGATTTTTAGATACACTTCAATTTTAGTCTGGTGTCTTAAAATGAGCTCT
Source organism: Magnolia sinica (assembly GCF_029962835.1). NCBI lineage: Eukaryota > Viridiplantae > Streptophyta > Magnoliopsida > Magnoliales > Magnoliaceae > Magnolia > Magnolia sinica. The sequence continues at coordinate 70,203,309 of NC_080581.1, forward strand.
CACCATGGATGGACGGTGTGAATTTCTCACAAACATCACGATGGGTCCCACCTAATATTCTGCGGAAACTTAGCTGCAGAGGCTTTAGCAGGAAATCCTCGTCCAACTATCCTTTTCAGCGATATTTTGACGAGAAAATTTGTAGCCATTATCACTATCTCGTGCTGGAACGCAGATTAGCTGCGACCCCAGAACGAGCCAGGTGGTTGCAACCCTGACCATGGGGCCCACCCCGATGTATGCAGTTTATATCCGATCTGAGGATCCATTTTTCTGGCTTAATTCATGATGTGGTCCTGAAAATGAATCAGATACAAATCACAGGTAGACTACAACACAGGAAAAAAATGTCCATTACACTACAAGAAAAGGGGGCTTTAGCCTCGGTTCAAAACTGTGGCTAAAAAGGTTAAAAACTGAGGCTAAAGCCTTTAGCCTCAGTTTTGCCTCAGTTATCCGAACCGAGGTTGAAACCCCTGTGGCTAAAGCCTTCAACCTCAGTTAAGTGAAGCTAAAAGAACCTTTTTAGCTTCAGTTTTCTCGAAACGAGGCTAAATCAAAATTTTAGCCTCCATTGTTTCCAACTGAGACTATATCCAAATTTTAGCATCAGTTGCCTCCAATTGAAGCTAAATCTATTTTTAACTTCAGTTCTCAACAACCGAGGGTAAAGCCTTTAGCCACAGGAGCTGTAGTCTCAGTTTAGGTAACTGAGGCAAAACTGAGACTAAAGATGGATTTAGCCTTTGTTGGCATCAACTAAGGCTAAATTCACTTTTAACCTCATTTCTCTATCAACAAATGATTGAGCCTGTGCATATTTCACCCATTTAACATTCATCAAGACAATAATCAGCACAATATCAACAAAACAATTAATTTACCAAAACAAACTATAAGTGTCTTCCTTTCCTAGCCTTCCACCCACAACATCTTTGAGAGAGTAAGATGAATTTACCAAAAAGAAAAAAAGAGTACAAGCAAGTGACCTGTAGCATCTTGTCTATGAACCTTGCAGCATTAGTGATCTCAGTTACTATTCTGATTTCTTCCAATGTAGCACCCGCCTTACCATATGCGATATTCTCCTTTATAGTAGTTGTGAATAAGATGGACTCTTGGCTAACAAGACCAATCTTCTCTCTGATCCATCCAAGCTGCAGCTTCTTCAAGTTGATGCCATATATGAGCACTTCACCAGCTTGGGGGTCATAGAACCTCTCCAACAGGCTGATCACTGTCGACTTCCCACTGCCGCTCTCTCCAACTAGAGCCACAGTCATGCCGCTTGGAACATGCAACGAGAACCCAGAAAATACATGAATGTCAGGTCTTGCAGGGTAGCTAAAGCAAACATCTCTCAGTTCTATATCACTGTAGATATCTTCCAACACAATTCCACTTGTGTCGTATGAGTTGATCTCTGGTTTCCGTTTGATGGTCTCAAACATCTTGTATGCTGTTGCTCGCCCTGCTGGAAATGCATTCACAGAGGGGGAAGCTTGGCCTAGGGACCTGGTTCCAAAAAATAAAAAAGCAAGATTGTTCTGATCCATTTTTTTGTGTGTGCAGCAAAAAGGAAGATTAAAATACCTGAAAACCTCTTATAATTATTTTAGAATTGATGGGGTGTTTTATAGTCTTGTAATTGCAGACTCTTAATTGTCCATAGCACAAAGATCACACGAATTAGAATATCCTGTCCATCCAAAATTTGGACTTAAGTTTATAGCCATCCAAATTCCAACCACTGAATGGGAAGGTTAGAATGGTCTGATCAAAGTGCTTCCCTACAATGGCAGGCAATACATCACTGTCTTTACGAAATAGATGTTCGAAATTGTTGACTGAAATATATTTCAAAAACAGTCCTAACTGTTCCTTTCATAGGCGTTTGATCCAATGGTCAGAACCGCCTGATCATTGTGATCTTAACATGTGTGCAGAAGGGAACAGGAAGTGGAAACTACAAGCTTTTCTGCAATTGACAAGCACCATGCAAAGTTTAGGTATCAATTTTGATAGACTAGAAAAGTCACAGTTACAAAGACATGATAACAAAACCCAAAATATGTAGGAATTAGGCGGCTACAGCCAAAGAAATTAGAAATAAAAACTGATATTCTGAAAAAACGGCATCAACTTGATGGAGCAAACTTAAGAAACCATTTCCGTGCTAAAATAAGTAAACATAGATTGTAACAGATGATTTTACTGATTTTGTTAACAACATATTCAGTGATTTCAAAATCTTAGACAGCTTATCTCTAACAAATCTAGAACTCATGAAATGTGTATACCTTTGCCAACCTTGCTCTCAAGAGCTTTCAACGTCTTAAGAGATGTTGTGAGATCATTAGCCCAAATGTTACGACCATCAACAACTCCAGCAAACAGATACTTGCTGGGAGGAAAACCCAAACTCTTGATCAATTCAAGGGTCTTCTCTCCACGAACCAGATCAAACTCAATAGCCGAGATGCCCTTCGATGACGTGATAGTCCTACAACCAGGTCAGAGAACTGGGTCAGGTCAAAAAAGATGGTGAAGAAAGGCTAAATCAAGCAGATCATGATGAACTAATAATATTGGATATAAAATGCCAACAGACTTATATGCTCCAGCCGGCACATCAGCAAAGTAGGTCTCAACAATAACCTTCAGACCAGATAAGGACTCTTCCATCTATAAATAAGCATCTGCAAATGCTTTCAGTTGATGAAAGTCCAAATCCAGCACAAGCTTTGGCTCATCGAACTGCACCCAAGTAGCCCCAGCTGCTTTCAAGTCAGCCAAAACCTCTCTGCATTGATCAGTAGAAAACAAGAAAAAGAATCAATTGCCTAAATCTAACAAATTTTTTGCCTTTACTCAAAACACCACAGCTAGATAGAGGCTGTCAATCTGTCACCTCTAGTACAGATATAACACCATAACTGCCAAAAAAAAAAAACTTAAAACTCTAATAGGAATTCAAAATCAGAAATCTAAAGATAATGCTAAAAGTAAAAAACCAGTACTTATACAACAAGGGCAGCCCAATAACTAGCATTCATGTGTAGGGGTTAGGTGTGAGTGCGAGGTACTAATAGGAATATAGTTGGCAAGTTACTAGAAAGACATTTTCAAACCGAAGCATGTCCTCCACATCAGATTCCTCAAACCGAAGCAGCCTTTCAATTTGTGGACACATTGTTCCATGAACCAAACTGTCTCAAGCTCCACATGTGTCTGACAGATCATGTTATGAGACAAAGAATCTTCAGTGAGCTTCAAAAGTTGGGCCTCAACCTAGTGCAGTGTACCATCAAGTGATGTGGTAGCTTAACCCGGGCTAGGAGATACTAAACCATAAGCAGATCAGCCCATTGATAACATAACTGGTTTAAAAATTCAAATGCAAAGCAGATCTCACCTTAACAACAGTCTGGTCATATAGAAGTGGCAATAATTCAGGAAGAAGCCCCTTAATAAGGTTTGGCTTATTGTGACCTGTTGTACTCAAAGCTAAGACAGCTGCGCGTCTAAAAGAACCACTAATATATCAATATTGCAACAAAAGTAAGTGTTGTTCAAGTCCAACAGAGAGAGAGAGAGAGAGAGAGAGAGAGAGAGAGTATTTTTAAAGGAAAAATGCTATGTAATTACATTTGTACAATTTAACTCCGATAATTAATCATCGAAGATTTTCACATCCTCGTGTTATCCATCATCATCTTAGCCTTTCTCCCAGCAATTTGGAGTTGGCTTTTTATACGGATGGAAATATAATATCTGATTTCAAAAAATAAAAGTCTGTATATCCACCCCTCCAACACCCAACTGAAAGGACAATGCCACACCTATCATATAGAGCAACTAAATACAAAAGCAAAGTAAGGAGAGAGTGTGGTTCCAGCCAATTGGGTGCAGCTTCAGTGGATCCCTAACTGTGGGGCCAACAGTGATATATTTTCCCTACATCTCCAGTCCATCTGTTTTGACAGCTCATTTTAGGGCATGATCGAAAAAATGAAGTATCTTCATATCTAAAGTGGACCACACCACATGAAATTGTGATTGAATTACCTGTCAATAAAAACTTGTTGAGCACCACCAGAATGTTTATTTGCCATCCAACCTATTGATAAGGCCACAAAGACCTAGATGAAGGGAAAGTACAAATATCAGCTTGATCCAAAACTTTTGTGGCCCACAAGAAGTTTTTAATGGTCAATCACCAATGTTTCCTGCCCTACACAAAACAGAAATAGTGCCCAAATGACCTTATTCCGTACAGTTCAAAGGACATGGTTTGGTGATCTAGACAGTTAATCTGATGGAAACAAATATGGATGAGAGATTTCTCAAATATCTCTAAGATTGGAAGATTGGAATTTACATATTATACCAGACCTCTACCAATTTTGTGGTGTTTCAACCATCCACTCATTTGGGATTTTACAACACAACTGTATTAACATGAAAAGAACAAATGTGTGGCAGTGTAAGGTACATATATTATGTTAATGGTAGTCAATGGTAAGTGGGAGAACAGGTTGTGCAGTTGGCATATTCAATGAAAGAAATGGATCAGGTCAGATTTTTACATCTCCAGAAAAAGGGTGATTGTATAAAAGATACGAGAGTAAGACCTTTCCAAGAGTCCAGATTCCCAAGTGACTTGGAACAGAACTAACTCGAGCATACACCAAAATTAAAAACAGATCCATGTTATGTAAATTAAGCAACAATGATTAAAAAGAAAACTGCCCATAAAGGTGACAAGATAAGATTTTCTAAAATGGCAGACGTGCATGATCTGAGCTTCCCAAACGTGCAAATCATGATGGTGAATGCAGATATTATGAGATCAACAACATTGTCATTGAGTGTAAGCCATAACAAAAGAAGATAAATGTGGGTATAAAAAAAAAATAATAATAAAAAAAATAAAAAAAATAAAAAAAGAACTGCAGTTGAGTAGAAAATGAATTGGGGAAAAGTATTTTGAGCTGATTTTAGATTAACTCCAGTTGCAGGTTAAGCACATTCTCAAATAAAAGCACATTACATCCACATGTTGACAAGTTAAATTAGTTCTAAAATGAAGCTAGGAAGAAAAGTTTATGCAGAAAAAGAAAAGACAGCAGGTATGGGCTTGAAGGCAGAAGGCAGAAGGCTTAACAGTAGAAGCAAGCATGCCATTTTGTATAGATAAATTACATTTGGAAAATCCATCCTTTCATACCAAAAATAAAAATAAAAATAGTATTAAACAAAGTAATAAAGATAATATCAATACCCAATGTATAAGAATCATAACACAGAATCCGAGAATAAATTGGTCTAGCCAGGGTATGAGAATTCAGTAGCTTCTCTTTTCAATTTGGCCAAGTCAATGACAGACAAGAATTTTTTTTTCCATTGTTCTTTTCAATTGGTCTAACAACATTTTTTCAAATTGCCACTAAATATTGGCAGAGAGGGTTTTCTGCTGAGGCAACCTCTAATTGCCATTGAGATTGTTCCTTGTAGGTCAAGAAACAAGCTCAATGGCAATCTGCCTACGTGACCATTCTGCCCAATCTCAAATATGAGAATTCAAACACACCATCAATGCATTTTACTGTTATGGTTTGTGGTCCACATGCTGGGATGCTAGGTGGGGCTCACCGTAATTTTTGTGAGAAATCCACACCGTTCATCCATTTTGAGAGATCATTTTAGCACATAAGACCAAAAATGAGGTGGATCCAAAACTCAAGTGGGCCATATGAGATGTGAGAAATCCACACCATACCTTTTTCTAAATTTAGAATGGTTTACAACTGTTCGGCTTAAAACCATTCAACCAAGTTTCTTTTCCAAATCAAAGTTTAGCTTCTTCAGTAGAAAGTGAACCTCATTCTCTTCCTGAATTATCCAAGCATTAAGAGAGAGCACGGTATAAGCAACTCATAAACAAAACAGCAACCTCACAATTTTAAAATCAAGACGAATGCATTATTCATCAAAAGATGAATTACAAGGTAGTATGCCATGGTATTTTGGTCGTTTCAATGAATGAATCTACCATGCAAGGGTAATACATGCACTTCATTCTAGATGATCTAATTAGCCAGCCCACTGGACACAAGCATAACCCAAAAAACCACATGAATTAGAAAATCCCAACCACCCAATCAACAGAATGGGGTGGGGGGGATGGAGGAAGGTCCCGGCTCGATGGGGAAAATGTCCATGGATTGGATAGCATCATCTGACCAAAATGAGGTTTTTACACTATTACTCAATCCATGTTGGGCCAACAATCTGGACGGCCGGTTTCTGCATGCCATGTGCATGGTGGGTACATGCATGTACTTCTTTCAATCCACCAATGAATCAAATATACAGAAAAAATGAAAAAATAAAACAAAATAATTTAAAAAAAAAAAAAAAAAAAAATCTATGATCATGCAATGCTTTGAAGAATCATACATAAAAAGAATCTGATGCAGAAATCAAAATTCGAACAGAAATCTAAAAGAATATCATCCATTTACCTTGACTCCATACTTTATAGCAACGCCAGCCAACGCATCCATCTTCGAGACGCGGTGCTCGATGTGATTGACACCGGATGATGGAGCCAACAGAAGAATCAACGAAGTCATCATAGTCGAATCGATTGCTCTCTCACTGACCAAATCGTATGAAAAGGACTGAGAAATTCCATTACTCTGCCCTTCCTTAGTCTGCATTTCAGACAATTCGCCCCCCAAAAGGAAAACAAAAACCCTAAACGCCACTAAGACATGAAATTCCAGTCCATATCCTCATCTGAAACCCTAGAAAATCCAAACAACGAAATTCCGCACTTATTTACACAGATCAAGGATGGAGGAGGAGGATTCGACGGGGATTTTGCGAAAATACCCTAGATCACTGCAGCGAAAGTGGATTTTTCGTGGAAATAGCTGGGATTTGTACCGTTCCAGAGAGAATCTGATGGATAATCGCTAGAAAGGGAGAATTAGAGGCCTGGATTTCGATTTCCAGATTGTTTTTCCTTCAGATTTTCCTTCGTGGCAGGATTCGCAGCGCTGCGAGAAACGAAAGGCAGAAAAACGGGCTTGTGAGAGAGAGAGAGAGTGAGACAGTGGATTACTCGATTTACTTATTAGGCCTTAGCCGAGGTTTCATTCGCAGTTCGTGGAGTAACTGACACGTGTCAGTATATTAATGGTAGTGAAATTTTACGTGGGAGTTTTTTTTTTTTTTTTGTTTCTCTGGCGGTGTAGGATACTTGATAGACACTAATAAATCATATCCTTCTAAATTTTTTACCTAGGGCCTCGCATTTGCGGGTGTATTACATGATATTAAAGCGTGTATGGTGTTTGGTTCGGAGCAGGCAACTGCAGTATTCCTGGCGCGCGAATATAGCATGAAGCAAAAAAACTGCATCGATTGTACTCTTGGGCGTAATACATCCCGACCCTTCATCATACATCCCAAATGCCTCTCTAAGATCACTCCTCTCCTCTTCTTCCCCATGAACTTCAATCAATCTAACAAAATCCTCGAAACTCAACATCCCATCTCCGTCTGAGTCGATGGACTCCACCATGGACTCTGACTCCTCCACCGATAGCTCCTCCCCGATGGTCCTCATGCAGCTCTGTAATTCCGCAGCTGAGATCTTCCCGTCTCCATTTTCGTCGAAGTAGTGGAAGACAAACACCAGTTTTATGCATGTGAATGAGGCTGGGGGCTAAGATGTGAGGGTTTGAAACGATGAGCGTCACGACATTGGATTCGAAGAGGCCCTTGTCTTTGAAGTGTTAGATCTTGAGCCTTAAGATGGACTTAGGATCCGCGGAGAGGAGTTTTGGAGTTGTGGCGATGACGGATTTGATGTGAGTTTATGAGAACCCATGAGATTTGAAGAAGGTGAGAACAGAATCTGGGTTCTTTGGGGTGTGTTTTAGCATTTTGGTGACTATTAGAGCCTTTTCTGGTGAGAGACGACATGAGTTTTTGAGGTATTGTAGGAAAATAGAAGGTGGGCTTGTTTGGGAATGGGATTTTAGAAATGGATTTTGTAGGGATTGGATTTGGAGTGTTTGGATGTTGATTTGGAGGAGCTTTTTGTAATGAAGGAAACGGAAGATCTTCTTCTTCCTTTTTTTACCTTTCTTTTTTATGAAGAAATTAAAGAGAGAGAGAGAGAGAGAGAGAGAGAGAGAGAGAGAGAGAGAGTGGGAAATGAAGGGCTGAGATGGAAATTTACAAATTTTGATTTTTTTGTTTTCCTAATGAGTGAATAGCGGAGATGAAGAATACCGATGGCTGCAGCTTGGGCATGAGCTTCTCTGCCCTCTCGAAGCTCTATACAATGTGTGGCCCTTGTATATTGTTTCCAAACATTGATCTGTACAAGAAGTTGTATACATGTTAGGACAATACCTCCTATCCAAACATTGGTTAGTGGCATGTTTCTAATGGACGTATTCTGAAAATCATCCAACGTATACATGAATAGTACCCGAATACAATATAATACACCCTAAAAGCGAATCCAAACAGGCCCTTAAAGTAAACCGTCTAAAAGGTGGAACACACTGTAAAGCAGCTTACATTCCAAAAATCGTATTAGTTGAACAAATATATCCTCTGTTTTGTGGACACTTGTTTATGAAGCACAACGGTTGCATTCCAACCGTCCAATAAATGTTTCTTAGTCCAATAGTTACATAAATTTTAATGTGTTATATTTGGTTTATGGCGCACCTAAATTTGCAGCCCAGGTGTGGCCAGTTCAATTCTAATTAACAAGTACAACGTGTATAATTTTATCAGTTCTTACTTATCTTCGTCCAGTGTGCCAGAGTATGGGAGAGGATTAGGTGTTACCCGAGTAACACATAAGTAGGTGTTGCCCTTACCGTAGGGCCCACCTTGATATTTTTTTGTATATCCATGCTGTACATCCGTTTTTCCTACCCATTTTATGAATTATTTATAAAAATTAAGAATATACAAATCTCATGTGGACCACAAAATAGGAAGCAATGTTGATTGAATGTTCACCATTAAAAACTTCTCAAGGCCCACCATAAGTATACCCATAATTTTTTCCAACATGGTAGACTTTTCGCCTCGGTTCCTATGTAACTGAGGCTAAAAAGTAGACTTTTGGCCTCCGTTCCTATGCATATGAGGCTAAAAAGTAGACTTTTCGACTTGGTTCCTATACAATTGAGGCTAAAATGTAGACTTTTTGCTTCGGTTCCTATACAACTGAGGCTAAAAAGTAGACTTTTCGCCTGGGTTCCTATCCAACTGAGGCTAAAAAGTAAACTTTTCTCCTCGGTTCCTATGCAATTGAAGCTAAAAAGTGGACTTTTTGCCTCGGTTCCTATGTAACTAAGGCTAAAAAGTCGACTTTTTGCCTCGGTTTCTATGCAACTGAGGCTAAAAAGTAGACTTTCCGCCTCAGTTCCTATCCAACTGAGTCTAAAAAGTAGACTATTCGCCTTGGTTCCTATGCAACTGAGGCTAAAAAGTAGACTTTTCACCTTGGTTCCTATGCAATTGAGGCTAAAATGTAGATTTTTCGCCTCGATTCTTATACAAATGAGGTTAAAAAGTAGACTTTTAGCCTCAGTTCCTTAGCAACTGAGACGAAAAATGAACTTTTAACATCAGTTCCTTAGCAACCGAGGCTAAAAAACATATTTCGCCTCAATTTTTTCAACTGAGGCTAAAAAATTATGGCTAAAGGCCTATTTTCTTGTAGTGATTGAATGGCTACCAATTAAAACTCTTAGAGTCCACCATAATGTATGTTTATTTGCCATCCAATCCAATGTATTGATGACGTTATGATAGACTTAGATAAAGGGAAAATAAAAATTACAGCTTAAAACACAGATATCAACTTGATCCAAAACTTTTGGTTGCCTACAAAAAGTTTTTAATGGTCAATCACTGCTATTTCTTATGGTGTGGTTTACTTGAGATTTGCATCTGCTTAAGTTTTTGGACCATGCCATTAAATAAGCTAGAGAAATGGGTGGACACTGTAGATATACAGCGAATACATTGAGGTGAGCCCCACGGTTAGGATCACACCCACGTGGCTAGTTCTGGGTCGCAATTAATCCACGGTCATTGTGCCCGGTGCTTCTCTCTAGGGCTGGGAAGAAGTCATCGCATGAGGTGCACGTTAAAAGAGAATCTTAAGTGACTTGGACCTTGAAATCTAAGCATTTGAGCTATGAATCAATGTCACTCAAGAGGAATAAATAAATAAAATACATTTGATTAAGGGACCTGTTGGGTACCACCCAATAAGAGAGTTTTTTAATTTATGTAAATTAATAAGTTATAAGCTCGTTGGACACTATTGTAAAATTAACTTATGGAATGAAAGTTACTTATATATAAGTTTCTAAATCTTTTGTTTTTTTTCAACTTTTAACTTTTCTATTTATCTCTCTTCATGTGATGTGATGGATGGTCCATATCAAAGGAAGCCCCACCTACATCAAAGTTGTGGCCTACATGATATACGGTTCACATCAAAGGTGAGTCCCACATTATGAATGATGCACATCAAGGTAAACCCACATAATGGATTGTCCATGTCCAAGATAGGCCCCTAATGATGAATGGTCCATAGCCAAAGTGGGGCCCGAATGATAGACAACCCACATTGAAGGTCGGGCCCACACAAATGGATGGTCCATATCAAAGGTGGGCTCCACATGAGGGGCAGTGGATATTGAAGGTGGGCCACACATGATGGACAATAATTGAACATGAACCTCACATGATGGAGAGAATGTAAATCTATAAATTGTGGAATTGAAGGACCGTACGGTGCATCGGAGATGCGGATTGAGAAAACTGAACTCAAATCTGTACTTGGTTGAGACACCATCACTATAAGACTAATGTCATAATATTTTGCACCTTACCCCCTTAGAAGCACCGGGGTGGAAATAGAAGCTTAAGATGTGTGTAAGATTGGGGACCCAACCTTGTTTTTATAGTTGTGAGAGTTAAGGAATTTAAAACCCATCAAAACTCCTCTCCCTTCGGTTCTACACAAATTTAACAATCTTAATCCAACTAAAATGTTGTGCGTACAACACATCCGTAGCACACTGGCCCTTATATAATTTTAGATTAATCACAACTGGAGTAGAGTCCACCGATATGCCCGATCACCTTATCCAACTCTTAAGGAGATATAGACATTTGATCGGTTAGGCCCACCTTATAGAATTATTATATTCTTTCACTTGATCCACATTGATTAATGTCAAGGTTAAATTTTGAAAACATATTTTAATTTTAAAGAAAACATCTAAATGGTTAACCAATACTTTTGTTGAATAATACGGACAACACTTCTACAATCTGGTCCATCAAAACCACTAGTATTGGATCGCGGTAGCAATCACAATATTTAATTTTGGTAAAGAGAGACTAAGTACGGTCACAAATACTATCAAACTTCACAACATAGATCATGGACTAGGAAGTATAGTATGAGGATTATACACGTAATGTAATCATATGTGTTTATCTTCAAGAGGTCTATGAACTTTTAAATATCTTCAACGAGATAAGACTTTAGTTCTACTTACTTAAAATAATTTGTGCATATACAAAAAAAAAAAATCAATTAATTAATTTTATATCAGAATCATCAAAACTTTATAAATAAGATCTCTTTAATATTTATAAAAATAAAACATACTCAACTCCCACTAACTGAATAAATATGTGAAGTCAATGATTCTCATGGATGTTACAAGATCTTCAAATGGCATAATAGGGAGTCCTTTAGTGACTGGATTTGCAATTATCTACTTAGTGTCGATGAACTCCACAAACATTATATGATTCTAAGTTATTTCCTTCACAACAAGATACTTGATGTTGATATGTTTCGACCTTGATGAATACTTATTGTTGCTAAAGAAGGAAACCACAGCTGAGTTATCACAAAATATTCTAAATGATTTTGGGATATGCTCCAATATCCATAAATCGAAGAAGAAACATTGTAACCAAAGTATCTGATTTGATGCTTCATGACAAGTAATGAACTCAGGTTCAATGGTGGATGAGGTTATCATCGATTGTTTCACGTTTTTTCAAGACAGTCCCATTAACCATCATGAACATGTAGTCTGAGGTGGACTTCTTTGTATGAACGCAGCCAGCATAATCTAGATCTGAATATCCAACCAATTCTAAATGATCATACCTTCTATATGTGAGTATGCAGTCTTTTGTCCCTTGTAGGTATCGCAACACCTTTGCAGTCATCCAATGTTGCATTCCTGAATTAGAGAAATGCATGGTCAACATTCTAATTACAATGGAAATATCTGGTCACGTGCATACTTGAGCATATACGATGCTCCTTACTACTGACAAGTATGAAAAATCATTCATTCAATTCTTTTCGAAATCATTCTTAGGAGACTAGAACTAGTTGAATTTATCACCATTTACAATTGGCGATTGTCAAGGAGCATAGTTTTGCATGTCATCCCTTTCGAGTAACCTATCAATATAAGCCCTCTGTAATATGTTAAGCAATCGAGGTGATCTGTCATGGCGTATCTCGATGTCGATAACATAAGAGGCATCACCAAGATCGTTCATTTTAATCCTTTGAAATTAGAATTTCTTGGTATTACTCATCATCCTAATGTTACTGCTAGCTAACAAAAAATCACCAATATAAAAAACCAACGAAAGTGAAGACTGAAGACACAAGTGAAGACATAGCATCCAGTAGCAAAGAACAAGTAAAAAAAAAAAGGTGTCTTTGTGACCCTAACCCTTGATCCAAAACAACCCATATACCTCTAGATGATCTGGACATAATAGGAATACATAATTGATCATCCCTTAGCCTTAGGAGACTAAGAGAAATATGATAAATAAGGCTAGAAGATGTGTGAAGCTACTGTGTAAAAGATAGCTCAAAACAGTAGTTTTCAATTGCACTTCGATAACATCGAAGGCTTGCTCAATGACATCAATTGAGAGTCAGAATTGTCCAACAACCGACTGGATTTTTCTCTAACTTTCTCGATGACATCGAATCCCCTTTGATGAGATCGAAAGATAAGTTCGATGACATCAAAGGATTGCTCAATGACATCGATAGAGAGTCGAAACTATCCAAAAACCAATTGGATTTTTCTCTGGTTTTCTCGATGGCATTGAGGTCCCTTCGATGACATCGAAGCCTCTTTGATGACATCGATTGAGAGTTAGAATTGTCCAATAAGAAATTGAATTTTTCTCTGACTTTCTTAATGGTAAGCATTTAATGCTTCCTATTATATGGATTTTCCAATAAAGAAGGTTGCTAAAGCATCAATGAATACCAGAGTTCATTGTTTAATCCAAGCTTTGAATATTCCAATGATTACCTTTTAAGATAATGATTGAATGATGAACTTGATAAGGAAATAAGGCTTGAGAAGATGGGTATTTACTCTTGCAATTAATTCTCTCAAAGCTCTCTTAAATACTCACCAAATTGCCAAGAAACAACCCCCATACATATATAAATCGAATTCCCAACGAGCAAAAAATGAGCAGAAAACTGTCAGGTTCGATGTCATCAAAGGGTTTTCGATGCCATCGAAGTGAGCTTCGATTCCATCGAACCCAAGCAACAAGATGTTCAAATTGTTGTTAGATAGTTTCTATCGATATCATCAAGCATCCTTTAATGTCATCGAAGAAGATACCATCAGAAAATTCTGAATATATGGCCTGGGTTGTTGGACAATTTAGGTCCTTTTTTTATGTCATCTGTAAAACCCATATCCTAGACCGTACCATTTCGTAGACTCCCACGATCCTCTTGGTTGAATTCCGGTGACCCACGATGCATAGATAGTATTTACACGTGACCCTGAGTTGCATCCTATCGATCTGAGTCAGCTCGGCCCGAGACTTGTACTCTTGCGACCGCGCCATCGCCGCGGTTCCAATGCCGCGACTTAGCACTGATGCGATACCCAGGCCAGGAGATGTGGGCCCACGTTTATCTCGAAGAAATGCCGCATATTTGCAATCCTGAGAAGAGAATCTCTATAGCCTATAAAATCAATCACATCAATCAATCAAGTACAACACCCATATCTCTCTTACCAAAAGTCAACACAACTATACCTCCCAAGTACACCCATCACTCACACTCATCACTCACCCATCACACCTATCCCTCTCTCTTACATTACTCCTCTCTCTCTCATTTCTCACTCCATTCTAAGAAATTCCCAAGAGAAAAAACTGTCCAAGCTCTAAGGAGAGCCTAGTGTGGCCCACTTTCTACCCCAAGATCTTTCATCCTAACCCTTTAATCATCATCATCTTCCATCAAAGAGGGAGCCTAGGAGCAAAGGAGTCCAAGGAGCCTAGAAGAAGTGGAATCGGTAGTTGATCTTGGGATTTCCACCATTGATTTCTACTTGTGGGCCCACTTGTGGTGGGACCCACTTGATATATGTATTGTATAAGAGGGGCCCATAGTAGCGGGGTCCCTCCACTACGTTGTCTCTCTCTCTCTCTATTTTTCCTATTGTGACCCACCTTGATGGATGGATTAGATCCACACCATCCATCCATAGATGGTAGAAATCCACCATGGCATAAGTGTTATATCCACTCTGTCCAGGTTGTGGGCGGTGGAAATCCCACCATGATGTATTATCCACACCGTCCTTCCTAGACAGGCCTAGATGAGAGGCAGATACAAAGATTAGCTAAGCAGGAGGGCCACACTGTCGTGGACCCCACCTTACATGCATTGTATATCCAGGTCGTCCACCATTTGGACGGTGAGATGGGATGCACCGTGATACATGTGTTTCATCCCAACCGTCCACCCATTCGTTGGGGCCAGTGGCCCATCCATTTGGCTGTTGTACTAACGTCAGCAGTACATAAGTCCGATCATTAAGGTATGTATTATATTCAACTGTCCGTCCATTTGGACGCATGGACCCACCCCACACGTGTGACACGTGTGGGCTGGTGGGACCCCACCTTGATGTATCTATTCTTCATCCACACTGTCCATTGGGACGGTGCTTTGGTGCCAGCTTGATTTATGTATTTTATACATACCGTCCATCCGTTTTGAACGTGGGGCCCATCTCACACATGTGGCACGTGTGGGGGTGGGACCCACCTTGATATATAATTTGTATCCATACTGTCCATCTAGACAGGCAGGTGAAGGCCACCGTGATGTATTTATTCTGTCCCCATCGTCCATCTGTCCAGGACGGTGGGCCTGATCATGAGGTATGTGTATATCCATATGATCTGTCCATTCATTTGATAGGCCGTGGGGCCCACCCCACACGTGTGGCACATGTGGGGGTGGGACCCACCTTGATGTATGTGTTTTGTCTCCACGCCGTCCATCTGTTTTTGCGGTGTGGGCGCACCATGATGTATGAGTTTTATATTCACACTGTCCACCGTCCAGTCCCAGGACGTGGGACACCCCTATGATGTAAGTGTTTTATCTAGACCGTCCAGGTCATGGATGGTGGGCCACGTACATGTGGACCCCACCTAATACATGCATTTTGTCCCTGCCTTCCACCATCCATTCTCTAGATGGTGGGCCCTAATTGATGCATGTCTTGCATCCACACCATCCGTCCGTTTTGAGCTGCACGTGGGACCCCCTGTAGTGTATGTGTTCTCCATGTCGTCCATCTATTTGGCAGCGGGTGGGGCCCACCTTTATATTTGTGTTTTACCTATACTGTCCATCTCCAGCTGGTGGAACCCACATGATGTTTGTGTTTCGTCCATCCAGGGATGTGGACCCCATATAATGCATGCATCCACACCATCCAGGCATTGGAACGATGTTGCTGCACCGTGATGCATGTTTTGTATCAATGTCGTCTGGCAGACAGGACCCCTAACATGATATATATATATATATATATATATATGGCACATGAGTGAGGCCTGATGTGTTGTATATAAAGCCCTTGTGTGTGGCTCATTGTAATGTATTTGTGGCCCGTGAGTGAGGCCCAATGTGATGTATTCGTGGCCCATCCGTTGCGGCCCAATGTGATGTACATGAGGCTCATGTTTGAGGCCAAATACGATGCATACCTGGCCCATCTGTTAGGGCTCATTGTGATGTATCTGAGGCCCGTGTATTGCGGCCCATTTGATGTATATTGGGCCTAAGTGATGAGGTCCATTGTGATGCATTTGAGGGCTGGGCGATAGGGCCCATTGTGATGTATATTAGGCCCGTGTGAGCGACCATTGTGATGTATATTGGGCCCGTGTGAGTGGCCATTGTGATGTATATTAGGCCCGTGTGAGAGGCCCACTATGTATGTGTGAGGCCCACCTGTTGTATATGAGGCCCGTGTTTGAGGTCCGATGAGAAGTACACGCAGCCCAAGTGATGAGGCTCATTGTGATGTATATAAGGGCCATGAGTGAGGCCCAATATGATGCATATGTGGCTTATGAGCAAGGCCCATCGTGATGTGTAGTAGGCCCTTGAGTGAGGCCCATGCTGATGTATATTAAGCCCTTGTGTGAGGCTATGAGCCCACTATATGTTATGTTAGGCTCTATGTGGGTCACTCCTTGGGAGTAATATTGGTTAAATGTCCACATTGATGGGCAATGATAGTTAAATGTCCACATTATGACCTTCTCTTAGGCCTTGTTAGGCCCATTCTCATCAAGGCCGATTATCGATGTCGATTATCGATGCTGATTATCGGTGTCGATTTTTGATGCTAATTATTGGTGCCGATTATCAATGTGGTATCGGTGCCGATTATCAATGTGGTATCGGTGCCGATTATTGATGCTGATTATCGGTGTCGATTATCGAGGCTGATGTTGATCATCGATGCCAATTGTCGATGTTAATTATCGGTGTCGATTATTGATACCGATTATGAGTATGTGACAAGCATCATGATATATGCCCATAAGCATCATCTGTATGTTTGTTATGAGATGTGGTTGACCATTGCATATGCCACAAGACAGGTTGTTCATGGGACTCCCTAATAGGCGGAGTCATCCCACATGAGTGCACGGTACGCGCAGGATTGATGCATGATTGGATTGTGTGACTCATGCATCTTGCATTTTTTGATATGACTACTATACACTATAACGATATCAGGGTTGTGGCGTCTATAGGCATGTTATGGATGGCCAGATGGGACACCGAAAATATTTTGCTTGAGCATTTGGGTACGTTGGATGTTCGTGGGTGAAAGTTCATAAACCTCCATGGCCAGAAGACGCTCCAACATCTAGACCGAGTGGATATACATAAGCGCCTAAGTGCCGAATACCAGTAGGTCGCGTCTCCCACTGTATCATGGTCGGTTAGAGCGGGTGTGGCCTTATCTGCCCGAGTGAGGGGGCTGTAAGGTAAGTTTAGTTTAACCAGCCCTCAAAATGGGTCTGTTATCGACAAGCCAGGTATGCATCGGTATACAGCTGGCAGACGGATAGTGGGGTCTTTTCCACTCGCTGGGCTATGCGGTTAGGAAGACGGCAGTCAGTGTGGAGTGTATTAGACACCGGTGATATCCAAGAGATGTACAGTACTGATATGTGGACTTATTAAGCAGGAGTTGTATACTCAGTATTTTACTCATTCACTATCCACTCGAGCTGGTGGTGCACAACTAATTGTTATGTGTACCTTCGTAATGGTCAGGATTTCGGTTGGGGCGCGCAACCAACCTGAGATCAGGAGTTTACCACATTGAGTCTCTCTATCCAAATTTAGGTATGTGATTGGTTTGGATAGAAGTCCATTGTGATAGACCCCATAACTTGCGACATTGTGTATTATCATCCCGACTTCACACTCCAGCTTGATCATTTCATTCGCACTGCATATTGCATTGCTTCCTCAGTATATGATATCAGCTTTTTTTTTACATTACATAACCTGGATAAGGTTGATGGTATTTATGGCATTACCAGCATGTTTCTGCATTGCTCTGTTATTGCATACTTGGCGCTCACCTTGCACACACATATACACCACCCTTTAAGCTTTCTATAAGCTTATGCACGATAGTTCGTACAGGTGGCGTTAAGTCGCAACAGTGTTGAGCTTAGAGCATGCAGCTGTTTTCTAAAGCTTTGATTTTTGATATATGTATATTTCCCTTTCAGCATTGTATTCAACTGTTTATATTAGTGGATATGTGATGATTTGTTGCCTTTGTGATTTGGGTAAACTTGTGGTTATGCTTCTTACGAGATAAATGTACGTTGAAAAATCCTCATTGTAAGATCGCAGGTCGGAATCTGGTATATGGGCGCTGGAAGCTGAGAATGGGGTACTACGGAGGCTGTCGGCACCGGATTTGGCGATTGGGAATTTTGTGAGCCCGTTTTCCGAGTTTGGGGCATGACACCATCAAAGGGTAGTTTGATGCCATCGAAAAATTCACGAATTATGTCATTTTCTTATTGAATTGTTTAAGCACTTTCTTCATGCCATCAAAGTTTGATGCGATCGATGTTTAAGTTCGATGCCATGTCATCAAACAGGCTTCAATGTCGTCGGAAAATTCTAAAATTTCCTTGTTTTGTTGCTGGACTATTTGTGCTCTTTCTTGATGCCATTGAGATTGTGCTCGATACCATCGAAAGGGTCTTCAATGTCATCGAACAAGCTTCAATATCATTGAAAAATTCAAGAAAATACTTCAATTCTTGCTAGACAAATTGACCATCTGGCTCGATCCCATCAAGGTGCCTTCAATGCCATCGAAGGTTGTTCGATGGCACTTCGATGCCATCAACAATGTTTGAATTTTAATAGTCTTATTATTACTCAGACATCAACTTACATACCCATTTAACATACTTAATTATGGTTATTCCTAGATATTTTTGGTTAAGTATGGGCTATGATAGAAGGGTTTAGCTATAGGGTTTGGCATGGTCATGAGGTTATATTTACCTTAACTTGAGCTTGAAGCTTTTAACCCTTGAGTCCGCTGTCTTGCGTCTTCTTTGTGGCTCACTTGAGTTTAAGACTCAGACTTCACACCAATTGATAAACTAAGGCACTTTCAAAAGACACCACTAGATAGCTCGACTCTTTCTTCCATTAATCTTAGCTTACTAGAATTTTTGAGGCAAATATTGTGGGTGTTCGAGTTGAGGTGCCTAGCTCAGACATTAAGAAGTTCATCATGACCCCTTCGGATTTTCCTGGGAAGCTGCGTTTGAAAGGTAAAGCTACTAGGAACTTTCTATCTCTATCATTTGCCCTGCCCATAGAAGGATTGTAGCCAAGCTTGCACATATCCCTATCTAGAGCTTAGTGCATAAGTTATGTCTCCTGCTGATTATTCTCCTATATTATTGTAGGAGCTTAGCCTCATGTGTGGGCTTTTTCTAACCCAATGTGTTGGTTTCTCCCATGCTTGGGATGTGGGCTTTTTCTTTTTCTTCTTTTTTTTTTTTTCTCCTTGTTGTGTTGAGGCCCCATTTGTCTTATTTCTATTGTTGGGTTGTTGCCTTTTGTTGTTAACAAGGGAGTTTACTTTCTTGCCTACTAAAGAAAAAGATAATTTTCTTGTTAACATCATTTAAACTAATGTATTACTTAATTTGTCCTAATTAGGAACTTGAACATGGGTCCACTTATTCCTAAGAAAAATAAACCAAAGATGATTATCTCTGCAAAAGCCATATGCTCAACCTAGTAAACAATCAATATATAATGTATACTTTAACTATCACATACCTCTTAAGACCTATCAATTGTCCTTGGAAAACAATATGAATCAAAGAGAAGTGTAAAAATTATGATATCAATAAATGTTTAAATTCCAGTTAATGGTTGACAATAAACCCCTCCTTGCACAAGTTCATAGGCTCTAATTAATCATTCACAAAATTTTGACAGAACTCAGATAGATGATGAACTATTCTAGGCTGCTGTAATTGAAAAAATTGCCACCATCACAAAAAGATTACTAGGAACTTTTTTAGACTCAAACCAAAAGGAATTCTCTTGATAATCTAAAGTTCCACCTACGAAATGAAATAGAGGTTAGGGCGTGTGATAAAAAGAGCCAACGGATGGCTTCACCATGGTCGATATAATTGAGGGTAGAAAAGATTAGAAAAAAGAAACCTAAACATCCTCACCACTTGTTTGCCAAAAAAAAAAAAAAAAAACCCAAGTATGAAAAGCAGACATAAGAATCAAGAGAGAATAAAGCTATTGCAGAATTAACATCAGTTACTTTTTGTGTGTAAAATCAGGACATCACATCATGGGAGATAGGGTCATCATCAAAAGAAATGCTTGTCAAAATGTCAAATCCAGCAAATTAGTAAAGATTAAAATGTAGCAATAGTCTCTAAAGTGAGATAGCTAATAAATTGTCTTTAAAGATTGTTTGGATTTGGGCAAAGTTGTATCCCAACTAGTAGTCATGAAAAGCCGTTAGTATCTATTGTTTGTCGACTCCCTTCTACTTAGGAACCAATGCAGATTTGAACCAGGAATGGATTTGTGATTGTGTTGACTATGGATTAGGTGTCTCTAGTTGAGAGGTGAACTACTTGCCCATAGGGGTGTCAATGGGCTGGGCTTGGGCCTGAAAAATCAGATTTTTAAATAAGGCCGGCCCGACGGCTTGGCCCGAAACGGTTCTAAATCTGAGATGTGACCTACTGCAAGCCTGGCCGGTTGACAACCCTACTTGTAGATGACACTATATAATTTTGGTGCATATGATTATCATATTTATCTGTGCACTTGTGTGACATATTTCAATGTACGGAGTATTTGACTGCCTAAGTTCAAGCATCCCTCATGTGCATATATAACATGGTCAATTATTAAGAAGTAAAAAAATGTAGCACGAGTCAAATAAGTCAAACGTAAGTGTGTAACCATTTTAATTTCTCCACGTGTCCTAATAAATCTTGTCTATCATCTTTGTGTGTTTGACAAACAATGAATAAAACACTAGTCAACAACAACATGCTCATGACCAAATCCAAATAAGCCTCAAAGTCCAAAAACTCATGGACAACAACTAATGGTGGCAATGGGCCAGGCTAGGGTTGGCCCTAGTCTCCAAAGCTCCAGCGGGTGGACCTAGCTCAAATCAAGTTAAAAAGCCCTTGGCCCTTTTAGTCCTGGTCCGTCACCGCAACCCTTATAACAAAAAGGGTGAAATGGTGAAGGATTTAAAATGTTCTAATCTAAGAATTTTTAGAGGTATTCATTTTATCCATGACGAGTCCAGCGTAGGATTGGTTCTGATAACTGAAACATAATTGAGAGTGACTTTAAATTACACATGTGGAGTCAATTGCAAAAGATTTAGAGACAGTTAATTCATTTGTGCATAATGTGGATGGCCAACATGATGATTAGACCGTCCAACAAGCTGGGCCTTGTCATTTGTCAAATGCCCACATGGCCCACCCCAAACACCATACAGTAAACAGGAAGTGGTACACCTAATGGGCTGTTTGGATTCCACACATACATTGTTGTGGACCCCACATAAGTTTGTGTAAATGGAAATCCTGGTACCGTGAACGTTAGGCAACCTCCACCGGATGCATGGTTTGGATTCTACGTCCACATTACGGTGGACTCTACAGAAGCTCGACAGCATTGGAATTCGCATACTTTCCAAGAAGGTATGTAATCATTCCCCCTTGAGATCAAAGCCATTATGTATTTTCTGATTCCAAGGTTAAAGCTACTTCTAATCTCACACGTTCAACTGGATGAAAGTCTCATTAGCCTCAATATATGATCATCTCATTAAGTAAAGATGAATAATCACAGACATTCCATCCGTTAATTTTGTTTGATGTGTCCAAACCCGACTAAAAGTCCGTTTGGATGAAACCTCCAGAAAAGGAGGTTCTCACAATTGTCACCGTACTTAAAATAGAGAAATACTCTAGTGCTGGATACTTGGACAGTTCAGTCCACTCATCCAGACCGTTCATTACATCCAACAAACTTTTCATATAGTACATTGGAAACATCACACCAATCCGAAAACATATTAACCAGTCAATCAATGGCCTGTAATATGGATAGTCAAGATTGTTTACACAAAAATAGGTCTAATCAACAATCTGATCCATCTGTTTGTTAGGCCCCGTCATGAATTGCGTATGATTCCAAAGAATCACTTTTGTTTGGCAATCATAACTATCCATTCATGTCTTGGAAAAGAGATGGCTACAGAAAATAAGGCTAAATCAAGAATGGATTGGATCATCTAATCAGTGAAATTTTTGTGTGGTAATCCCTGAAATGTGTTTCAAGTTTAATAGACAGTTCAGATTGATCAGTGGCCTGTCCAAGTGAACAAATGCAACTAGGAGCACCATAACTTATGGTGCACTGAGAGCACTGGAGCATTCCTTAAAATAAAGGATAGAACTAGCTGATTAGCTCCAAATCATAGGACCAGAATCAGACCTGATTATTGACACTTTGGATAACCAAAGATCCCCATGTCTAGCATATGAGCCATGCCAAACAAAGGTGGGCCCATCATGGAGATCACCTTGTGTAAAAATCAGGCTACTCCACACTTAAGGTGGGCTACATGTACACCGAATCAGACCACCAGCGCGTCTAATTTGAACAGTCCATTCTCCCAATACAGTGTACCCCACCGACGAGTAGACCGGCCTGATTTTTTTGTGATGGAATCATGGTGGGACCCACTTTACACAGCTTGGGCATCCTCCACATTTAACACGGGCATGTTTGCTGCAGCTGACAACCTGCATCGAGATCATTGTAATCAAATCCATGATTACCATAAAGTAAAACATGAATGAAAGAAAAAAAAAAAAAAAAAAAAAAAAAAAAAAACATCATTAATATCCTCATATTTCCTAGTAAAACTTCAACTCCCTCCTTTAAAAAGAAAAATAATAATAAATAAATAATAAAAAACATTCTCATACATTCAACTGATTGAATGCCTTTAGTAATCAAACCACCTTACTCTTTATTCCCACTTCCAACCATCAGACTCATACATGATCATCATCTTCCCTTAAGTTAGAAAATGACTATTAGATGAAACCCATGATTTAAACCTCAGGATTTCTTAAGCATCAGAGGACTACATTCAAACCTTCATATGAATAAATGTCTTTATTATCCCCATCATCTCACTCCCCGGAAACCGCCCAAGACACCCCCTTGCAGCTGCTATCTCATCACACTGACTAACCGAATCACCACCAAAAGCCTTACTACCCTCTCTTCGGTTCTCCTCCGATACCTCAAAATCTTCCCTAAGGTCTTCGCCAGCCTCTATGGAAGGCAGTGGAAATGAATCAAGGGGAGTTCCCATCACAACAGCCTCCCCACCCACTGCACTCACGTAGTCTGCTAACCGGCACAGCGCAAACGGGACAGGTTCAAAGCTGTGGTCCCCATACTCGACTGGTGTAGAATGATCTCCAGTGACACAAAGGAAGTAACGGAACTTTCCAGTCGATTCCGCTTGCCAGAGGAGCCTGGTGAGCTGACCGATTGCTCGGTCAACGGCTTCCAACCCTCTGACTTTCAACACGCTCGCTTTATCATGGCCAGCGTCATCTATTGCCTGTAGAAATAGAGACCATCTACATGTTCAGATTGCTCAAATAGCATGTGCAGATTGCAAGGCAAGGAGAAACTATTATAGTCATGTAAATGGATAGGGATGTAGAACAGATTTCAGATGATTAATGCAAATCTGGATGTCATTTTAATGTCATTTTTCCTTCCATCCACACAATGGAGAGGATGAAAACAGAATTAGAAGAAAAGCCTAAAAAGAGAAATGTTGCTTGTTCTGGGATTGGAAAAGTTCCTCCAAAGGAATGATATCAATGGAGGTTTGCTAGCCCACATGCAGCTAACATGCTAAACCAGCATGTGTTAGACATCTGAACCATGCAAAACTTGGAAGCAACCATTCAGATGATCCAACTCAAAAGAAAATTAGAGTAGACCCACTCAGAAGGCAGGTTACAAGCATCCGTAATGAGCGGACTGTTGGCAAGTTTCTTCAAAACATTCATTGCTTTCATTGAGCGGTTGCCAGCATAATGAGTGGACTGGCCTGACTTTTGTTCAGGGTCATCATCATGGTGAGACCTACCTTATGCGAGACTAAAATGCCCCATACATACCAGATCGGCATGTGAGCTTCATGTAGAGAGGTGGCATGTTGGGCTATGGATGAAGATTAGATTAAACACTTGAGTAGAAATGCAATGCCCACAAGAAAAACTGAAAATTGTTTAAAAATCATTGGAAAAGATTAAAAATATAAAAGCTAAGGATGATATTAGACACTATCATAATGTGCTAGGTAATGCAGGGGCATTTTCACACCGGGCTCGAGTGGAGTGACCTATAGGATGCAGGGGCACACTCGGGGTAGGCAGCCCGTGTGAGGCGGGTGGCTCGTGTGAGGTGGTACTCATGTGATGTGGGACCCACGAGTGGGGTTCGGCCGAGGTCCTAATCCATGGGATGTGGGGCCTGGGCTATAAGATAAAGGGATTCATTCGCCATTCTCTATCAGTTTGAGCTTTTAGAGCAAGTGGTTAAATCTCTTGCATCACTAGGTCACTCCAACAAGGCGTCAAAGATGACCATTACAGATACCAATAAGAAGCCGCAGGTATAGTTGCCGGAAGCGTGGAGCAATGCTACAACAAAGCCAGGTGTCAGAGCAGAGAAGTCTGTTAAAAAAATGTTAGCAAATGTGCAGAATTAGGAAGCATGAGCAGGAACATGAGACTGAAATCCAATTGGAAGTTGGAGCAGGAAACGGAAATGCAATTCAAAGCAGGAGGACCACCTAATTAGAAGGATTGTGCAGATAACGCAAAAAGCAAACTCTGACATCATAGAAGGTAACAGAAAGAAAACAGACATTCATAAAACAAAGAACACATGTAATAAATAAAAGACAGCCGAATTAGAAAATAGCCACGTCACTCTGTTCGAGGTGAAATAGATTTCATCCCTGCTATGGCTATATGTGCTATTGCGGTACAGTCTATGCAGGTTCCCGGCAGTACGGAGTGGGCACCAATGTGGATAAAATGTGGCCCAAAAGATCAGCCTGGTATAGTCCATGTCTCTTTTTCTTTTTTTTTTTGGTCATGCACATGTGGTAGACCTGATTGACCAGAGCAGCCTGATTTTCAGGTCAAGGCACATATCCCCAGTGGGGCACACCATATGAACAACTTGAATCTTTCTAGGAGAGAAGAATTCACAACCCTACTCTTACAGGTAGCCATCACATTTCTCATTGCATTTTGAACCACCATGCCATTTCATGGTTGTTAGGAAAACAGGAAACAATAAAGGGATTATATAATTCAACAGTTACCACCTTTATGTGAAGGAAACCAAAATCATATCCATCTGCACGACCTGCTTTCTGATCGTCCCCTCCTGGTACAAAAACACGAGGGCACGGCTGCAATGGAGCAGAAAGAGCTTTTGCAATAGCTGTTGCTTTGGAGGTTAGGAGCGTTCGATAATCTCCAGTTGCTCCAGGCGCTTCTAGAATATCAATTCCCAACGACAGGCCCAGCCCTGCAATAATCTTGGTTGGAGCTACCATGCATGGCCACAAACCATGCATCTGTTCAAATGCCGGAACCTGAAAAACATGAAAGCTGATGAGGGTAAGCAAAATTGAGAAACTCCGGCCCTTTTTACTACATGGCCACTCTTATTATTTCGTATGAAAGAGAAAGAACAATTTCAATCTAGTCATGTTCAACTGAACAGTTTTTTATTTCATAAAATCCACAGAAGCACCATCATTTCAAGCTAATCTAAATATTCTTTAGTCTGTGTTTGGCTGCACAAGTGAATTGACTTCCAAACATTCAGTTTAGTCAGGAACAAATTAGACAATTAATGACATTTCCTAATTTTCATAACGGCGAAGAAGCCCTCAGATTGCAGTTGCACAGGACTGCAATTTGGAGCTCAGAACATCAAATTTATTTGATACAGAAGGAATTACAAGCTGATCAACTCCACTTTATCAAACTAACAATTGCAATACAATTTGATAGTGCATCCAAACCAATGTTTCAAAATACAAACTGGACCGGACTATCATACTGTGTTGGAAAACAACAAGAACCAAAAACAAAAGTCCAGTTCACTTGAAACCTGGGTCAACTGGGATTATCAATTTTCATCTGTGAAAAATAACAAAAGTATTTATCCACTGTGCTAGATGTGTGTTGGATGTTTTATCTGTTCATTCTACTATTTACATTTTTGAATTTAAGCAAACATCCTGAGTTAGACGGTTCAACCCAGTTAGACTAGTTAGACTAATGTATGGACTGAATTGCCAATATATATATATATGTGTGTGTGTGTGTGTGTGTGTGTGTGTGTGCGCGCTTTGACGTCAGGTGTGATTTCTAAAACATGACACGTACACATTCTCAGTGTTGACATCAAAGCTTGATCAGGGAAAGAAACAAAAGGGAGAATGATTGAAGTGGAACCAATGATCAAAGCTCAATTTGGATGTAATGTGGAATGGCATTTTGGTGCAATCCGTTGCAAATCAAATAGCACAACAGAAGCAGCACCACTTATGAACCCAGTTTCAGCACCTCATTGAGTGCTGTGACTTTGACTTATCCATCAAATGGTCTTTCACATCCGGCATCCATCAAATGTAGTCTCACATCCGGCAAAGTTCAAGTCATTCGTAAACATAGCTCAATGCTAATTTCAGGTGGTCCAGAAAATATGGCTATGTCCAGACGCAGCCTAAAATACAAATAATCAGAGCACAAAAGGTAGAGGACCAGTACAACAGCTAGGCTTTGTTTGCCAATATTTGGCAGCTTTTAAGTTTCTTCATTACTTCTTTTTTTTCTTTTCTTCTTTGATAGGTAAGCTGGACTCAAACCCAAGATCTCAATGTTGAAACAGACCCTGTCTACCATTGAACTACGGGCTGAAAACCAGCCTCTTCATGTAATAAAAAGTCACTGAGAGTTATGAAAAATTCAAGTCAACTCAATGAAGATGTCAAGGGCATGACAATACTGGGACCCAAACCACTATGTACATGTGTGCATGTGTTGTTTGCCACCCCCCTTGTGCACAAGAACAAATTCACTTTTGGACTAGTCATTGATATGGTGACCATTGGACGATGGATTGGGTGCCTCTGGTAGAGAGGTGGAATTATTTGTCAATGATACTTTATAGTTTAGGTGCACATGAGGATCATATTTATCTGTGCACAAGCGTGACATGTTTCAATTTGCCATGTGGGGGAACGTCCCAGTTCAAGCATCTCACAAGTGCAGGTGTCACAATGAACTTCAAGCACTAAAAAATGTGGGACGTGTTAAATGTGCACATGGACATGTGTAAGTGTGCCACCAACCAACCTTTAATTTCCCACACGTGCCATAGTCCATCTTGTCCATGATCCAGGGTGTTTGAGAAACAAGGACAGAGCAACTAGTCAGCAACAACATTCCATGATTTGGTAGCCTCGACGGCATGCCATGGATTGCTGGTCAAGCCACAACTTTGCCAAGATCCAAACAGCCCTTGTATGCCTCCCTTTCATTGGGAAACTATGACAAAATAATTGTTTGCACGCTTCTCTTTGTTGTACATTGAAATCAAAGTCACTACAAGAGAATAGCTGTCACTAAGTAATAGGAATTTCCTACCACCCTCGTCACGACAAGGGCATTAATGTCAATAATAATCGACACTTCCTAAAGGATAAAGACTGAAACTAAACTACAATGACATTTCCTACTACGCATACCATTTTTTTCTTAATTACCACTGATCGGGATTTGTAAGAATAAGAACAAAATCCAATTACTAATGGTGGTTTCAATTTTGGTGTGCTGATGAGGTCTGCTGTGGGTGTTGATGCCACTACCATAGGTTCAAGTCCTCTTGTTCTGAGCTTAATAGGTTTTGGACTCCCTAAACTTCTTCTTTTTTGGACTCCCTAACTTAATATCCAAAATTTGTAAAAGAAACGAAAAACAATATTTAGATTAAATAGAGAAAGAAAAAAAAAAAAAAAAAACACAGACCTCAATTCGAATTCCACAACCTCGCAAGAGGACGACATTCGCAATGTTCTTCCCTTCTTCCGCACGTTTTTTATTTAATGGGTGAGAAACCAGTATTTTCGATATCTCCTTGGATAGCTCATTGACAACCACAGCCGTATTCTTAGCTTCCTCTGTATCATCCAGAGCTTCAGCTTTCAAAAGTAAGCGATTGTCCTTCAAAGGGTCTGTCCCTGATATATTTCCACTCAGCCTAGGCCCCTTCACAACCACCCCACATCTATGTTCCGTGGCGTATCTGCAAACAATGGTACTATTGTTAACCTTCTCAATTGAATTACAAGATGAGCATTGAGAAAATGATTCACACATTTCATTTATATGCGGATCAGTTATGACTAAAAACTCCTTCAGTTTTGGCCTACTTGAAGGAAACAGGAGAAGGTCTAAATAACCACATTATTCATACTTTAATTTAGAATTCTCAATTTCAGCGGAAAATGGAAAGCAATGCAAAGTGGTTGCATTTTTTACCTAGAAAAATAAGACGATTTTAGCAATGTTGAAATGAAGTTCTGCAAATGGGTATTGGAAAATCTTTTTTTTTTTTTCCAGAAACCCAGAAAAAAGAAATCCTTTACTTTCTGTTGTAGTATATATTTTTTGAACAGTCCAGAATAGCTCTAGAAACATCACTACTGAGCAATTAATTTTCTGAACTTTCAGGAAATGAATATGTTGAAAAAGCTGCCATCATTCATCATGACTGGATGCACATGTGAAATGAATTGCAAAGATATAGATTAGTCTAGAGAAAATGACAAAAGTTAGTAATATTTCATAGTATTCTTAATATAAAAAAATTACCCCACAAAATGCAGTTAGATTACTTGCACATACCTTCTTGGAGACACTCAATATGAAGGCCATGGAAATTATAATTTAGTTAATGTCAACCGCTGGTGCAAGCTTATAGTACTTGGGAACTCCCTTGTCTCTCCACTACCAGTGTTGGGATTCCCAGTTGCTGTAGGCTTGCACCAGGGGTCGATATTGAAGAAGTCATAGTTTTGATTGACAAGACGAGAGAAGGTGCAAGCACAAAGCCAAATTTATGGAGGGGTGCTTTAGAATCTAAATGATTTAAAATTAGTGGGATTAAAACAGAGCATATGAAGTGCAATTTGAGTGACAATAGGAGTGGAGCTAAGGATTTAGTTAAAATTGATAACCAAGAAGTTCCACAAAATGACCACTTTCAATATATTGGGTCAATAATTCTGCAATTGGGGAGATTGAGAAGGATGTTGCCCATACAACTCAAGCTAGGTAGAAGAAATGTAGATGTGCCTCTGGAATTTTATGTGGTCACCGTATACCACTTAAATTGAAAGGGAAATTTTATAGGATAGCTATAAGGCTAGCCATGCTTGGTGGGACAGAATGTTGGGCAATTAAGGAACAACATGTATATAGGTTGAATGTAGCTGACATGAAGATGTTGAGATGGACGAGTGGCAATAGGAGGAAGGATAGAATTAGAAATGAGTGCGTTCATCTTAGGAGTAGCACCAATAAATAATAAGATGAGGGAAAGTAGATTTAGATGGTTTGGTCAGTTGCAATGGAGACCAAGAACCATGCCAGTTAGAAGGAATGGGTTGGTACAAGTTGAAGGCTCTAAAGTGGGCAAGGGGAAGGCCCAAAAGATGTGGGTGGAGGTGGTACGAAAAGATTTGATGACCTATAATCTAATTGAAGTTATAGCCTTGATAGAGTGCAATGGAGGAACAAGATTCATGTAGCCAACCTTAATTAATTAGGATAAGGCTTAGATGATGATGATGATTAGACTACTAAATGCAATTCAATTTGATGGTGCTTCCAAATGCACCTTGAAAACATTTCAAAATGAAAACCAGGTCATAGTCACTTAAGGGGAAAAAGCTCATTTGTCAATATGTGAGTAGTTTCACACGTGGAAAATCAACAACTGCTTGTTTTTGTTTTTTTTTTTTTTTTTCAGTTTTACTAAGAGATTCACTTTGGGTAAATCACTACATTTTTTCGTAATTTTTTCTCAAGTTAATTCAACACACTCCTAATACAAGCATTTGCACCTGACTCTCACTTCATATTCAGGAAAAGATGGAAGCTTCATCCCATCCAATGCTGCACATAGGATTGGGCCCTCTTCCTCAAAGTGCCTATCAGCCCTCCTGCTCGTAACAATCCCTGTGTTTTGATCCATTGTAGCAAAGTTTGACTGAATAACAGGAATAAGGTTGTGTTACAACATAAAACAAGTGCCAAAGTGAGAATTCTGTACTTCCTTCTTGAATAATAAAATTGCCACAAAAATAATAAAGATGGAAAATTGAGAATCATGGCATCAAATGATAGAACCAGCATAAGTTTGCATTCTGTTTTTTTTTTCTTTTCTTCTTTTTCTCCTTTTTTGAAAGGCAGAACCAACATAAGTTTACACACAAGCTTCATCAGATATTTTGTAAAATTTCAAGGAGGACAAAACTTTAAAGACTTCAGAATGAGAAAAATCTTGCAAATGATTGTTAAATTACCTACTACTCAGTAAGGGTGTCAACAGGTCGAGCTAGCCCTTAAGGTCTCCAGCCCATTACAGGTAGGGCTGTCAACAGGCCAGGTTCGAACCAGGGTGAGGTCTGTCCAAGCCTGGCCTGCAAGCTAAAACCTAGGCCCAAGTCCAGCCCGGGCCAGTGACAGGTCAAGACTAACAAGCCCAACCCCTGGCCATGATGTTTATGCATGGCCTGGGTCCAAGTATGGCCTGAGCCCAACCCTAGCTACCCTCTTTTATGCAAGATCAGGTTGTTCATTTGGGATACCCAATCATGCATGATTGACAAGAAATGCCCTTGAAGTCAAGTTCGGATCTAGCTGATGGGATCCTAGACGCAGCCCAAGCCTAGCTAGCGCGTTTAACAAACAGGCTAAAAGTTTACTCCCGGTCAAGCCCTCAAGCCTGGTATTTCAGCCCAAGCCCAGCCCAAAGCAGGCCAAGCCAGAAAGGCCAACGGGCCAGCTCAACCCATTGACACCCCTAATTACAGGTGGCTTCAAGCCTAGACTCTTGGCCCTAGACTCAAAATTCAAGCATGATACTAACAAGGCCAGGTTGGAGTCAAGGTTGTTCTGTCAAGTCGGGCCACGCCCTGGCCACATGTATAGAATGACATGGAGGCACAAAAACACTGCCTCCAAAGCCACCGGACCCACTCCCTCTGTGTGCGCGCGTGCGTGCACATGTGTCATTATCATCACTATCTTAGCATTTCACTTAGTAATTTGGAGTCAGTTTAATGGTAGATTAGCAAAATTTACAATCAGCTGCCAACCAAACATCAAACTTCCTCTTTTACCCAACTTTGGAACTGATGTTGACAAAGGCTCAGATTGACAGCATGTGAATCCACCAAAGTCCCACTCCGTACTAACCCCAACCAACTAAGGGTGGCAATGGGCCAGGTAGCTCACCGACCTGGATCTGGACCGGGCTTGGACCTACTAACTTGGCCTGTAGGCTAAGGCTTGGACCTCACATGCATGGTCTGATTAATTTTTGGGCCAGGTTTAGGCTCAAGTCATTTTAGCCTAACACAACCTGACCCAATGCTGCCTGACCTGAATTTTTATATACATTTGTTATATCCTACAAATATGCCATTCTAATCCTTAGGAAACTGTCTATCTTAAATGTGGATTGTTGGTTTCATTCCACTAAAATGTTTATTTTTTTGTGCATGCGTGGCCCACTTGATAAACGGATAGATTAGAAAAATTCAACGGCGAAATAGGGATTTTATCCACTTTTGGGTCGGGCTGGGTCCAATCAAGTTGGGCCCAAGCCCAAACAATTTGTTTCCAGCTCAGGCTTGGGCCTGATATGCTTGGCCCCTTCCGGGCCTAGCCTGGCCCAGCTCAAAACCGGCCCATTCCCACCCCTACAGCCAACTAATACACATGCACCCCAAATGGCAAGAAGCCACAGAGGCTCATTAGTGCAGCTCAGTGCGGCACCACAACAGCTGCACGTCAAGTTGCATGTGAAGGGTGGCATGGCACCTGTCATTGCTAGAAAACTACTCTCTCGATGAGTGAATCCCAGGATGCCTTTCCATGTCTCTGTGGAGTAAATTCATCCTTCCATTTATGCCAGCAGTTGTACAAATTTCCTTTACCAGTCCCCACATTATGTACTTAAGATCTTTACAATTCACATGGTTTTTCTATTGTTATCCAAAGGCCACATCACATTTCCTTCATAAATGTTTTGATTGCTCAAACATCCAATTGAATAGTCATTACTGCCATTGCACTATTCTCAGAGCAGGATTTCTAATTGCAACAGAAAGTAGGCAACAAAATGAGTCACCAAATTGAGACATGGCTGAAATAGGACTGGAATGAATTAAACGGAATGAAACTGAATGACACAGGATGAGAGCTCCAGGCGATTTAATACTTCAAAACCACTATATAAAACCATGTTTAAATGCTCAATTACAAAGTATATATTAGGAAAATAAATTACATAGTACACATTATGAGAGTATATTAAAATGCGAATTCATTGTAATCACAAATGTTCTTCATCATCATCATAGCCTTGTCCTAGCTATTTGGGGTTGGTTTCATGAATCCAGTTTTGTCAAACATAAAGACCGGAAACAGAATTTCTCACAACTGCTTGAAGAAAAGGTCAATGACCAGCTGTCAACCTAACATCAACCCCCTCCTGCAAACCTCCCACTTCACTCCAGGCCAGGACCCGGCTGGTGCATTGCACCAGCGAAGTTAGTAACTGCAAACATTCATTTCAGTTTATTTGGAAGTTGATACATGAATATCAAATTTGATCTTAGTGGTTCCTATCACTCTCCACAATCCCAGGATATAAGTGACACGCACTCATGGTTTGAAGGCCCAGCCTAAGGATCTTCGTGTTGTTGGACCCATTGCCCAAAAAATAAACGTCGACCATTTCATCCACCCTAACGATTCAACAAGTGGTCTGCAACTAAACAATTAAAATAAAATTGTTAAGATCACTATATCAGAGCAACTTTTAGGCTATTACCCACCCTGTGAGGGGGCCCACAAAATGGAGGGTACTGATCAACTGGCAAAATATGACACGTCTATGGAATGCATGGTCAAGATAAATATAGTCCCACAGCCATGAGACCAAGCCCGTTTCTTCATATCATTCCGGTATTACTCGTAAACTGAATGATCTCTACATATACGCGTGTTTGTATATGAGCACATGTTTCAATACACACAATCGACCTGAGAGTGAATTGATAACTAATAAACTCTTTATTGTGATAAAAATTTCTTAGTCCTGAGTCAAAACTTATTGTCATGGTAATGACTGCTAATCTTTCTGCATGTAATATGGTCATAATGTGACATGACTACTCAGTGTCATCTCTATAGAGGACCCAGACAAGTAGTTCTTTTCTTCTTCTTTTTCTTTTTTTGTTTTAAGATGATAATTTTATTTAGGAGCCGGAGGCTCAAAGGAAAAGAAAAGAAAACTAAAAACAGACCAACCCAAAATTACAAGCACCACTCCCTTATACAAGAGAACACCTTTCTAACTGTGGTTCCAATAGTTTCATTTCTGTCCCTAGAGCATCTGCCATTCCCTTTTAACCAAACACACCAAAGAACAGCCAGAAGAGCAAGATGCCAAATCCTCCTTTCATTGGAAAAGGGACCCCCCGACAGGCCAAGCCAAAAAAAAAGATCCTCCATGTAGTAATTTTACATTGCTAGGAAAAACAAGGGGCAGGAAAATAGGGGACATGGGATAGAAATCTTGAGCTTTAGGCGTCATTTGCTAAAGAACTGCTCCAAAGGTGTATGCTTCGATCCCTGATGCATCCAGGCCCCCAATGGAAAAGATTTTCCACTGACTATCGAAGGGCGGGCTGCCCGAAATGTCTGGGTGATAATCAGGTCCCTAAAATGTATCTGATAATTCTGATCAAATCCAATGGGATTGATTAAAAGATAATCAGACCGTGGGACCACTGATATGCATTGTTGGCCAATGGACCCCAGAAGTCATTCAATCAGATTGTGGACCCAAAAGCCATTCAATCAGATTGTGGATTCTAAAAGTGATCCCTGTTCACATGTGACCACTGTTCGCATGTTTGCATTCTTTTCCATAAATACACATGGTTAGCATGTTTAGCAAAGTTAGCTTCCTATGTTAATGAAAAAGTAGGAAAGTAGTATGTAAGGAACCTACAGATATATGCCATACGTGTGATTCAAATAACATGTTATCTTCAATAAACTTTTGTTTCTACTTCCACAGATTGGGATTTTTTAGAAGAGTGGTCCTATTATTTCTAGTGGTGTGATACCCTAGGAGGCTGTTGAGATCTCTTTAACAATCCCTAAGCAATTTTTTCTGTATGTGTTGTGATTTTTGAACAAATTTTCTGCTCCT
Source organism: Magnolia sinica (assembly GCF_029962835.1). NCBI lineage: Eukaryota > Viridiplantae > Streptophyta > Magnoliopsida > Magnoliales > Magnoliaceae > Magnolia > Magnolia sinica. The sequence continues at coordinate 70,237,978 of NC_080581.1, forward strand.
AGCCTGGTTGATTTGTTCTTTAGTTGATTACTTAATATTCTAGAGTTGAAATCTTGCCCATGCTGAATTGTAACCTGATCTGTGAAACAAACCCCATGGGAAATACCTATTAAATTGTTCATAAACATCAACAATGGCCACATAAAAGAAACAGTTCACATCACACCAAGATTTGAAATTTTAGAAGAAAACAACAAATGAGATATGAACAGCCTCAAGTGTTGGACAAACCTGAGGTGTATTGTAACCCTCATACATTCATATAAAATTACAGAGATGAATGCAATTGTTTGACTAGTAGATGTATTGTAGTATCATACAATGTAACAATCATGGATATTTGCAAACAAAAATAAAATAAAGGACAAGGTTCGCTTGGGTGGCTCGCCCATGAGACTCACCCTTTCTTCCACACCATTTTGTGATCCAGACCAAGCATCTTGCAAGTCCCATCGACTATTGCGGATGGCCTACACAGCGAAATCACGCTGATTGAGATGCTCAAGCATCTATCCATGTGTCAAAATCTGGACCATTGTTTCTAACCAATCTTTGCATGGACTCTCTGTGACTAGTGAGATTTTTGCCACATGGCCTATTCACCATGTGAGCATCTAGAAGAACAGAATAGATCACCATGTGGTGGGGCAGAAGGGTCAAGCCTCTGTAGAATGTCTCAATCAAAACATGAGGAAACAAGAAGCCAGAAAGCACTGACCTTGAATGCAATATCTCCTGGGGACATTGCCAATCCGGCACCCATAGATTCAAAAGCACCTCGACCTCGATAGTAGATTCTCGGATCATACCCCAATAGTGAGAGGTGTGCAGTGTCGCTCCCGCAAGCCAAGCCGGGTTCAACAGGGTCCATGAGCCCATTCACTCCTGCCGAAGCAATGGCGTCCAAATTGGGTGTTTTGGCTACTTGAAGAGGAGTCCGATATTGGAATCTCGGCAGTGAGACATCGCCCAGTCCATCAATCAGTATAAATGCCACTCTTCTCCTGGGGGGCTCAAGAGTACCCATTTCTTCTCTTTTCTTCTTTTCGTTGTAGGAGAGAGGCTGATGTTAAAACAAAAGAAGAAAATGAAACTTAACAAATGACAGAGCTACCTGTGAGAGGTTTTCAATTTACGACCTTAAAAGCCATACAATATAGAAAATGTGACAAAGCAAGCTTAAAAATTCTCTCTATCCTAGTTGTGAAGTGAATATAGGAAGGAAATTCAAATATGTAAATTTACATCGCCAAAAATGAGTCTATTTTTCTTTTCTTTGTATGTTAGAACAGAAGTATTGCAGAATATATATCAGAAGATGGCATTTCTTTTCTCATGTAATCCATAAAAAGACCCAACTATATAAGGACACAATGAAGAAAATCAGCCATAAGAATATGTGAATTGTGTTATTATACAATCCTTGGCTTCATTCTATTTAGGTAGGGACTATCTTTCAATGATCAAGGCTATTGATCTGGTGGGCTGAACAGTAGATGAATGGACCACGAATCTCCTCGATTTAATAATCCTTGTCATCTGATTGGTGGGGTTTTCCCCCCTTTCATTGGACTAGTGGATATAGGTTACGTCTCATCCATTTGTAGGGCAACCACCAGATGATCAGGATTGTCAAATGGAGTGTTTTTGTAGCATCACAATACAAGGTTGGGCTCACCAAATTAACTTTCCGGGTCACTAAAAGACAGACCCACCTCTATGAAATGCGGTCGCAATCTAAAATGCAAGTTCGGGCCAAGCATTGTAAATCTACAGTAAATGGAACTCTTTCCACCTTTCTCTACATGGCACAACAAGATTTTGCAAGAATATTTGAAAATAGAAATAAAATTCATTGCTTGTTGGACTACCCAAAAGTATAGTCCAAATTTCGACTCTACAGCATCGATAACAAGAACCATTCAGTTGGTAGTCCCAATTCAAATGGTCTAGAATATAATTAAAAAAATAGAAATAAACCCCCAATTGGACAAACTTCTCCACCCATCCTACCGACACCAAAAAACCTATCGATTCTCGACATCACAACATGATCTTGCCCATTAGACCAAGTATATTTGCCATCACCCATTGGGAGGTCAATCGGCTTATGCATACCTACCCACTCCGAGAAATCCATCATGTTGCATATAATTCTCCCACCGTTGAACATTTCATAGGTGAATATTGTCATCTTAAAGTTGCCCCTCACACACCCTAGTAAATTAAACCTGTCTCGAACTATGCAAAGCTATGCCCAAAACCCGTACCTCATTGCTGCCAAATTTGGACCATACACCGCCGTGAACATCCATTATAAACCGGTCATCACGCCCTTCAAAACAACCATGACAAAGAAGTTTCCTCCACACCATTCCTCCTCAACCCAAACATTTGAATCCCCACGATCCCTCCGACAAAGCCAACAGGCTAACATCCATCTTCTTGTCAATAGCTTGAAGCTTGGTTTCGTTATTGCCTGAGCTTCCAATCTTCGAAAACCATCTTCATTTGGACACTATTCTTCCCCTCCTACCCTTCCTTGTTGCACCTGATGGACCTCTTGAATAACAATTAACATTTGAGGCAAGATTTACCAGCTCTCTATGGCCTTTTGGAGATCTCTGAACCTTTCTTTGTAGAACAGGTTGTCTTTTGGTTAGTGCATTTTTCAACGAACTGCAAAAGTGTAGTAATCCTCATTGCAGTCATCAAAGGCCACTCCAACCATCCTCTCCACATGGTTCAACGCTTCCCTTATCCACCGCTTCCTCTAGCCATCAAGAGGTGACCTGCCACCCTATCGCCAGTTGCTCTATCAATGCCCATCTCCACGCCACTTCCGACTGCAACATGCAGTGGTGCAATATCCGGCACCTCCCTTAAGAGCCCTCCATTGCCCTGATCGCCTTGATTTTCTCGCTCAGTTAACCCTCCTCCCATCCCCAGCTCGCCTACTTGAAAGACCACCACCATCACTCGCGACATCCCTTCAATATCATTCGACACTCTACTACTTATAACAATGTCTCTTCCCTGCTTGGGGCCCACCGCCACCATCAAGGTGAGCAACAAAGCCACCATCATCTTGAGTATAGGAGATGGACTTAAAGGGAAACACACCTCGAACTCAAAGGTTTGAGACACATCCCCAAAGCTAATCATTTCGAGGAAAGAATCACATGAGCCAAGAGAGGCACATGCAAGAGGTTGTCATCTTAAAACTCGGCAAGGACACGTGGTGTGCTCTTTGTCTCCCTACCGACAACCGTCACCTCAAAAGTGACAATCAGGGGACACGTGTCATCTGACCCTGCCACCTCAATGCCAAGCCTACTAAGCACATGACACCCGAACCTATGTCTCCTCCGTTAGACCCTCTCCTCCGAGAACCTGACGACTCCTCCGAACCTAACACCAATAGTTCCACAAGGCAAGCTTGCCTCTCTCCGCCCATCCGACTGACACACCACAGTTTGCCATCACTACATCAATGTCAACATCCTTCCCGCACATCACCACACTAACCCCTTCTACGCTACCTATCACTTGGCGGTGCCGGAGCACTGAGGGTGGATACCTTCTCCCATCGCCACTCCTATACACACCCAGGACAGACCTCCGGCACTATCCACCACCACATCTTCCCCCTTCCTCCCCCAATCTTGCCCTCTCACCTTCTTCATCACCCCAACTGACACCATTTCCTCACCAACCACAATAGAGATTCACTTCGGAACCATTATCGACTTCTTCCTCCTAAAGCATATTCTTGTCATCCCAACCTCTACTCATTCCATCACCAAATCTACCGCTACCACATCACCAATGCATGAACCAACCGTCACGAAGGCCTCCACGAATCAAAGTTCTAATGGCAACTCCCACACCTGGTACTGTGCCTCCTCCCATCTAAATGACAATCTATTTACCCATTTGTAAAGTCACACCACCAGCCTGTCATTGAACAAAACCCCAATGATAAGGCTTATATCCAACTCTACTTGCAAACTAAGAGAAATCCATACGTCATTCTCAAAGAGTGGTTTGAGTATGCATGCACCTTCTTCCACTCCCCCACAGTCGGAAAACCATTCTTTCACCTCTCCGATGGAGACATCGTCCTTCACCTGCTCCACCAAGCTCCACTGAAGCACTCCCTAGGCATTTTCCATCACCTTTGGTTGGACTCTCACAACTAGACCAGTGTTGGAGTCCTTCCCCCATATCCATATCTCCTCCCCCTTATGCTCCTGCTCCTCCTTTGGTTCTCCCCCTTCCTGCTCTGCACCAAGTGTATCCTTAGCCCCACGTCCCTATAGGAGATGCAAATCCTTGTATTACTTTCCCTTTCTTTCCCTGCCTCTCTGATGTCAACTATGATAACCCCCTCTTCCTAGCTAGGCCCCTAACCTTATTCCACTCCACCTTCTTTGGGGCCACTCGATTCACCATCTATAGTCCATAATAGGCATGTTGAACCGACAACCTTCTCCCTTTAAAGATTTTCCCATTCAATGTAGCCACTGCAGTGGGAACACCTTCTCTCTTCTCTAGACGCATGAACGCAAGCCACGGGCCTTCTAAGACCCTCTCGCCTATGGAACCACCATCTCCTTTACCAAACTGAAGCTGTCAAATACCATTTTGAAATGGAGCTCCATCACCCCTCTAAGAAGTTTTCCACAAAAAGGGTGGGGAGCTCAGGTGGGGACTCGGAAGAACTACTCCCCTTTCCTACCTCTAGCCTTCTTCTCTTCTCTACCAAAACCCAGTCTCCTACCTTCCCTCCCTCAGCAGCTCTCCTCCCCCCTTCCTGAGTTCCCTCGCCACCGCACAGCTACCCACCTTCTCCTCCACCTGCTCCCTCAGTGACAATCTCCTTTCCCCACCCCAATCTCACCACCACAACCCTCTACCTTTAAACTCCCTCTCGCCCGACTCATATCCCTGTTCCCTCTCCTTTCCCTTCCCTGGCTTCGATCCCCCATTCGTCTTCACTCCCTTGTCTAACTTCAGTAGGCACTATCCTTTCCCCATGCCGGCGTTGGTTCAAACTTCTTCATGCCCTCGTCTTTGTTCTGGATGTTCCCACTCATCTTCACGCCCTCTAATTTCGGTCGAGGGTATCCTTTGCCCATTCCAATGTTGTTTCAAACTTCTTCAGCCCTCGCCTCTATTCTAGATGCTGAGAAAGATCGACTCTCACACTTCCCACTTTCAAGACCATCCTCTGCAAAACCCATATTGTTCTCTCTCTCTCTCTCTCTCTCTCTCTCTCTCTCTCTCTCTCTCTCTCTCTCTCATCTCATCTTTTCCTATATGTGATGTGATGATGATGAAAGAAAATAAAACAAGAGAGAACGTAGAAGTAAGATGGACATTTAGGATTTCATCTATTTCTCCAAAGAGAGAAAAAAAAAACATTTACACTAACTAATTGCGATGGTTGATACAAAGACGCTAAGAAATTGTACTTCTAGCATACAAGTAACTCAAATTAAACCACCTAAAATTGTGAGCTGCAAATAAAAAATAAAAAATAAAGGTAACGAAACATTATTTAGAGAGCCCAATAAAACTAAGAGAGGAGAGAGAAAAAAAAAAAACTTACAGCTCAAACAAGATTACAAGCATCCACGGCATTAAAGCCAAAAACCCATTTGACCACATGAAACTTGACCTTTCTTACAACCTCTTCCATTGAACCGCTTTTATCACATGAACAATGAGTATTTTGTTCCCCCCAAATGGCCCAAAGAGTTTCCTTGAAGACTAGCCGCCAAACAACATTTCCATCCTTTCCAACTCCACCATGCCATGCCAGGAGAAAATCCTTGATAGATCCTAACCAGTGTTCTAAATAGCACATAACATATTGTGTACCCTTCAGCCCTCTATAGCATGTAGTGTAAGCTATGTCACGTGTAGCATAAGCTACACAAAACTTCTAGTTTTTAATTAAAATTTTGGAAAAATATTATAAATAGTTAGAATAAATATTAAAAAAGCAAAACATAAATATAAAAATTGCCTTAAAAAATGCTTTACTTTTCAAGTAAAAGAATGCCAATCCACTTATTTTTAAACCAAATTAAATCACTATCATATCAACAACTTTCTAAGCAAACTACGCTAATTAATGATGTCTAATTGAAACCACCAGTCACAACTCATAGGTATAAACTATATTATAAAATTCCCCAAATTCTCAAATTTCAAACCACTTCTAAACAATGTGTCATATCTACCATTACGGGGCTCTAAAAGCCGTTATGTAAAGGTAATGGTGGAAACTGTTACATGTTATGGGTCCATAATGGATAAAATTGACCCATAACTCTCGTAAAGGCCATAACGGCTACAAGTTTTTTGGGGTTTTTTTCATTTTTTTTTTTTTTTTTTTTTTTTTTTTTTTTGAGAGAGAGAGAGAGAGAGAGAGAGAAATTCTAATAGCCCTTATGACCCGTATCGTAAAGGTAAAGATGATGGTCGTTACAGCCAATGTTGTCAAATTGCATATGCAACCGCATATATATATATATATATATATATATATATATATATATATATATATATATATATATATATATAGAAAAAAAAAAAAAAAAAACAAAACAAAAAATAAAGGAAAAAAATTAAATGATAATAATAAGAAATTAGGAGAAACTTCCCTAAGTGATTAGATGACTAATTTTACATATCTTAAATTCATTTGAAAGAAATAAAATCAATTCAACTATGAATGAAGTACATCAACAATCAACAATATATTTAACAAAGCAGTCAACAAGCTATTTAATATACAAATACAATTTACAAGTTCCAACTTAATGTTTATACATTACTTACAAAATAATACTAATAGTCTAATGTCTAACACTATATACATTAATCCATTTTCCACGTGGCAGTGGCATTCAATCACCATAATTGTCGCATAATTGTCGTCAAGGTCATCTCATTCATCGTATACTTCATCTTCTTCTATTTCTTCATCATCCGTACAAATTAGTATTTCATCAACATCCAATGGTTGATTTTCAACTTGATCATCTCCTTCCATCTCCTCAATATCTTCCACCGGCTGACTATGAACACACCCACACAACACCCCCACCCCCAACCCTCTTTTCCCTTCAAGTAGAAGTACATTTCTCACGTGCCGATCCAAATGCAATATCTTCAAGTTGGGCCCATGTCAGATTATCCCCAGCAAAGACTAGGTCCTCCGTCTCTACGAGCCACTTATTATCTGCATTCACATCATCTAAGCATATAGGATCATAGAAACTAGGCTTTTCTCACCTAGCCTAGAATCGTTCTCATAGCTTCGGGTTATATTGAATGAAAACCAAGTTGTTGAGCTTCTTTTATTCAAGATGATTCATTTTTGGGTGTGAATCTACATAAAAGATAGTGCATTAGCCTACTTAGACTTAGACTTAGTTATAACTTTTAACTCCTTAACTCTAACATTTTCCAAACTTACCGCCTCAAACATGCTCCAGTTGCGCTAGCAACCGCTAGCAAAACATGTGAGTCCAATAATCCTCATTCTGGCTTCTTTAGAACTGAATCTTTTCCGTTCGGGACCACTCCATGGTCAACCTACCAGTCAATTGAGAAAAAAGGTTTAAGCAGGTTAGACTTTGTAGATTAGATTGTAAAAAAATATTTGTACGAGTCTAAGATGTTCATACTTGGCAATTTCATTGTCCTATGCTTGATTACTATATCTCTTTAGAATATACCCTCACTCTTTGTATAGAAGTCTAGTAGAGCTGAAATTCTGCCCTGTTTTTCTTTATCTGGAACCATTCTTTCCAACACGTTAAGAAATCCAACCATATGTATCGTTTTTTCTTTTATCGAATAATACATATGAATTAAAGATGTAGGCATTCGAATACAATAAAGATGACATTTGGTTGTCCCGTTTTCTATCTATAATATCTAAAATGAACCTGTAACCATGCTCTCTATAATTAAAATATTCCATGATTTTATTTCTCGCCCTCTCCATCACATATATGTAACCCATTGGTGGCTTCTCATCCCTGTCCACCAATCGCAACACAGTGACCAAGGATTCATACGCTTTTAGTACCTTTATTACTTGTGTCCAAAAATATTGCGAAAGGATGGTGTGTTGGACTAGCTTCTCTTCAATCGTCTTTGACCAAGGCCGATTAGTCCAATCAGCCGACACTACAAATCTTCTAAGTTCAGATTTTTTTAATGCAATTTTTATAGTGTTAAGAAAGTTGTAGCGAAACGGGTAACAACTAGATGTAACAATTTATACCCAATGTGTTTTCTCATTTGATAGAGAAGGGCATGTTTGTACATAAAAATTGTGAGTCTTCTAACCCTCGTAATCACATTTAAATATAACCTACCTATGTCTTCTAGTATAAGATCAACACAATGGGTCGCACACGGGGTTCAAAATAAACGGCGTCTCTTCTCCATAAGAAGATGATCAGCAACTATATATGAGCTTGTGTTGTCTATGATTACCTAGACAACATATTCTTTTACTACTTCCACAACTACATTATCTAGTAATTTAAATAAATAATCTGTCATATGAAGATGGCTCAATGCATCCACGGACTTTACGAACATTGTCTCAGTTAGACAATTCACCAAAAAGTTTATTAGCGTCTAACTGTATTTATCGGTCCATCCGTCGACCATGAGGGTACAACCATAGGTTTTCCACGATTCCTTATATTCGACTATGAAACTTCATGCATAATCAACCTCGGCTTTGAGGCACGTCTCCCTCACTTCATAATATAAAGGAGGCTTAAACCCAGGTCCAAATTGACCTATTGCATCAACGATAACCTTGGAACTTTTCAACTTGATAGTTTTGAAAGCAACATCGGCTTGGTATAGCCACTTAGCAATATATTAAATCGTGGTTTTCCTATCTTTTTGCTTGTATCGATTTTCTATTGCGGTTCGAGTGGGTCCATTACCCCAACCACTTAGGGAAATGGTTGTGAAGGTTTGTTATGGAAGAAGGAAGAATGTGGAGGGAAGTAATTGCTAGCAAGTATGAGACTTAGGGTAGAGTTGGTAGGTGAAGGACTCTTCTTATTACAGGGAGTCCGGCTTGCTTCGGCCCTTAATAAAATTCTAAATTTTCACACACACACACACACACACACACACACACACACAATGAAGAGCATTGCGGATGGTCCAAGCACAACCAAAATTCTCTAAGAAGGAAAAAATCCAAACCTTTCAATCATTGTCCCAAAAAAAAATAAAAAATAAAAAACAGAAGGATTCGATCGTTAAAATCTTCTCATCTTAAAGATTCTCAGTGCACACGGCCCATTATATCAATGCCTAGGATCACTGAACGATAGGTCCTACTACCAAAAAACTGAAAACCTGAGCAAAGTATACATTAAAAAAAAAAAAAAAAAACTGACATTTCGGATTTTCCATGAGCTTTTGGAATGTTCATGACTTCCCATTGATTTCCTGTGTGGGTTTCTCTTCATATGAAATCAGATACAAGTGGAAAGTCTAAAAATCTGAGAGAGAAAGAAATCAAAATTTTCATAATCAAGAGCAGAAAGAGTGCCTCTAAAAGATTTGCACTTTGAAAATAAAACCAGATTTCTTTTTCCTTTGAATGGTGTTTGAAAATCAAATCAAATCCATTCTATTCACTGTTTGTTTGTTTCTTTCTTTCTTTTCCGTGTTCTGTCAGAAGAATGAAGCCCACACTATACTCTCCAGATAATTTTTAAAATAATAAATAAATAAATGAATAAATAAACTCATTTTCCTCAAAAGAGTCTCTACTATAATAAAAATCAAAAATAGAAATCATAAAATCCCAGGAAAGGGAAGGAGATTGTGTACAATGCTCGACCCAAGAATATCATCAGTTTCACAGGTTCTTAGTCTGTACAAGATGAGCCCATGGTTAAGTGATCCAAACCGTTGATATCATCATCTCCACCTTGGATAGCCCAGTCACCAAAAATTTTCCAACCTTCCAATCAGTGCAGAAAAATATACAGTTAAGAAAGAAAGATTCGATAGCTACAATCTTCCCATCATGGCGATTTTCAGTGCATGGGGCATCCATGGCGAGGCCCATCACATCAAATGGTTAATGTCATTGAAAAATAGGCCCTACTCTAGAAAAACTGAGAATCTAACCAAAATGTACATAAACAACCTCTGAAACTTAAGATTTCCCACAGAATTTTGGAAGACTCGTGATTACCGATTGATTTTCCTTTATGGGTATTTCTTCGTATGAAATCAGAAGCAAATGGAAGTATAAAAATCTAACAATGAATGAAGAAAAAAATTAAAATTTTCACTGTCAAAGAGCAGAAAGAATTCCACTAGAAGCTGTTGATTTTTTATTTTTATTTTTTCCTTTTATTGTCTTTGGCCTCTGAAAAGAAAAACAGGATTGAATTGTTCTTCCTATGGAAAATGTTTGGAAAATGAAATAAAATCCCTTCTGTTCATAATTTCTCTCTTTTACTTCTGTTCTGTGGGAAGAATCAAGCCCGCGTGCTCTCCAGAGTATCAAATAACTCATTTTCCTCAAAAGAATTTATCTACTATAATCAAAAACCAAAATAGAGATCATAAAATTCCAGGAAAGGGAAGACGATCCTATACAATGCTCGACCCAAGAATATCTTCAGTTTCTCAGGTTCTCAGTCTGCAGAAGCAGAGCCCATGGTTTGGTGATCCAAGCCGTTGATCATGACCCCCACTGCATATAGCCCAGGCACGAAAAAAAATTCTAATCTTTCAATCGGTATCCAGAAAATATTCGATAGCTACGATCATCCCCTCTTGGAGAATTTCAGTTCATGGGGCATCTATGGCGGGGTCCATCGCATCAACGGTTAGGATCACTGAAAAATAGGCCGCTCTTGTGCAAAACTGAGAACCCAAGCAAATTGTACATAAACAACCTCTGAAATTTCAGATTTTCCACTGGATTTTAGAAGAATCGTGACTTCCCTTTGATTTTTCCTTTGTGGGTTCCTCTTCTTATGAAATCAGAAGCAAATGGAAGTATGGAAATCTGAGAATGAAAGAAGAAAAGATATTATTCACAATCAAAGAGCAGAAAGAATACCTCTAGAAGCTGTTGATTTTTTTTCTTTTTTTCCTTTTATTGTCTTATTCCCGTTTTCTTCTTTCGAGGAGTGTTTGGGCAATTAAATCGAATACACCGTGTTCATGATTTCTTCTTCTTCTGTTTTTTAATCGTAGAGATGATTGAAAGGAAGAGACAGGTTGGGTTTTTCTATGAGAAGAATCAGCTCGCTTTCCAATGCGCACTCGCTTAACTTGGACGCGGATTAGCTGTTACCCGGGAACACCTTAATGGGTGTTACCCTAACTGTATGGGGCCCACCTTGATGTATTTTTTATATATCCACGCCGTCCATATGATTTAGAATATAATTTTATGACGTAATACTAAAAATTAGGAAGACCCAAATCTAATCTAGAAAACACCACTAGAAACCGTGATGAATGGCCATTAAAAACTTTTTCATGGGCCGCAAAAATTTTGGATCAATCTGATATTTGTATTTATTTTCCATTCATCTAGATATACTTGAAATTATTAACAATTTGGATTGAAAATAAAAATTATAAAAACCTTATGATATCCCTTTGGAATTTTTAATGGTGAAGCACTCAATTACCACTATTTCCTGTGGTCTGGCCCACCTGAGATTTTGGAAACGCGAAATAAAATGTACTGGAGAAACGGATGGACGGCGTGGATACGAAACAAATCATAAAAGGTGGGCCCGTTGGTAAGGGTAACAGTGGAAGCGGATTAGCTGGTGTACCACACATTAGCTGGTGTATTGACGTCAACAAGTTCTGTGGGTGGCATTAAGTTGTATGCGTTATATCCAAACCGTTCATTTATCTGGTGAGCTCATCGTAAGCCTTGAATCAGAAAAGATGGCAGATAAAAAGTTCAAGTGAACCACACTGAAAAAAGGAGGAGGAGACTGAACGTCTACCAGGTCACGGAAGTTTTGGATCAATATAATATTTGTTTTTACTTTTAATCCAGGTGTCTTTAAGCTTATGATGGAAAATAAATTTACGGTGGGCCCAACAAATGTTTTAACCGTGAAAAACTTTATCTCAGCTGCTATATGTGATGTGGTCTATCTGAGCTTTGGATTTGATTCTTTTTTGGCTCATGTTCTAAAATGATATCACCTAATGGATTACCGGTGTGGACATAATAAATACATCATTGTGAGGCCCAGGTAATTTTGATCACCTTTGAACCGATCGTACAGCTCGGAGCTGGAGGAGTGTCGCGCTCGTCTTCGCACGACACGTACCCACGGCAGATATACAGCTGGTCTGTGGTACACCAACGAATCCGCTTCCACGGATTGGCTAGTTCCCCTGCCTTCACCCAATGGCTGGCTGGTGGTCGCTGCACCGTGGGCCCTACCATGATATGACATGTGTTTCATTCATGCCGCCCATCTATTTTTCTAGATCATAAATGAAACAAAAAATTAGGTATATCACAATCTCAAGTGTACGACCTTACAGGAAACAGTGTTGAATGAACGTCGATCATTAAAAACTTTTTGAGAGATATAAAAGTTTTTCTTTTGTAAATCAATTTGGTCTTTGTTTTTCCCTTCATCTGGATCTGTATGACCTAATCAACAGATTGGATGTCAAATAAACAGAACAGTGGGCCTAACGAGGATTTTAATGGTGGATATCCAATCACTATTGTTTTCCTGTGGTGTGGTCCACCTGATATTTATATTCATCTCATTTTTGGGATCAAGCCCTAAAATGATCTATAAAAATGGATGAACAGAATGGATAAAACATATACATCATGGTGGGGCCCATAGAGCACCGACTACCGGCCACCGGGCTGGTGGCAGAGGAGTACCAATCCGTTTACGCTCTCATGTAGCGAGTTCGTATTGAGTATGTATTTTATCGACTCTGTCCGTCCATTTTACCAACTAATTTTTAAGGCTTATTCTAAAAATTAAGTATATCCAAAGTTTAAGTGGACCACATAGCATGAAATAGTGTGAATTGAACGTCTACCGTTGAAAAATCCTCAGAGGGCGGCGGAAGTTTTGGATCAAACTGAGATTTGTGTCCTCAGTTCATCCATGTCTCTTTGATCTTATAACCAGGTTAGATGACAAATAAAAATCATCGTGGGCTCTAGAAAAGTTTCAACAATGGAAACAATTATTCCCACTCTCCTCTCGTGCGGGTTGGATGACAAATAAAAATCACCGTGGGCTCTAGAAAAGTTTCAACAATGGAAACAATTATTCCCACTCTCCTGTCATGCGGTCCACTTAAGCTTTGGATATGCTTCAATTTTAGACTCAACCCTTGAAATGAGATGAAAAAACAGATGGATGACATGGATAAACTATGTACATTAAGGGTGGGCCCAACAGAGTACGATAAAAGCATAGTGTGACCAAGTTATGTCAGCCCTATCATATTTATATGGTGTGGACATATCCACACCGTCCATTCATTTTACGATACTATTCTAGGGCATAGGTCCAAAAATGAAGATTAAAACTGAAGGTAACAGCGGAAATTAAACATTCACCATTGAAAACTTTTCGGGAGACAAGTTTTGGATTAAGCTGATATTTCTGTTTTTCATTCATCCATGTCTTTCGTGACCTTATGAACAGGTTGGATGGCAAAAAAACATCATGTTTGCATTCGACCCTAAGAAGATTTCAACGGTGGGAGTCATTATCCCCACTGCTTTCCATGATGTGGTCTACTTTAGCTTTTGATTTGCCCAATTTTTGGGCCATGCCCTAAATGATCTTATAAAATGAAGTAAAATGGATGGACACGGTAGATATAACACATATATTAAGGTGGGGTCCATACAACATGATGACATCAACACACCATCAAGGTGCACACCACCCAATCCCACTTCCCATGACATGTTTGGGTTATTAATTAAAATAGCCCTCAACTATAATGTTATAAATGTGATTATATTAACATCTAAAGTCATGATAATGATATGTTCACTTTAATTGGAGAGTCATCAACCCATAATAGAGTCATTAAAAAAATTTAGAGATGTTCAAGGCCCACAATTGCAAGAACAATGCACGCTAATTCTAGACTATATTCCACCAATGTGGTCCCCCTATGATGAGTTTTTCCTTCAAACTTAGGTAGATGATATGAATTTAAAATTCCTTTCATGTAAACAGCTTAGATCTGTTCCAAGACAATCTAGCGGGCCTCACATAAGATATGGAATGGGTTCAATAAGTGAGTCATTTGTATAGAGAATGTCATTTGCTATTTTCATTATTTTCTTCTTCTTCTTCTTCTTCTTCTTCTTCTTTTTACGAGAGAGGACCATTTGGCCATCAGAAGTGTTGCCACCTCTGTGGGACTCAATTCGGCATACATCCTACATCATTCCATCATTCCAACGAGCTTCTAAGTGTTTTTTTATAATTTTCGCTTACACTTTTTTATGACGGCCAAAGGTAACTTTAAGTTAGGATAATACTTCTTTTTGTGTGTTCTTTTTATTTTTGGTAGTGGGTATCGATTGTGAGAGTTTGCAAAAGAATGATAGTGTGGTGGTTCCCTTTATAATTATTGTTGAGTTTTTTTTTTTTTTTTTTTTATGGGTATGAATGATGGAAATTTGTGAAAGGCGTGAATTTGTAACGGAAGAATGTTGTAATGGATGAATTTTGAAATGACTAGATATTATGAATGTTGAAATGGATGAATGTTGTAATGGATGAATATTGTAGTTGAAGAATGTTGAAATGGATTAATGGTCATAAGTTTCATAACTCCTTATTGGTCGCGGATCCTAAGAAAATGGTCATATAACTTCCTTATTACATGTCCGATTGTGGTGATCTTGTATACATTGGAAAGGTAGTTTGATGAACTTTCAAATGACTTTAGAATCATCTTATTTGGATACTATTTGATTGTCTAAAATTAGCCCAAAGTTAATATGGGTTACCGATAATCACAATGGATCGTCCGTACTTACTATGAATCGTCGAGCTCATGAAATTGATCATAACTCCTTTGTGATGGGGATTTTCTCCTCATTGATAGGTTCGATGAAATCGAACTAGTTTCGATATCATCGATAATTGTCAGGATTTTTCACCACTAGTCGCTGGACAGTTTTGGTCCTGTTTCGATATCATCGAAGGACCTTAGATGATATCGAAGGCTGTCATCGAGAGACCTTTGATGACATCGATAATTGTCGAAAATTTTCACCACTGGTCGCTAGACAGTTTTGGTCTCGTTTCGATATCATCGAAGGACCTTAGATGATATCGAAGGTTGTCATCGAGAAACCTTCGATGACATCGATAATTGTCGACATTTTTCACCCCTGGTCGCTAAACAGTTTTGGTCCTGTTTCGATATCATCGAAGGACCTTAGATAATATCGAAGGTTGACATCGAGAGACCTTCGATATCATTGAAGAGTTACGCAGATGCGATTGCGGAAACGCAGATTCTGCGGAATTTGTTCCCTATTTTGGTTATATCTCCTTCTATTCTTATATAAAGGGGTGTATGCGGGATTGAGGGATATCCCAAGGTATTCTAAGGTTTCCTAAAGGTTTTCTAGGAGGGCTTAGGGTTATCAAAGGTTAGAGAGAGAGAGAGAAAGAAATAGAGGGAGCTTGTGGAAGGGAGATTCTGCTCGTAGAGGTGATCTACTTCACAATTCATGTCTCAACGCTTCTGCGTCCTCGTGATCGGTGAGATCTCTCCATTTTTCTTTTGTTCTCTTCTCTTATTATTTATCCACTCCTACGGAGTGAAGAAGGTTTGATCCAAGCGGTGTGTGCTTGTGATCGGTTGTAACGTTCTGCTTTATAGTGGATTGTTAATATGGACGAGGTCCCGGGGTTTTTACCTCCTTGAGGGTATTCCACGTAAAATTTCCTGGTGTCGTGTGGTTTATGCTTTGATTTATTTCATTGCTTTATTATCCCATAATTCTGGTTTGTTTTGGGAGGCTAGATCCTAAGGTTTTGTGCAAGGCCCCCAACACTTTGTTATATGTTTGATTTGAGTGATCTTATACTTGAAAATTTAATTTGATGGACTTTAAAATATCTTTAAAATCACCTCCTTTAGACACCATTTGGTTGCCCAAAGTTCATTATGACAATTATTACCAAATGAGATATCTAAATAGCTAAACTTTGGGTCTACTTTTAAGTAATCAAATAGTGTTCAAATGAGGTAGTTCTAAATAAATTTAAATATTCATTAAATTACCTTTCCAACAATTACAATATTATCCAAATTAGATATATAACAAGGGAGTTATGACCATTTTTGTAGGACCGGTAATCCATAATAAGTACCGACAATCCATAGTACACTTGGCCTACTTTTGGGCAATCAATTTGTGTCAAAATAAGGTGATTCAAAATTGATTTGAAATCTTATAAAAGTATCTTTCTAACTGGTATAAGATCACCTAAATTAGACATATAACGATGAAGTTATCACCATTTTTGTGAGACCAATTATCCATAGTGTGTACCAACGATCCACAATCCTTGATGAACTTTGGACTAACTTTTGATCAATTTAATGGTGTCCAAATGAGGTGATTCCAAATTCATTTGAATTTTTATCAAATTATCTTCCCAACGAGTGTAAAATCACTCAAATTGGGCGTGTAACGAGGGAGTTATAACCATTTTTGTTAGATTAGCGATCCACAGTTTATATCGATGATACATGGTAAGGATCATCAATATTAACTGTGGATTGCCGATATTCATTATGGATCATCAATATTAACTGTGGTTTGCCGATATTCACTGTAGATTGTCAATACTCACTATGGATCGCTGATTCAATGAAAATGGTCATAACTCACTCCTTACATGTCTGATTTTGGTGATCCTGTACTCGTTGGAAAGGTAATTTGATGAAATTTCAAATGCCTTTGGAATCACCTCATTTGGACATCATTTGATTGCCCAAAAGTGGGCCCCAAATTCATCAAGGATTGTGAATTATTGGTACGCACTGTAGATCGTTAGTCCCACGAAAACGATTACAACTCTCTCGTTACATGTCTGATTTGGGTGATCTTATACTCGTTGGAAAGATAATTTAATTAACTTTTAAATGGATTTGGAATCACACTATTTGGATACATTTTGATTGCCTAAAATGGGCCCAAAGTTCATCAAGGACTGTGGATCGCCAATATACACTATGAATCGCCAATCCAAAGAAAATGGTCATAACTCCATCATTACATGTCCGATTTAGTTCGTCTTATGCTCGTTGGAAAGATAACTTGATGGACTTTAAAATGGCTTTGGAATCATCTCATTTGGATATTATTTTCCATTGCAACATTTATCCATTCCAACATTCATCAAATTCATTCATTACAAAATTTATCCATCACAACATTTTTTTATTATAAAAATTCGTTCATAACATTCTTTCACACCCTCTTGCCTTTCACAAAACCAAATAAAAAAATAACTACAAAGGGAACCAACACACCCTCATCCTTGTCACAAACTCCCACTATTGATACCCATCAACAAAAACAAACACAACAGATAAAAGAACTCATATTTGGTCACCATAACTTCTATGTTGAAGATTGTGGCCAAAGAACTTAAAAAATTTTAAAAATTTAAAAAATTTAAAAATAAAAAAACTTCTTTTTTTTGTACCCGAAGCTTCGTAAAAGCTTGACAGAGATTGGCCGAAGTTTTTTGTCGCGTAGGGAGTGTAATGTCTATACATACAACTACTAACCATTCAAAGAGGCTTCGGCTCTTGGTGTAATCTCTTCTTGTGAAAAAAAAAAAGAAAAGCGAAGAAGAAAGAAGAAAAGGAGAAAGGGTCTTCCCATTCAAGGGCCCCACCTTTTGAACACACACAAGACCTTACGTGGGGCCCACTGGATTGTCTTATAGCATATCCAAGCCGTCCACAAGAAAGTGGTTTTCATTTCATGCCATCTGTCGAAATTTGAGGGAAAAAACTCATCATGTGTGGACCATATCGGTGGAAACAATTCAGAATTAGTGCACAACACTCATGCAGTTATGGTTCATAGACAACTCTAATTTTAAAAAAAAATATTCTTACTGTGGGTTCATGCATGTCCGATTAAAGTGAACATATTGAATCGATTGAAGGATGGCAACAATCATTTTTTAGTAGGGCCCACACTCCATTCTTAGAAGACTCTTTTGACTTTCACAAAAAGTTATTTGCCGAGAGGCATTTTTGTCTTGAAAAAAGTCAAATAGTGCTCAGAAAGCTAAAATAATAATAACTTCAAATGCTAATGTCATCACCTTTATGACATTAGCATTTGAGGGTTATTTTAATTAATAACTCATGTGATCGGTACCGTGTGCTAGTGGAAAGCTGTGTGGATCTCACCATGATGTGTGTTTTATCTACCCTATCCATTCATTCTACAATTGGTATGAGCCCAAAAATAAGGGGGATCCAACTCTCGGATGGACCATGCCACATTGTCACCTATGGCTAATCTGGATGAAAGGAAAATACAAGTGTTCAAAACTTATGTAATTCTAAGGAAGTTTTTAATGGTGAGCATTCCATCACTGCTTTTTCATACGTGTGGTTCATTTGAGATTTGCATTACATTGTTTTTGTGTTAATGTCTTAAAATAGGCTAGTAAACTGTATGGTCGGTATAAATAAAACACATGCATCATGGTGGGGCCTACAGAGCTTTTTCAATAGCACGTAGTACCCATGGTGTTGTGTGCTACACTAGGCATTACGAGTCTTCCTTTTTTTTCTTCTTGAAAAGGAATGCTTACTACATGGTAAGTGGACGTGGCAGGTTTTGATTAAGTCACGTGTAGCTGTCAGATATGGAACTCACAAAGTAGCTGTCAGATATGGAACTCACAAAGTATGCCTGAAATTAACAGAGACTGCTTCTTGTCCTAACATGGACAAGGGCTATGTAAGGCTAACTACAAAAAATGTGTTTCAACCATGCTGTCTTTGTTAGATCATATACAAACGTGAATTTGGCGGACATGTTCACTAAGGTAGTTCCTGCAAATAAGTTTAAGTTCTATACAACTTATATGAGATTGGTAATGGCGTAAAAGAAAAACAGAGTGTGCATGAGAAGCGTTGATTAATCTATGATGTAAAGTAGAGATAAAAGAAGAGGACAAAAGGTTACACATTTGATGTTTGAAGACATGGTGGAAATTATTGTATTTAATGTCTTAATTCGAGTCGGATTCAGGATCTGTCCAAGGTTTAAGTGGATCACATATAAGGGACCGAATGAAACCATTAAAAACTTTCTTGTAAGCCGTGGAAGTTATGATCAAGCTGGTATTTGTGTTTTCTCTTTGTCCATATCTATGTGACCCTAAGAATAGATTAGATGACAAATAAACATAATGGTGGGCCTTAGGAAGGTTTCAATGGTGAGTGTGATTACTATTGCTGCTTCCTGTTGTGTTTCCACGATTTGTTGCCTTTCTCGACTCATGCTTAAATAATCTGCCAAAATGAATGGAGGGCTGTCATGACTGAATCTGTCCTGTAAGAAGCAGGTAAGGCTACGGCCAAGGCCGAGTTGGAGTCAATACGGTGGATGCAGATTATATGATCAGGCCCTCACCACTCTCAGCAGTGATACGGTGACATGGTGAGTTGTGATTGGTGGGCAAGAGAGATTGGCCCAGCATGTAGTCAGCCGAAAACTTTAAAAAAGGCTCGTCCCATCTCTTACTGTGTACGACCCCACCAATCACTTCACCACACCACCTCTCAAAATGGTGCAAGCCCGGCTACCTAATCCGGTCCGATACGGCTGAGCCAAGCACAGTACAATTTCACAGGCCCATCTTGCTATGGACGTGGATTAGGTAGTCACACCTGCACCACTCTCAACGGTGGTGTCCTAACGGGGGAGAGATGTGATTAGTGGGCCATATCCTGTCAGAGATGGGTCAATCGGAAAGGATTGGCTGCCAATGGCTGGTGGTCAGTGCTCTGTGGGCCCCACCATGATGTATATGTTTCATCCATGCCGTCCATTTATTTTTCCAGATCATTTTACAGTATGAGACCAAAAATGAGGTATATCCCAATCTCAAGTGGACCACGTTACAGGAAACAGTATTGAATGAACATCGACCATTAAAAACTTTTTAAGAGCTAAAAGTTTTGGATCAAGCTGATCTTTGTTTTTTTCCCTTCATCTTTGTCTGTATGATCTAATCAACAGATTCGATGTCAAATAAACAGTAAGTGGGCCTTAGGAGGATTTTAATGGTGGATATCCAATCACTATTGTTTTCCTTTGGTGTGGTCCACCGGATATTTATATCCCTCTCATTTTTATGTCCCTCTCATTTTTGGGATCAAGCCATAAAATGATATGTAAAAATGTATGAACGAAATGGATGAAACACATACATCATGGTGGGGCCCACAGAGCACCGACCACCACCCACGGGGCTGGTGGCAGGGGGAGTAGCCAATCCGTTTCCGGGTCAAGTAAAGCTGAAAACTTAAAAAAAGGGCCATGGACGTGGATTGCCCGGTCCCTAGCTCCGAATGGGCCGTGGGCAAGCCACTGTGATGTATCCGTGCATCTAAGCCGTCTATCCCTTTTCTTAGATTATTTTAAGGAATCAAAACAAAAATGAAGCAGATCCAACGGTCAAATGGACCACACCACAGATGACTCTTGCATTTAATACAACTGACATTTAATGCTTTGTGTATTTTAATGCAACCAAACTTATTTTTTGGCGTGGTCCACTTGAGCATTGGAACGGCCTCATTTTTGTGCTCATGCCTTAAAATAATCTGAAAAAAGGGATTGACGATGTACAGATACATCACGGTGGGCCTGCTCACAAAATAGACCGTTCGGAGCTAGGGATGGGCGGGGAAAGTACGCAATCCGCGTCCAAGGCCCATAATCCTGTGCTCTACAATCCCACCAATCAAATCTCACCACATCACCGCACTGCCATTAAAATGGAAGCGGATTGGCTACTCCCCCTGCCACTAGCCAATGGCTGGTGTTCGGTGCTCTGTGTGCCCCACCATGATGTATGTGTTTCGTCCATGCTGTCCATCTATTTTTATAGATCATTTTATGATATTACACAAGAGGTATATCCCAATCTCAAGTGGACCACATTACAGGAACAGTGTTGAATGAACTTCGACCATTAAAAACTTTTTGGGGGCCATAAAAGTATTGGATCAAATTGATCTTTGTTTTTTCCCTTCATCTGGGTCTTCATGACCTAATCAACGTGTTGGATGTCAGATAAACAGTACAGTGGGCCTTAGGAGGATTTAAATGATAGATATCCAATCATTATTGTTTTCCTGTGGTATGGTCCACCTAAGGCTTATATCCCTCTTATTTTTAGGATAAAGCCCTAAAATGATCTTTAAAAATGGATGAAACCCATACATCATGGTAGGGCCCATAGAGCACCCACCATCAGCCACGGGGCTGATGTCAGGGGGAGTAGCCAATCCGTTTCCCATTAAAATGGTGCCAACCTGACTACCTAATCCGTGTCCTCTCACCACGGAAAAATTGTCAATCTAGATGGTCACAGTTATCCACATGAGTAGACTGGTGGCCCATGCCCAAATGAGAGCACGTGCCAACACAGAATGATAGTATGAGATGTGGTCCATTCATACCACGTTGTGTGGATTATGTCATGCCCCCACGTGTGGAATTGCTTCTCTCGTCAGATATGAAAAATAAAATAAAATAAAATTAGATGGTTGAGAAAACAATGACCAACCCACCATATTCACTTATTCAACATATGTGAGTAACCTACCTACCGGATCGTATGCCTGTCAACAGGTCAGGTTCAGGCGGTGGGGCACCGTGTCTAGCCTCCTACTGACAATTTCCATTATGATAGGCAAAAGAGGGAAGAGAATGAGGGGCACCCCATCCTCACTATTTTCTTTATTGTAGCCCAATCAAGTCCCCAGTCCATATTTAGGCTAACATCATTAAATGTGCTTATGAATATATAAAGTGAATGTCATATACTTATCATGGTGACTAGTGAGCCATAGATCCTATCTTGACTCCCTGATTAAACACTTTTTGCATTTACATAAGGAAGAGGTGAAGTTGGATCAGCTTACACACTTTTTTTTTTAATGAAAGTAAGCAGGTGGAATTTATAATGTCCTTTGCTGTAAAATCTTAATCATTTCATGCCAAGTAGCTACATTTTTATGATGAATTTATCCTCTCCTAACTGGAAGCGGATTGGCTGGTGTACCTCACATCAGCTATATAGCTGCTATCAGCTATGTCAGCAAGCTCTGTGGGTCTGATCATAAGGTGTGTGTTATATCCAAACCGTCCATCCATTTGGCGAGCTCGTCTTAAGGCTTGAGATGAAAAATAAGACAGATCTAACTATCAAGTGGGCCACACTGAAAAAAGCAGTGGGGGGATTGAACGTCTACCATTGAAACCCTTTTTGGGGTCAATGAAGTTTTGGATAAATATGAAATTTGTTTTTCCTCTTCATTCTGGTCTTTTTGACCTAATGAACAGATTGGATGGAAAATAAACATTATGGTGGGCCCTGAGAATTTTTTAACAGTGAAAATCATTATCTCCGCTGATAGTTGTGGTGTGGTGCAGATGATCTTTGGATATGATTCATTTTTTTGCATAATGCTCTAAAATGATCTCTAAAAATAGATTAATAGTTGTAACTTTAATCTCCTTTGAACCGTTCGTACAACTTAGAGCTCGAGGAGCGTCAGTGCTCGTCTTTGCACGATACGTACCCACAGCAGCTATATAGCTGGTGTGTGGTACACCAGCCAATCCACTTCCCTCCTAACTAATGTTGTGAGGACTAACTGCAAGGGCAAAAATGCCCAAAGCTATGGCTTATCATATATTGTAGAAATAGTTAAGTATAAACATTTAGTATTAATTGTAATTAATACTTACAATCCCCGTGCGTCTCCTCGTGAAAGAGGGTACACCCAGTTAATTATAATTAATATTTGCAATTATCATGGTATATATAGTATCTAGTATTATATATAATATAAATCACTGATTGTTTCTAATATTAGTCGGATGCTCGTAGGTACCTGAAACCTGATTTCTAAACTGGTATAATGCAGTGTACCTAAATTCAACCGTTTTATAAAATGGGTCAACGAATCAAACCTAGTCTTGCTTATATACGATTAGATCCCTCAGGAACATCATGTTGGAGTTGTGCCATGAAAAACCAATGTGAGCCCAATTCACTAACAATGCAGATGTGAGAGTGATGATCCCAATCGTAAATCATGATGACTAAGTGTCATAGCCTGTGGGTGATCTTGGTTCTATCTCTACTTGATTCCATTTTTAATTCCCCTTTTCTTCTTGCTGTGACAAATTACCATGCCTTAATTAATATGTGGTCACCTTAAACACATGTGAACATGGGTCACGTAGAGTGATTCCTCTATATGTACTTAAGAACTCGGGATTGGAGAAAACAGTCAACCAAAAGAGAGTTGTGATTCATGGATCTTAGTACCCTCTTATACCATGGCCATCACAGGTTTTGGGACAACCATGTGATCATCACATTGAATGGTCATCCCATATAAAAGGATTGACTTGGGTCAGGATGGAAAATCTCCACCATTAAGGGCCGACTTGGTATCGGTATGCCTTCGCCTACCTCACATAGTAGTGTAAGTGTGCCACAGATATAAGATCTTGCCTGACCTTTAAGTACTAGCACTGGTGGGATTGACATCTAGTCACTAGTCTTGAGGCCCATTAGTCTAGGCTATGGTTAAACTTGCTTATACATGAGAAGTTGATTAATCCTTAAACCTAAAGACATGTGAGGAACATGATCCTAGATGTATGGCTTTCTTACTTTGTGAGGCTACCGTGTGGCCAGTAGAAACGAGTGTGGCTAGCTACATCAAGATTTGTTGATTCTTACATGAACCAATAAGGGATCCATTAGTTTTTTAAGGACATATTTATGACAAAATCTAATAGATCAGAGACTTATCAAGTTTTTTTTTTTTGTTGGAGCCAACACTTAAAAAGGTTTTAAATGGCTTTACGATGATTTCCAATCATTAAAGTTTTGTTTTAATCAGTAAATTGTTCTAATTGCACTTGATGATAACTCGAGGATGTAGAGATGATCGTGCATCATTCGACCAGCATGGAATATAGTTCTTTAATAGGTGACCATGACAGTGAAGGAATTAAATAATAAGTACAAACATGAATAGGATGGTTTATAGGCTTCCATTTACCAAATGAGGTTAAGAAACACCATTTGGGGATGACATTTCCATTTTTTTAAAAGTTTCTTATAAACATGGTTACCATTTTCTCCCAATTTCCCAGAAATGACCTCTTGACTTCTCCTCTCCCATCTTTCTTAGAAACATCCCAACTTGAAACGCAACGCTTGACACTCGAGCACAAAAAATTAATTTGTACAGGGCATATATTAACTCAAATAAAACTAGATCATGTAGCCCACAGCCTCCGAGTCATAATCCCAATGTCAGATTGACTGAACGATCCTAACCTCTGATTCCTGGTCGATTGTGGAAATAGACCATAATTTTTTATTTTTTTATTTTTTCAATTTGAACTGTCCAATACCACCAATCCAATATCAAATAATCGAATAAGCATAATCTTTTGTTCATGAGACATCTACATTGGGTATCATAACTTGGATGGTTTAGTGTAGCTACTACTTACATGCCATGTATGCGATTTTAAGGTAACTTCTAAGTGCCTGCAGATCATCCATCACTCTACCAGAGTATCCAATTGGTTCCTTCCAATCGATTCCACATCTTGGTTTTGCCCTAGAGAGCCTGTGTATGGTATACAAGTTATCTGATTAGGTTAATCCTACCTAATACTTTGCAAAACAAGGACAATCAAGAGGAACACATGATAGAAGATGATGTCACTGTGGTTGCGGTTGCCATGGCTGCAGCTGCTTCAATGATTGTGGCATGCTACTATCATACTTACGTAGTGAAAGAAACTACACAATCATGTCTTTTGTAGACACTAACGAAGAATATATTAGATGGTATATTCAACACGAATGACACAAATGGTCTAAAATCAAATGAGGATGTGTAAAGACACATTCTTTCGTTTGTGTAATCAGCTAGAATCTAAAATTTTACTACAAGATACAAGGAGGATAATTCCGGAAGAATAAATAGTAATGTTCTTACATATGTTGTGCCACAACGCCAGAAACTGAGTAATCGGGTACTTTAAGGGCTGTTTGTACACACTCGCACAAAAGGGGGTTTCTACATAAGGGGGTTGCAAGCCTGCCATTTTAGTTGACTTGACAAAAACCAATCTGATTGGTTTTCATCGAGTCAGCATTTCAGTGTCTATTTTGTCGAGTGGATACTGAAATGATGGTTTGCAAAGTGCATCTAAACGCACATTGAAAAACCCCAATTTGGCACAAAAGGGGGTTTTCGCCTGAAACGCACCTTTCGAGAGTGCATCCAAACAGGCCCTTAATGTTGAGGTGAAGCAGCCAGTCGGAAATTCACTCAAAACATTAAAGCAGTGGTAGCTTTCTTTATATTCAGATCTTGTGAAACCTTCCAATCCAAGAACACCCTAAAACATAACTAGTAATCTGAGTTGTAGTCCTTATTTTCAAGTACTGGAATAAACGATCTCTACATGGTATGCTTGTAAAGTGGTACTTGTTAGTACGTGCCGCTAATTGCCTACGACTTTACATAGGTTTGCATTGGCGCCATAGTTGGAACCCACATCCCAGCACTGATCCCTGCACACATGCATGGAAATTTCATGATAAAAAGGCAATATATCACAAAATGTCATGGTTGCATGCTCCTACAACTCGAGGATTCAATCCATCCTTGCAGATGGGGAAGGTTCGGCTTCTGACACGTGAGTATTGCAGCACTTGGTAGGGAAGATATGCTTATATATATGTGTGTGTGTGTGTGTGTGTGTGTGTGTGTGTGTTGGGGGGAAGCCTTCCTTGGGCAATGCAGACAAACTTTCCTTTGGAGTGTTAAAGGAGCAAACAGTGTTTCAAATAGCGCCCGTAGTGTACGCTACGTAGCGTAGCGTGACCGTAGCGCTACGTAGCATCCCAAATAGCTACAGGGGTCGTAGCGTACGCTATAGCTACGTAGCGCATAGCGTCCGTAGCATAAGCTACAATGTATTTTTTTTACTATTTTATTTTTTATTATCATTTTCACGTTTTCTTTGTTTCTAATGTTGAGGAATGTGACACTTGTATCATACTTGATACTTTTAACCTATGGGATTTTTATTTCTTTTCATAATTGTGACTTGTGGTTTCAATTAGACATTATTAATTAAAGTGGTTTGCTTACAAAGTTGTTGATGTGATAATTATTTGATTTGGCTTATATATGTGGATTGGCTTTTGATAAATGATAACTAATAACTTTTTTGGACATGCTTATAATATGAATCATCTTTTAGGCATTTTTATATTTTTCTTTTCCTCTTTTTTTTCAATATGTATTATATTTGTCCTATTTTTAAATTAAAAAATAGAAGTATCGTGTAGCTTACGCTACATGCTACGTATTTACGCTACACGCTATAGAGGGCTGAGCGCTACACATCACGTTACCGCTATTTAAAACACTGGGTGCAAATTCCCATCCTACAGACAACCATCATATAAATAAAAATCCAAGATAGTCTTAGCTTGTTGTGTATGGGTAGCTTTGTATGGGAGCAGGGGAAGTGACTAGATATTGAAGCAGAGGAAGACGTCAGAGATGAAAGAAATGAGAAAGCCAATATCAATAATACAATACGCTTGCAATTGCTAGGAACATGCGGGCAAAGAGAGAGGGATGAGTGGACAACCAAGAGAAGAAATAGCTACAAGGATTTACCATCTCTCTGGTAACTATAATTTAAGAAATCTTATTATTGATTGTGAATCTTATTGTAAACATATGGATGTTATTATATACACCTATCAATCTTTTGGTAGATTTGTTTACTTTTGTTTGTGGACTTTTGTGGTTTATTTTGGGTTTTCACATGAGCATGATAGACATCTATAAGAACTTATTTATGCATTTCCAACAGAAGAATGTATTTTGACTTAGGAATAGAGTATAAGCAAGCTAAGAACAAATTTTTTTAATGTAAAATACTTTCGAAATGGAAGCATGATGCGAAGCTGCAACATATTTGAGTGTGGGAGCATGGAAGTGTAGGTTTTAAAGTATTAGCAGGTATAGAACAAGCCAAGCAAGAGCATGAGTCCAGGGTGCAATTTGAAGCTGGATTATTAGAATGATTTTGCAACTAAGAACTCTTATTAGTGCAAGTCCAGTTGAGCAATAAAGAAGATAAAAGATTTAAAATGGAGGTATATGTAACATATTGAATGAGTTCAGGGCAAGGACTATTCTTGATTAATAAGTAGATGGTGTAAAAAATAAAAATAAAAATTATAAAACAAATTAAAAACATTAAGGAATCACTATTGTGTGGGAGACATAAGCAAGGAGTGAATTTGATGGGATAGATAAAGAAACTAAGAGATCTACAATTCCTGATGAAGTTTGGAACGAATACATAAAGGTATACTGGTAGTTAATAATTTTGTTGATGCAATAAAATTATTTATACACAAATATTAGACTTGTAAACAGGCAAATATTAACATTTTTCTCACTAAAGAGCCATCCTCTTGACAAGCTCTTCAGAAACTAGCCAATTGAAAAAATATGAGTGGTATATGATCTTTGGCACAATCAAGCAAATGTGGGCTCCTCATGTGAAAGGAGGGAGCAAAATACAAAAACAATTCCTACATTGATGGATGGGAATGCCTTCGAACAGTCATTCCATGTTTTGGAGCCTTAGGTCCTGTTTGGAAATGGTGAAAAGGGTTTTCACTGAGAGAAATGAAAAGGGTTTTCCCTGATGGGACGGTTTCACCTATTTGGGAATGCAAACCACCAAGTAAATGCGTTTCCCTTTCCACCCGTAAAAAGGAAAACGCTTGCATACCTCAATTAGGTATCTACCATGGTTTCCTCCTCCAACGTGGGGAAAATGACTTAACATGCATAAAACCCACCCCATCCATCAGGTAAACTGCCCTCTGTTCGGCCTTGAACCCAAAAATCAGGCTGATTCAACATCAGGTGGGTCATTATACCTCAAAACTCTTAATTCACATGGTATGGCCTTCCTGAGTTTTGAAATATGTGATTTTTGGTAAATTCTTTCATCATGACGAGACACGTCAAATGAATGGATTGGATGGCGTATAAGCATGATTGGTTCGGAGTACCATAGCATGGGTACATATATATAAACATGATTGTTGTGGAGCACCAAAATAATTTTGGTTGGATTTCTACATTTTTACATGCCAATCCAAACAGTTGAAATGGAATCTGGAAGGGAAATGAAAGGGAAGTAGTTTTACCTTGTCAATCCATAATCTTATTTTTACCTTCTCTCCCCATTTATGCCTCTTGAATTTACCCTATCCAAACAGGCCCTTATGAGAATATTGGCTTTGATAAAACCTATTCCGATTCGCAGCCTGATACTTTGCATTATCCTTTCTTGACCGTATGCACCAGAGGACGATCCTAGAGGATGAGAAACAAGGTATTCCGTATCGGTAATGGTGGCCGTAACGTTCACCACCATTACCGATATGGGTATCGGCCGTAACGGACGATACGGGGGCGTAACAACTGTTACGACCCCCATAACAATTGAAAATTTTCTTTTGCCCTAAAATTTTTGAAAAAATATCTAGAAAATTCAGAATAATGTAAATATTCCAAATATATATTTATTTTTTGTTTTGAACATGTTCATGGTAGTGTAACGGTCCACTCTTTGGTGAAAGTTCTAAAAATTTTGAAAAAATATCTAGAAAATTCAGAATAATGTAAATATTCCAATATATATTTATTTTTTGTTTTGAACATGTTTATGGTAGTGCAACGGTCCACTCTTTGGTGAGAGTGTTGTATCGGGTTGTCCAGTGAATTTGTGAATATGATTATATGTCTCTAACGTTTACACATTACAATCAAGCACTAGAACTAGAAATCAGAAAAAGGCATAAATACTACTTTTCAATTTTATTTTTTATTTTTAAAAAAAATGGCCCTGTGAGCTTCTATTCACTCAAATTAGTTCAATCTACGGTTTTAATATTAAAAACTATAATAAGAGTGGTCGAAATCTATTGTAAAATGACCTAGGAGAGTTTTTGGACTGAGAAAGGTGAAAAAATGAGGAGAAAAATTAACTTCAATAGGAAAAAAGTGGCAATTTTCCGACCGTTATAGGAGTAACGGTCGTTATGCCCCATCACAACCTTTATAGCCACTGTAATGGCTGATACGGTCCTAAAAAACCAATTTCCTTGTTTCACCCCGTATCGTGTGACAATCATGGCCGTTACCTATATGTATCGGTCTTTACGCGTGTATCATGACGGATACAGAACACCGTGATGAGAACTCCCTTGAGTGCACAAGAATGTAGTAGAGAAGAAGAACAAAAATAGTAGGAATAGTGAGCCATTTGGACACACTCTCCTTGTAACTAGAGGATGTGGCCAAAGCAATAGCTAGAAATCGACGGGTGAATATTTCAATGAACGACACAATGGACAAGATTGAGAAGCCTCCCAGTTGTGGTTCCTAAAAATTGGCATGGGTGCAAAGTGTCGAAGTGTTGTAAAGTGTCTAGCATGGCAAACTCCAAAAATCTTGGAACGGGGTCATTTTCTTACAAAAAATAAATAATATTTTAATTAGACAAATAAAGTAAAAAAGAAAATCTAAAAAGTTTAAAGAAACAAAGGAAAATGGAAAAGCATATCAACATAGTTATAAAAAAAATCCACTTAGTATTATCTTTCAAAAAAAAAACACCAAAGCTATTAATCTAAAGAAATTAATTATTGATTGACAAAACATCAAGAATCACACATAATTATTATAATAATAGTGGTTTGTATGAACATCACTTGCTCTCTTAAAGAATTAGCGATGCGCAACAAAAAACAACAATGCTTGTGATTTTTTGTTATATTGCTCATAGTATCTAAGTGAGAAGGGAAAATTGTTGGACAATATGTTTGGAGGATACCTCACTTGAACTGTCCAACACATGGCAGTTTCCAGTGACATCACCAAGACACTTTCTCCATATATGTTTTGAAGTGCCATATAACGTCCAAGAGTGTCCAAGTGTCAAAAAGTAGAAGTGCCCAAGTAACAATGGTTCCAAGCTTCACTAACGCAGAAAAAATCAAAGCAAACTTGACCGTAATTCGAGAACAATTCTTTGAAGAAGATGTTTACAACCTGTGCAGAACACAAACAACATGATTGCTTGAACTTACTGGAAGCATAAGTTATGGTGCCTACTAGTTTTTATACATTTGTTTTGGTCTTGTTGGGACTTTATCAAGATGATAGCTTTGATATATCATACTTAGAAGCAGTGTTCAAAATATCGGTATTGTGTTACGTATAGCACCCTTGGGATAAGGATACGTATCAGTTATCGCATGGGATGTATCGGTTGTATCGCTTAATGTATCGCTGTTGTTGGAAACATTGGAAATTGGTCGAATTTTTCAATGAAATTTCAGTGATTATTAAAAAAGACATCAATACACACTTACAAATCAAAAAATTACAAAAAACAAGTGCACATAATAAGTTTTCTTTGTATGAGGTCCTAATCTATGCTTTGTCTAATTGAATTGATGCAAGTATATTCAATGTCTATTCATATAATTTATAAATGTAAGAAGACATGTGGAAACACAAGCAATACATTCAAAAGCAAAAGAAGAATTACTAGATTAGGTTACATACATGTTTGATTTTGATTTTTTTCCAATTTTCCACAACTCAGTCCTCCAAATCTCGAAATCGAAGCTCCCAATCCATAATTTTTCATCCAAAACATGAAAAATCGTGGATTTGTAGCAATTTAAAACTGATTTAACATGATTTACAGAAGAAGGGATCGAAAAATAAAATAAAATAAAATTTGCTCACCGGATCAGACATGTGGGATGTATCCCACTACTTGTGCATTTCGTATCACACAAATGGGATACAAGATATATCGTGGGATATATCGGCCGATATCGTCGATATTTAAAACACTGCTTATAAGTAGAGTTGTACACGAACCGAGTTAGCTCGATTAACTCGCTCGACTCAACTAGGAAAAGCTCGACTCGGCTCGAAACTGGATTCGAGTCAAGTCGAGCTGATTTTTTGAGCTCGAAAAAATTTCGAGCCAAGTCTGAGCTAGACCGAACTTGACTCGACTCGGCTCAGAACTTGACTTGATCTTGACTCGGTTCGAATTGATTCAACTCGGATCGAGTTCACTTAGTATAAATATTTTGTATTTATTTATATACTTAAATAAATTATATATTATATATATTAAAAACTATAAAACCTAAACTCGAACTCAGGTCATAGGCTCGAACTCGAACTCGAACTCGGCTTGAAAGATTGAGCTCAAGCTCGGCTCGAGCTGCTAACCGAACCAAGCCGAGCTGCCCAATCAGGCTCAAAGACCGAACCGAGCTGAGTTCGAGCTGGGGTAGCCTGTTGGCAAAGCCGAGCCGAGCTGGGCCAAGCTCGACTCAGTTCGGCTTGTGTAAAGCTTTACTTAATAAGGAGATGTTAGTATTTGTAGATGATACTTTTGATAGATGGTACTTTGGAGAATGTATTTTGGTGAGTGATAACTTAATATAGTTTTAAGTGGTCTTTTATAAACCTTTCTGAGTATAGCTAAAATGAGGACGTTGAGATGGGTGAATGGCAAGATGAGGAAAGATAGAATTAGAGACGAATGCTCTGGAGGAAACTTAGGAGTAGCTCCAATAGGCAAGAAGATGAGGGAAAATATATTTAGATGGTTTGGACACTTGTAACCGAGACCAAGAACTACACTTATGAGCGACTAGTGAGTTGGTTCAAGTTGAAAGCTCTGAAAGGGTAAGGGTAAAGACCCAAAAGGACATGAGTGGAGGTAGTACAAAAGACTTGAAGACTTGTGGTTTGACTAAGGTTATGGTCCTTGATAAAGTGGAAGGTGAACAAGGATTCATGCATTTAACCCCAATTAGTGGGGACAAGGCTTAGATGATGATGCTGGTTTTATTAACTTTCTCTTTTCGAGAACCAATCACCTACAGGCAACTGTACCGCTAATAATGGTACATGGCATTTCCAACAATGAAAAAATCAGGGGAAAGGGGAAGATTAAAAAAATATATATTGTTGTTGTTGTGGTGGTGGCGGTGGCGGCGGCTGAAAACGTAATCTATCGCTATTAATGGTACACGTGCCTGTAGGTGATAAGTTCTCTTTCTTTTTTAATGCTATGCAATCTAACAGCTTAAATCCAAATAGGGAGGCCCATATGATTCACAAATAGGTGAGAAAAGACATCATACATACACAACTCATCTTAAAACAGGCACAACATGTTTAGAACCAAAATAGGTAATATGTATCATTATGTGATCATGCTATATCCAATATCCAATTAGCTGGGCCACATCATTTGAGAAAAGTGATTTATCTATACAGGTTATCTGAAAGTCATGTGGGACCTGCTGGTTTGGAATTTAAATGGGTAATGTGTGTGATTATACAAGCAGGTTACATCCATGTGAACAGGTTATACCATATGATTCTATGAACAGATTAACTAAATCATGGGTTGATCAATTGACAGGCCCACCATGTCCAGTCGGCCAAAAATTAGGCCAGTTGGCCGTCATGTGTATGGCACATGAAGAAACAAAAATTATAGCTTAAAAGGTTGACTAACAAATAGGCCCTAACATGGATACAGAGGTTGAAATTCTCCATGAGAAATGCCATGTTTCTCTTTTAAAAAAGCACATGAAGTTGGCATATCTACAACCTACATGCCAAGCGGCACGCTTGAGATGGGCCACATATCAAGATGAGCCAAATGGTAATGTAAGATTATGCAAATGGGCCTTGAATCAGAATTGCTATTTAGGCCAATATATACCAAGTAAATTAATTCCATGAAAATATGTTAGCCAAACAAGAGAAATGGAAATTAAGACCAATTTGCAGGAAACTTTTCTGTCAAAACAAATGGTAAAAATATCATTTCCTTCCACCCCATTTCTTGGAAATATCATTTCTAGGAAAACATTGTTTCCTCTTTTTATATTCTACGAATCCAAACAGGCCCTTAAGGAGCTGTAATGGCTAGAGAGATGGCAATGAAGAAAAAAATTAAGTTTGTTTAAGTTGGATGATCACCCACCCAAGATATCGATTTCTTCTTTCCTTTATTTATTCATTTTTTTCCCCTTTTCTCCATTTTAACACCCTTATGTTATGGGTTTCTGAGAGGGCCATAACAAATTGGAATCAGAGCCATGGTTGATGAGATGCGCTTCAGAAATTAGAGATGGAGATGAGGCTGTTGCAGGAAGCTGTGGAGAACATGAGCAAGTCACAATGGAATAGCTTGCAACAATGGCAACTCATGTCTGTCAACAAGGAAAAGTTGGATTGATTGTTGAATGAAGGGAATCCGGTCCATGATATGGAACATCTCTTCTCAATGTTCATAGAATCAGTGTTCGAAATATCGGTATCGCACAATGTATCGCACCCTTGGGATACAGATACGTATCGGTTATCGCACGGGATATATCGTTTGTATCGCATAGTTTATCACACTTTTTGGAAAACATGGGGAAACATTAGCAAAATGGTTGAATTTTTTTATGAAACTTTGGGGATTATTTAAAAAGACCTTAATGCACACTTTTAAATCATAAAATATCAAAAAAAAAGTGCACATAATAAATTTCCTTTGTATAAGGTACCAAGTTATGCGTTATCTTATTAAACTAAGGTAAATATATTTAAATATGAGGCATCCCATTTATAAATCCAAAGCTGCTAATTTTAAGGGTTTATACCAAATTTGAAGTAAATCCAAAGCTCAAGTGGACCATTACACAGGAAACAGTGTGGAATAATGATTTCCACCGTTGAAACCTTCCTAGGGTCCAAAGTAATTTATATTTGTCATCCAACCTGTTCATAAGATGACAAAGACATGGATGAAGAGAAATGACAAACATCAGCTTGATCCAAAACTTCTTTGGCCTCCAAAAAATTTTCAATGGTAGAGGTTCAATCAAAATGTTTCCTGTGGTGTGGTCCAGTTGAGATTTTAATTTGCTTCATTTTTGGTATCTAGCCATAAAATTATCTTTTAACATGGATTAGCGGAGTGGATAAAATAAAAAAATAACAGTGGACCCCACACAATTTACTCAGTACACTAGGGGTACTGAGTTACTCAGTACGCAATCCGCTTCCGTAGTACACGTTGTACAAACAGTTCAAAGCAGATCAGAGTTAC
This sequence comes from Magnolia sinica, assembly GCF_029962835.1. Lineage (NCBI taxonomy): Eukaryota > Viridiplantae > Streptophyta > Magnoliopsida > Magnoliales > Magnoliaceae > Magnolia > Magnolia sinica. Next base: position 70,272,632 of record NC_080581.1, read on the forward strand.
ATGGCCCCACCAATAATGTATTTATTATATCCACACCGTTCATCCATTTGGAGAGATCATTTTAGATCACGAATCCAAAATTGAGTGACATCCAACCCTCAATTGGACCACACCACAAATAGCAGTGAGGACAATGATTCTCACCGTTATAACATTCGTAGGGTCCACCATAACGTTTGTTTTCCATCCAATCTGTTCATGAGGTCACAAAGCCCTTGATGAATAGGAAAAACAAATATCATACGATCCAAAACTTTTGCGACCCCCAAAAGGGTTTCAATGGTGGACGTTCAATATCCCGCTGCTTTTTTACAGTGTGGTCCACTTGATCTTTGGATCTGTCTTATTTTTCGGATAAAGCCTTACGAGGAGCTCGCCAAATGGACGAACGGTTTGGATATAATATATACCTCATGATGGGACCCAAATAATTTGGTGACGTCAACACGTCACCGACGTGCGATGCACCACCCATCCGCTTCTTCTGCATAAGGGCTCGGGGCCCTTTTTTTTCGAAGCAGAGAGGGTTCCAGACGCCGGAACCCTAAAATCTCTCCCAAATCCCGACTATTTCAACAATTTCGGCGGATTTCGCGGCCAAACCTCTCCAAATCAGAGGCTTCGATTCAAATGGCCCATCAAACACAGCTTCCGATCAGGCGATCTTCTTTACAGGTACCGAAATCTACCATTAAAAGTTTTTCTTTTTTCTTTTCCTTTCTTTTTTTATTTTTTTCGGATAATGATGCTCTCCCAGGTGCGATATCGACGATAATATCGGCCGATATCAGAAGTTTTGGATTTTCGGTATCTTCCGGGGGTTGTCGGAGGAGTTTCGTCTCGCTAGGGCCCGATACCGATAATATCGGCCGATATATCGGCCGATAGTATCGATATTTCGAACACTGCATAGAATATTCCCAGCATGAAGCAAGCAATTCAAGAATGTCAGATTCGGCTATTGATCAAAATGGGCAGCTAATGCTATCGATGGAAACATTGGAGGACCAATCGGGTAGATGAGAAACCTTAAAAGAGAATAATTGTTATTAAAAAAAAAAAACTTTTGAGGGAGATATAAAAGAACAAAGACGGGTATTCACCATCCATTGATAGAATTGAGTAGAAGGTGAAATTTTTATGGAGACAAATCGTTTATATAAGGATTACTTGAAAACAATGGATTTGAGAGAGGCAAAGAATAATATTAACACACCATTTGATTACCTATGTACATTGTTCCTTAGGCATGTAGAAATTTATCCATTTTAGTTGAAGGTTAGTATGTCAACACAAGTGGATATATAACCGTTTTCTTTTTCATTCCATTTTTTAGAGTTGAAATCATAATAAACCTGAACTTCCCATTCTCTGATTTTTTTGGTGTTTCCATTTCTTTGACTAAATTTTTTATAATCTTTTTAACAATTGAAACCCAGCTGAATGTAAACACCTACCGTACTCTTTTTTTTTTCATATGGCGTTTTTTGAACTATGGGTACAACACCGTCAATCATGAGCCCAATAAGCAAATGGCATGCAAGGTAGTACATTAACAAAGACAACCTACACATTAACTGACACCACCAGAATGACTCCACTACATTAGCAAGCTAAGAGTGGCAAGTCCATGATCAGGTTGAACCCCTTCACAAAGAAAATCTCCGGTGGTCCTAACTCCTAGGTATGTGTGAGGCCACAAGACAACAACAAGCACACTGAACATGAAATCCAAGTTGATGACAAGGTTTATCTTTAGTTTCACACATATCAGCAATTGCTGGATGGTGTGACATGAGAACCTGGGCATTGCAGCCACGGCAGTTTCCAACTTCAACACATGAGAATAAGGGTTGTCTAAAGCAAGAGGAATGCCAAGTTTCACTTTGTTGAATTAATGCACTTGAAGAGAGATACATGTATTTGTTCCAATGCATGTACCTTTTGGAATACATGTATTTGTTGCAATACATGCATGCATTCATGCTTAGAATTTTGTGAAAAGGTTCATGTCTCTTTGTTGAAGAATCACATGTCCCTTAGTTTTTTATGCATCTATTAAATAGCTTTTATTTGTTGAATGTATCCAAAAGCCTATAAATATGTGTATGGATTTCATTTTCAAGTATGAAGAAGCAATACAACAAAAATCAGTATTCTCCTATTCCCTTCTACGTTATTTTTCTAAGTAAAAAGGCTACAATAGCCTACAAAATGGTATCAGAGATAAGTTTCGGGTCTTGACTGGGTGTTAGAAGCTTCTAAAGAAGTAGAATCGATGGCAACGAATGGTGCAACGATTCATCCCGCAATTCCCATTTTTGGAGGGGAGAACTTTGATCATTAGAGCATCAAAATGAAGACCTTGTTCCAATCTCAAGGGCTATGGGAGATTGTTGAAACCGGTTATCCAACTACAACCGATCTCACATCTCTCTCAGCCATACGACAAGAACAACTGAAGGAGAATAAGAAGAAAGATGCGAAGGCCCTCTTCTTCATCCAACAAAGTGTCTCTGATTCTATCTTCTCTAGAATCATTCTATCTCAAACTTCAAAGCAAGCTTGAGACACTTTACAACAAGAGTTCAAAGGTACGTCTAAAGTGATTGCCATCAAGTTACAAACTCTACGGAGGGAGTATGAAAATCTGAAAATGAAATACTAGGAAAAGATGAAAGATTATCTTTCACGAGTGATTGAAGTGGTGAATCAGATTAGGATCTATGGAGATTCTATTTTTAATGAAAAGGTGGTTCAAAAGCTTTTAATAAGCCTCCTTGCAAAATATGATGTTGCCGTTGCCGCAATGGAGGAATCTAAGGACCTTTCAACCTTATCATTGGTTGAGTTGATGGGCTCTTTAGAATCACATGAGCAAAGATTGTTGAGGCGTGAAGAAAAATCAATTGAAAGTGAGTTTCAAACAAAACTTTCAATTGGTTCACAAACTTCTTCCGAGAAGACACAAGTTGGTTCCGAAAAGAATCAAGGCAATTACAAGAAAGGTGGAAAATCGATGCAAGGGAAATAGCAAAATCGAAACAAAGGTAAAAATTCAAATCTTACCTGCGACTTTTGCAAAAAGTTTGGCCATATTGAAAGTGAGTGTTGGAATCGAGGCAAACCTCAGTGTTTTAACTGTAAAAAGTTTGGACACGTAAAGAAGGATTGTCGTTTCAAGGACAATCAGCATGCTGCAAACTTCTCTGAAGAAAAAGTTGAAGAAAACATGTTTTTTGCATGTCGGTACTCACTCAAAATGAAGACATATGGTACTTGGATAGTGGATGTAGCAATCATATGACAAGTGATGATCGGATATTCACAAATATCGACTCATCCGTCAGATCTCAAGTCCGTATGGGACATGGTGTTACTGTGGAAGTAAATGGAAAGGGGACGATTGCCATTGAAACCAAGAAAGGGGTCAAGTATATAAAAGATGTTTTATTTGTTCTTGACTTGGATCAAAACTTGCTAAGTATTGGGCAACTTGTTCAAAATGGGCACTCTATATTCTTCGAAAATGATTCTTGCATTATCTATGACAAGAATGGCACAAATCAAGTGACCGCTAAGGTGAATATGGAGAAGAATCGTAATTTTCCTATTAAGTTGCGATATTTGATCGATTGTGCATGGAAAGCCGAGACACTTGATGAATCTTGGCTTTGGCATAAAAGACTGGGGCATTTGAGCTTTCATGGATTGAAGTTGATGGATTAGAAGAATTTGGTAGATGGTTTACCGTCTATCAAAATTAAAAATGACATTTGCTCGGGTTGTGCATTGGGAAAACATCATCGTGCACCTTTCTCAAGAAGCACGTGGAGAGCAAAGGCACCCTTGGAGTTGATCCACACTGATATTTGTGGAAAAATGCAAACTCCATCACTTAGTGGAAGCTTGTATTTTATCATCTTTGTTGATGATTATACAAGAATGATGTGGGTGTAATTCATAAAGCAAAAGTCAGAAGCTCTTTCGATCTTCAAGGGATTCAAATCACAAGTTGAGAGACAAAGTGGTCTGAAAATCAAAATGCTGAGAAGTGATCGTGGCGGCGAGTATGTCTCTAAGGAATTTGAGGCATATTGTGAAGAAGAAGGAATCGAGAGGCAACTGACTATTGCTTACACACCCCAGCAAAACGGCGTTGCAGAACGGAAGAATAGAACAATTGTCGAAATGGCTCATTCTATCTTGAAGGATAAAGGCATCCCAAATACTTTTTGGGCTAAAGCTGTGTCTACAGCTGTTTACTTGCTTAATCGGAGTCCTACTAAAGCTGTGGATGGCAAAACACCGATTGAAGCATGCTCAGGTCACAAGCCTTCTGTAAAACATCTCAAAATTTTCAGTTGCATTTGTTATGTTCATATTCCATCTCAAAAGCGTCAAAAACTTGATGAAAAATCTGAAATTTGTATTTTCATTGGTTATAGTACTTCGTCGAAAGGTTATCGAGTATATAACCTTGAGACGGGGAAGCTAATGCTTAGTCGAGATGTTTTGTTCAGTGAAAGTACAGGATGGGATTAGAAAAAGAAAAAAATACAAGAACAAGCCATTCTTATACAAGAAGATGAGCCGAAAAGCACTCAAGATGTGGAAGAAGAAACGGAAGTAGAAAATGATGAAGAAGATTATGGACCCACAACTCCATTCTCTTCACCAGAAGCTACTCCATTCGCATCATCAAGTTCTCCATCAACAACTTCGAGTATTTCATCCGAATCGCCCCCGAAAAAAATGAAGAGTCTGAGAGACATCTACGAGCGTTGCAATTTTTCAGTTGTAGAACCGAAAAGCTTTGAAGTTGCAACTCGAGAAGACAATTGGGTGAAAGCTATGGGAGAGGAAATTTGCATGATCGAGAAGAACTCTACTTGGGAGTTAGTTGATCGTCTAAGCGACAAAGATGTTGTTAGAGTAAAATGGGTTTACAAGTCTAAACTCAATTCAAATGGCTCAATCCAAAAATATAAGGCGAGGCTCGTTGCAAAAGGTTTTACACAACAACCAGGCATCGATTATAATGAAACCTTTGCACCAGTTACTCGATTGGAGACTATACGAACCCTCATTGCACTTGCAGCTCAAAGAAAGTGGTCCATTTTTCAGCTTGATGTCAAATCAGCCTTCTTGAATGGTGTCCTTGATGAAGAAATTTATGTTGCTCAACCACAAGGATTTGTGGTGGAGGGCAAAGAAGATAAAGTCTATCAGTTGAAGAAAGCATTGTATGGACTAAAGCAAGCGCCGCATGCTTAGTATAGCCAAATCGATGGTTATGTTGCCAAGAATCAGTTTCATCGGAGCAAGTGTGAGCCTGACTTATATGTCAAGACTGAAGGTACATCTATTCTCATCGTATCATTGTATGTTGACGATTTGATACTCATGGGAAATGATCAAAGCATGCTCCATCAGTTCAAACTCGATATGATGAAGACTTATGAGATGAATGATCTTGGCATGATGCATTATTTTTTGGGAACAGAAGTTTCTCAAGACGAAAATGGAATCTTCATTTCTCAAAAAAGGTATGTTGAATCTATTCTTGCAAAATTCAGCATGGAAGGATGCAACCCAGTTACTACTCTTGTAGTAAATGAGAAGTTGATAAAAGACGATGGTTCAAAAAAGGTGGATGAATCATTGTACAGAAGTATCATTGGAAGCCTCTTGTATGTCACTACTACAAGGCCTAATATTATTTTTGCTGCGAGTTTACTCTCGAGATTCATAAATTGTCCAAAGCAAACTCACTTGGAGTTGCAAAAAGGGTGTTACGATACATCCAAGGATCGTTGGATTATGGAATCACGTATACTCCTATTCCAAACTCAAAATTGGTAGGATATACAGATAGTGATTGGGCAGGATCCAAAGATGATATGAAAAGCACATTGGCATACACTCTCTCTTGGATCCGGGATATTTTCTTGGGCGTCAAAGAAACAAAGTATTGTTGCTCAATCGACAGCAGAAGCAGAGTATGTGGCGGCATCTCTTGCAGTTTCTCAAGCAATATGGTTACAAAGAATTCTTGAAGATATTGGCGAAAAGCAAAATAAAAGAACTACTATATATTGTGACAACATGTCAACCATTTCAATTGCAAAAAATCTAGTATATCATAACAAGATGAAGCATATTACGATCAAGCATCACTTCATCTGCGAAGTTATTGAGAGCGGCGAGATCAAATGGCTAACATGTTCACCAAGGCACTCCCTAAAGAAAGGTTTTGTCATCTTCGAGAGATGTTGGGAGTAATTCAGAAAGTGCATTAAGGGGGAGTGTTGAATTAATGCATGCAATACATGCATGTATTCATGCTTAGAATTTTGTGAAAAGGTTCATGTCTCTTTGTTGAAGAGTCACATGTTCCTTAGTTTTTTATGCATCTATTAAATAGCTTTTATTTGTTGAATGTATCCAAAAGCCTATAAATGTGTATGGATTTCATTTTCAAGTATGAAGAAGCAATACATCAAAAATCAGTATTCTCCTATTCCCTTCTAAGTTATTTTTTCTAAGTAAAAAGGCTACGATAGCCTACACACTTTAGGAAACCCCTCCCTCCTTCCCTCCAAAATTTATTTTAGTTACTGCATTAAGCACGCAGCAAAGTATCAACAAATTCGAGTTTCAAAAATGTTAGCAAGCATAAACAGCTAAGAAGCAGGAGCACAAGCACAAAGCATGATTAGAAGTGGCAGCAGCACCTGGTTAGACAGTTTGTGCAACTAAGCTTCCTTCTATCTTTCATCTTTTTCCCCCTTTCCTTTCTTCTCCCTTTCAACACCCTTGCACAATGATACCCCAGAGGTTCTTAACAGTATGATAGGCTCATTCAACCGAAAATGTTCAAACATCCGACGCTCAGCTCATGACAATATGATAGGCTCATTGAAAACATCAATAGCCTCTTCGTTCATACTCAATGATCGGGTGAAAACCTTCCAATCTGGGAGATTTTCATGTGTCAGTGATCCATGTCGGGCCCATGATAACAACAGTTAGGAGTGCTGAACCATTGGCTCCATAACTGAAAGTACAAATAGCCCAAATCACATGATCACACAAATACATGTAGAAAAAAACATGATGACAATGCATTTGGCTTCAAATACCATGATTTGATAATGAAGCACCACATATTCGAAACATTTCTTAATATAGTAGAAGGAGACTTTTCCGCTCCAACCAACACTTTGAATTGAGATATTAAATAGATGTTTCAAACCCATGGTTTTCCTGGCAGTTTCAGAGTGCAGACTCACCTGGAGAATGAAGTGGGCACAACTCGCCCCAGCTCATTTCATTTCCATCTGGTTTCATCCTGTCTTGGTCTGGTGACACATTTTGCTGCCCACTGAAACTGAAACAACTAGGCTGAGTCAGCCCAGTTTTAGATGATATTTAGAACCTTGGCTAAAACCACAGCTAAACCCAAACCCACTTTAGCTGGCAGTTCACTCCAAACCAGTTCAACCCAGGGCATCTACTTGAAGTCTTACTGAATAAAAGGGATGAAAAAAAAGGAATAAACAAACCAAAACCCATCAAGCACAGTAGATCATTAATCTGAATTCATGCAAAGCTTGTGGGTTTCTAGAAAACCATTTGTGCATTAATTACAGATGAATTTTGTCTTCTACATTACATCCATTTTGTCAAAAATGTTTCTTCTTTTTGGTTTTTATGTATATGATTAGACCTCTCATGAGAATCCAACTTCTCCCTTATTTTACGTCCATTTGGGTTTCATCATCAAATTCTTCAGAAATATCCCCTCTATTATTCAGGGGGCATGGCTAGCCAAGAGAAAATTCTTGATCCAAGGAGAAAGCGCTCACAATTTAATACAGGTGCAGATTGCTTGTTTTGAAGATTGGATGTGGTTGGCCTTGTGATTTTCAACACGATTTGATGTCTGTTTTGGAGAATGATTGGTCAATGAAAGACTGTAACATTATTTGCTATCTAATTCCCAGTAGGCATCCTGCCTAACCCCAGCTCATCCAACAAAAATGAAGCCCCTCAATGTCGAACTAATAAAAGAAAATTATGCTACACATCAGGAAAAAACACACACACACAAATTACAGTGAGAACTTCATAAAAATAAGTAGTGCTTCAACATGCGTAAGTGTTGTGTTTTAGTTGGATTATGCTGGAATAATCAAGAGATTTTCAGTAAGTAGATTCTTTTCTTAAAAAAAAAAAAAAAAATCTTGTTGACGGCTCGGTGTAGATAATCAACTGAATTGTTACATACAACAGAATTTCGGATTCATGCTACCACTGGGTTAGTGACGGATGGAAGAGAGTCAGCGATGTAAAATAGATTAATTCGGTAGTTCCCCATGTCCCTTCGACTTGTATGTAAAGAGCCACATAGCTGTAAGACTGGTGCTCAACACTCATTTTGTGCTTGAATCAAACATATAAGATACATGAATGACATATGTTGGAACTGCTACCAAGTACAATAGAGGGGAAAAAAGTGATGGGGAGCTAAACCTGAACAGCTGGACCCACATATTTGCCAGGGCGTATATAGAGGTCATCTGGTGCTTCGATTGCCTCAAGCCATGCATGATCCTCTTCCCTTTCATATGTTTCAGTTCCATCTTCTGACTCTGAAATTGGAGTAGCATCAATACATGGAGATCTTTACTAGATATTGATAAATCCACATGTCAGTCTCTACACCTCACCTACCCTGGCAAACATGCCACATCCAAGCAGTGTCTGGTGCTCCCAACCGTGTAGATACCCTGGCCTAAAAATCAAGCAGGTCCAAAAACTCTGGTGAGCCTCACATGTAATGGAAGGTTGAGAAGTACCCCAGTGGTCCCCAATGTGCATGTGAGGTCCACCTGAAGATTGGACCGGCCTTGTGTCTTGGGCCAGGGCAACTCCATGGTGGAGCTACATTGATGCACTGCTCGGGGTAGCAAGTACGGCAGCATGTAGGAGGGGATGTATTCCTACGAAGATCTTTTGAAGTGATTACTTACGGAAACTGGAATATGGATAATCACGGTAGTAAGTACAGTGCCTCCCAGCAGTTTCAGCATATGGAGGAGCAAGGACATCAAGCACAGCGCAAGGCGTGATAGCAGTGAAGCAATGCAGATTACCTCCGGTCTTGGGGTACAAAATGGATGTTTCACATGGTGCTGTCAGAACAGTGTCCACCTGCAGCTTCGCCAATCTCACTGCAATAAAAGGAGTAGTTGCCATAAAACTCTGAGACCATCTATGAGGTTAGAAATGCAATGCATTTGAGCTATATTCAGATTGAACATGACAGTTCCCAGCCCCTCTCGCTTTTCAAGCTATTGAACTTGATTATTCCGAGCTTGATTATTTTGAAATATCTAGAAAGCTACATGGGTCCTGCCACAGTAAGTACAGAGGAACAGTGACTGGTGAGGTGGGAATTGCTGTTAGCATGCGGGTGTGATCAAGGGTGCAGATACATGTACATGTCCAAGTGGAGATGCATGTGACCAAACTGTCGAAGAGGATCACTCTAATGAAATGTATATTTTGGAGAAGGATCAAAAGATCCCTGCGGTGGGCAGAAATTACAGACTGTGCCTGTTATTGCTAAGGATCAAATCCCCTGAGTAACATTATCATGCCCTACCACCAATGCTGCAAACCTGGACTTAGGATAGCCCATGATTTGTGAACATCCTAAAACCATGGTTACTGCTGGCAGATCATGTTGTAGGACGTGGAGTTGCAGATTTTCCGGATCATCCCAAAAAATGCACTTAGATGTCCACAACGAAATCAGTTGATCTACAACAATCATTGCGACTGGCTCAAGCCTAGATCTTGTGATTGCCACTTTTGGTAGGGCAAATGGACCCAAATGATTGTATTAACTAGCCAACAGGTGTGGAATATGTGCGATCTCAACTCATACAACATAGTTGGCTATGTAACACAACTTGGCTTCTTGGCAATATTAAAAGTTTAAAAGATGGATTTAATGAAAAAATGACCAGTGGAAATTAAAATGAAATGATGCAATGACTAGAATTTACAAGGTCCAAAGAATTTATTCTCCTTAGATTCGAACAGGGATGAGTGAGCAACAAAGCAACTGTTGTATGATGTTAATTCAAACACTAGACAACACTGGCAGTGTAGCCTAGATTCTTCGAGTAGTTCAATAGACAATTCAGGCATTGGATGACATTCACAGTGTAGTCTGATCAGAGAGGAACAAAAAATGCTTTCGTAATTGGAGCATGCGGGGCTATGGATATTTTGGGGAGGGTTAAATCTGATCTAGAGTGGGCCCCTAATATAAAGGCTCTCAAAGATTGTGCATTGTCATCTTGCTCTTGGACGGCTTTGTAAATAGCAAGGCTTTTGCCACTGCTCTTTGATAAAATTTTATTACTGCTCAAAAAAAAAAAAAAAAAAAAGAAAGGTGAAAGGTCCACATGCAAAGGGAAAACCCTAACAATCGAACGGGGAGGATTGTTTGATGATATTTTTGGCCCATCGCCTATCTACAATGGTAGATGAATGGTCTGAATCACTTTAACCCCACTTGTAAGGATGCTTGCCTAAATGAAAATGCTAGCATTGTATAATACCTCAGGATCTACACCTGCCTGCTTTTAAGAGGAGGCATGGATTATCGTAAAGATGCTTATCAATGCTGTTCACAATATCACCGATATTATCAATAATATCGACGATACTATCAGATATCGTTGGGTCAGTGATACAAATACCAAGTGCAAAACTAACTTTATACGGTATTGATGATATTATTGATAATATTATCACTATATCGTGATATTCTAAACACTGTGAGATACCGATCCGTGCCGTTTAGTATAAATGCATGGTATCAATGATAATATTGATGTTATCGTTGATATTGAAACAATCCGTATAAATACCCAGAAAATCAAGAGAAAAAGATGAGCAAAATCCAGGGGAAAAAAAAGAAGAAAAAAGCCTCCGATTTCTTTTAGATTTCAACCACTCCGGTTAAGGTGTTTGAAATTAAATATTAGATTTAGGGGAGAAATCGAAACTCGAAAGCAGAAACAAGACAGAACTCCAATGTGAGAAAAAGATAAGAAAAAATGCTAATTTCTAGACATGTTGGCATGGATTGCAATAGAAACCCATGTCTATGCATGATTGTCAAACGTCGACATGGATTTGGGACAAAAGAAAAAAAATAATAATAAAATTGAGTGGTGTAAAAGAGGAAAATAGGGAAATCCTAATTTTCATTATTTTTACCCCTTAAAATGAGATTGCAAGTGTGAAATTTTGATATATTCATGAGTGGTGGTTGGCCACAAGTTTTCTTTTTTCGAACACATTATTTCTAATTACTTAAAATTTTAAAAAAATATATGAAAATATATTTATTTTGAAAATAGATGTTGATAAGAGTTAATTGATGTGGAAAACTTATCGTATTGATGAGTGTTAACAGTTCTACTGATTGGCCATAGTACTGTCTATACTTGGAGCAACAATAGAATGAATGCCGTAGAAGAGATGGAGACTACGTCTTTGACCCGACTCATAACACTGTGTGGGTTTGATGCAATGGTGTGCATATGTGTAGAGAAATCTTAGGTGCAGTCCAACTCAGGTGGGCCCCAACATGATGTTGTGATGACATCCATCCTGTATATCAAATGTATGACCCCAATACCCCTCAGGCCCAAAATCAGGTGGATCCAAAATGCAGGTGGGCCCCAACACACGGAACAAGATGGGTAGTATGTCCAACGTTGATTTGCGTGTGGAGCTCACTGTGTTGTGTATATAGAATAAAAGCAATTCAGACCCTTCAGCTGGCCTGCATGAAGGATCATGGCAAAATTCAGGAGGTTTAAAACCTCTAGTAAGCCCCACTGAAAATCAAGGGTGGGCATCCACTCCCCCCTTGTTCCCTGCGTCGTGGCCCACCTGAGTTTGGGACGTGGGGGTTTTTTTGAGGTGACAGATTTGATGGACGGGCTGGATGTCCTCAAAACATCACAATGGGACCCACTCACAGGTGAGCACCACTATATATGTGCATGCATAAACATGCGTTTTTTAACATCTAAAGTTTCACCAAAAACTTCCTCCTTTTTCCCAGTGTTCCCTCAAATACGGATATTTTACTCGGTACTGTGATATTATCAACGATATCAATACATGTTTTTGTCTCCCAAGTCATTGATACATGTAATAATACCAACACTCTAAAAATTGATTATCACCTCTTAAACTCCAATGAATTGAAACTTCGGAACATAGACAATTGGTGCATGCATAGATATACATACAGATGTACAAACATAAATGCATAGAGATGTGATCCATCAACCATATCAAGGCTCATTGTCACGTCCCCAATTACATTTTATTTTTTTTTCTTGTTGTTGATAAGCTGTCAAAAGAAATTGATTAAAAGGAAAGGCCCTCAAAAGAGCTACAAGAACCTGATTATATACATTTCTTTTTAGCTTATTTTATAATTTAATATTTTGTAGAATTTAATTGATGCAGATCGAGCTAGGTTTAAATGGACAAAATGAATCATTACTTAGATCCAATGGTATAAAATAGGCCCATGTCGATTCCTCACAAGATACAGGCCCACAATTTTAACAATCGCAGCAATTAAATGCACAATTCCAGCTATTACTTCAAATATCTAGAAACTTAGGGCATGTTTGGATTGCGAATTACATCAGTAATGTACCATAAAAGTGCAATGATTACACATTACAATACCTGTCTCCTGAAAAAAAGTAATTTGACAAACAATTCCCATGTTTGGATAAGTGTGGTAAAATCGTAATGATAATACCATTACATTACGTCAATGTCAAATCATAGAGAAAAATACACTGATGTACGTGTTTGGATAGGAGATTTCCGCTGAAATACAATGTAAAATTGTAATGATTACATATTCGTTTACCTGTCTCCTACTATGTCTGCATTAGACCACTGAATTACGTGTTTAAACAAACGTTGTAAATTTGTAAGATAGCGATTTTATAATACGTTACTGATGTAATTTGAAATCCAAACAAGCCCTTGAGATCACCATACAACAATCAAGGGTTTCTCAGACAACAAACTTTCAGCAAATAGAAACAAATCCTAGGATTTGAAGAAACCAAAACCCCAAATGAAACCACATATTACGCTATAGAAAGAAAATACAGCAACCTATTCTAAGCCCTTGGTTTGGATTCTCCCTCCCTCCTCTCTCTCACGCACAGACACATACAGATGCGCGTGGGGTGGGCACAGATGGAGTCCAGGCATGGACTGATGAAAATGATTAGACGGCTTCCAAATTCAGCCACATGAAGCTTTCTTTGGAAAGAGGAGGCTCTTCCGAACTGGCCATACACCTCCCCCTTGCCGCTGCAAGCCCGCAATGGGAAGTCTTTCCATGGATGGTGCTGCTGCATGAATGCATCTGCTTCCAGGACTGTTTTGAGATTGTCGGGGGCCCACTTCCAGCCCTGATTCTTTCCAGATCTGGGCACTCGCACCTTTGATATTCTTTCCCACCCACATCGTTAATATTTTAGGATTATTAGGGTTTTGTTAGCTTTGTTAAGTTAAAGCTACTAGAGTTTAGATAGCTTGACGTTCAGCTGTGACTATTATCATTAAGTCGGGTTAAGTGTGGCTAGAGTTGGGTTAGGGTTAGCATGGTTTAATTGTAAATTGTAGAGGCTGTGTGGCAAAGGAAAAATATCAAGAGCTTGAACGGTTGATCCCCTCAAAGAGATCCAAAAACACAAGACCGACCCAAGGTCGAATCACTCAGATTTGGCTGAGAATATCTATAGGAAATGAATCATGCAATACAGATGCACACCTAAAAAATGACAAGGAACCATTAATATTTCTATACTGAATAGAAAGCTGCCAAAATATGCCATAATTACTGAATTTTCGATTGATGATATAATATTGATAATTCCTTCATAATATTGATAATTCCTTCGTTGTGTTTTACAGCAGAGTGGAAAATGTTTCATCACTGTGTAAAAGGGCATGTCAAGTTCCACAAGTGGATTCTGTTGCAAGTAAAATCAAAGATAATGTGGAAACAGGGGTACTTCTGGAATTCGAGAAATGGCAGAAAAGCTTCCTTGGTTCTTCACAAACTACAGATGACAACAGTTGAAATTGAAGCACAATCTACATTTTTGCATTGGAGAGGAATTATAGTCCTGACCCTTTACAGCTTGCTGATGCTCCCAAATCCATACATGTGGTTTGGCAACTCCAACAGACAATTGGATGGGCCCCACTGTGATAGGGGATGCCCCGAAAATCTCAAACAATCAAACCCTTCAATCTTTGGCCTTCCTTTGGATGTGCTTGTTCTTAACCATTTATCAGTAGGCCATCAATTGAAGGATTAGTATTTCCAATCTGGGAGATTTTTCGGGGTATCTCCCCTCCACAGTGAGGTCCATCCAATCAACATTGTGGACCCGAGGTTCTCAAGCACATGCAATGAGGAATCATAAGGTCCTGTGAATCAGCAAAACTATAGTTTTCTGAGAATTTGATTTGCATATGGGGATCATAGTTCATTGACCCATAATGTTGATAACATGGCCCTCACCATGGATGAGAAACTCCCAAATATCTCCCAGATCGGAATAATACAAAACGTTGATCTTTGGACTATTTTCTATTGAATGCAGACCATAGCTGCATTTTCACCTTAGTCGTCAATTCACAGACCAGTGATTGGGGGGTGGAGTCCCCCAATTTGGAAGATTTTTGAGGCATCCCAACCATGGTCCGACCCATCAGAACAATGGTTTAGATCACAAACCACAGAACAACATCTACAGTTTCCTGCTTGTCAGCAAATTGTACATTTGCGGAGGTGCAGGACCCTACAATTCTTTGTAGTGAGTTCAACACTCCGCATACTAACTATACACTCGCAGTAGCTCAGCAACTTATATTTACTCTTCAGATAATTCTGAAAACTAGGATATGCTCATCAACTCAAAATAGGTAATAGAATTTTAACCAGTAGTCTCCTGGAAGTGAAACTGATTTTCTATTTTGAGAAGTGCAATGAACTTTTATGTCACCAAAATAGGTCACAAGATCACTCAAGAATATGAATTTTAGAAGCACACCAGGGAAAAACTCTGTCTCGCCACTTTTCGGTGTGCAGGCAGGTTCTACCCAATCAAATGCTTTCACGTGCATGGAGCCATAGAGTATTTTGCTCAAGACAGTCATCCCAGGATGGTCATGGAGTGGAATAACTGCTGAAGTTGGTAAGCAGAATATACCAATCTGCAAAAAAATACACACCATTTACTCAAATAAGAACAAATCTTTTCTCAAACTACGCAGGAGACAATGTTTATGAAAGCTAGCCTTTTTGTATTTCAATAGCATGGAATGTATATTAACTCCTGAAATCCCACCCCACTTGTCTTTTACAAATCAAACAGATGGAAACTGCATTGATTTAGGTACTATGACCTCAAATAGTTCATGAAAATAATGGATACTCATGACCCAATTTTTAATCCTATTCAAATTTCCCCTTTATATATACAGGATCTATAATGTATAAAGTATAAACAATAATTATGTGAACGTATTCTACAATTTATAAAGTATATGCAAACTCTGCAAGTATGAACTTTTGCACTCCCACTGTCATTCCCAAGCCCGTATAAAGGACAAGGATTGAGTCAGGTAGGCAGCCTCTGTAAAACCTTTTTCATATCCTTTTCTAATGAATTGTGACACAACGTTTCAGGCACATGCTAGGAATTCCCTACAAGCACACGCTACAACGGCACATGAGTGCAATGAAAAATGGGAAACGGTTTGTTAAGGCATCACTAGAAGTGACGAACCGTAATGGCACCGGTTGCATTGAAAAGTAGGCAAGGGTTCTCATACCATTTTGGATGAGTGAGGGTAAAGAAGCTAGTGCAGGAAAATAAGATTTGTCTTGCTACATGGAATTTAGGAACTTTGAGAGGTAAGAGTATGAAGATGGTGGATATAATCATATAATGAACAATTAACATAGCTTGCATACCAGAGAAAGTGGAAAGGAGCTAAGTGCAAGGAAATCGATCGATATAAACTTCGGAATGTAGGAAAGAACAACAATAGAAATGGGGTAGAGATATTAGTAGATAGATGTTTACAGTTGTAGATGTTAAGAGAGTGGTTTTAGGGCTGTTTGGATGCCAGCATCTTTGTGTTTCGCATAGGTCAGCTACATCATGTTGTCCTTGATGGGATATCTAGGTCATGTTGTCGTAGACCAACTATTCTATTCCTTGTTTATCAAACAACTCGATTAACGATTAAAGATGAAAATGAGGCACATTGGGGAAGCCTAAGATGGTTGGTCGCATATGTAGTATTTATGACTAATGTACACATTGATAAATGTGGCACATGTTAGGCACTTGAAGATTCATGGTGGCACATGTGAACATGGATGGTCATAGACTGGTACATTTGGCAATTTGATGTCTGTGGATGGAACCAATGTTTTCCGTATTGTTATCACGTAATGTATTGCACCCTTGGGATATGGATACATAGCAGTTATTGTATGAGATATATCAGTTGTATCACATAATGTATCATTGTTGTTGGGAAACATGGGTAAACATTGGGAACTTGGTCAAATTTTTCAATGAAACTTTAAGAATTGTTTAAAAAGACATCAATACACACTTAGAAATCTAAACATCACCAAAAACAAGTGTACGTAATAGGTTTCGTTTGTATGGAGTCCTAATCTATGCGTTGTTTGTCTAAACCAATGCAAGTATATTCAAAGTCTATGCATATAATTCGTAAATGTAAAAAGACATGTATGGAACAAACAATACATTCAAAAGCAAAAGAAGTAGAAAACTAGAAATATACCTATGAATAATGTGCGTGGCTATGGCTCAGACCCACATAGAGTTGCGCGGTGGCTTAAAATCATCATATCCATTTCAACTAGGCTGGGCATAATATTGTTGCTCCACAGAGCAACAGTACCATGCCCAAGTCATAGTAGAATGGTACCACTGAAGACACTCTCTAACATAACACTAGTACTAATCCCCTCCGATTTGAGAAGTTTTGAAAAAGCTTTAAAATTTCTCCAATTTTCCACAAATCAGCCCATCTTCCGTCAAATCCCAAAACACTCCTGAATATTCTAAAATGGGGGTTAATTGACCACTGATCGAAGTGGAATTTCAAAAAAATAATAATAATAATAACATTTTTAATTAAAATTATTTTTTTCGAAATTTTTTCAAATTACTAAGAATCACTATATTATGCTACATACATGTTTGATTTGTGTTTTGGACACAGGTAGCAAGTTAGCAACCGATTTATAATAAAATCAAGAAATTTTAATTTTTTCCAATTTTCAGTAACACGACTAATCTCCCCCAAATCTCAAAATTGAAGCTCCAAATCCATGATTTTTTCATGCAAAACATGAAGAATACTGAATTTTTTGTAACCATTTGACATTGATTTAACATGATTCATAGCTAAAAAAAAAAAAGGATCGAAAGCCAAAAATGCTCACCGATTTGAACAGGTGAGATATTTTGGCACTATCCATGTGGTTTGTTTCGTACAAGTCGAATACAAGATATATCGTGGGCAAGGTATTCCGTAACAGTAATAGTGGTTGTAACGGCCACCATCGTTACCTTTACGATACAGGATATGACGGTTGTTATAGCCCCCGTAACAGCTGTTACGATCTTTTTTTTTCTTTTCTTTTCTTTTTTTTTTTTTTGACAAAAAAAAAAAGAAGAAAAAGTCGAAAAAACTGTATCAGCCTCGAAACGGACCATTACAGCCTTTACGAAGGGCATTACAGGGATTGTAATGGCCTTTAGGGTCGTTTTTTTCATAACAGCCGTTATGGCCTTTACAACCCCGTAACGTGTAACGGTTGCTACCGTTACCTTTACGTAGCGGCCTTTACGGCCACTTAACGGCCGCTATGGCACACCATGATTGTGGGATATATCAGCTGATATCGTCGATACTAAAACATTGGATGGAACATTGTGTTCCCTTATGCATGGAATTAAGGATTAGCTTCCCTCACTTTTCTTAACATTATTAACTTCCCTCACCTTTTTAGCAAAGTCATGTTATCACATACAGTCAAATTTTGGGTACATGATGTCCTTCTTCTCTCTCCCTCACCCTCCTCTCTCTTTTGAAATAAATCTGCCCCAAGGACTCGCTTAACCCGTATTGACTCAGCCGGATCAACCAAGTCACACGTTGACTCAGAAAACCAAGTCCAAGTTCTTTGCATTCCAAGTTCTCCCAACCAACCAAGTTGATGACCAGGCCAGGTTGAATCAATTGCATCCCGAGTGGCCTCGCCAAATTTGTAAACTACGTGCAGAACAACACTTTGCTTATTATTATATTACATGGTAGAGTGTATTGTAGTGAAAAAAAGTGGCAACGGGTGTACTGAATGTCTCCTGCGATGTACCATACCTAAGGCTGGCAATGGACATTCGCTTCAATTACTTGATGTATCTTATACGAAAAAATCAGATTCCAATGTATTTTCTACCTGATTAAAAAACAAAAAAAAAATAAAAATAAAAATAAAAAAAATAAAAAAAATTCCAATTACCTGTCTTCTAAGCAAGTCAAATTCAAATATTACCATACCCATATCCACTTGCCCAATCAAACGAGGGTGATTTGTAATTTCATATTTTTAACAAATTATTAATAATAGTTAATTAAATAGAAAAAAAATAAAATAATTCCAATGGTCCTATTTTAACCAACACATGTCCATGAATTAGAGGTTAGAAATTGTCAACCACTGATTTTTGGACCATGAATTAGAGACCATGTCCTGCAATTAAGTCAGTTTAACTTTGGTTGTTGTATGCCCACATGTACAATTTCCACTGCTTATGTATTAAGCATCATACTTTGACACAACACCTAAATGGTGCCAAAATACCTAGTTTCCTATTACCAGAATACTCTCCAACACTGGTTTTACCTAGTGGTTAAAACATCCAAACACTATGGGGCCCATAACGTTGTATTTGCAAATCCACTGCGTCCACCAAGTTCCATACTGGATTTGAGGCCCTTGGACAAAAAACCAGCAAGATGTGGCTGTACCACAGGGAACAATGGGGAAGGGATGGCAACCATAGGTTTGTGTGTGCGGACACCATGATATGTATCTTTCATCAAACCTACCAATCAAGTGTAACTCACCAAGATCAATTGAAGATATAAAAATCAGCGCAATTGATCCAAAACTCAGGCAGGCCACACCGATTGAACTTCGAGGTTTTAGGATAAAATTTACATTGTTCCTGTTGATGGCCCATCAGATTTCTCTATCAAGCTAGTACTTTGTATATACAGTTAAAATAAGAACTCTCTCACCATATGGATGGAAAAGATTTACATATAAAACATGGTGTCGGCCACAAAGCTAGGGTGTATTATGTGTTGCATAAAAGGTGTTGTAGACAATTCCGGTCCAGATTCCTTATTCCTACCCCTTAACGAGTTACAATTGTATTAAAGGGGGCCCATGTAAACAAAACCTCTGTGATAGTCCAAGATAGTTATAGATTTATTATAGTAGAAAAGGTCCTATCACTGATCTCAACAACCTGTCAATATTCAATGAGCATGTCTGGCCCACCTGATAAATGGACCAGCTTGATGTTTTGGCCAAGGCATAACCTCAATAGGTCCCACCTAATTTACAGACTAGATCTAACACACTTGTAACACATTGTCACGTGCCATAAACATCCTCTTCAGATAATTTTAAAGGTGGCCAAAAGAAAAGCACAAAAAAGAAGGAAATGGCAGATTATGCGTGTCCAATACTTCTTTCAATAGTCCGACCATAGACTATCTTTTGGCATTTATTCTGGTCATGATGGCTAGGATAGAGGAAAAAAGATGAAACACCACAAATTTCCCAATACAAATTGATGCGGACACAAGCGCATTCAAGGTGTACCAACGAAGAAAGCGCCAACCACAAGTGTCGTCCTTGTGGATAGGCGATTATTGAGGAGTTGAAGACCTTTCACATGTGATTGGACATATAGAAGACCCCACTCAGGGAAGACACATGTGAAAGAAGATTGGAGAAAGAAGACCGAGCGC
This sequence comes from Magnolia sinica, assembly GCF_029962835.1. Taxonomy (NCBI): domain Eukaryota; kingdom Viridiplantae; phylum Streptophyta; class Magnoliopsida; order Magnoliales; family Magnoliaceae; genus Magnolia; species Magnolia sinica. Next base: position 70,292,879 of record NC_080581.1, read on the forward strand.
CCAAACTTTCCCGTACTTATGTTATTTGCGTGTTTTTGACTTAGTTAGGGGTCTTTTAGTAATTTTATGTCTTTATTTGCTTATTCTAGGGGTATTTTAGTACTTTTATGTCTTTATTTGCTTATTTAAGTGGGCTAAAGCCCTAAACTCGAATTTTAACTATTGATTAATGAAAAGCAAACCCTTTGGTTGCCTCCTTCCTCTCTTCTCTCTAATGGTGCTTCTTCTCTCCCCTTGATCTTCTTCTTCTAATTTCTTCTTGTGCCCCTCCAACTTCTTCAAGGTAATAATTTTCTTCCTTCTATTTTCCAGTTTTGGCTAATCCTTCTTCGATCAAAATCTTGAGAACCGATCTAAACCCTAAATCCCCAAATTCTCAAATCCCTAATCCGAGAAACTTCTTGGTTCTTCGGACTAGTGATCTTCATTGATCGATTGGGTGTGACCATGCAAGATCGGGAGGTCTCATCCCTCGCCGGATCCAACCTAAGTAGTAATTGAATTTCATAATCCATGATTGTAGTGATGGCCCGCTCCATTGCATGTTTCCTTTATGATTTTCTCAGTTATGATGATTACTGTTAGAATTTTAGATCATTTATTCCTTTTATTTCCGCTGTTTAATTATCTCCATGAGCATGCATCATAATTAGGGTTGTCCTGCGTCAAATTTGGTATCAAAGCCTAGGCTTGCATGGTTTTTGTCTAGATCGAGTTATCAAATTAGGGTTTCGATTTTTAGGTTTAACTTAGGAAAGTTCCAGGTTTAGAAAGTTTTCAATTTTAGAAACTTTCCAATTTTAGAAAGTTCCTAATCTGAAAATTTTCCAGATTTGAGTTGTTTCCTGTTTCAACTTAATTGTGTCAGTTCATAGTAGTTTTGCATTCATCGCGTTCATCTTGAAAGTCATAACACCTAGTAGTCTAGTTAGGTAGAGTTTGGTTCAAGTCTTCATTGTATGCCCACGAGAAGAGGTAGAGGTTTCGGACTTCAACTTACCATGAATAACGAGCAGTTATCTGAGCAACTTGCTCAATTAATACAAAAGATAACCGCCCTAGAAGCGGGTCAAAGGCGTGAGTTTGCCCGCCTTGAGAACCAAATTACCACTACCATGACTAAGGTGGAGCAACTAGAGGCGTCCCAAAAAGAAAACCCCGCTGTAGGGGAAGATGCGCACTCCCAAGTGGAAGGAATTATTGAAGAACGCGCTGCCACACGTGGTGGTAGTGAGGATAGAGATTGTGGTAACGGTCGTGGTGTGGTGCGAGAGGCACGAGCCACATATGGTCATCAAGACCGTTATGATCCAGATGAGCATGCGATGAAGAGTGTGAGAGTTGAGGCCCCGAGTTTTGATGGGCGCTTGGATCTCAAGGCGTTCCTTGACTGGGTTGTTGACATGGACCACTACTTTGAGTGGTATGGCATGTCGGAAAGCCGTCAAATGCGATTTGCTAAGATGAAGCTTGTGGGTCAAGCCAAGCTCTTCTGGACCAACACCGAGCGTAGGATAGAGAGAGTTGGTAGAGCCCCTATCACACATTAGTATGAGATGAAAGAGAAGTTGAAGGAGAAGTACCTTCCTCTCTCATACCGTCAGAAGCTCCTTGACCAATGGCAATCCTTACGCCAAGGGTCAATGCCTGCCGCTGACTATATCGCTAAATTTGAAGAGTATGTGATGCGATGTGATATCCGAGAAGACCCTCTAGTAACGCTCTCGCGTTTCAAGACAGGCCTTTGTGGGGATCTTCAGCGCGAGCTTATTACTCGGCCCTTAACAAACTTAGATGAAGCATATCAAGTCGTGCAGGAGTTAGAGCAATATCTGAAGGCTCCTGTCGTTCGTCGTTGAGACTCCAGTGCTAGATCTAGTTCCCAAGGAACTAGACCTAATATTGGTAGTCAACCTAGGGCACAGGCGACCATTCCGCCTAGGCCTAGGGAGGACAAGGGCAAAGGGGTTCTTGGTGCCGGTCCTAGTAACATGAGCCAAGTGAGGTGCTATGAGTGTGGCAACCTTGGCCACATGTCTAATCAGTGTCCTACGAAGAGCCGTGGGAGAGCCTTAGTTATAGGCGAGTCCCACGAGGGTGGAGATGACCAGGGTGCTTATGAAGTTGAAGAGTATCACCCTGAAGGAGGACTTACTGATGAAGAAGAAGTGGATGGAGAAGCAACGCTTGCAGTAGTCAGGCGTGTGTTAGCTCAGTCTAGAAGTAGTGCTGACTGGCGTCGAAGCACTATCTTCTACACTATTGCCAAGTGTGGTGAAAAGAATTGTAAGGTGATAGTGGACAGTGGAAGTTGTCAGAATGTGATTTCCACTAGCACCTTAGATCGCTTAAAACTGAAATCCACACCTCATCCAGACCCGTATAGAGTTTCTTGGGTTGACAAGACATCCCTACCTGTCACCCAGCAATGTCTAGTCCCCATCGAGTTTGGGTCATACAAAGAGTCCCTGTGGTGTGATGTTTTACCTATGGATGTGGGACATGTTATCCTAGGTAAACCGTGGCTATTCGATAATGACATCACGATCTTTGGCCGTTCGAATGCGTGTACTTTTATGTATAATGGTAAAAAGATCAAACTTAATCCCATGCCACCTGAGAATACACTAGGGAAGAAGAAGGATGAGAAGGCAAGTGAGCCTAGAGAAATGGGGAAATCCAAACCTAAGTCTTTACATATAATCAGCGCAAGAGAGTTTGAAAAAGAGGCTAAGGAGGATTCTATGGTGTATGCCCTTGTGGCTAGAGAAATTACACCTGAGGTTCCATCAGAGTTGCCCTGTGAGGTGACCTCGGTCCTGAAGGAATACAGTGATGTATTTCCTGAAGACTTACCGAATGAGTTGCCACCTATGAGGGACAAACAGCATGCCACTGATCTTGTCCCAGGGTCTACTCTACCGAACCTTCCTCACTACAGGATGAACCCTGCAGCGCATGCAGAGTTGAAGAAGCAAGTTGATGAGCTTCTGCAAAAGGATTTCATCCAAGAGAGTATGAGCCCGTGTGCCATGCCTGCATTGTTGACGCCAAAGAAAGACGGCACGTGGCGCATGTGTGTGGACAGCCGTGCCATAAACAAAATTACTGTCAAGTATAGGTTCCCTATACCTAGACTTGATGATATGCTTGACATGATGGCCAGGTCCACTATATTCTCTAAGATAGACCTCAAGAGTGGATATCACCAAATCCGTGTACGCCCAAGAGATGAGTGGAAGACAGCGTTTAAGACGAAAGATGGGTTGTATGAGTGGTTGGTCATGCCCTTCGGCTTGACTAACACACCCAGTACTTTCATGCGGGTGATGACACAAGCTTTGAGGCCGTTCATGGAAAAATTCCTAGTGGTGTACTTTGACGATATTCTTATTTATAGTGCCACTAAGGAATCACACCTTGAACATTTAAAGATGGTCTGTAGTGTCCTTAGGAAGGAAAAGTTGTACGCTAATCTTAAGAAATGTGCATTCATGTCTAGCCAAGTTGTATTCTTAGGATTTATAGTGTCATCTGAAGGGATGCGTGCAGACCCTGAAAAAGTCAGGGCCATAATTGAGTGGCCAGAACCAAGGAACATTCATGAGGTGCGAAGTTTTTACGGCCTAGCAACTTTTTATCGTCGGTTCATTAGAGGTTTTAGCACGATCATGGCTCCCATTACCGAGTGCATGAAAAAGGAAGAGTTCGTGTGGTCTAAAGCCGCCGTCAAGGCTTTTAAAGAAATTAAGGGCAAGATGGTGGAAGCTCCTGTCATGCGTCTACCTGACTTTTCTAAAGTCTTTGTAGTAGCGTGCGATGCGTCTGGTGTCGGTATAGGTGGAGTGTTGAGTCAAGAAGGACACCCAGTGGCCTATTTCAGTGAGAAACTGAATGAGGCAAAACAAAAATACTCCACTTACGATAAAGAATTTTATGCGGTAGTGCAATCCCTGAGACATTGGCGACACTACCTCCTACCGCAAGAATTCGTTTTGTTTTCTAACCATGAGGCTTTGAGATATTTGCATTCTCAGAAGAAACTCAACCCAAGGCATGCCAAGTGGGTAGCGTTTCTTCAGGAATATTCGTTTGTTTTGAAACACAAGGCCAGGGTTGAAAACAAACCAGCAGATGCCCTTAGTAGGAGAGTGGCGTTACTCAACTCCTTGAGTGTAGAGGTAGTCGGATTTGAGCAACTGAAAGATGAATACCCCATATGTCCTGATTTTGGGGGTACTTACGCGTCGCTCTCTAGTGACCAGCATATTATGGGTGAATATGTTCTTAAAGATGGCTTTGTTTTCAAGGGAGACAGACTTTGTATTCCCCGTATGTCCCTTCGTGAATTCCTCATCTGGGAGCTTCATTCAGGAGGGATAGCTGGCCATTTTGGTCGTGATAAGACCATTGCCCTCGTGGAAGATCGTTTCTATTGGCCAAGCCTCAAGCGAGACGTAGCCAAAGTTTTAGGGCAGTGTCGAACATGTCAGCTGGCAAAGCAAAAAAAGCAAAATACTGGGTTGTACACGCCATTGCCAGTGTCACATGCTCCGTGGCAGGACATTAGTATGGACTTCGTGCTCGGGCTTCCCAAGACTATAAAAAAGCACGATTTCGTTTTTGTCGTTGTGGACCGTTTTTCTAAAATGGTGCATTTCCTCCCATGTTCAAAGACGTCAGATGCGCTCATGTTGCTCGTCTCTTTTTTGATGGTGTGGTGCGTCTCCATGGGTTACCTAAAACCATAGTGTCTGATCGTGATGTTCGATTTACTAGCTATTTTTAGAAGACACTGTGGCACATTATGGGAACTCGTTTGCAATTTTCTACTGCTTACCACCCAAAAACAGATGGTCAAACTGAAGTGGTAAACCGTAACCTTGGAAATCTTCTACGTTGTCTAGTGGGTGAACATGTTAAGACTTGGGACCTAATTTTACCAACTGTTGAACTTGCTTATAATGGGTCAATTAATAGATCTACAGGGTTGAGTCCTTTTGAAATTGTAAGTGGTTATAAACCTAGAATGCCCATAGATCTCTTACCTATGTCTGTTACCCAAAGGTCTTCTGAGTCAGTCGATGCATTCGCACGCCATATTCATGATTTGCATACACATATTAGACAACGGTTAAATAAGAGCAATGATGATTATAAAGTTTCAGCTGATTCTCATCGTAGAGTGCAAGAATTTCAAGAAGGAGACTATGTAATGGTGCGAATAAGGCCAGAGCGATTCTCTCAAGGATCTGCAAAGAAATTACAAGCACGTAGTGTTGGACCATTCAAGATATTACAACAGGTTGGGTCCAACGCATATCGGGTTGACCTTCCACCTGAAATGAGCATTAATCCAACTTTTAATGTGGAAGATCTAGTCCGTGCCCATACTCCCATTGTTGATACATCGTCCCTTTCATGGCCTTTTTCTGAGTTTGTTACACAACCCCTTCCACCCCCTCCTCCACCTATTACCCATAAAGAAGCAATTGAGGAAATCTTGGATGACGAGATAGTATCCACGAGAGATGCGGGTTTCCAAAGGTATCTTGTCAAGTGGAAGAACAAACCATCGTCTGAATCTACGTGGCTGTCGGGCGACGCATTGCAGGGTATTGATCCAGATCTACTCGAGCGCTACAAAAGTTTCAACTCGTCGAAGTCGAGTTTTTCTCACCCGAGGGGAATTGATGCGGACACAAGCGCATTCAAGGTGTACCAACGAAGAAAGCGCCAACCACAAGTGTCGTCCTTGTGGATAGGCGATTATTGAGGAGCTGAAGACCTTTCACATGTGATTGGACATATAGAAGACCCCACTCAGGTAAGACACATGTGAAAGAAGATTGGAGAAAGAAGACTGAGCGCCCAAACTTTCCCGTACTTATGTTACTTGCGTGTTTTTGACTTAGTTAGGGGTCTTTTAGTAATTTTATATCTTTATTTGCTTATTCTAGTGGTATTTTAGTAATTTTATGTCTTTATTTGCTTATTTAAGTGGGCTAAAGCCCTAAACTCGAATTTTAACTATTGATTAATAAAAAGCAAACCCTTTGGTTGCCTCCTTCCTCTCTTCTCTCTAATGGTGCTTCTTCTCTCCCCTTGATCTTCTTCTTCTAATTTCTTCTTGTGCCCCTCCAACTTCTTCAAGGTAATAATTTTCTTCCTTCTATTTTCCAGTTTTGGCTAATCCTTCTTCGATCAAAATCTTGAGAACCGATCTAAACCCTAAATCCCCAAATTCTCAAATCCCTAATCCGAGAAACTTCTTGGTTCTTCGGACTAGTGATCTTCATTGATCGATTGGGTGTGACCATGCAAGATCGGGAGGTCTCATCCCTCGCCGGATCCAACCTAAGTAGTAATTGAATTCCATAATCCATGGTTGTAGTGATGGCCCGCTCCATTGCATGTTTCCTTTATGATTTTCTCAGTTATGATGATTACTGTTAGAATTTTAGATCATTTATTCCTTTTATTTCCGCTGTTTAATTATCTCCATGAGCATGCATCATAATTAGGGCTGTCCTGCATCACAAATACTTCTTAACATTATAAAACAATAGCAAAACAAATAAAATAGGAAAAAGTGAATCTTGAAATAATGTTTTATTTATAATCTTAAAATATTGTTGGAGAATCCACGCATGTTGACATTAGAATCCAATCAGTTATAGAAACCTTGAAATAAAGCCCAGTTCAGAAAGCTCTTCTTTATTGCTAAGGTGGACATCGGGAAGTGTGGATGCTTTAATAATGAAAGTGAGGAGGTTTTGAAATTATGTGATGCTTTTGTTGATAAGAGTGTGATCAAACACTTTAAAGGAAAGGGGAGAGAAGACAAAAATATGAATCAAAAAAGGAAGGGGAGAACGCTAGGATCTATGAATCAAGAAAGGAAGGGGAGAAGGCAGAAGATACTAGTTTGCTTTCTCACCATTTGGCGTGTGTATGTAATGGTTGGTTAGGGATCAATATTGGGTGGGACAGTCTTGGCATGTGAATGGTATCACCATGAGCCTTTGCCATAGGCTGTTACAAGACCTCAGGTAAAAGAGGATGGTTACATCTTCTGGTCAGCCAATCATAAAATTGTCAATCTACCTTTCAAAAGCCAGCTCCAAATTGCTGGGAGAAAGTTTTAAATAATGTTGATGTTGCGGCATACCTGATGACTAGACCAGTATGATTTTTGGCCTAGGGCATGCTGATAGTGCACTTACCTAATGAACAGACCAGACTAGATCTCATGCATGTTTTTTCTTCATTATATAGAAAAAAAAACAAACAAAATTAAAACTTATTTTTATTTTTCATAGCATTATATATGAGATTAATTGACAACCTAATCCAGTATATGTTATTTAAATGTTGATAGCTTTGGCATTACATGTTAGATAAACTCTTCTGAAGTGTCGATCTGAAATGTGAAAGCTAACATAAGATTATGGTTGAGAAGACCAACCAGGCAGGACTATAACTTACTGTAAAACTATCGCATTCATATATGTGCAAGTATGTTATAGGTTGAGCCCATCGAGCTACCCTTGTTGACTGATGATTCCTGAAGAGGTTCTGTCCAAAGAAACCATGACCTCGGTCATCTTCTGAATTATCCTCTTTAAGTCCAGCATCAGAGGGACCAATTGTATCTGCATGCAAAAAGAATTTTATTGTACCATATAAAAGGCCAAAAGTAGGAATAAGGTTGCCAGCGAACACTAGTTATAACAACAATAGAACTCTATGAATGTGTACTTGTGATGAATGTGGAAGGCTTTGGAAATGTGGATTCACATCTTTGCTCCTGAGTCTATATCCATATCTGAAGTCTGAACATCATTTCGGGAAGTGAAGAACCACACCAAAATATTTCAAGAACTTGGTTATTCTGTTTTATATTAATAATTTACACTATTTTTAGTTGATATACTATCCAACTTCACAGAATCTAGATGTGGTAGTTACTAGTTACTATTTACTAATGGACCATTACCTTGGTTATACAGTATGGGGCATTTCCCAAGGTATCAGCAAATATGGCTTTTGGACTTGTAGAGAGGGACTCTCTTTTTGGCTATTGCCTTGATTTTACAGTGAGGGATTCCCCAAGGCAGTACATGTGCCAACCATCCATGTTTGTAGCACACAAGAGCTGTGCATAAGGTGAGCCCCACCATTTCAATTACTTGGCAAGAAAACCAGTCCAGTTCCCTCATCAACTAGGCCACACGCATATGCAAAATGTGAATGGTTAGCAATTCTTTTAAACCATGCTGTTTTCGTATAAGGGTTGCCCACCTCATGTGTCTACATGGCTCATCTTAACGCTAGGTCATCTAATGGTGGGTAGACGGCTCAGATGTCCCAAGCATGTATGAGGTCAGTATCCAAGTGGGAAACCTTGTTTAAGCCATTTTAAAGATAGCTTATATCTTTCAAAAAAAAAAAAAGATAATCCAGCTTATGGGGCAGGCAGATTTAGACTAAGCTGAATGGGTGGTGGATTGGGCCCAAGTTAGAGAACATGGCCTGTTTAAGTAAACAAGTCAGGCTCAGCTTGAACCCAACCAACCCATGTAGCTTGTTAAGGGGTTGGGCAAGATGACCCAACTCGATCAAGCCCAACCCCCCCCCCCCCCAAAAAAAAAAAAAAAAATCACTAAACAATTAGTATAGACATACACATGATGTATTCATGTTTTATGTATCCACAAATTGGGTAATGCTGAGCATAATGTTGCCCACATATTCCATTCTTAAACCCGAGTGTGGTCATGCCTAGACGGCTCGTGTTACGATCCCAATGGTTTAAAGAGCCTAGTTTGACACGTTCCATCAATCCTATGGCTTTAAAAGTATTGGCTAGGTTCTTAACAATTGGTATCAAAGCCAACACTACGTCCTATGTTCGAGTCACGGAAGGGGCAACCTATGGAAAGGGCAACCTGGACCAAAGTGAAAGCCGCTATGACCTAGAAAGGGCTACCTGGACAACTAGAGTGTAGCCGCCAAGTGAAAAGGGCTACCTGGATAACCAGAGTGCAGCCGCCATGCCCTAAAAAGGGCTACCTGGAAAAGAGGCCAGAGTGAGTACAGCCACAAAGTGGGCTGCTGCGGACATTGACTGTGGAGCATGGTGGAATGTTACAATCCCAACAGTTTAAAGAGCCTAGCTCGATGCATTCCATCAGTCCTGGGGCTTTTGGCATATTGGTTAGGTTCTTAACAGGTCGGCTCGGTTCACTCGAGCCTCACCCCCTCAAAATTAAATGGGTCGGGTCAGTTCAAACTAGGCTCCTCAAATTTTAAGAGCGCCAGGTTGACCCACAAGATAATAGACCAGGGACTGGGTACGAACCAGAATTCTTGGCCCGTTTCATAAACAGGTCGGTCCGGACTGACCCCGAAAGGACCCAAACCCGGCCAATTGCCACCCTTATACCAGCTTAATTGTTTAAAAGTGTCATGATTCAACATCACATAACTCATGAAACCCAGATGCAGAAATCAATCAGAATTCATGAAAGAACAAACAAAGTGCCAAACCTAAAGAGAATTCAGGACTTGGAACTGAATAATCCTTGAGTTATACCAACGATGATCACCTTCCGAACAATCCATTCATTTGATTAAACGAATTTCACAATACACAGATGCATATTGCATTGAAGAGTAACAGGAAATGGGAAAAATATAAAAGTTCAGTCTGAAAGATTAAGAAAATGGCAAAAGGGGATGGTCGAAGAAAATACCCAAAAGAGAGCAGAGCTTTCGGATTGCTTGTGGGGAAGCTGCATTTCCCGAAGGCGTAAACGTCTTCTTGCAGAGGTCGTAGAGAGCCTGAACGGGAGTGCCGCCCTTCGGCATGCTAAAGTGCGCTGCGGGTTGTGCTTCGCCACTCAAGACTGCTGTTGTTCGTTCCTACGTTCAAGGTTTTTGGCGTTTGGATTTTCTTTCATCCTCGCCGGATTTTTATTTTTTGAAAATATATCAACATCCCTGCTTTCCATACGCTAAAAAACATCCCCTCTGCTTTTTTGTAAATTTAAATAAACCCTTCAATTTATCATATTACATAAAACACCGTATGGATGACTTTCTATCCACTTAACCGTTAAATTTGAAATATTAGACCTTTGAGTTTGATTGTTAACTATGTGAGCATGATACTTTTGTCTTAGAGACGAATTATATTTTCATTTTGAATGAAACTTAAATAACCTAATTAATTACCCGGCCCTACCATGATCCCAACCATCTAATGTGGACCACTCATGATACTTAATTTAGATAACCCAAATGGTGGATCTATTCGAAGTCAAGTAAACAATTTCTAAGTCTTCATAGAACTTGGATTTGAATTAATTATTATTTTACTTTTTAGGTCAGTTTTTATTTGAAATTTAAGTTGTCTTTTTATTTTTTAAGTTGTATTTCTTTAGGAAAATTATAAATAGTATGAGGGTACAAACACTTGAGAGAGAGAGTATCAAGAGAAATAGTGGTGAGAAAGTAATAAAGTATTTTTTATTTATTTCTCTCATTCATTTCTTGTAAGTTGATGTGAAGTCTGGTTCTTTTAGAATCAAACATGTGACTAGTTGATTCTAGTCATCGTAGCAACTATGAAGATGGAATTTTCTATAGCTTATATATGGTGTCAGAACTTAAGTGCAAGAAAGTGTTCTTAGTTAACTTTACATGTTCACGTTGTGATTTTTGGTATATATGTATGAAGTGTTTTTCCTAATAGTGCAAGTGATAGATTTTTTGTTCTATAAAATATTTATTTGTGTTTAGCTATCACATGGAATAACACATTGCAAACTCAACTCCCACGGTTTAGTGTGAAGAATTATGATTACTGCAAACTTAATTCCCATCTATTTTTCCAACTCATTTTAGGGCATGAACCCAAAATTGATGCATATCTAAATTTCAACACTAAGGAAAACGTACCATTAATAACTAAACACAAATAATTGTACACTTACGCTTGAAATAATTTGTCATCAATTTTGGGTTCATGCATAAAAGTGTTCAATTTAGATATCCACTCCAAGGAAAATAGTAATTGAACACTTACCCTTGAAAACGTCAAGGGGGTCATAAAAGTATTGGATTAAGCTGATATTTCTATTTTTGTCTATATAACCTTATGAATAAGTTGGATGACAAATAAATATCACTATATGTTCTAAATAAGTTTCTATGGTGGACATTATTTTCTTCACTATTTTTTATGATGTGATCCATTTTTATTTTGTATATGCATTAATTTTGAGATCATGTTGTAAAATAATCTGAAAAAATGAATTGATGATATGGATAAAACATATATATAATAGTAGACTCTATTGAGAATCCATACTACACTATAACAATGGAATTTCTCACTACACAAACCAAATCTCACATATAGAAGTATAGAACACATACTCCCTTAATAAATCTTTCACAAGTAGGAGCTGCGTACAACCTGTCACATAAAGTGTGGTTCAATACAAATGAGCTAAGATGGTGCCCACGTTGTGATGGAGATTTGTCTGCTCATTGCTGGTTTCGATGAAATCGAACTAGTTTTGATATCATCGATAAGTGTCGGGATTTTCACCGTTGGTCACTGGACAGTTTTGTCCTGTTTCGATATCATCAAAAGCTTTTATAGAAGGTTGCTCGATGACATTGATAATTGTCGAATTTTTTTACCCCTGGTCGCTGGACAGTTTTGGTTCTGTTTCGATATCATCGAAGAGTTACGCAGATGCGATTGCGGAAATACAGATTCTGCGAAAATTGTTTCTTATTTTGATTTTACCTCTTTCTATTCTTATATAAAGGGGTGTATGCGGGATTGGGGTGTATTACAGGGTTTTCTAAAATTTCCTAAAGATTTTCTAGGAGGGCTTAGGGCTATCAAAGGTGAGAGAGAGAGAGAGAGGAAGCTTGTGGAAGGGAGATTCTGCTCGTAGAGGTGATCTACTTCGCAGTCCACGTCTCAGCGCTTCTACGTCCTCGTGATCAGTGAGATCCCTCTGTTTTTCCATTATTCTCTTATTGTTCATCCACTCCTGCGTAAGTGAAGAAAGTTTGATCCAAGCGGTGTGTGCTTGTGATCGGTTGTAACGTTCTGATTTATAGTGGATTGTTGATCTGGACAAGGTCCCGTGGTTTTTACCTCTTTAAGGGTTTTTCACGTAAAATTTCATAGTGTTGTGTGGTTTATGCTTTGATTTATTTCATTGCTTTATTATCTCATAATTCTGGTTTGTTTTAGGAGGTTAAATCCTAAGGTTTTGTGCAAGGCCCCCAACAAAGTGGTATTAGAGATAAGTTCATTGAACGGGTAGGATCGGTTTGGAATTATAGAAGGTGGCTCATCAAGAATGATCAGACTCAATGGTTCTAATTGGACCATATAGAAGGCTAAGATGGAGAATTTACTTTATTGCGAGGACCTATATTCTCCAATTTTAGGCATATCAGCAAAATCCAAGGATATGTCTAATGATGATTGAAAGAAGTTGGACCGGAAGGCGGTGGAGTTTATTAGACAATGGCTGGATGACTCTGTGTTCCACCATGTGTCTACAAAAACCTCAGTCGCTAGCCTATGGCTAAAATTGAAATGATTGTATGAAAGAAAGACAGCCAGTAATAAAATCTTCCTGATAAGACGACTTATGAATCTCAAGTTCAAGGATGGTGGTTCTGTGACCGAGCACATGAATGAGGTCAGCAATATAGTGAACTAGCTCTCTGCTACGAAGATGGTCCTAGATGATGAATTTCAGGCTTTACTTTTGCTTAGTTCATTGTTTGACAGTTGGGAGACATTAGTGGTGTCTCTAAGTAACTATGCACTAGACGGAAAGATATCCATAAAACAGGTAACCAGTTGTCTCTTCAATGAGGAGACAAAGAGGAAGTCTCAGGTGTCTACTCAGCAAGAGGCCCTTGTGACAGGAACGGGGGAGAGAAAAGAACAGGAAGGGTGGGAAGGTCCGAGATAAATCAAGAGGCAAGTCGAGTACTAGAAAGGATGTTGAATGCTAGAATTATGGCAAGAAGGACCACTACAAGCATGAATGTCGTAAGAATAAGAACGACAAAAAAGAAAAAGGAAAGGAGAAGGAAGATGAATCAGATTCCACTACGGTCGCTTCAGATGGTAACGTTGTAGTTATTCTTTTAGCAAATTATGATGTTTGTCTCACGGCTACGAGTCAAGACACCGACTGGGTGATTGACTTAGGAGCTTCTTTTCATGTGACTCCACGCAGGGACTTCTTCACAAGCTACAAGTCAGGTGACTATGGGACCGTGAAGATGGAAAATTCTGCCATATTGAAGATCGTAGGGGTCAGTGGTATTTGTGTGAAGACCGATGTGGGCTGCACATTAGTTCTCAGGGATGTGAGGCATATCCCAGACCTTCGCCTCAACTTGATGTCGACGGGAAGGTTGGATGATGATGGCTATGAAAGTCGGTTTGCTGGTTGGCGTTGAAAGCTCATTAAGGGTTCGTTGATCACAGCTAGAGGAAAGAAGTGTTGCACCCTTTACAAGGCAAGTGTCAGTGTATGCAAGGGTGGGTTGAACACAGTGGAAGATTTAGCTATTAACATGTGGCACAGGCGTCTAGGCCATATGAGTAAAAAAGGGCTTCAGGTACTAGCGAGAAAGCGGCTCCTTCCAGACATGACAGTTACACCTCTCAAAACCTATCTTGATTGTTTATCAGGAAAACAATATAGAGTTTCATTCGTTAAAACTGCTTCCCATGTTAATAAAATACATGCATTAAATTTGGTTTATTCTTATGTTTGTGGTCCTATGAGGACAAAAACCTTGGGTGGGGCATTGTATTTTGTCACGTTTATAGATGATGCATCTAAGAGGGTTTGGGTTTATGCTTTAAAATCTGAGGACGAGGTCTTTTGTGTATTTAAATTATTTCATGCTATGGTCGAGAGAGAGACAGGTAGATCATTGAAGTGCATCCGTACTGACAATGGTGGTGAATACATTGGTGACTTTCATGAGTATTGTAAGTCCCTTAGTATACGGCATGAACAAACGGTTCCCAAGACCCCTAGCATAATGGTGTGGCTGAGCGAATGAATCACACAATTGTAGAGAGAATCAGATGCATATTGTCCCATACGAAATTGCTCAAGACGTTAAGGGGAGAAGCAATGCACACGGCAGTGCATCTGATAAACAGGTCTCCATCAGTCCCGTTAAATGGAGAAGTGCTTGAGAAGGTGTGGACTGGAAAGGATCCATCGTACAATCATCTCAGGGTGTTTGGATGCAGGGCATCCGTTCACATACCAAAGGACGAGAGGTCCAAGCTCGATATGAAGATCAGGCAGTGTGTGTTTTTGGGGTACGGTGATAAAAAATTTAGTTACAGATTGTGGGATCCGACCAAGAAGAAGCTCGTCAGGAGTAGAGAATGTGGTATTATTTGAAGATCAGTGTATAGAAGATATTGGTAGGCCAGATAAGAACTAACCTAGTTCAGGTGAGCTAGAGGACATAGATCCGATTATTCCTCCTGTAGTGCCTAATGACAGGGGAGTACAACAAAGTGAAGAGGACGAGGAAATTCCTACAGAAGATGGACCAGGGGAGCAGCCCCCACTTGATCCACCTGTTGAACCACAGATGAGGAGGTCATCTAGGGATAGACGGTCATTCAAGAGGTACTCGCCACATGAGTACATTATGCTGACTGATGGGGGAGAGCTAAAAGATTATTTAGAGGCCCTAGCCGACGAGCATAAGGGGGAGTGGTTGAAAGCTATGCAAGAGGAGATGAAATTCTTGCATAAGAACTACACTTATGACATAGTGAAACTGCCTAAGGGCAAGAAAGCTTTGAGCAACAAGTGGGTGTTCAGAAAGAAGGTTGAGCATAAGAATTCACAGACGAGGTTCAAGGCCAGACTTGTGGTGAAAGGGTTCGGTCAGAGGAAAGTTATAGACTTCGAGGAGATATTCTCACCAGTGGTGAAGATGACATCCATACGGGTGTTGCTTGGGTTGGCGGCTAATATGGATCTAGAGATAGAGCAGTTAGATGTTAAAACTACCTTCCTTCATGATAACCTGAAAGAAGAGATCTACATGCACCAACCAGAGGGGTTTGAAGTCAAGGGCAAAGAGTATATGGTGTGTAGGCTGAGGAAGAGCTTATATGGGCTGAAACAAACTCTACAGCAATGGTACAAGAAGTTTGACTCGTTTATGTTGAAGCATGAGTATGATAGAATGGAGTCAGACCACTGTATATTCACGCACAAGTTCTCATATGGTGATTTCTTAGTTCTGCTATTATACGTTGATGACATGCTCATCATGGAAAAAGACATCAAGAAGATCGACAGGCTGAAACAGGAGTTGGGCAAGTCGTTTGCGATGAAAGACTTGGGCCTGGCTAAACAGATCCTAGGAATGGAGATAACTCGTGATAGAAGCAGAAGAAAGCTTTGGCTGTCACAAGAGCTGTATATTGAGAAAGTCCTAGAGCGGTTCAATATGAATGTAGTGAAGCCGATCAGTACTCTACTGAATGGTCACTTCAGATTGAGCGACAGACAGTGTCCCAAGACGAAGGCAGATGTGGATGAGATGAGGAAGATACCCTGCGCGTCAGCAGTACGAAGTTTGATGTATTGTATGGTGTGTACGCGCCCAGACATAATATATGCGGTTAGTGTTGTCAGTTGGTATCTTGCCAATCCTAGCAAAGAGCATTGAGCAGCGGTGAAGTGGATACTGCGGAGTCTAAGAGGCTCATCCAGGTTGAGCCTATGCTATAGTGACGAAAAATCTGTGTTAGAGGGCTACACAGATGCAGATATGGCAGGCGACATAGACTCCAGGAAGTCTACATCGGGTTTCATGTTCACATTTGTAGGGGGATCAGTTTCTTAGCAGAGTAAGCTACAGAAGGTCGTAGCAATGTCGATGACAGAGGTCGACTACATTGCAGTCACAGAGGCATATAAAGAGATGCTTTGGATGAAGAGATTCCTACAGGAATTTAGCCTGAAGCAGGAGTAGCACGTGGTCTATTGCGATAGTCAAAGTGCGATATACTTGAGCAAGAATCCAAGTCAACACTTCAAGTCGAAACACATAAAGATTCGGTATCATTGGATCAGGGATACTTTGGAACAGAAGGTGTTATAGCTTGAGAAGGCCCACACGGACGATAATGGGTCAGACATGATGACCAAAGCTTTGCTCAAGGGTAAGTTTGAAGTTTGTAAAAACCAAGCTGGCTTGAAGAAGGTGAATTCCTCCTGAATCGAAAAGGGAAATATTTGATGGAAATTTTTCTCCTCATTGTTGGGTTTAATGAAATCGAACTAGTTTCGATATCATCGATAATTATCAGGATTTTCACCGCTGGTCGTTGGACAGTTTTTGTCCTGTTTTGATATCATTGAAGGACCTTCGATGATATCGAAGGCTGTTATTGAAGGTTGCTCGATGACATCGATAATTGTCAGATTTTTTCACCCTTAGTCCCTGGACAGTTTTGGTCCTGTTTCGATATCATCGAAGAGTTACGCAGATGCGATTGCGGAAACGCAGATTCTGCAGAAATTGTTTCATATTTTGATTCTACCTCTTTCTATTCTTATATAAAAAGATGTATGCAGGATTGGGGTGTATTCTAGGGTTTTCTAAGGTTTCCTAAATATTTTCTAGGAGGGTTAGGGCTATCAAAGGTGAGAGAGAGAGAGAGAAAGAGAGAGAGAGAGATGAAGCTTGTGGAAGGGAGATTCTACTCGTAGAGGTGATTTGCTTCACAATCCACGTCTCAGCGCTTCTACATCCTCGTGATTAGTAAGATCCCTCTGTTTTTCCATTATTCTCTTATTGTCCATCCACTCCTGCGTGAGTGAAGAAGATTTGATCTAAGCGGTGTGTGCTTGTGATCGGTTGTAACGTTCTGCTTTATAGTGGATTGTTGATCTGGACGAGGTCCCGTGATTTTTACCTCTTTGAGGGTTTTTCATGTAAAATTCCCTGGTGTCGTGTGGTTTATGCTTTGATTTATTTCATTGCTTTATTATTCCATAATTCTGGTTTGTTTCAGGAGGCTAGATCCTAAGGTTTTGTGCAAGGCCCCCAACACATTGTAGACAGGCATGGCTCTGTGTCCTGAGCAACTCACCTTGAGCATAAAAGGCCAAAAAATAGCATATAAGGGCAACTCCTCATCTTAAAATTGATCTTTTCTATCATTACACGCAGTTCCCTACATTTATATTTTTGTATATCATGAATATGTTCATTGAAAGAAGCGTATGAGATTTTCAAAAGCTCATATAAAGGCGATGCAAATGTCAAGAGTGTATGGTTTCAAACCTGAAACATGGAGTTAAATCACTTCATATGAATCCTTCTCTTGTTATGACTTAGTGAATTAGTAAAGGGAGAATGGCGGAACCTTTAATAATCTATTAATCATAGAGAAATTTATGAAATCCCTTATAGAACAATTTAAATATATTATTCCAACGACTTAAAAAGGAAATGACTTATCAACCATGGCACTTAATGGGCTGATGCATTCTTTATATTCACATAAGAATAAGATGAATAAAAAATCAACCAAAACCACAAAGTAAGCACTGCAAAGTAGATCTTCTTTCAACAAAAGAATCAATAGTAGAGGTCATAAAAGAGACTAAAGAATAAATGTATATCAAATTCTTCCCCTAGAGAATGTGAAAACCTCATTGGAAAAGAAAGATAAAATAACTTAAACCCGTGAACATTAAAAAATAAGTGTTATGAATCTCATATCCATTGCTATCATTTTAAGAAATTTAAGCATTATGAATCTTAATGTAGAGTAAAATTATCCAATAATAATAGTAAGCATGCAAACTATGCATATGATGGTGCAAATGAGAAGCAAATCTTACTATAAACATGTAGTTTTGAAGAAGATGATCAGTTAGATCAACGATACTTGGACACTGGTGTAGTAATTGTTGTAGAAAAAAATACTCACACATAATCAATGTATGTGAGGCCAAAATACAAAAGAAAATTGTCAAACAAAAAGCTAAGATGTCCGGACAAAAAAACAAGAGACAAGAGGTGTAGAGATTTACATTATTTAGTAATATGCAGATTCCACATGGCAACAACAAAACTTTCCTCTTCACTAAAAACAAGAGAAACAGTGATACAATGCTTACCGATGCCACCCGTATTCAATGAATGTCCTAAAAGATGAATTAATAAAATACTTATATCTAATTGTAATTCCCCTTATATAGACCACATCAGAGGAGAGAGCATCTCATCAAGTCTTAAAGAGACTAGGCTTCACCTAAACCCATGTACGTATGAAGGGAGAGGTAATAGACGTTTTCAACTAGGAGATGTAATCATACACTTAGATGTATATGACTCTCTACTGCCATAATAATCTTTTACTTGAAGACTAGTTTTTCTAATAGTAAAAAAAGTGCTCCATATAATAGTTGCTCAAATGATACCAATCGTTAAATGACAATAAGACCAAGAGTAGTCATGTACCAAATAAACTTATTTCTTGAAATAGGCTTATCAGCATATTTGTTACATTGCCGTTGGTGTGAACCTTTTGCAATAAGATTTGACTATCTTCCACCATGTTGCAAACAAAGTGATACTGAACATCAATGTGTATGGTCCGAGCATGAAATACTGAATTTTTAGTAAAGTGTAACACGCTCTAACTGTCGTAATGAATCACCACCACTTTTTTCTTGAATTTCAATTCTTTTAAAAATATTTTCAACTAAATAACTTCTTTACATGCTTATGTAGTTGATATGTACTATGCTTTTGTAATAGGCAAACCCACCACTAACTACAATCTCAATGTCTAACTAACCACACTATTGACAAAAGAGAAAATATAATTAGTGGTAGATGTTCTTTTATCACAATTTTGTACATAATTTACATACAAATCTAACCGGCTTTAATTTTGGCCACTATAACAAATAGTCGCTTCAGAAGTACTCTTTAAGTAATGAAAGATCCAATTCACAATAGTCTAATGATCTTTACTCAGGTTCACCATGTATTTACTTACTGATCCCAGTACTGCTTGCTTGATGTCTGGTTTGGTGCACATCATAACAAACATAAGGCTTCCTACTACTGATGATTATGGTACTTGAGACATATGCATTTTCGCTTCTATGCCAAGACATTAATCTGAAGATAATTTTAAACTAATAGAAAATTAGAAGTCTGACTGAGTTAAAATTTTGTATATTAAAGTGGTACAAAAATCTTTCAACATAACCATTTTGGGTTATCCAAATGTTCTTGTTCTTCTTGTATCTAAGTGCAGTCATCCCAATAATCTAATTAATGACACCAAAATCCTTCATATCAAATTCCTTAATCTGACGAGCTTTTAACGTTACAATAGTATCTCTACTAGTACCTGTAACCAACACGTCATCCACAGACAATAACAAGATAATAAAACTACCATTATCATAGCTATGAATATGTGCACAATGATCTGCCTCACATTTCTGAAATTTCAAGCTCACAATGAATAAATCAAATCACTTGTACCAATACATTGACACCCGCTTTAAACCGTAAAGTGATCTTTTCACCCTACAAACTAGATTATTTTTTATTTTCTTAAATAAAACCTGTGGGTTAAGTTATATAAATTTCTTTATAAAGATTCTTGTGCAAAAAAAAAAAAGTTTTTGCATTCAACTGCATAAGCTCCACGTCAGCACTGCCGTCACACTTAACATAGTAAAAATAATACTCAAATGGACAACTGAAGAGAAAATTTCATTAAAGTCAATACCTGATTTCTAAGCATACCATTTTATCACTAATTGGGCTTTCTATATTTTAACATTATTTTTAGTATCATTTTTCAGCTTGTAAACCTATATACAATCAATAGCCCTTCATCCTTTAGGTAATTTAACTAATTCTCAAGTTTTATTTTTATTTAAAGCTTCCATCTCATCCTCCATAAACACTCTCTATTGACTAGCATCAACAAATATTCACGTAACTCTTAGTATGAACAAGGCTCACTCTTTTTTTCACGCAAGCGTAAATTGTAATATAATCCTTGAACTAAATAAAAGGTTTTGTACATCTTTTTAGTTGACCTTGGTCACTTTGAGTTTTAGCATTAGTATCTCATCTGCATGCTCTTCATCAGTTGTATCTTTAATAATATCATTAACTTGCTAATCATCCAAATTAGTAAGCTAATTTTGAACATCATATAAAGATTCCAATTTAACTATTTCAAGTAACTTTAAGCTCATCAATTATATGTCTTTTTACAATGAATCTTTATTTAAATACACATCTCGGTTAATTACTATCTTGTGAGTAATAAGGTCCCACAATCTATACACCTTTATTTTATCTATATAGTTTTTTTTTAAAAAAAAAAACACTTTTTAGACCTCATATCTATCTTAGTTATGTTCTCTTTAAGAATCCATACATGAGCGTCACAACTAAAAAAATGAAGGAAGGAATGATTAATTAGTTTTTCAAACCATATATCTTCAAGAATCTTAAAATCTAGTGTAGTTGATGGATAACGATTTATCAAGTAACAAGTTCTATTAACAGGTTCTGCTCAAAAACATTGCTTATGCCTAGCTGAACTCAGCATGCTCCTAGCATGATTCATTAATTTATATTTCATAGGTTCTACAACTTCATTATATTGTGGAGTACCATGTGTTGGAAATATTAGATAAATTCAAAAACTGAAAATAAAATAATAAAAAATAAAGAAAAGAAAAGATGACTTATAGTTTGAGTCGAGGTGTGACTGAGTCACTTGGTTTAAAACTAGATCCACCCTCCTTGGACCGCGTCCGAAGTGCAATATGAATTTTGAGTAGTTGGCCTCTAGGGGTCCCAACAGTCACTCGTCACACACGGGCTCGAATCAGCATGCAGAACTTAAACCCGAGGTGAGTTGACTCTATGGTGAACTCAATTGCAAAAAATTCAGAGACAGTTTGAAAGGTAGAGAGAACTTGATTTTTTTAGTGTTTTAAAACGAATTAAATTTGGTCTATTTATAGACCATGATTAGGTACTTAAAGCACAATTTCAAATGGATTAGGTTCGTTGGGTTTATACCCAACTGGTGAGACCACCCAAAGAGATGTATCTTTAGTTTGAAAGTCATGTAAAAACGACAGTATGAGTATACTCGCGAAGCAAAATCGTTAATGCAAGGGTATTCTTTGTCCACACATATACCCAGACCCAGACCCAGACTGACCCTAACTGGCCCAGCACAGCTCGACACACATGCGTTATAAAGAGATGGTCCAACCTAAATGTTCATTGCTCCTTAGAGGCTCAAGTCTTATATAAACCAAATCTCATATATATATGAGATTTCCTTTGGTCAATTTTGATTTGGGACAAGAGAATCATTAAAAAAAAATATTTTCTAAAGCAAAAGAAATATGGGGAAAATTTGAATTTAAAATATTTTATTTAAAAAGAATTTTTTAAAAAAATACAGCAATCTCTCGTATATTTTAAATTCAAAATACTTTGATATAAGATAGAATAAATTCGTAATAGTGTCAATGTCTGTTAGACTTTAATTGACATTTAGAGTAAGTGAGACGGGTTTATAGGAATCAGGTGACTATTAGTCTTTAATTCGACATTTGAAGTGTAAATGACTATATATACCACTCACACAACTTTTCTGTCACATCTAGTTTTGCAGTTTAATGCCTTTTGATCATGCACCTTTACCTGAGTTTTCATGAGTACTCTAGAGAAACGACATATATATTCTGATAAGAAGTAGCCCCATTTCTACACTCATATGGGTAAATTCTATCAAGTGTATACAACAATTGGATACACCACTACATATGGTTATGGATTCATTAAGAGTTCAAAAATCCATCCCTACTCACGTTACTACTTACACTCCCTACACCATAGGAAGGGTTAGTTCTCTACAGTGTTTTTCAATCTCCTAGTATCTTATTGTTTACTTATTTAACCTATCACATGGGATCTTCACTTGTATAGGTTGGGTTGCCAACACTAGTATCACATTCGGTTAGGATCAATCTCATTCCCTTTGAAGTTTGTATGACTAATCCTTCGGATAGTTCTTTGGTAAGAGGTCTACCATATTCTCTTCTAATATTACGAAATCAACAGCTATGATTCTATCATTCACCAGGTATCTCACAATATTGTGTTCGAATCTAATGTGTCTTCTTTTACCATTGTATATCTTACTATTGGCCCTGCCATTAGCTACTTGAAAATCACAGTGAACGGATATAGTAGACATAGATTTTGGCCACAAAAGAATATCTATTAAGAGATTTCTAAGTCATTTAGCTTTTGATCCTGCCTTTTCTACGACAATAAATTTGGACTCCATAGTAGACTGAGCAATACAATTCAAGATGTTACAACTTTAAAAAAAAATGAAAACATATCCACTTATGGATTTTGTTTCGTCTGAACCAGTGATCCAATTTGTATTATTATATCCTTCTAACATATGAGGATAACCCGTATAATGAATACCATATCCAGCAATATCTTTCAAGTATTTTAATATTCTATTCAATGCATTCAAACAATCATATCTAAGATTATTATTTATCTACTTAGTCTACTTACTGCAAATGTAATTTTAGGTCCAATGTAGTTCATTAGATATATTAGATTTCCAATTACTTGAGAATACTTAAGCTGAGATACACTACATCCTAGAGATGCACATTATGATCATAAGGTGTACTAACAGGTAAGTAGTCAAAGTGATAAAACTTTTTTAATATTTTCTCAATGTAATAAGATTGATATAAAGAAATGTTATCATCTTTTCTGATTACCTGAATACTTAATATCATATTTATTTCTCCTAAGTTTTTTATATTAAAATTAGAAGATGAACGCTTCTTAGTTGAATTGACTAACTTAACATTAGTTCCAAAGATAAGCATATCATCTACGTACATACGGATTATAATACCATCATTACAAGAGAATTTACTATATACACACATATTCATATCATTGACTAGATACTCATTTGATTTTAAAATATTGTCAAAATTTTCATTCTATTGTTTAGGAGCTTGTTTCAAGTCGTACATATACTTAATTAGCCAAAACAATTTATTATTTATTATGTTTAGAATTAATGACCCTCGGGTTACTCAATGTAAATTTATTCGTCTAACTCTCTGTAACGCCCTAAAAATCGGAGGTCGAGTAGGAGCCTAACTCCTGAGTCATAAAACATCACTAATGTAACATATATGATGATGATTGAATGTTGTCTGTATTAGTGCATTAAACATGAGTGAGATTATACCAAATCAGTATATCATACTTCAGAGGCAGTTAAATAACGCAAGCGGAAGACTGAGAGATGTATATAAGCATATATGGAACGTATAGACCATTGTCGGTCTTCAAAGTATGAATACATTACCAGGTCAAATAATTACATGTATTAGTTCAAAATACAAAATATCAAAAATAGTCCAACTACAAATGATAAGCCCTGTAGCCCCCGCTGATCTGGACGGTCTAAGTAAACCTGCCTGATAACTGCATATAAGAGAACTCCTCCTCATTGTCGTAGAAGTCAGGCTCCGCCTCATACATTGCGTTGCCATCTGCAACTAGACAGAGTCTGGTTAGTGTTTAAAACACCATCCCAGAATGTGGGAGTGAGTGATCAACTCAGTGGAGCTATAAAGCAAAGGTTAACATGTTATCAATTCAATCAAGCAGAAATGATAAAGCAGTACAATAATCAAGCCCTAAATACTCTTGTTAATGCAAAGATGGTATGATATGATGCATGCCCTCGCCTGCACTCCCTCTGCGAACTTCATCTCACGGTCGTGGCATGCACTACTCCAGAAACATGCTACTTCCTCGCCAAAGTACCGTGCAGTGCAATGCAATGTTATGATCGTGTTAACCAAGTTCTTACTTAGGTTTATTCATATAGCAGGGTTGGGAAGCTAAGGTACCTCCCTTATATCAATTCTAAACAATGATCCATTATAGGGTTGTCAGTCCTAGTAAATCTCATGCGATGTTGTGGTTCTAGGTCACTACAAAGGGCTCGTCACTTGATCAGTGTAGGCCTAGTTTATACTCTAGTTGCTAGGGAAAGACTTGTCGCCTCAACGCAGTCTCAGAGTATGCTCGAGGTTACTATAAAGGGCTTGTCACCTGATCAGTGCAGGTCGATAGCTCGAATACAGTGTCCCATACCAACATATTCGGCTCACGAGGCAGTGTTGCTCACTAGTCACCACGGAGAGGCTCGTTGCCTCAACGTAGGTCGATAGCTTAACCACGGTGTCCCATACCACCATGTACGGCTCATGAGTCTTAGCAGATCGAGGTACCAAAGTTAAACGGGTTTTCCACTAGTGATTTTGGTACCTTAGATTCAAGCAGTAGCGTCCATACATGGTGAACATACATCGGGCCAATCGGGTTATTTGACAAGCTCGACTGGTATGAGCATACGTCGAGCCGATCGACATGGAGCACGTAAGCACTCCCCGTAGCCTAACCACTGTTGACTAGCAGCGTACAATTCGGATTCCTCGAATGTGTCTGGTGTGGCAAAACAACCTCGACCGCCAAACTAGGACATGTTACCGATTGCTTGGAATATTTCATAGTCCCAACCACACTCGATTCCAACAAGTAATCACATGAAGTAGTAAATGCAGTATTGAACAAATAATTCAGATCCTACAACCATTTAGCATTTTATGAAATACAGCATAAACATGAATTCCTACATACGCATTCCATAAGTAAAACAGACAACATAGTGCAGGTTGCATGGAGAGATTTATATACACAGTTAAGGTAGTTGAGAATCTTATCTCGACACCCGTATAAAGTACAATGTACCAAATACTTACTCATACCGACTTTTTTACAAATACTTAGAGTACACATATTAACATACATAACATATGTTGATTATAACATATACTTGGACAGATCCTTCCAACAAGGAGTTGTCACATACACAACAATCATGTATTTGCATTCCCTATACATGGCAGGCACAAATCCCATATTCAATCAGTCATTTCAACAAATACTTAGACTATACGTTATAACATACATGACGCATGTTGGCCATAACATGTATTAGGGCAAATCCTTTCACCAAGGGACTGTCGCACATACAATAACCCTATATCCACGACGGATAATTATGTCAAACACGAGTCCAAATTCTATACGCATTCAATCATTTCGACTAACACGTGGAGTACACTACACTCAACATAGTTCATATATATGTGTAAAGCGTGGGAAACATCGTATCAAAGCATGTGATAGCATTCAAGTCAGTCATAAATCATTAACTGACATTGAAAGCCTTAAAAACCATAACCTAAATATTTATAGTCCGCACCTTTCGCCGGTAGACTCGTAATGAACTCAGTTTAAACATTAAGCATTTGTCTACGGCACAACGACAACCTATAACAAGAAATATGTTAGCTATTTCATCTCATACATCGTTTGAAAACCTAAAACAGATTAGGGTTAAGATTTCTTACCTAAGAACTGAACTGAAATCGCTAGTATAGCGACACAGTAGCGGTGTTTCGATACTTAGAGCGGCAGGGAACGATCTCTGTAGCAAAACCCTAACTTCCCTCACACTTTCTCTCTCTCTTTCCTTCTCTTTCTTTTCTCTTCTCTCACCTAGGTTAGCAAATTCGTATGGAGTGAGAAAGAGGGGTTTTTAAGCCTTTATATAGGCCCAGGACTGATGGAAATGGCCCTAGGGCCTAGGTATACTTAGGTTATATCCAAAGGGCGTCTGTTTCAGTCCAATGGAGCACTTCTTGTGGCCTCCCTTCAGCATGCGGTTGGACTTAAACTCTCT
This sequence comes from Magnolia sinica, assembly GCF_029962835.1. Taxonomy (NCBI): domain Eukaryota; kingdom Viridiplantae; phylum Streptophyta; class Magnoliopsida; order Magnoliales; family Magnoliaceae; genus Magnolia; species Magnolia sinica. Next base: position 70,318,869 of record NC_080581.1, read on the forward strand.
GACATTGAATCTAAGTCAAGTTGAGTTTTCGGTTCAATCGAATTTACAGATCGACTGTGGCAGACTAGTTTTAGTTCAACGGTCACCGGTACTTGATCAGGGCCATAAGTACACCGACATGAGTTGAGAATTTTTCCTGATCAAAGGGTGTAATTGGGTCAGATTCTGACGGTCTGAATCTTTAGATTTTGCCTGCAAGCGAATGACTCAATTCACTTAAATCTGGGTTCATTTTCTAAAGATATTCGCGTTTCTCACACATTTCGTTCCAGGCTCAAGTTGTGCGTTTCTGGACACTATTATGACTTGATTTTCAAGATGGTTGTCAAGCCCAGTAAAGCGGTCATATCTGTATAGTTTCGCGGTCATTGGACTTTCGACGTGCGGTCCAGGTGTGATATGGAGTTTCAAGGTGCTCCCAAGAGCAACCGGGTCTAGAGATTGATTTTAGATTTCAGGGTAAAGTAGCGACAATGATTCTGCACATTTTGGGTCTTGTAGATCATATTTAAAATGATTAGTGCTAATTTTTTAGGTACTCTAGTGTAGCACTAGATAATTCTTGTCTAATTTCTAAAGGATTTGGTCCTGAGTGAGTTTTGCCTGAGGTGATACTTGGGTCCTTGCACGAATTTTTTCGAGATGTTACAATCTACCACTCTTAAAGAAAAATTCCATCCTTGAAATTAGTACATTCTCGTACTCCTTGATAATCTGAGGGTAGTTCTTATGGACCTCGGCTTCAGTTTCCCAAGTAGCCTCTTCCTCAGTGTGATGCGTCCACAGTACCTTCACAAGTGGGATAAACTTGCTACGCAATACCTGCTCCTTCCTGTCTAGGATCTACGTCGGTCGCAGTACATATGTAGCATCCTCACTCAACTGTACCTGCTCCCATCTGATAATGTGGGAAGAATCGGGAATGTATTTCTTCAACATAGATACATGAAATACGTTATGCATGCCCGCAAGTGGTGTGGGTAGAGTAAGACGGTATGCTACCACACCCACTCGATCAAGTATCTGAAATGGGCGAACGAATCTCAGTGTAAGCTTCCCCTTCTTGCCAAACCAAAGGACTCCCTTCATAGGAAAAACTCTGAGGAACACATGGTCTCCAACCTTAAACTCAAGCGGTCACCGCCTCATATCGACGTAACTCTTCTTTTTGCTCTATGCTGCTTGAAGTCGACGTCTGATGATATCGATCTTCTCTGAGGTCACCTGTACTAACTCTGGGTCAATCAGACTCTTCTCACCAACCTCTGCCTAGCAATGCGGTGCTCGAAAGGGGAGCCCATACAAGGCCTCATAAGGAGCTATGTCAATACTGGCATAGAAACTGTAGTTATAAGCAAACTCTGTATACGGAAGACAGTCATCCCAACTGTCCTTGAAATCAAGTATATAAGCTTGCAGCATATCTTCCAACACTTGACTCACCCATTCTGTCTGCCCGTCAGTCTGTGGGTGGAACGCGGTACTGAACTTCAGTTTCACACCCATCGCTTCCCGGATACGAGTCTAGAAGATAGATGAGAATCGCGTGTCCCGGTCCGACACAATCTCTAGGGGAACTCCATGCAGACACACAATATCCTTAATGTACAACCTAGCTAATGCGTCTGCAGAGTTTGACACTTTAATCAGGAGGAAGTGGGCCGATTTCGTCAACCGGTCCACGATCATCCAAATAGATTCATGTCCTTTCCTCGTCTTTGGTAGCCCTGAGATAAAATTCATAGAGATGAAATTTCACTTCCATTCTGCTATGGGCATGGGCTGAAGCAGTCCAGGAGGTCGGCGGTGTTCATCCTTGACCTGCTGGCACATGAGACAACTGGACATATAATCTGCTATGTGGGCCTTCATGTTGTCCCACTAGTATGATCTCTTCATATCTCGATACATTTTCGTGCTTTTAGGATGCATTGTCAATTTCGAACTATGCGCAGCCTCGAGAACCTCCTGTCCCAAATCATGAAGATTTGGGACGCATAGGTGTCCATAGTAACGCAAGCCCCCATTTGTACCAACTCTCCACTCGGCGACCTCATCATCGCTAGCCTGCTCTCGAAGTTCAGACAATCGTCCATCGTCCTTCTGGGCCTCAATGATCCTATCATCAATAAGTGGCCGCACACGAACGTGTGCGACACTCTCGAACGACTCCTCCACAGTGAGCTTATGCTCGAAGTCTTGCACAAATTCTACCATACCCCATTCTATCATCATCAGCAGAGCCGCAAACTCTATGGTCTTCTTACGGCTCAACGCGTTAGCCACAAGGTTAGCCTTGCCTGGATGGTAGGAAACCTCGAACTTGAAGTCCTTCAAGGTTTCCATCCATCGCCGCTGCCTCATATTCAGGTCCCACTGAGTGAATATGTATTTGAGGCTCTTGTGGTCGCAAAAGAGCTCGAACTCCTCTCCGTAAAGGTAATATTTCTAGAGCTTCAGTGCAAAGATGACGGCTGCCAACCTTAGGTCGTGTGTAGGGTAGTTCTCCTCGTGTTTCCTCAACTGTCTCGAGGCATAAGCAATCACCCTGTCCTTCTACATAAGGACACAACTCAGACCAACGCGAGACGCGTCAGTGTATATAGTATACTTAACCCCTTGCTCTGGCAATACTAGCACAGGGGTGGACGTTAGCTTGTCCTTTAGCTCCTGAAAAGTTGCTTCCGCCTTCTCATTCTAGGCGAACTTCAGATCCTTACATGTCAACTGAGATAGTGGTCTGGCAATCTTGGAGAAGTCTCTAATAAATCGACGGTAGTACCCTGCTAGACCAAGAAAGCTCCTCACCTCAGTAACTGAACCGGGTTGCTCCCAATCCTGAACCGCGGCTACCTTAGTGAGGTCAACTGCTATCCCTTCCTTGGACACCATATGTCCCAGGAACTTGACTTCTTCTTTCTAGAAGTCGCACTTCTTATACTGTGTGAACAACTGGTTCTTCTTCAGAGTACCCAAGACTGCTCGCAGGTGTTTCTCGTGCTCTTCCCGACTTTTGGAGTCTATCAGAATGTCATCTATAAATACGATGACGAATCGGAATAGAAACGGCCGAAACACCCTATTCATTAAGTCCATGAACACGGCCGGTGCGTTCGTGAGGCCGGATGACATAACAAGAAACTCATAGTGTCCAAAACTGGTCTTGAAGGCCTTCTTTTGTATGTCTTCATCCCTGACGTGCAACTAATGATACCCTGACTGTAGAACGATCTTTGAGAAGTATCATGCCCCCTTCAACTGATCAAAAATATCATCTATCCTGGGCAAATGATACTTGTTCTTCACCGTTACCTGGTTCAACTTACGATAATCAATACATAATCGCAGTGAACCGTTTTTCTTCTTCACGAACAACACGGGTGTTCCCCAAGGGGACACACTCGGTCGTATGAAACCTGCCTCCAACAAGTCATCAATCTACCTCCTTAGTTCCTCCATCTCGCATGGAGGCATGCGATATGTCGGTAGCGAAATGGGTGTCGCACCGGGCGCTAGGTCGATAGTAAAGTCGATCTCGCGCCGAAGAGGTAGTCCAGGTATCGCCCAGAACACGTCCATGAACTCCTGTGCCACTAGCATGTTCCCCAACGTCGGGCCCAACTTATGCTCTAATAAGGCAGCGTAGCAATCAACTCGACAGGGCCAACCAACCTGAACTGGGAAAGTAAAGACCGTGCCCTCAGGTCCATAGGCTGTCACGACCCTGGTCTCGCAATCTACCTCTGCCCTCATCTCGGTGAGCCAATCCATACCGAGGATAATGTCATAGTGTCATAGCGAGGCGACTATCAGGTCGACATGCACTGTCCTGCCACCCAAGTCTAATGAACACGCCTCATACATCCTGATAACATCCGACAAGGTCCCTGTAGCGGTGAGGATCCTCACTCCCCTCGTAGGAGTAGTAAACAATCCCAGCCGCTTAACTACGGCGCATAATATGATCGAAACAGTGGACCTGGTGTCCACCAATAAAAAGACAGGCGTACCTTGAATCTGAGCTGTGACTTCAAAAGCCACAGGTGCTACGTCTGATGCCTCGGATGCCTCAGCTATAAGTGAGTGCACCCGAGCCTGTTGTGAACGGTTCGACTATGGCGCCATAGGCCGTTGAGGCAGCCTAAAGCAAGGTGCCGATGGTCGAAAGGAGGGGTATGCAGGTGCTGTCTATAAAGGTGGAGCAGAAATAGCCTAAGGCATTGGGCGGTTGATCCTCTGAGGCGGTGAGAACCCACTATCCCTCATCCTGGTGAAACAATTCACCTCTGTGTGGCCCGACCTCTTGCAATAGCTACACCACAAATCTGCTCATCGCAGCTAAACTGATGGAGCCGCAAGCCTGGGAGGTGAATCTGTACGCGGCCTTTTGCCGAGGAATGGCCTGCTTGGCATGTCTGGTCGCGGCCTAGGAATCATAGGCACGCGAGTGCGAGATAACCTATCCCCATCCTACTCCGCTCATAAAGACATGTGTAGTAGCTCAGCAAGTGAGTATGCTAGCACAACACATCTTTGAGCAAATCTCGGATCGCAGACCCTCAAAAAATCGCCGTATCCTCATCGGCTCATCGGCAAGTATCAGAGGAGCATACCTGGCCAGCTCCGTGAACCGGTTCTCATACTCTTCCACTGTCATCCCTCCTTGTCGGAGGTGAAGGAACTTACTCTCCTTCTCGTGGCGATAAGTGAGGGGATAGTACTTCTCGTGGAAGCAGGTCTCAAAGGCTGCTTACATCCATACATATCCGACTACAACAGTGCGGAGAATACTGTCCCACTATAAGCTGGTCTCCTTCTCAAACATGAAGGTGACCAACTCCACCTGCTCTGCCTCAGTACAGTGCAACGGCTTAAGCATCTTAGAGATGCGATCAAGCCAATACTCGGCCTCCTCAGGTCGGTGAGTGCCCGCGAAAGTACGAGGCCGCAAGTGCTGGAATCGCTCAAAATGGCCGCTAGCACCCGCATTCCCAGCCGGGTGCATAGGTGATGCAGGTGGAGCCACACCCATACTCTGGGCAAAGACCCCCGCCATGGTAGCTAAAAACTGCTGGTGCTGTTGTTGTTGTTGTATCTACTACTGCTGCATCAATAGCATTATCTGCTCTAACCTATCTGGAGGAGGGGCTGTCTGAGGCATGTGAGGCGTCGAGGTGGACGTAAGGTTCTGCTCAGGAACTGGTGGTGCAGCAGGTGTCGGCCCATTAGTGGGCCTAGTGGCCAGCTGAGAATCCGGTATGGTCTCGTGAGTCGGGCCCAAGCTGGGGTCCGTATGACTATCGCTTAGAGGAGGAGCCCCGTCAAACGATTCCCCCAGCATGAGACGTGCCATACTCCGAGCGACCTTAGGTGGCATTCCCTATATACAGCATAAGGTGCAACCCAGGTCAGATTCAACATACTCACAACTCAACTACACAACATTCACATTACGGCTTAAAGAAACTTCATGCATTTCATTTAACAAAATTGTCACAATACATGAGATACAATGTTACATGAATCATGACAGAAGATGCATGTGAGCTAATACAATCAAGGCTTCAAACACTAAAACATACTACCAAACTACCACACCACTAAGCCTATCAAGGCTACACATAGAAACAAGCAAACAAAGCAAAATAAAAGACGACTGCATGCACGACTAGTCATCAGAATCCGACGATGGTGGAGGTGCACCATTGTCCTGCACACAGCACAGGATAGCCCTGAAAGCACGAGACACCTTGCTAAATTTTTGCTTCATGAAGGCCTGAGTCTCTTCAACCTTTGCTCGGGTCTGTGTGATCTCCTGTTTCAGGGCAACTTGGCCCTCTTCAAGTTGAGCCAAGCGGGCTTGTATAGCAGCCCGATCACCATTGCGACCCTGCGTAGCCGGAGGAGAGCGCTCATCAGTGTCTTGGGCCTCCTCTTCTTCCTATGCCTGCTCTTCTTCTATTTCATCTCTACCTTCTTCATCACTCTCTTCCTCTTCACTTTCTGTTTCATCCTCACTCTCGTCGAGTCAGGCTTGACGCAGTCGTGGCCCAATCTCTATATTATTGAGAGTGGTGTCATTGATGAAATGGATCGGCATAGGAACTTCTGCGCCAAGTCTGTAGGCGAACTCACGTGCAAGCTTGCATATAAGTTGATCGAATGGGAGTAAAATGGACGTCCTGGAAGAGCGCGCAGTCTGCATTATCTGTAGCAGCACATACGTAGGCATGCACAGCTTCTCTCCCTGCCCAGCTTGGTATAGAAAGTCTACCATCAGGCGTATGCACTCGCTGCGATTACTCCACCTGAGATACACGTTGTATGTGAAGATGTGATGGAGTAGGCAGAAGTCGTCAGTCATATTGGTTGCTAGGAGGCTATTATTTAGATTCCAGTGGGCCAATTAGCCACAAAGGAATCGCGTGCGGTAATCTTTTTCACGTGCACTCCCAAGATTCTTCTCACTTGTATGTACCTCGCCAAGCTACATTCCCATAACTCGGGCTATCAAGGCATCATTGACTATGAGATCCTGCCTCCCCATAGGGAATTTGAACTGCAAAGGCTCCAGCGTTGGCTCCTGAATGTGCGCGTAGAAGGCTCGGACGGTGTTCACATTCGCACGAGACTTGCCCTCAAATATGGGACCCCACCTGGCCTTGACCAGGCGGTCCATCAACAGATATTCCCCAAAGAGCTTCTCGTCCACATGTGCTTCAAAAAGAACCCTACGGCCCTGAAATCTTCCATGGGACAGATCCGCTAGTAGAGCTCTCTCGAGGGGAGCCTGGGGATCGAGGTCCCGCTTTATCCTTATCTCTCGATTGAGGCTTGCACTAATGGTGGCGCCTCTCGGTCTCCTTGAACGAGTAGGGTGACTAGGCCCAGCCTCCTCTGTACGAGTCCTCTTCTTTTCCATTAGAAAAAGAAGCGTGGAAATGGAGAAGATAGCTGCCACAAGCTCGAAAAGAGCCATAGAAGTGGAATAATATCGGAAAATTTGATGATTTATAGGACTTGAAGATATATGAGTCACAAATGGAAGGGTTGTGCACTCAAATCTAAGAAAATGAGAGAGATAGGAGGTGGGTGTTGATGAAAACGGTGAAGGGGTGTATGAAATGAAGGAAAAAGAGGAAATATGAGGATGGAGGGAAGATTTGAGAGAGGAGAAAGGGTTTTTGAAGAGTAAAGGAAGCTTGGAAGGGTGGGAAATGAAGTGGGGGAGCAAATGGAACAAATAAGGGGGGTCTCACATGATTCCGTGGGCCCTACAACATCCCACTTGTATCGACCCGCCCGGCCCGACAAGCCCAGTGCGCCTGACCAGCGAGGCCTCGCCGATCCGGTGATGGCTCATCCCCTGGGCGATGCCATCCCCCTCAGGGTGCTAGAAACATGAGGGGTCCACTCTGGGTCCCCCCGATTGTACGATTTTGGCCCCGGAGTCTGTTCGAGTCATTTCGGGTCATATCTTTGCACATTCACATTTTTTGGGTCATTTGAGGTTGGAATGGGTTAAATCTTCATCTAAACCCATTGATTAACGGTCTAGAAGTGATCAGGAATCACCTTAAGTGATCACAGGTGTGTACGGGCCCGATCTCAACGGTCGATTTAGGTAAATTTCATCGATTGGCGAAACTGGGAATCCTATGCCTGTTCCTATGTTTTGTCGCTCCCTCCTAAGTCAAAGTACACTAGTGTGTGTCGTGTGACCATAATTCAGGTCCAATTTAATCTAAATCATGCTCTGATACTAACTTGTAATGCCCTAAAAATCGGGGGTCGAGAAGGAGCCCAACTCCCGAGTCTCAAAACATCACTAATGCAACATATATGATGGTGATTGAATGTTGTCTGTATTAGTGCATTAACATGAGTGGGATTATACCAAATCAGTATATCATACTCCAGAGGCAGTTAAATAACGCAAGCGGAAGACTGAGAGATGTATATAAGCATATATGGAATGTATAGACCATTGCCGGTCTCCAGAGTATGAATACATTGCCGAGTTAAATAATTACATGTGTTAGTTCAAAATACAAAATATCAAAGATAGCCCAACTACAAATGATAAGCCCTGTAGCCCCCGTCGATCAGGACGATCTAAGTAAACCTACCTAATAACTGCATATGAGAGAACTCCTCGTCGTCGTCGTAGAAGTCAGGCTCCGCTTCACACGTCGCGTCTCCATCTGCAACTAAGACAGAGTCTGGTTGGTGAATAGGTATCAAAGTGATCATATCCTTCTTTTTTTATCTAACTCTTTTTGCGATTAGTTTTACATTAAATTCATTTATATATCCATCTGATCTAAGTTTCTTTTTAAACACTCACTTACACCCTACAGGCTTGTTCGTAGGAGGAAGGTCTATAAGTTCCTACGTGCCATTGGATACGATTGACTCCAATTCATAATTTATAATTTTTCTCTAGAAAGATACACCAAAAGAATTAATGACTTTTGAATAAGTTTTAGGATAATCTTCTAACAAGAAAGAGAAAAATCCGTCTCTTAAATTGGTCTCCTTCTACGCTCTCTTGTTCTTTTTAGGTTATGGTTCTACTTCATTATTAACATATATACTTCTACTAGTTGAAGTAACATATGATTCATTAATGTATTTTATTTCTATGGATCCAGACTTAATAGGAAAGACATTTTTTAGAAACACTTCATCTCTAACTTTTATAATAGTGTTTGGATATAAAAAGTTATCTTTCGATTTCAAAACTAAGAACCTATATGTTGTATTATTATTTGCATATTATATAAACACACAATCAGTTATTTTATGATCTAATTTTTCTTTTCTTTTCTTTTTTCAAGCAACCATGCTTTATTCAGACACCCATATACTCTAAGGTATTTGTAACTAAAGGTGGGCACTGGATGACTCGATCCAGCTAATTTGACTCGTCTGACTCGTTCAAATCCAACTCGACTCGAGCTGAATGAGTGAGTCAGTCTGAACCGAGTAGGCTTCACCCAATCCGAACTCAAACCGAGTCGAGTTCGAGTTACCCAGTAACTTGACCTGACTCGACCTGAAACTCAATCTGATTAGACTCGACCCAATCCAAAACCCGACTTGACCCAACTCTCTAACCTTACGGGCCGCGCCCTACCCCGACCAGATCCCAAACTCTCTCTCTCTCCCTCCCTCATCCTCCTCCTCGTCCAAGCCTGGCAACCACCCACCCCATCACCCTCCTCCTCCTCCACCTCCTCCTCTCTCTCCTCTCTACAACCTCCCTCCCTCATCTCTCAATTCGACTCGGTGCCAACTCGACTTGACTCGGTACTTCTAACTAGATCAGACTTAGTCTGGATTAATCTAGGCTAGACCAAACTTGGATTGAGTCAGGCATGTTGGACTCGGTATCGAGTTCGGGTCAAGCCTATTTCAAAACAGGATCAAGTTGAGTCAACCCCAACTTGGTCCGACTAGACTCGATGCCCAACTCTATTTGTAACTAGGAGTGTGATTTTTCCATAGTTTATATGGTGTCTTATCAATTTTCTTATGGGGTATCCTATTTTGTACAAAATAGGCAGATAATATGACTTCTCCCTACATATTAGAAGTCAAACCAAAACTATTCAATATAGTGTTCATCATTTCTTTCAATGTTCCATTCTTGCATAAGTTAAATTATTCTATTTTGTTTTTGTATGTAAGGAATGGTAGCTTTGTAAACTATTCCATTATTTTTACAAAGTTATTTAAAATAGAAAGATTCATAATCTCTTCATCTATCTGATCTAAGTCTTCTAATGTTCCTGCTAAGTTGGTTTTCAATTTCAACCTCATACTTAATGAAGGCTTCTAAAGCTTCATTTTTATTCCGTATGTGTATGATTATGTTTTCCAAAGAAATGCTGTTTTTCTTATGTTTCATTCGGTTTTTGTATTCTTTCCAAGAAGGATTTAGCTTTTCAATTAACGCTTCCGATAGGAATATATCTCATCCATTTTCATTCCCTCAATCATTATAAATTTATATACCAGATTTGTAAATATGGTTCGTGACAAATTTATCATCTATCATTTTATAATAAAGGAAGTTTGTAATAGCATATTTCTTAGATCCTGCATATCTAATGATATATTTCTTTTCTAGTGCAGCCCAAATGTCCTTAGTATATTCATATGAAGCATAAATATCCTATAGCTCATTTGAAAAGGTATTCAGAATATATTGTTTACAGTTATTAGCATCTCTAAATTCATTTTTGTTGGCTAGATCAACTATAAATGAATTTAAAAGAATGTAAAAGACCTTAGATGTTTTCAGCGTAGAACTTAATTATTTTTTTCCCATCTTTTGAAATTTTGTCTAGTTAATGGTTTAATTTTTGACAGTTCAATCAAGGTCGACTATGATGGTAGCCATGGTTTATAGTTTTTAATGATTGAGTTTTAGTTGCAACACAATTTTTGAACATTGGTTACAAAAAGGTTCAAAAGAAAATAATTTCTATTTTCGAACATATATCGAATAAAATGTCTACTATTTCTAACATTTGATTTGATTTTAAGATTGTTAGAAAATATATGTTGAAAATAGTAGATAAAATTCAAAAATAATAAATAAAATAATAAAAATAAAGAAAAGAAAAGATGACTTATACTTTGAATCGAGGCATGGCTGAGTCATTCGGCTTAAAACCAAATGTGCCCTCCTTAGACCGTGTCCTAAGTGTAGCAGAAATTTTGAGTAGTTGGTTCCAGGATATAACGACTATGACTTGATCCCAATGACGCACTCATCGTATAGGGTCTCAAATCGGCGTGCATAACTTAAACCCAAAGTGAGTCTAGCGACGGAGTTTGAAAGAAAGAGAAAAAACCTGATTTTTCGAGTGTTTTAAAACGGATTATATTGGTTTATTTATAGACCACTATTAGGTGCTTAAAACCACCAGAGCAAAACTATTAGCATTAGTGTACTCTCAATCCACACATAGACCTAGACCTGACTCTTCTTAGCTCGGCGTGCGTGCGTTTTAAAGAGATGGTCCAACCTAAATGTCCATTCCTCCTTAGCAGCTCAAGCTGTATACAAAACACATCTCATACATGATATTTTCTTTGGTCATTTTCGATGTAGGACAAGAGAGTCACACAAAAGACAAACATTTTCTAAAATAATAGATTGTGGCAGAGTCTATTATGACATTAACAACTATAACAACATTAACCATAGTATCCCCAATAAAACAATATAAACCACCCATTAATTTTCATTTCACCACCACCATTGCACCTATAATAGATTGTAGAAGAGTCTATCACGACATTAGCAACAATAACATCATTAACTATGGTATCTCCAATAAAATGATATAAACTATCCATTAACTTTCCTTTCACCATCACCATCGCCCCTTTAATAATCTCCAGTCAATCATTTTTATTGAAAAAATTATAGTCATTTTTGTTAAGATGTGGAGCCACATCTAGGGGTCGCTCGACCAGTCGAGTGGCCCACTCGACCAGTCGAGGACTGGATCGACTCAAAGTCCAGCGAACATCAGGTTTTGGGTTCCGATGTGCTTGACCGGTCATGGGTTATGCTAGTTCGATTGAGAGTCCGCTCGACCGGTCGAGCAGCTTGCTTGACCAATCGAGGTTACGCAGATTCATTTTCTGGATTTGATGCGGACTGTGGATTTTTGAGTTAATTTTCGTAGAGGTGCGAAAGTGAAGTTGCTTAAACTATAAATAGGCATCCCTATGACTTTTTCAAGGTATGTGAAATAATTCTAAGGTGTGGGCAAAGGGTTTTCTCTGTACTTTCAAGGGAGAGTATATTGCCTTGTAATATTCATTTTTCTTCATAGTGGAAGTTTGCATCCGTGGTTTTTTACCCTTATTGGGGTTTTTCCACGTATATCTTGTCTTGTGGTTTATTTGGAATGCTTTGATTCTTTTTCTAGTTTATATTTCTTTATATTTATCATTTGTGGGTGAGATCGGAGATTGGATTTCGGTTCAGTGCTGTAAGGCCCGTATCCTAGTCCATACTGTTCCGTCAACTCCTGTGATCTTTCACATCAAAGTCCAGCAATCTGTGACCTATAATCAATGTTTGCGCTGACCCTAAGTTGTATCCTGTAGATTTGAGTTGTCTTAATCCGAGACTTATACCATTGCGACCGCACCGTCGTCGCTATTCCAATGCTGCATCTTGCATACCGATCCGATACCCTGGAAGGGAGATGTGGGCCAGTGTTTATTTCAAAGAAAACGTCACGCATTTGCAATCGCAAGAGAATCTCTACAACATGTCACATCAATCAATCACCTTATGTCAAGTACACCCACCATGCTTTCTTTCTCCATAAGTCAAGTAAACCCCAAAGTCAACCAATCTCTCACCTCACCCATCACTCACCTCACATCCATCACCTATCACTCTCTCTCCTTACAACCCTCTCTCTCTCATTTCCTAAAACACAAATTTCCAAGCAACACCAAAGAAGAGAAAAGTGGTGGACGTCCATAGTTTTCCAAGAGAGAAAGTGTGAGTTGTGTGGCTCACTTCCCACCCCAAAAACCTTCATCCTAGCCATTCATTTCTCATCTTCCACCATCAAAGTAAGACACAAGGAGATCGGCTTTCCAACGGACCAAGAAGATCGAACGGTGGGGGTGCTTATTAGGCTAGATTTTTCATGTTTTGATGATGGGTCAAGTGAGGCCTACGATGGCATGGATCTCACTTTGGACCTCAGGTGTGGCCGATGGCCCACCTTGATCCTCATGCTCATTCCATGATGGGGCCATTCTCCGTGGACCCCATCATGTTGTTTATTTTCCTTGCATGAAAAGAGGTCTTCTAGACCGTCCATTTTAGGCGAAGAAGGAATCTCCACCATTGATCTTTAATTTGGTGGGCCCACATGTATTGGGACCCCCTTGATGTATGATTGAATGCTTGAAAAGGAGGGCCCATAGTGTCGAGGTCCCTCCATCACACATGTGTCTCTCTCCCCCTTTCTCTTTCATTTTTTTTCCTATCGTATGTGATGATGTGGTTGTGTAGCCCACTTGGATGGACCCCACCTTGGTGTATGTCTTATCCATACCATCCATGCATATGGTGGCCCACCTAGACAGCACGTCTGAAGGTGGGGCCCACCTTAATAAGTGTTATATTTAAAACCGTCCAGCGTCCCTGGACGTTGGACTTCAATGAAGTGTGAACTGACGGCGGTGTATCGTTCAGAGAAAAAAAAAAATATCCGTTGGATTTAAGAGAAATTGGGTGGACCGCTCATACTGGGCCCACCTTCATGTATGTTTTTAATCCAAGTCGTCCATCCCTTTCCCCAGACCATTTTAAGCGTTGAGTCGAAAAATGGGGCCAATCCGACTTTCGAGCTGGCCATAGTATAGCAAACAACGTGTTTATCGTTGAAATACCCCATGTCGTTTCTATACACCAAAATATATCATATATTGGGCTTGTTTGGCTTGTCTTGAGCTATGGGAACTAGTGGGCGGGGTGGATTCTTCCTATGCGGGCCCCACGCATGAAAAACCACAAAAACACATGATTTCAAAAAAAAAATATATATGCAGCAGACGCTGCTGCTATCAGAGGACGCGCAGTAGGACCCACGGTCCCAGCCATGGGCCCCACCATGATGTGTGTTCAACATCCACTCCGTGCATTCAGTAGGCCCTTCCTGAAGTGGGCCCCCTCCAAAAATCAGCCATTTACATGGCTCAGGTGGCCCACATCACAGGAAATAGTGGGATTGAATGGCTGCCATTGAAAACCTTTTTTGGGTTGTCTCAAAGTTTTGGATTAATATGAAATTTGTTTTTCCTCTGCATCAGGGTATCTGTGACCTTATCAACGGCCTGGATTGCAGAAGGGTGTTAGGGTGGGCCCCATGTGGGACCTACTGATGTGTGTATTGTACGCCACACCGTCTGTGGGATGGCTAGTGTACCTCACTCCAGTGCATAGCTGCTGGAGTGGCATCACCAAGCTCTGTGGGTCCACCTGTATCATCCACACCTCCCATTTATGGGACCCACCGTGATGCATGTGCTGCATCCAAACCATTCAACCATTTTGGAAGCCCATTTTATGGTAGGGGCTAAAGAATGAGTCAGATCCCCAGTTCAAGTGGGCCCCCACCACGAAAAAATAGTGGGAACAGTGACATTCACCATTTAAACTTCTTAAGGGCCATGGTAGTTCCATTCACTAACGGTGGGCCCTGTAGGATATTTTTTAACGGTGGAAATCATTGTCACTACTATTTGGAGTGCGGTCTAATTCATCTTTTGATATAATTCATTTAAATATATATATGTATATATATTATAAACATCTTGATATATTTGTGGCCATCTGTTGAGGCCCACATTGATGTATTTATGGCTTATTGTTGAGGCCCACCTTGATATTTATAAGGCCCATTTGAGGAGGCCCACCTTGATCTATTTGTGGCCCGTTGTTGAGGCCCACCTTGATATTTATAAGGCCCATTTGAGGAGGTCCACCTTGATGTATTTATGGCCTGTTGTTGAGGCCCTCCTTGATATTTATGATGCCCATTTGATGTTTATGAGGCTCATTGGTGTGACCCGTTGGTGCGGCCCATTAATACGCCCATTTGATGTCTATGAGGCCCATTGGTGCGACCCATTGGTGCGGCCCATTGATACGCCCATTTGATGTTTATGAGGCCCAATGGTGCGACCCGTTGGTGCGGCCCATTGATACGCCCATTTGATGTTTATGAGGCCCATTGGTGCGACTTGTTGGTGCGGCCCATCGATACGTCCCACTTAATGTTTTTGAGGCTCATTGGTACAATCCGTTGGTGCGGCCCACTTGATGTATATGAGGCCTATTGTGATATATTTCCGGCCCACATGATGAGGCCCCTTTGGGATGTATTTTCGACCCGTGTGATGCGGCTCATAGCGATGTATATTAGGCCTTTGTGTGAGGCCATGGGCCCATTATATGTTTGACTCTATGTGGGCCATTGCTTGGGAGCGATGTTGGTTAAATGTCCACGTTGATGGGCAATGATGGTTAGATGTCCACATTGTGACATTTCTTTAGGCCCTAGTTAGGACGATTCTGATTGTCGTGGCCGATTGACCGATTATCGATCGAGGCCGATTGCCGATTCTGGTTGTTGTGGCTAATTGACCGATTATCGTGGCCGATTACCGATTCTGATTGTTGTGGTCGATTAACCGATTATCGATCGAGGCTGATTACCGATTCTAGTTGTTGTGACCGATTGACCGATTATCTATCGAGGCTGATTATCGTGGCCGATTGCCGATTCTGGTTGTTGTGGCTGATTGACAGATTATCGATCTAGGCCGATTATCGTGGCCGATTGCCGACTTTGGTTGTTGTGGTCGATTGACCGATTATCGTGACCGATTGTCAATTTCGATCACCGATTCCGATTGTTAAGGCCCAATGTGATGTATATGAGGCTTATGTGATGAGGCCCATTGTGATACATTTGCAGGTCAGGTGATGAAGCTCATTGTGATGTATGTTCGGCCCATGTGAAAGGCCCATCGTAATATGTATTAAACTCTTGAGTGAGGCCCATGGTGTTGTATATTTAGCCCTTGTGTGAGGCCATGGATCCACTATATGTTAGGCTCTATGTGGGCCATTCCTTAGGGGTAATGTTGGTTAAATGTCCACATTATAGAGGTCGATTGTCGATGCCGGTTATTGATACCAATTATGAGTATGTGATAGCATAGCATCATGATACATGCCCATATGCATCATCTGTATATTTGTTATGAGATGTGGTTGACCATTATATATGTCATTGGGCAGGTTATCATGAGACTCCCTGATAGGCAGAGATTGTCTCACCTGAGCGTATGGTATGCGTAGGAGTGATGCATGATTAGATTATATGACTCATGCATCTTGCATTGTGATCATTGTACGCCCTAGCGACATTAGGGTCGTGGCCTCCACAGGCATATCGTGGATGGCCAGATGTGATACTGAAAATTTGTTCTAGCATCGGGCTGCCACAGATGGCCCTAGGTAAAAATTCCTAAACCCTCTTGGTACCAGAGGATGCCCCAACGTCAAGACCGAGTGGATACATGAGTTCCCGAGTGCCGAATACCAAGAGGTCGCGTCTCCCACTGTATTGTGGTCGGTTGGGAGGGGGCGTGGCCTTACCCGCCTGAGTGTAGGGGGCATTGCTAGGCTGAGTTTGACCAGCTCGTGAATGGATCCGCTATCGACGTGCCAGATAGATATTGATAGACTATTAGCCAGGCGGATAGTGAGGTTTCTTAAGCTCACTTGGACTGTGCGGTTGGGAGAGCGACTGTGCCATTTGGAGTGTACTAAAATTCGGTGATGATCCCAGAGATGAACCGTACTGATATGCGGACTTATTGAGCAGGAGTTGCATACTCATTCAATCATTCATTCACTATCCACTCGAGCTGGTAGTGTGCAACTATTTATTACGTGTACCTTCACATGGCCAAGATTTTGGTTGGGCGCGCGACTAACCTAAGATCAGGAGTTTACCATGTTGAGTCTGACTATCCAAATTTAGGTATGGGACTGGTTTGGATAGAAGTCCTTTGTGGTAGACCCCGTAGCTTGCGATACTACGTACTATTATTCCAACTTCACACTCCAGCATGGTCATTCCATTCGCACCGCATATTGCATTACATCCGTGGCATATGACATTTTGGGTTACTTGTGTTTCTACATTTATATGGTTTAGATACGATATCTAATATTTGACTCTTTATGACTCCTCATTTGTATAGTTGATCTGTATCACGTATTCTGATATCATTTCTCATTTGTATAGTTGATCTGTATCGCATATTCTGATATTGTTCCTCATTTGTATAGTTGATCTGTATTACGTATTCTGATATTATTTGATGCATAGACTTGTCAGTATTTTCACTTACTCTGATAACGTATGATTCATGATCTTGCGCCTATTTCGACATTATATGATTATGGCATTGCGTTGAATGCTTGACACTTATCTTGTACACACACTTACAACACCCTTTAAGCTTTCTATAAGCTTATGCACGATAGATGCGTGCAGGTGGCGTTAGGTTGCAGCAGCGGTGAGCTTGGAGCGTGCAGCGGACTTCTAGAGCTTTGATTTTGATACATATGTATTTCTTTTTCAGCATTGTATTCAACTATTTATATTAGTGGATATGTGATGATGATGTTGCCTTTGTGATTTGGGTAAAATTGTGGTTATGCTTATTACGAGACAAAAATACATTAGAAATCCTCCTTGTAGGATCCCAAGATCAGAATCTGGCATGTGAGTACCGGGATCCGAGAATGAGACACTACGGAGGCTGTCGACGTCGGTTCGGCGATCGAAAATTTTGTGAGTCCATTTTCCTAGCTTGGGGCATGACAACTACATTGTTAGCGTGTTACGCAACAACTGGTATCAGAGCTATTGGTTTAGTTCTATTGGGAGCGATGACGGAAGAAGGGAATACTAGAATTGAGAAGTTTGACTGGAAGATGTAGATAGAGGATTATCTCTATCAGAAGGACCTCTATATTCCTCTAGGAGGAAAATAGAAGAAATCAGAAAAGATGATAGATGATGAATGGTTTTTATTGGATCGGAAGGCTTTAGGAATGATCCGACTCTCTTTGTCTAAGAGCGTCGCCTTCAATATATCCAAGATGAAAGCTACAAAAGAATTAATGGAAGCCCTATCCACCATGTAAGAAAAACCCTCAGCGTCTAACAATGTTCATCTTATGAAACAACTATTTAACATGAAGATGTCAGATGGTGGAGCGTGAGTGAACATCTAAACAAGTTCAATACAGTCATGAGCCAGTTGGAATCCGTTGGCATTTATTTTGAGGATGAGGTCAGGGCATTATTGATCTTATCCAGTTTGCCAGACAGTTGGGATGGTTTGGTGATTGCTGTGAGCAATTCTTCAGGGTTGACAAAACTAAAATTTAATGATGTAGTCGGTCTAATTCTCAACGAAGAATCTAGAAGAAAGGCATCAGGAGTTTCAAGAGATTTAATGAATGCTCTAAACGTTGAAGGAAGAGGAAGATTGCTGAACAAAGGAGGCAATAAACACGGACGTTCTAAGTCGAGGAAGAAGTCCAAGGGACCGAAAGGCAATGATGGGTGTTGGCATTGTGGCAAGAAGGGGCACATGAAACGTAATTGCAAGGTACTCAAGCAATAAGAAGGAAGCTCTCAAGGCGGGAAGGATTTAGTGAATCTATCTGAAGAAAGTAACACAGAGGCGTTGATCTTGTCTCTTGATGCGAGGAATGAGTCGTGGGTTATAGACTCGGGTGCTTCGTTTCATGCCACTTTGAGTGAGAAAGTTTTACGTAATTATATATCAGGTGACTTCGGGAGAGTCTACCTGGGTGATGATGAGCTGTGTAGTATTATTAAAAAGGGAGACGTTCATGTAAATCAGAAAGACGGAACGACTTTGAAATTAAAGGATGTCAGACATGTACCGAGTTTGAAACGTAACTTGATCTCAGTGGGGCAGTTTGTAAGGCCCGTATCCTAGTCCATACTGTTCCGTCGACTTCCACGATCCTTCCCGTCGAAGTTTGGCTATCCGTGACCTATAATTGATGTTTGCACGCGACCCTAAGTCGTATCTTGTAGATTTAAGTTGGCTTAATCCGAGACTTGTACCATTGCGACCACACCGTCGCCGCGGTTCCAACTCCGCATCTTGCATACCGATCTGATACTCTGGTAGGGAGATGTGGGCCATCGTTTATTTCGAAGAAAACACTGCACGTTTGCAATCCCAAGAGAATATCTACAACATGTCCCATCAATCAATCACCTCATGTCAAGTACACACACCCATACTTTCTTTCTCCACAAGTCAAGCAACCACCAAATCAACTCTCTCTCACCCTCTCTCTTACACACCCATACATGTCAAGTACATCACTCACCTCACATCCATCACTCCTTACAACTCTCCCCCCCCCTCATTTCTCAATACAAATTCTAAGCTAGCAAGAGAAGTGCACGTCCATGCATTCCAAGAGAGAAAAGTGATTTTGGTGGCCCACCTTCCATCCCAAAAACCTTCATCCTAGCCATTCATTTCTCATCTTCTACCATTAAAGTGAGACACAAGGAGATCGGCTTTCCAACGGACCAAGAAGATCGAACGATGGATGCTTCTTAGGCTAGATTTTTCATGTTTTGATAATGGGCCAAGTGAGGCCTACCGATTGATGGTATGGATCTCACTTTGGACCCTAGATGTGGCTAATGGCCAACCTTGATCCTCATGATCATTCCATGATGGGGCCATTCTCCATGGACCCCATCATGATGTTTATTTTTCTTGCATAAAAAGAGGTCATCTAGACCGTCCATTTTGGGTGGAGAAGGAACCTCCACCGTTGATCTTTGATTTGGTGGGCCCACATGTATTGGGACCCACTTGATGTATGATTGAATGCAAGGGAGGGCTCATAGTGGTGAAGCCCCCCATCACACGTGTCCCGTATTTCTCTCTCTCTCTCTCTCTCTCTCTCTCTCTCTCTCTCTTTTCCTTTTCTTTGTGATGTAGTTGTGTGGCCCACTTGGATGGACCCCACTTTGATGTATGTATTTCTCATGCCATCCAACCCTTCCTTTTGGTGGCCCACATCCATAGGTGGGGCCCACCTCAAATGTATGTATCATGCCCAAACCGGACGCTGGACGTGAACCAGGAAAACACAAATATTAGCTTGATTCGTAAGCTTTTGGATGGGCCACTTGTGTAGGCCCCACATTGACGTATGGATTCAATCCAAGACGTCCATCATTTTCCCCACCTCATTTTAGGCGTTGAGCCGAAAAATGAAGCTAATCCGACTAACTGGTGGGCCATACCTTTGCAAACAGTGATAATGTTCACCGTTTAAATTCACTTAAATTCTTCTACACGCCGAAACATGCCCAATATTGGGCTTCATGGATTTGTTATGGACTGTAGAAACCAGTGGGTGGGTTGGATTCTTCTGATGCGGGCCCCACGCATGAAAAACCTCAAAAAAATAGATTTTTTTAAAAAAGAACATATGCAGCAGACGCTGCTGTTGCCAGAGGCGCGCAAGCAGCGCTTGCGGCGTTCAGCGGGCAGATAGCAGGGACCCACAGTCCCAGCCGTGGCCCCACCATGATGGGTGTTTTTAATCCAAACCGTTCATTTGGTGGGCCCCTTCTTGAAGTGGGCACCCTCCAAAAATTAGCCCGATCTGGATCTTAGATGGCCCACATCACAAGCAACAGTGGGGATGTAACGTCTGCCATTGAAACTCCTTGGAGTCCAGGAGTTTTGGATCATTACAAAATTTATTTTTCCTATTCATCCGGGTCCGTGCAACCTTATCAACAGATTGGATGGAAAACAAATGTTATGGTGGGCCCCACGTGGGACCCACAAGGATGTATGTGTTTTATTCACACCTTCTAGGCGGATGGTGGAACCCACCACGTTGTATGTGTTGTATACATGTCGTCCACCCATTCTCTGTAGAGACAGTGGGTCCCACTGCTGTTGACTTCAGCAAGGTTTATGGGACCTATGTATGATGTATACCACACCGTCCATATCATTGGACGGTTAGACCTACCATGATGCATGTGTTGCATCCAAGCCATCCAACCACTTGAAAGCTCATTTTAAAGCTTGAGTTCAAAAATGAGACTAATCTAGGATTAGGTGGACCACACTATAGAAAACAGTGGGTTTGAACCTCCACCATTAAAACCCCTTTCAGGT
Source organism: Magnolia sinica (assembly GCF_029962835.1). Taxonomy (NCBI): domain Eukaryota; kingdom Viridiplantae; phylum Streptophyta; class Magnoliopsida; order Magnoliales; family Magnoliaceae; genus Magnolia; species Magnolia sinica. Next base: position 70,339,710 of record NC_080581.1, read on the forward strand.
TAGTGTGACCTCATGATCAGATTGGATGGAAAATAAATGTTATCATGGGCCTTGGGAATTTTAATGGCGGAAATCATCATCACCACCTATATTTGGGTGTAGCCCATTTGATATGCATATGGCCCATGTGATTAGGCCCATTTTGATGTATTATAAGGTCCATGGGTTATGGTCCATTGCAATGTACATAATGCCCATTGGTGCGACCCATTGATGTGGCTCACTTGATGAATATAAGGCCCATGTGATATGGCCCATTTGATGTATTTAAGGCCCAATGGGATGTACCTAAGGTCCATTGCAATGTGTGATTCCTCCATGATTTATGTAATGATATTTATGGCGGGCCGTGCTTGGGGAACAATAATTGTTTGACGTCTACATTGTAAGTATAATGTTGGTTAAATGTCCGCATTACGACTCTCCCTAGGGCCCATTGATAAGCTCATACTTGTTTCGTGTAGGCCGTCTAGGCCCATCTTCGTTGCGAGGATAGTTCATCACTTTATAACATGTTTAGTATAATTCCACGCCTCATGCCATATGCATCATATGTATGCTTGATATGAGGAATGTTTGATTATAGCATAAGCCGTTGGGCTGAGACATTTACGGGACTCCTTATGAGACGAAGTGCCCCACATGAGCGCGTGGTACATGCAGGATTGCTGCATGACTGACGGTGTAACTCATGCATTTCATATTGTGTGTCGTAATCACTGCATGCCCTAGCGACATCAGGGCTGTGGCCTCCACAGGCACATCGTGGATGGTCGTATCGGATACCGAAAATATTGGCTCTAGCATTATGGGCACTTAGGATGTCCTTGGGTGAAAATTCCAGAACCTTTTTGGTACAAGGAGATGCTCCAACGTCTAGACCGAATGGATACATAAGTGCTCGAGTGCCGAATACCAGTAGGCCGCGTCTCCCACTGTGTTGTGGTCGGTTGGAAGGAGGTGTGGCCTTATCCGCCCGAGTGAGGGGGTTATAAGCTAGGCTGAGTTTGACTAGCTCGTAAATGAGTCTGCTATCGACGAGCCGGGTAGGTATTGGCAGACTACTTGTCAGGCGGATAGTGTGGTCTCTTTCACTTGCTTGGTTGTGCAGCTAGGGAGAAGGCACTCAGTGTAAAGTGTATTAGACCCCGGTGATATCTAGAGAGGAACTGTACTGATATGTGTACTTGATGAGTACTGGTATACTTGCTTTGCATCTCGCATATGACATTTGACTACATAGGCTTCGCATCGCATAGCCTTGGTATGGCCGATAGCATTCATGCCTTGCATCATATAGCTTTGGTACAGCTGATAGCATTCATGGACTTACTGCATATTTTCGCATTACTCTGATATTGTACACTTGGCGCTTGCCTTATGCACGCACTTACAAAACCCTCTAAGCTTTTGTAAGCTTATGCATGACCGTTGCGTGTAGGTGGCATTGGATCATAGTAGCACTGAGGCAGGAGCGCACACCAGATTATTTTTAGAGTTTTTGATCACCCTGTATTTCCCTTTCCGCATTGTACTTAAGTTTTTAATATAGTGGATTTGTAGTGATGTTGTTTTGCGACTTGGTTATGCTTGTGGTTATGCTCCATTACAAAAAAAAAATCATACTGAAAATCCTCCTTATAGGATCCCAGGATCGGAATTTGGCATGTGGCTGCCAGGATCCGAGAATGGAGCACTACGGAGGCTGTCGGCACCGGATTCGGCGATCGGGAATTTTGTGAGCCCATTTTTTGAGTTTGGGGCATGACATAGTTGGTCGATACCGGTTATATGACGACATTCACCAGTGATTCCTAAAAGATCACAAAAGATGTATTGGTGATATCTCAAGGTAAGAAGGAAGGTACCTTATACGTGACTTCAGGATCGTATAGTTCACTTGCAGTTACATCAACTGGAGTGAATTGGTAGTTATGGCATCAGAGGTTGGGATATATGAGTGAGAAATAGATGAAAGTGTTATTGTCAAAAGGAAAGCTACCAGGGCTGAAGTCTATTGACTTGAAATTTTGCAAGGACTGCGTGTATTACAAGAAGAAGAGGGTATGTTTCAAGAAGATAGGATGCGCTCCAAGGACGCATCTGTTGGAGCTTCTACACATTGATGTGTGGGGACCGACACAGGTATTATCTCTTGGTGGCTCATGTTACTTTGGTTCTTTTATTGATGATGCTAGTAGAAAACTGTGGGTCTATTTCTTAAAGTATAAATCTGATGTATTTGATGTATTTAAGAAGTGAAAAGTTATGGTAGAAAATAAGACAGGTAAAACAGTAAAACGTCTCAGATCTGATAATGGGGGAGAGTACTGTGATAAGAAGTTTGAGGAGTATTGTGCAGCAAATGGAATCAAACATCAGAAAATGATTCCAGGGACACCATAACAGAATGGTGTGGTTGAGTGCATTAATAGGACTATCCTTGAGCGTGCCAGGAGCATAAGGTTACATGCAAGATTGCCTAAGACTTTTTGGGCAGATGCTGTGAATACTACCGCATATCTCATCAATAGAAGTCCCTCAGCACCATTGGATGGTGGGCTACTAGAAAAAACGTGGACTGGGAAAGAAGTGAACCTTGCACATCTCAGAGTGTTTGATTGTACTTCATATGTTCACATTGATGCAGAGCATAGAAACAAGCTGGATGCGAAGTCCAGGAGGTGCACGTTTATAGGCTACGGGTAGCATGATTCTAGATACAGGTTTTGAGATACAAAAAACAGGAAAATCATCAGAAGCAATGACGTAATCTTCAATGAAAAATGATGTTAAGGACAGTGTACAGAAAAATAAAGCCGAGGAGAAAGAATTCGTAGAGTTGGAAGAGTTACCGGACACGGGTGTTACAACACCGCAGGATGATCATACACAGGAGCATTATGAGGCAGAGCCACAGATACCAGTTGTGAGGAAGTCTACTCGGGAGAGGAGACCCACGGTCCAATACTCACCCTCCTTACATTATCTACTGTTGATAGATAATAGTGAAATAAAGTGTTTTGAAGAGGCGTTACAGTCAGATACACGGGTTAAGTGGGAGCGGGCCATAGATGATGAGATGGACTCTCTTAAGTCTAATCGCAGATGGGAGCTAGTCACTCTACCTAAGGGTAAGAAAGTTCTTCATAACAAGTGGATTTACAGACAGAAGGAGGAGCACGATGGTTCGAAACGGTACAAGGTTAGATTGGTTGTGAAAGAGTTTCAACAAAAGATAGGTATCGATTTCACTGAAATATTTTCACTTGTGGTGAAAATGTCTATGATTCGCATGGTCTTGAGTATAGTGGCTATAGAGGACTTACATCTGGAGCAGTTAGATCTTAAAACAGCTTTTCTTCATGGGGACCTTGAAGAAGAGATATATATGCATTAGCCGACAGGATACATGGCACCAAGAATGGAGAACAAAGTGTGGCTTGAAGCAGGCCCCGAGGCAGTGGTACAAGAAGTTCGACAGTTTCATGTTGGAAAATGGTTTTAAAATATGTCATGTAGACCATTGTTGTTATTTGAAGAAGTTTGATACGTCATACATCATCCTTCTTCTGTACGTTGATGATATGCTTGTGCTCGGCTCAAGCATGAAGGACATCTCAGATCTCAAAAGAAAACTATTTAGAGAATTTGCTATGAAAGATTTAGGAGCTGCAAAACAAATCCTAGGCATGAGGATAAAGCGTGACAGAGAAAACAAGAAACTAGTTTTGTCATAGGCAGAGTACCTAGCCAAGGTACTTAATCGATTCAATTTGGGAGGTGCTAAGCCGTTTAACGCTCCATTAGCCAACCACTTCAAGCTATCTAAGGAGCAAGGGGCAAAGACACAAGAGGAACGAGACTACATGTCTAAAGTCTCATACTCGTCAGCTATTGACAGTCTCATGTATGTTATGGTGAGCACGAGGCCAGACATTGCTCAAGTAGTGGGAGTTGTTAGCAGGTTAATGAACAACCTCGGGAAGGAACATTGGGAAGCTATGAAGTGGATCCTCAGATACCTGGTAGGTACTAAGGATGTAGGGCTGTGTTATGGAGGATCGAAAATCAAGCTACAAGGCTACATGGATTTAGATTTGGCAGGAGATATCGATAGCAAAAGAAGCACTATAGGTTATGTCTTTACTCTGGGTAGTGCTGCAGTTAGTTGGGTCTCTCAGTTACGGAAGATAGTATCTATTAGTATGACGAAGTAAAATATATTGTAACTATAGAAGCGTGCAAGGAGATGGTGTGGATGTAAGGTTTCATGGAAGAGTTGGGTAAGAAGCAAGCAGATTGCAAGCTGTACAATGACAGTCAGAGTGCAATACACTTGGCTAAGAATTTAGCCTTTCATTCAAGGACCAAGCATATTACCATTAGATATCACTTCATATGTTCGTTATTGGAAGATGGATCGATTGTTTTAGAGAAGATTCAAACAAGTGAGAATCTTGAAGATATGCTGACTAAGGTGGTCATATGAGAGAAGCTGAAGCTCTGTTCAGCTTTGATTGGTCTTCAGGCTTGAATATGGGGAGGTGGTGCACTTCGAATGTAAAAGATGAAGGTTTATGGCGATGTGTCTTCAAGTGAGAGATTGTTGAGATATGGAGTCACATCTGGGGGCCACTCGACCAGTCGAGGACTGGCTCGACTCAAAGTCCGGCGAGCATTAGATTTTGGGTTCCGAGGTGCTTGATCGGTCATGGCCCATGCTAAACCGGTCGGGCAGCCTGCTCAACTAGTCGAGGTTACGCAGATTTGTTTTCTGGATTTGATGTGGACTGTGGATTTTTGAGTTGGTTTTCACAGATGTGCGAAAGTGAAGTTGCTTAAACTATAAATAGGAGTATGGAAAATAATTCTAAGGTGTGGGTAAAGGGTTTTCTTTATACTTCCAAAGGAGAGGTTAGTATATTGCCTTGTAATCTTCATTTTTATTCATAGTGAAAATTTGCATCCGTGGTTTTTTTACCCTTGTTGGGGTTTTTCCATGTGTATCTTATCTTGTGGTTTGTTTGGAATGCTTTGATTCTTTTTCTAGTTTATATTTCTTTCTGTTTATCATTTATGAGTGAGATCGGAGATTGGATCTCAGTTCACTACGTTGTTGGCATGCTTTGCAACATTTTTTATCAAACTTTTCCAATAATAAAAGACTTTTTTGTAGGTCTAATATGTGCCACACACTTGAAACTATAAGTGTGATACTATCAAACATGATAATTTTGATATCTTCAATCCCCACATTTTACACATGCTATTATTGCATATGTAAACTGTGCCACTATCACATGACTGATATGTATAGAAACAATCTCTGTGTGGAGTCATATAAAACGAAATGCCAGAATTTAAGATACATTGATGGCTCAGATTCTTTCAAGGAATCATTGTTGACAACACTTCCCTATCCTAGGATGAATTATTTTTCCCAACTAGATTTTCTTAGAAACCCTTTGAATCTGATGCTTAATCATATAAATAAGGTTTAGAATTTTCTCGATTTGATTTCCTAAGTTCACAATTTTTGCTCAAGTGACTATTTTTCTGCAATTCCATACTTACCTGTTTTATGCCTTTTTGACTTGGATCTCGTCTAATCTCTCCCATTGGTACTTTTATTAGTATATATTCCTATGACATCAAAATATCACCAACAAATTCCTTATGTATTTTTTCTGTGGAACTGTTTTGTAAGCAATATGGATATGACTGACTCCATATTGAGATCTGAACCATTATTGAGATTCATGATCAAACCATCCCACAAATCTGATATTGAACAGAGCAGAAGTGCGGCTTTTTTCTTCATCGCCAATCTTCACATCAACTGCCATCAATATACTAATCAGGTTATTAAACCTATTTAAGTGTTCTAACAAAGAGGAACATTTATCTTCAAGTTGTACAATTGTCATCAAAAAAATATTTTATTTGATATTGATTTTCCTTCATATAGGTTTCACAATTTGTTCCACAAACCTTTTTACAGTGGATTGATCCGAAACGTTGAACAAAACTTAATCATCAAGTGCAAGAAGAAGATCCGTTATAGCTAATTGTTTTTTTTTCCTCAAATACATTCTTTCATCTATATAGGCTTCTTTTCTTTCATTGAAACTGCAACTATACATCCTTTCTTTACCAACACCGTGTTCATCTTTAGTTTCCATAACGCGTAATTAGATCCGTCGAACTTTGACCCCATGAATATGGTAGGACTTGATCCATCATCTGAAACATAATTGCAAAATAAACGATCTTTTACTAAAATGTTTTTCAACCTTAAGCCCTGATATCAATTATTATGGAAAAAATATCATCACGTGATCAATGCAAGAGAGGCTAAAATACAAAAAAAGAAAGAAAAAAAAAAAAGCCAAACAAAAGGCCAAATGGGTCGAACAAAAAACAAGAGACTAGAGGCGTAGGGATTTACGTGGTTCGGTAATATACTTACTCTACGGGATAATAATAGAGTTTTATTCTTTAAGAAAAATAAGAGAATAAGAAATAAAATGCTTACCTCTCTCCCACCCGTATAAGGAATCAAACACCAATGAATACCCCGGAAGATAAATTAACAGAATACTTCTCTCTAACTATAATTTTCCTTATATAGATCACATCGGAGGAGAGAACATTTGACTAAGCCCTAGAGAGTTGGTGCTTCACCTATATCCATGTACTTCATACATATATATATACGAATGGAGATGTAACAAACATTTTCCACTAGGAGATGTCATACGCTTGGATGCTTATGACTCTCCACTGCCACAATAGTAATTATATGTGTGGGAAGAACGATTTTTTTTTAGCTAAATGAAATATGCATGGAGAAGTAAATTTTAGAAGAATATCCAAAATTTCACTTATGAAAAAAATATAAAATTTAAATTCTCTTAAAGGATTATTCACCTCAATATATTTTGAAAATTTTTATATTCTAAATCTTTATTAAAATTTGTTAAATAGGAGACCATTTTAGTAACAAGACATGAAATCAACATTCAGAATGGAGTATGCACTATAAGAAATGATGACGGCCTTATCACAATGGTACAAATGACTAAAAAATACATGTTTTCGTTAACAATTAAAAGTGCACTATTATCAAATTTTAGTGTTATTGTCAAGGACAATAATTAGTTATGGAATCGACAATTTAGTTATATTAATTGTAATGGCTTGAAATTGTTATTTAAGAAGAAGTATGTTTCTAACTTACCACCAATTAATATTCTTAATCACTTATGCGAAAGTTATATAATTGAAAAGTATTAAGGAACTTTTTTTTATAGTCGGATGTTAGGGATAACTAAAAAGCCATTAGAATAAGTGCATACAAATATTTGTGAATTGGTTAGGATTTCATCAAATATGAGGTTGACAAAAATAAAGAGATTACACCATACAATTATAAATTAGTCCATATGGTAATAACAATTATTGTAATTATATATGACTCAGGTGGAGGTTGTATTTTTCAAGTTCAAAGATTAAGATGTAAAACAGAAATGAGAGAGAGAGAGAGAGAGAGAGAGAGAGAGAGAGAGAGAGAGAGTATGTGTGTGCGCGAACGCCCCTATGCGAGTGATACTCTCATTTCATTGGCTTTATCTTGCTCGAATGGTGCAGTTGAAGTGCAATATTGACTCAGATTAAAAATATGTTTAACTCAGAGTCACCAGTAGTCAAATAAAGTTTAGAATCTATGGTCGGCTAGAAATCGTAGCATCGCTTTTACGTTTGGGGAATCATAAGATTTTCTAAATCAAGTCACTCCTACGATTTGATATGCAGTCATAGATTCTAGGTAAGGGCATTGGTGATGAACAATGAAGGGGTTAGACGACTATTTTTTACCCGCACCACTTGTAGTCTCTAGTTTTCATAATTTAACAATTTTTAAGGGATTCAATATAGCTTCAGTGTTATTAGATCTACTTATACTTCACATAATTTAAGATTCGAGGCAAAAAAAAAGTACATAACACAGCTTTACTTCACGAGATTTAAGACCCCAAGGTAGGCGAATGAAAAATGAGCAGCGCCCAACCTAACTTCATAAGGTTTAAGACCCTACAGTGAGCAAAAGAAAATGCGTAATATCTAACTTAACTTCACAAGGCTTAAGATACTGGTCAGGTTAATAAAATAAAAAAGAGAATGTAAGTAGAGGAGATGATTACATAATAAAATAAAAGAATGTAAATATATATTATTGATATACTTGAAATGTGGAATAAAATACATATTAACACTACCAAAAAAATGATCAAAGGCTACAGACTATACTAGTTTTTAGCTACGGATATAAACCGTAGCTATTTTGCTGCGGCTTAAAACCGTAGCTAAAAGATCCGTCAACCGTAGCTAAAAGGGATCACTTCTAAACATTCAATTAGCCTGTGATAGCCCCATAAGGGACTCTACGGGGCCCATTAAAATGTGTGTGCTCCATCTAATACGTCTATCTATTTTGAAAGAGAATTTCAGAGCAAGAGTCCAAAAAATGAAGTAGATCGAATGCTCAAGTGGACCACACAGTAGGAAACAGTGGAGATTAATACTTACCATTGATTGATGGTGTGGTTCAATTGAACCTTCAATTTGCCTAGATGTTGGTGTCATTCCTTATAAAAAAATTACAAAATTAATGGACGGAGTGGATATATCAAAGGCATCACGATGGACCCCACAAAGCCCTTGACAAGACCGTCCGTCCAGGACCGTCAGACGTGCGAACGTGGAGGAGGCTACAAAGAATGGCATAATAGCTACGGTCCATATGGCTTTTAGCTACGGTCTAAAACCGTAGCATGACCGTAGCATCTAAAAATGTAGAATCCGCGCTACCTTTTTCTTTTCCCACTCCCACGAAATGTTTCATTTCCCTCTACTCCTCAGAAAAAAACCCCATTCCCTCTCTCTCTCTATCTCCCATGCCCCTTCTCTCTCTCTCTCTCTCTCTCTCTCTCTCTCTGTGTCGATCTCCCGCTTCCCTCCCACGTCCCTCTCTCTCGATCTCCCGCACCGCTTTTTCTAATCTCTCTCTCTCTCTCTCTCTCTCTCTCTCTCTCGTTTGCTTCTCATTTATAGGGATCTAATCAGATCTGATATTCTGTCTTCCATCTCTTTCTTTCCTTTTGTTTGGTCTGATCATCTCTACATTTTACTTTTTTCAGCTTTGGATTGTAGGTGAAAATGGGGCTCACGTTTACGAAGCTATTTAGCCGTCTGTTTGCAAAAAAGGAGATGAGGATTTTGATGGTCGGTCTTGATGCCGCCGGTAAAACAACCATCCTTTACAAGCTTAAGCTTGGAGAGATCGTCACCACCATCCCCACTATTGGTATCAGATCTCACCCCTGTCTCTCTCAATCTTGGATGCTGGATGGTTTTTGTTCTCTTTTTTAACCCAGATTATGTAATTCTGCATGTTTTTAGTGATTGATTGATGTCTGATCTGATTTTCATGCTTTTGGACTCAATTAGATCATTTTCTACCTGTATAATCGGAACTAGGTTGTTGTAGCATGTATGTTTCTAGATCTGTTCATCTGTTTGTACAGTTAGGTTTCCTAGCTTGATTCTATTGGAACTTGTATGCATGCCATAGATCCATACATTGTATTGTTGAAATCTGAAGATGTGCTTGTGGAGAATGAGAGATCTGTAACTGTTGGCTTTAGCGGGGGCTCTGTGTTCATGGCTCCATAAGTGAGAGGTTGGGCTCAGACTTATGCTAGTTAGCCATTGTCTGCATGGTTTTAAGACTTGCACCAACTCATTTGGTCTTAAGATGAGTTGTACTAGAGTTGGGGTGACTCAGCTGAGTCACCACCATGTTTCTCAAAATAGAAGGAAAAATAAAGAAATATATAGAATTAAAAAAATGGCACCTGGGGTAGTTTTATGATAAAGTCTAGTTAATGTGTGACCTTGAAATGCACTAAATATCAATTGGCTGTGTGAAATGTGGATAGGTATCTGATTGATTTCTTTGGTAACAGATCCACACCATTCAGGAAAACATGTTTCTTGATGGTAGTTGTAACCTACATATGTGAAAAAGTTCATCTTGACCATGGTAGCTGGAAACACCCTAGGGCCATCTGAAATGCATTTCAGAAAAGGCAGATTTGCATTTCAAATGTTCTGTCATAATTGAAATGCATTCCCTTAGGGAACATTTATGAAAGGCAATTTTGAAAAAGTAATAATTTTGCACTTCAAAATTTCTTTGAAACACTTGTGATGCATTTGTAAAACATAAGAAAAACTCATTTCAGACTTCTTTTTCTTTTCGTTTCTTTTTTTTTTTTTTTTTTCCTTTATCGGTAACATAAGCAAACCTCTTGTGAAACGTTTCTCAAGAGTAAGTTAAACATGAGCGAAACGACTGTGAAACTCAAGCAAAACATTTGAAATGATAGTGAAACTTTAAATTAATACATTATCATATTTTCTTAGTTTTCTATAAAATTCCCCAAACAATTTAAATGTGTTCTAATTAATTTAAAGGTTTTCTTATTATTTTTGAGACATGGGTCGCAAGAGACCATTCAGCAAATAATGTTCACGCTTAATTCGATTTCGATCGTTAAAGTTACACAATTCAGTCAAAGAAACGAAAATGCCAGGAAATCAGCTTTTGAAGGAACAAGGTGATGTTTAGGACTGTACTTAATTTCTTCACAAATCTCAGTCTATGAATTATTATTGAGCTCTCTTACTCTTTGAAGTTTCTTCTCCAAACTGTTAGAACTTCTACAGTGAAATTTCCAATGAATGTTGATTACAAGTCTACACGTATTCAACTATTCTGCAAGTAGAATTCAACTCAACTTGGTAAGACTCAGCTTTTGAAAAACCTGGCGGTATCTGATAAAAAGTTGCCAAGCACTTGAATAACTCTAGTGATTTCTTCACAAATACTTTTGGACTTTCTGAGGCTTGGATATGGTCACAATCGACCCTCAGTCACACTCATTTATCCCTTTTACACTTTAATCCTTAATTTTTCCCATCGATATGATTTTCTTGTCTTTTTTTTTTTCCTTTTCTAACGTGGGCAAGAGAATTTTCTCTAGAAGTGTTTAACAACCCTTTCGTATTCCCATGCCATAGTGGGGCTTTAGGGAGCTTTAGGAATTCTAGCAATAGATTCGCTGATTTTTTTCAAGAGGAAATAATGTGGATAATTGCCCACCAGAACAGACCCCATCCTCCAGGGAGCTTAGTGAAGAACAACCTAAAGATTTCCCTATTTTTTTCAAGAGCAATAGTTTTCGCTTGCGATTGTTGAGAAGCTATTTGGCTGTGAGAAGGCATTGGATCTTGTTGTTAATAAGAACTTTAAATAGACATATAACTATTATGTTAGCATTGTACTTTTGTGAATGGAAATGAATGATTGTATATGATTGAATGAATGAATGATTGTGTTTGATTGAATGATTTAGCCATGAAGTATTTATCTATATTAGCTTATATGAGTTATCAGGGTGTGCTACGATGGTAAGAGCTGCCATTATTATTTAAATATTTTATTAACAATAGGCATTAGCTACGGCTATTAACCGTAGCTATTTATCTAAAACCGTAGCTCTTCCTAATTTCAGTCTTTTGCTACGATTCTCATTCTACTTTTAGCTACAGATATAATCCGTAGCTGTATATAATTTTGAGCTACGGAAAATATTGCTACGGATTTTATCCGTACCCATAGTTGAAATACCTACAGATATTAACCGTAGCTGTTGCTGATTTAAGCCTATTGCTACAGTTCTCGCTCAACTTTTAGCTACAGATATAATCTGTAGCTGTAGACACCTTAGTGCTACAAAGGCAATGGCTACGGACTTAATCCGTATCCATTGTTTATATGGCTACGGATTTAATCCGTAGCCATAACATTTAGACCTATGGCTACGGCACCAATGGCTACGGTCGTGCTACGGACTTTAACCATAGCCATAGGCCTTTAGCTACGGTTTTTATCCGTAGCCTTTGCCCAGTTTTCTGGTAGTGTCTTTTATAAAATTGAGGTATGAGAAGAAAAATGAGAGACTAAACACCAATTTTTTTTTTTAAAGGGATGGTCCATGATCTTAACTTTACTCCTTACTCTTAACTTCAGTGACTTTTTTAATAGGGTTTTTTGTCTCTTCGATCAAGCAGTATGTTGGCATGGTTGAAATTTGTCCTCGTCACCTTGGATGACGAATGTCTCGGGCTCTCCATAATTCTCTAAACTCTCTTGCCTTTCTAGCCAATCCCCTTTTTATTTTTTCTCTATTTCCTCTTTATTTTCTCTTCCTTAGCGTCTATTGTTCCCTTGAATAATAGCGACAGTATGGTATTATATACACTCTGTTGATGAGATATTTGTAGGCGAACGCTAAATTATACTTTTAAAATAATATATAAAAAGACCACAACAATGTTTGAAAAAGAAAAAAATAAATATATGTAAGGTAATAATGTAATAATAATTTTATAATATATATAATTATATATAAGATAATTTGAATAATATATAATGTTTTAATAATATGTAAAGTAATAATGATAACTTCAAATTAATATATAATGTTTTAATAATATATAAAGTAATGATGTCCATGAAACTTTTTAATATTAAAATTATTTTAGTTTTTTTTATCATTTTTACGACTGCATAAATACTTGTATTTTCCTCATTGCTTGTCTGTTTTCAGTGATCTTGGGCTTATTGGAAAGATCGTTAGAGAGGCTATAATGTCACTGAATGCTCATATCTTCATTGTTACATATTCATATCGAACTTGTTAGAAAGATCATCTGATAAGCTTTTTAATGAGATCAGAATAACTTTAATTAGACCCTAATTGATTTGTCAAAAGTATGACTATTCAGTGTACGAAGTTGGCCACACATAGTTTGACCGAATGTTCATATCTTCATCGTTACACATCTGATTTTAGTGATCTCGAGCTTGTTGGAAAGATCATATGAAGATCTTTTTAACAAGACCAGATCATTTCAATGGGATACCATTTTACTGTTAGAAACATGGCTAAATTTGTTATGGTTTTGACCACGTGATGTGCAATGTTGATACTCTCGAGAAAACGTAGAGGCACAATTTGTATCGATTAAAAAAATTCTCAAATTTTGGAAAATAAAAAAGATGCATGTCCGATGAAATGGTTGTTACTATCTGCTCCCCAGACAAGCCGACTCCTATTAATGTCATTTTACATTTTGAGGATAAGGATTTTATCATAACAGCTGCAATTGTCATGGGAATAGAGATAACTCTTCTTGCTACTTCAATAACAAGCATTCCAAAGAGGGTTTTCCCGTACATTCATAACAAAATATAGATTCTTTGGACGTTGAATACAAAGCCACTTGCTCCTATGTCTTACACTGTTCACCAATCCCAAAAACTTCTCGAAGTTCTAGTCTTAATTCACCAAAATTCCAACTCTAAAGAAAACCCAATGAGTCACACAATAAGTATAACAATTCTGATAGTTACTTTAATTGGGTATGTTGGGAGATATCATTATTGCTGAACCCAATGCCTACATTGCATACATAGTTTGCTGACAAGACATTACTAGCTCAACTCTCTTCGAGATCCTTTCCTTTAGGCTGTGGGGAATTTGATTCACCGCTCGAAAAGACTCGGGCTTGCTTACGGAAAGTGAAAATGAAAGCAGATGAGTTTTGAGTGAATGGATACTATGAGATAGAACAAGTCTCTTGAAAGGAGGAACATGAAACTTAGAATTATGGGTATATTCAACACTTCTAAATGAAAGGGGATGCTTTCCGCGTCTAATCAACTAATGGGGAAAGCTTTCTCCATCTTGGAGAAAAAGGGTGGCAACACGTAACTTTAGTGAATGGGCTAGATCTTCCTCAACATAACTTGTGTCAGAGCAAGCTTAAGCTTGTTAGGAAGATCATTTGATTACATTTCGAATGAATCATAAATCACCTTGACTAAAGATCACCTAGCCAGTCATCTGACTCAAAGTCTACCTTATGTAACATTACGCTCACTTTGCGTACAAAAATAATCGTACTAGTCTTGATATCAACATAACTTGGAAACATGATCTTCACATCTAAACATCGTGGTATCTGAGAGAAATTGAGTAGTAAGGAAAGTGGCCATTAGACAGGGATAGTTTATTTTATCCTTTTCCACACATTAGTTGTTACACTCAGAGAGTTTTTGGGGTTCTATAGAGTCTAGATGAGCAGCCGTGACCTGATCTTCAGTGGATTTGGTATTGGCCGATCCAGTTTGGTGAGTGTTTTCAAGAGGTGTTGGGGACCCTTTTGACTTGACCCATTCGAGTTTTTTAGTGTTTATTGAGTCAATTAAAAGCAGTTTTATTGAAGAGATGCATGGCCAGGGTTTTTAAAAAGTACGATCAAGTTGGCTAAGATTGGAATGGTTAGATCACTAATTTATCAATCTGGCTCATTAATTTCACTCGGGACATGCTGAGGATGCTCATTGTTCAACCCATTTGAATTTTCAATGACTTTTAATTCAATAGGAAGTGATTTTATCAAAGTTAAATTGAAGCTCTAAGAGTATTTTATTCTCGTTTTAGGGGGGTGTCTAGAGAGAGTGGGAGTATTTGTTATTTTATGTCCTCCCTAATCTCTTATATATGTAGTGTAAAGGCTAGTTCTCTTAGAACGAGATGCACAGCTCATTAATTCAAGTCACCACATCAATAGTAGAAGCGAGAGTTTTATAGCTCATAAAATCAATATTTCCAAATGCTATACATAATCTTTTCATGCTTGTACATAACCAAAATGAGAACATCTCATTTCTAGAAAGTCAAAGGCAAACAGCATTCAAGCTTAATGCTTGGTGATGTTCTTTAACAATCAATTATGATGGAAGTTAAGCACAAAGTTTTTATTTATTTATTTTAATCATTTATAAAACCAAAAGGAATTACTCGGCAATATTAAAATGTTAGGGAGATATTTGAAGTGTAGCAAAAAAAAAAAAACAAAAAAAAAAAAGAAGAAGAAGAAGAAGAAGAAAAGGGTGTCAATAGGCTGGGCTCGGGCCTGCAAAATCAAAATTTAGATAGGGCCAGCCTGAAACAGTTCAAAATCTGGGCCAAGACCAACCTTTTGATACTCCGGCAGTAAGATGGATGATAGGCAGGCACTGATAAATTGCATATGTGTCATAAACATAACTCGATTTAAACCATTTAAATCTTGTGCAAAATATCGCACTTATCACCAATGGGATTGGTGGACATTTATGGCATTGTACCATTAAAGATATTAAAGATGAAAAATATCCAAGGTCCTATTTGAGAAAATAAACTTGTGTCCACGGATCAGAGTAAATTCATGCTGCCCGTCCGTTTTTCCAGATCATTTTATGGCATGGTCCAAAAAATATGGCAGATCTAAATCTCAGGTGGGCCACACACTAGGGATTGAATTCCACCATTAAAAACGTCCTAGGCCACAGAACAGATCAAGCTGCTAATTTGTGTTTCCCTTTATCCAGGTCTCTTGACCTTATCAACGGGTTGGATGGCAAATAAACATTACAGTGAGCCCTAAGAAGTTTCTAACGGTGAGAATTCAATCCACTGTCTTCCTGTAGCGTGGCCCACCTGAGACTTAGATCTGTCTCACTTTTGGGATTATGCTCTGAAATGAGCTGTCAAAACGGATGTAGAGCATGGATATACAACACATGCATCAAGGTGGGCCACACGGTCAGGACCTCACCGACTAAGCTGTTACCCTTGCCTCACGTAATCCCCGCCAACCATGCAACGTCAACAAGTAATATTTTTGCCGCATGCGTACAGAACACTACCAGATTATCAAATAGCTCCCCTTTAGATGATCCCAGCCGTTGAACATATGACAACCCACCCTTTATGCATTGTGGCTTCATATCAGGACGATCCACCATGGATTACACTTCTAAGTAGAAGAAACGGCTGTATTCATTTGTCTTATATGAAGGGAGCATTTTGCAGACAGGATGCCACGATGTCTCATTTAATAGAAATCTGGGCCTTTCATAAACCCACTCTTTAAGATAAGCAAGTGTTTATTTATTTCAAATAACAGAAAACTACAAACTAAGACTATCATGGAATACAAAAAAATGAGTCGACTCAGTTTCTGTTTTATTAGCTATTATGGAAGCACATGAAGTTCATTTGTATGGAGCCTATCGTTAGGTTATCAAAACCAATGTTGAAAATGGGGACGAGAGGCCTACCCATTCTCGTGGGCGGTCCAAAGTGGTCTAATCCCCCAGTTCTCGGTTCTAAGTGTCTGTTTGGATGCTTAATCGAACTGAGTTGCAAATCATTCAATTCATTATAGAGACAATGACCAAGAGTTCACAACATCTAAATGTAACTAATATCATAGTTTTAAAAGTTACTGACTCTACGAGTCAACTCGGCTCAGTGAGATTTTGTGTCAAGTTGAGCCAAGTCTACGAGAAACTCTATCACGAGTGTGACTCGGTTGGACTTGATCGGCTCGGTGAGATTTTGAGCCAAGTCTCTGAGAAACTCTATCACGAGCGTGACTTGGTTGGACTTGATGAGACACATTGACTCGGCTCGACAACTTGGCCGACTTGATACAACTCGGTATGACTTGAATCAAATTAGTCATCTTGTCATGTGCATTTTAGCGTTAACAAATAGATGTGGTCCGCAGGCTCAAGTTGTATTCTTTTGTAGGTATTTTATTTAATTTTCATCTCTAACCTATTTGGGAGCATGGATTCGGAACCCCTTGGATTTGAAATCCTTCTATTGTGTTTGGCACACTCGATTTGAAATCAACTTTAATACAAAAGTAGATATACATGGTATATTAATTACATGGGTTTGAATTTAATTACCAAATCAACTTTAATATATCCAATTAGTGAAAGTATGTAATGTTTAACAAAATGGTTGTAATAAGCCCGCTGAAATGGATACTTTAGTAAAAAATGATGAACTTCCAAGTCTCGGATGGGCCATAAGCACAAGATCATGTCCGAGCAACTAACCAACAATTTTTAACCATTAATTTACATGGACAATGTTTGGATGGCATTGATAATCATATTAAAGTAATTATAGTGATGCAGTTGATAATCTAATTGTTTTGGGATATCATTAGTGGGCCATGTGCCCAATAAATTAATAGTCTAGTGACACACATGTTACATATGCAACTCTTAGAAGGATTTTAGATGTAATTCAAGCTTTATCCTAATTAATTAAGATCAGCTAAATGAATTCAGTCCCACCATTTCACTTTGTCAAGAGCCAAACCTTCAATTACCCCATAAGACATTTGGTCTTGTTTTTTACAACTTTCATTTACATCCTTTCATCTTTATTTTTTTTCAAATGACTTGAAGACTCATTTGAGTCTTCTGGTTGAGTTGAGTTTTTAGATATTTAAACTGTGGCCAAAGAATGAGATCAATTGAACACATGGTAGATGCATAATAGTATTGCAAGGAGAGTTTGAATAACTCAATCAAGGTCTACTTTTGACTTCTTCCTTATTAAGCAACACCACAACGTATAGATAGAGAGGAGATAAAAGAGTAGGCCCAATGTGGCTTTGGCATTAGAAAACCTCCCAAGGGTATCCAATCAAATTGGGTCTTACCAAAACTGAGTCAACGCAAACAAGTCATACCTAAAATCATGATCCGTAGAACTTGCGAGTTAGATTTTTCTATGTTGCCAATGTCAGTCTTCAAATTTCATGCAAGGAGCTTGTTTTGAGATGTATTTGAAGCTTAGGCATGTTTGATTTTTCTATCTTTATTCATATTGGTGAGTATTCTTTGTTGTTAAAAAGGTTATCTCCAATCTTGGTCCGCAATGCTCGACCAGTCGAGGGACTGGCTCGACTAGTCGAAGATCCCTTCGAGTGGTCGAATCTCTCCTTCGACTAGTCAAGGGTTAAGCAGATGGTGCACAGTTTATATGTGGACTATGTATATTTGAGGCGGTTTTTAGGGAGGTGCGTAAGTGGGGTTTCCTCATCTATAAATGAGAGTACCTAGGGCCATTCTCAAGTATTTTAAGGCTTCCTAAAGGTATTCCAAGGGTTTCTAAAAGGGTTTTAGGGTTATCAAAGGGTGTAGCAAGGGTGAGATTCAAGGTTGTTCGAATCGGGTAAGTCCTTTCTCTTTGTAATTTATATTTTCATAATGGATTTCTGTCGCTTTATGCCATGATTTTTTTCCGAAAGGATTTTTCACGTTAAATCTTTGTGTTCTCTTGTGATTGTTTAGTGCTCTTGGATTGCTATCCTAGATCCATATCTGTGTGATTTCGCAGGCTAAACCCCAACAAGTGGTATCAGAGCTATCGTTGGGGCATAGATCTGAATATGAAGGATTAACAATAATGGGAAGTACTAGGTATGATATTGAGAAGTACTCAGGCAAAAATAATTTTGAGTTATGGAAGATCAAGATGATCAGTTCCTTAACCAAGTAAAGCGAGGATGATGCTCTTGAGGTGAAAAAGTCTACCATAATTGATGATGAATGGAATAACCTTAATAAGAAGGCTTTATCTTTAATCCGTTTATGTCTCACGGATGAGGTTCTTTATAATGTTTTGAGGGAGAAAACTGCGGCTAGTTTATGGGTGAAGTTAGACGATATTTATGTGAAAATTTTTTCTGAAAACCGCCTACACTTGAAGCGACATTGGTATTACTTCAAGATAGTATATAGTAGAGATCTGGAGGCCCACGTCAGTAACTTTAATAAATTATTTTACAAATTGTTGGATATGGAGGAAGTGATCAAAGATGAGGAATAAGCACGTATATTGCTGAATTCTCTTCTGACATCGTATGAGTCATTCAAGGACACAATGTGCACCATAAATAAAATCCTAAGTGTTGACGCCGTTATCTTAGCCTTTCAAGGGAAGGCCATGAGAAAGCTAAACAGTGACATGAAGACATGTTCTGATGCACTGATTATGAGAGGTAGTAATTCTGAGCGAGATATAAGATCTTCAAGACATAGATCCAAATCCAAGGGTAAGGGCAAAGGAAAACTAAAGTGCTGGAACTGTGGGATGTCTGGACACATGAAGAAAGATTGTACCAATCCTAAAACGAAGAAAGAAAATTTATCGACTTCTTCCAAGGAGGCCAATGCTGTCACATCTGATGAAGAGACAAGTGATAGTGATGTATTGTCTGTGTCTATGATCAGACACTTGCACAACAATCATGGAGATGAGTAAATCCTCGACATAGGAGCGTTATATCACATGACTACTCATCAGAGTTGGTTTGCCAATTACAGAGAATGCGATGGTGGACAGGTCTTTATGGACAATGACAATGCCTATAATGTTGTGGCTATTGGTACGGTGAGCATCAAGATGTTTGATGGGATGGAGCATACCTTGACTGATGTCAGGCACATTCTTGATATGAAAAAAAGTTTGATTTCTCTCAGTGCACTCGAGACTATAGGGTTTAAGTTCACTGGTGTTGATGGCGTCCTTAAAGTAACAAAAGAGACACTCGTGGTTATGAGAGCGCAAAGGCACGGAAACCTTTATAGGTTGATCGGGAGCACTTCAGCAGGTGGAGCGGCAACGACTGTTGTAGCTTCCATGTCTACACGTATGTGACATGCACGACTGGGCCACACGAGCGAGCGGGGCATGAATGTACTATCTGATCGTTGTTTGATTCCAGCTTTTAAGAATTCTAATTTAGATATATGCGAGTATTATATATGATAAAGAATCTAAATTATCTTTTAAATATGGAAAACATGTATGTAAGGTAGTGCTTAATTATGTGCACTTTAACGTATGGGGGCCATCGCCAGATATTTCGGTTGGAGGGTCATCATAGTTTGTTTCAATCATTGACAACTACTCTAGGAAAGTTTGAGTTTACTTCATGAAACGTAAATTCAAAATTTTCACCATATTCAAATAATGGAAGGTAATGGTGGAAAAATAGTTAGGGCAAAAAATAAAGGTTTTAATGACTGACAATGGTGAAGAATTTACTTGTACTTAGTGTAATGCATATTGTAAAAATGAAGGGATCATTAGGCACAACATAGTGCGTCACATGCCCAAACAAAACGGTGTAGCTGAGTGAATGAATCGGACTCTCTTGGAGAGGGCTTGATGCATGTTAAGTAATGCTGTGTTGGGTAAGGACTTATGAACTGAGGCCGTTAATACGACTTACAATTTGGTGAACCGATCTCCTTTTACGGCAATTAAATATAAAATTTTAAAGGAAATATGAAATGGTCATAAGGTCGACTACTCAGATTTGCTCATATTTGGCTGTGAAGTTACTCTCATGTACCGTCAGTTGAGAGAGATAAGCTAGACCATAGAGCCAAAAAGTATATATTTTGGTTAGCTATGGTGTTGGTGTGAAAGGTTACAGGTTATTCGACAAGGTCACATGTAAGGTCATCGTTAGTCGTGACGTCAGATTCGATGAAAGGTCTCTATTCCGCAAGAATGATCAAGAGAAGAAAGAGGAACCAGAAAGGTTGATCGTACACATCCAGATTAATACAGATGATACTCAGGCAAAAATAAATACGCAGACAGAGATACATGATCAGGTGGAGCAACCACTTGTAAGGAGGAACCCACCGCGTGATCGCAGGTTACCGGCAAGATATAGGGACGACTCTAATATTACATATGCCCTTGTTACAGATAAGGGGGGTCCGTTTACTATTCACGAGATTCTCAATGAGCCTAATGCAGAAAAGTGGAAGGCGGCTATGGACGATGAGATGGACTCGTTGCACAAAAATCACACATAGGAGCTGGTGAAACTTCTAGTAGGCCGAAAAGCAATCGAATGCAAGTGGTTATTTAAAAGAAAATATGATAGATACAAAGCTAGATTGGTAGTGAAGGGTTATACTTGAGGAGAAGGAATCAACTTCACAGAGATATTCGTGTCAGTGGTTAAGGAGGTGTTATCAAATTCGTGTTAGTACTGGTTGCCTAGTACGATCTCGAACTAGAACAAATGGATGTCAAGATTGCATTCCTGCATGGAGAGTTCGAAGAACAGATCTACATGAAGTAACTAGAGGGCTACGAAGTTAAAGGGGCAAAGAAAAAAGTTTACAAATTAATGAGGTCGTTGTATGACTTAAAACAGTCGCCTAGGCAATGATATAAAATTTATTCTTTCATGTTGAATCAGAAATTTACTCGAAGTGAATATGATCACTGTATCTATTACAAGACACTGAGTGATGGCAGATTCATGATCCTAGTATTGTATATTGATGATATGTTACTCGTTAGTCATTATATGTCTGAAATCAACGTACTGAAGATTCAATTATTAGGGACATTCAAGATGAAAGATCTGGGGGCTGCAAAAAGAGTTCTTGACATAAATATTCATAGAGATAGGAAGAAGAGCAAGCTTTTGTTATCACAGGCAGAATACCTTGAAAAGGTATTGATCAAATATGGGATGGACCAGGCAAAACCAGTGAGCATTCCTCATGCGACTCACTTCAAGTTTTCCTTACATAATGTCCTAAATAAAATAAGGAAAAACAGATTATGTCTCATATGCCTTATTCGAATGCAGTTGACAGTTTAATGTATGACATGGTTTGTACGAGACCAAATATTTCACAGGAAGTCGGTGTTGTGAGCAGATACATATCAAACCCCGGCAAACAACATTGGGAAGCAGTGAAATGACTACTTTGATACATTCAAGGTACAAAGACTACGTCTTCACTTTTAAATAGATATGGGCAAAGTTGGTAGGGTATGTGGATTCAGACCACATAGGCAGTGTCGATTCCAAAAGGTCTACTTCAGGACACTCGTTTGTACTAACAGGTGGAACAATTAGTTGGATGTCGAAGCTTCAATTTGTATTGATTCTTTCCACGACTAAAGCAGAATATATGACAGTGACGGAAGCATTTAAGGAACATGTTTGGTTAAGATGCATGAGAAATCAATTAGGCTTTCAGTAGGAGGCCATGCCGGTTAACTGTGATAGCGAGAGCGCTATTAATTTGGCTAAAAATTTCGTTTATCACTCTCATACTAAACACATTGATGTTCGTCACCATTTTATCAAACCGGTGCTTGAGGAAGGAAGCGTAACACTGGAGAAGATTCACACCAGCGTAAATCCTGCAGACATGCTCACCAAGGTTGTTCCTATAGAGAAGTTTAAGTTCTGTGCAACTTCTCTGGACTTGGCGATGACGTAAAAGAATGACGGAGTATGCACGAAAAGCGTTGATTGAAGCTATGATATGATGTAGAGATAAGAGAAGATGACAAGAAGATACACGTTTGAAGATTGAAGACATGGTGGATATTGTTGTTAAAAATGATGTCTCCAATCTTGGTCCTCGATGCTCAACTAGTCGAGAGACTGGTTCGATTAGTCAAAGATCCCTTCAACTGGTTGAAGCCCTCTTTCGACTAGTCGAGGGTTATGTAGAAGGTACACGGTTTATGCGTGGACTGCGTAAATTTGAGGCGATTTTTAGGAAGGTATGTAAATAGGGTTTCCCTATCCATAAATAGGAGTCCCTAAGGCTATTCTCAAGTATTCTAAGGCTTCCTAAAAGTATTCCAAGAGTTTTTAAAGGAGTTTTAAGGTTATCAAAGGGTGTAGCAAGGGTGAGATTCAAGGTTGTTCAAATTGGGTAAGTCCTTTCTTTTTGTAATTTCTATTTTTATGGTGGATTTCTATCGCTTTGTGCCATGGTTTTTTTACTCGAAAGGGTTTTCCACATTAAGTCTTTGTGTTCTCTTGTGATTGCTTAGTGCTCTTGGATTGCTATCCTAAATTCATATCTGTGTGATTCTGCATGTCAAACCCCAACATTCTTACATATATCTAAATTGACCCATTTAATCAACAAGACATTTCATATTGGTGCCTTTGGCTCGGGTCGGTGATTTGCGGCTTGTGGGAATCTCATGCTAGTAGAACATCCTAAAATAATAAAATAGACAATGGGTCAGTGTCTGGTTGCAGGCCACTTATAAAGGAAGCTCTTATATCCCCACGCACGTAATTACCGCTTGCCAGAATTGCTACGCTTCGCTTCGCTTTGCTTTCCTTGCGTACAGGCATGTGTACATACAACTTCAGATCTTTATCATCCATTCAAAGGATTACGGCAATTGGATGGCTCAGATGGAAGATGGCCTTATTTCCTGTCGAAGGAGCTGAATATCTAACTGCTACTTTTTCCAATGCCAACATCACAGAAACTTACACCCACCTTTTCGATTGCCAATATTACAATTTAGACCCTTCTTGGCTAGAGTTTTCATTTTGCTAAATAATGCGATTAATGGATTTTAAAGAGATGTTATCAAAATGTTTTTGATTAACTTTTTTTCTTAGAAAGTAGTAAAGTGGATAATGGTGGGTCCACGTGGTATGTGTATGACAACCAACCTATTCAATACACGCATCTCACCATGATGATCAAATGATAAAATAAATTTAAAAAAAAAAAAAAAAAAAAACTGCCGATCAAATCATGAAGTGGGCAACACATGAATTTGGATGTTTTTGTGTGGTGTGGATTGCTTTTTTTTTTGTTTAGTAGTGTGTTCTACTTATGATTGAATGTTCCGTTTTTATTTGTCTGCTCATCAATAATGGATTGCATATGTTGACTTGTTATATGTCATACACATATAGGTATTATTTGGTAAAATTGGAATTACTGAGGAATTTTGTTCTTAAAATTCTAAGAAAATTCTAAAAGAAAGAGTTTCATTTTCAGGGCATGAAGTAGGCTTCATTGGCCTCCATTGATACAGGCCCAGTGACAGATGATACCCGTATGATCTCTGAGAACACTATCAATGCACAGCAGCTTTAGTTTGGTGAGAGATTGCTAGGAGCCCTATCCAAGCCCGGCCCACGATCTAATTTATGGTCTCATCTACCTCAGGAGATTACTTGACCAGATATCAGCCCTAAATGCTCAGATCCACAGAAAGTGCCCTATACTTTTATGCGGTGGAAATGCATTATGCTAGACGAATGGTGGATTAAAGAGCATTTGGTGGGCATCTAAACTACACAAGTTCTCTTTGGGTGGCGCTTTTTGGGACTTTGATGTTACTTCTTGATGTGATTGAGTGATATTGATAAGATGTTTCATATATGTACCTAAAAATTAAAAAATTTAAAAATAAAATAAATCATTAACTGAGAAAGACTTTGATATTCTAGCATACTGTGATGGTTGATCCACAAAACTAATAATTACTTTTAAAAATTGCATGCATGGAATACAAATTATTCAAAATATACTTTTACAAATTGCATGCATGGAATACAAATTATTCAAAATAATGCATCGAGGTCCATGTTTAGATGTATCAAGAATAAAAACTTAAGTTAAATTCGATTAGCCACTATCTGATTGGTAGACATTTCTTGGACGGTTAAAAGTGAAAATCTATTCTTAGGCCCAGATCCCTAACTTTATTTATAAGATATCTGAAAACTAGTTTTCCTCTGCATCAACAGGGAAGCAGATTAGCTGTTACCCGAGTAACACCTTAGTGGTGTGATGTATAATATTGTATATCCACAATCGTCCATCAGTTTCTTCAGCTAATTTTAGGACGGTCCAAAAAATTAAAAAGATCGAAATCTCATGTGGACTACACCACAGAAACAGTTGTTATTGAGTGTCTCATCATTAAAACTTCCAAAATGCTCATCATAAGGTTCTGGTAATATTTATTTGCCATCCAACCTGTTGATAATGGCAAGAAGACCTATGAAGGGAATGTATAAAGATCAACTTAATCCAAAAAATCTTTGCGGGTCACAAAAAGTTTTTAATAATCATTCATCACTATTTCGCGTGGTATGGTCCACTTGAGATAGAAACATGATGCAAGGAAGGATGTGAGGTTGAGCACCGTCTTCCTCAGGGGGATAACTGTTCTGAATCCACAGAACTTCTCTGGACTCCTCATAGAGACTCCTTGAATCCATGAGGAAAAGAATAAGAAAATAGAAAATAAATTGTATAAAATTCGAAGTTGATTGATGAATGAAATAAACGAGTTTACAACCCTTTAAAAAGGGATATTAAGCAATGGAAGAAATTTCAGAATCTTTTTTTTTTTTTTTTTTACACATGCGCACACAGCCCTACACATGCACGCCGTAGTGGAGTTTCACCACCTATGGGTACTCGAACCCTTGACCCGGTGTTGAAACTCCTGAGAGTCTACCACCCGAGTAAGAGTGTGGACCCGAAGAAATTTCAGAATCAAACTACAACTATAACTCCTAGAATTCGCAACTTACTATAAATAGTAGACTCACTATTTATAGACAGTTGTGATTTCCACTAGCACATGAGGTTTTCGGCCAAAAATAGTGTCCTATTTGGCTTCACCAAGTTGTTCTCCTAATTATTCTAAGCACTTTTTACATCGGGCACAACTCCTAAAGCCCAATGGATGAAGAGTTATAATCAAAATAAAACTTACTAATTATAATAAAAATAGAATTAAAGTAGGGAAACGACCATCGATCTGATGATATTTTACAAATCCGGCTTTCACAACCTAACATTTCGGGTTGGGTGGCTAAAGTAGATCATCCTAACCCAAAATTATATATTGTACATCCAATAATTCATTCCGGATTGCGAGATATGTTCGATTTAAGGTCTGATGGTCTGGATCACTTCTGTCGTCCAGGCCTTTTTTGATCCATCTGTTGTATGTTTCAAAAAAAAAAAAAACAAAAACAAAAACAGATGAAGGATAGATACACACACACACATCAAAGTGCCCTGTAGGTGAGGGTAGTAACAGCTAATCCGCTACCACATCAACATGGCTTTCAAGCATTCACCTTTGTTTTATCACACGAAGGAAGATCATATTTCAGTATCACGTACAAAATAATTAAAGGTAGAGCATGTGTTTGGACACTGAATCGATGGTGACTCCCACTGTCTCATAAAACATGAGAATATCGCATGTCATGATCATGGATGAGAATATTGAGTTTTCTCAGTTTCGACAATCAGGGAGTCCATGGTTCAACAATCTCGACCATTGGTCTGTGGGGCCCACTATGAATGGACCATGGCCACCCATGTATGACAATCCTAACATTTCAATTTCCGGCCGGGGAATAGACAGTAAATGAAAAAGATGGTGAACATCTAACTAGAAAAGGACTTTAAGATTGGTGGATGGTGTGTGTACCTTATGGTGGATATAGTGGGGGTGCAATCAAGGTTTAATGGTGGGTTTTGGGTGCGGTATGCGTCACTCGTGGGTTGAAATTGAGGCCATTTGGTACCAATATATTCACAAGATTTAAAAGAAAAGAAATTTTTTAGGCCCACCATGATTTTAGTACTCCATCCAATCCATCCAACTGAAAGATCCAATCATCAGAATGGGATGCTCCAAAAATCAGACTGATCCAATTACCTCCTGGGCCACATCATAGAGAATGATGGACATCTACCTGAAAGCTCCAAACTTTTTTTTTTTTGGGGGGGGGGGGGGGGGGGGAGGTGGAACCTGATGTGTTTATGTAATCCAATCCATCCTAATGGTGATCCTCCATGGATAAAAAGAGAAGCCCCGAAATCAGATAAATGCAATCATTAGGTGCGCTCCATCACTTGAATTAGTAAAATATTTTACGCAATTTTACACTATTTCCTAGGTTGTGGCCCATTCCAGCTTTCGATTGGCCTGAATTTTAGATTTTTAATAATCATGTTGAGGCGCACCAGATGTAGAGTTTGGATCACACAAACGTACATCACAGTGGACCCCAAACAACTCACTTTTCTTCCCTTTATATATACACACAATAAGTTGTACTAGAGTTGTACATGCAGTCGAGTTAGCTCAGCCAGCTAGCTTGACTCGACTCGAAAAAGCTCATTTCACCTTGCTAGAAATTGGATTCGGACAGAGTTGAGCTGATTTTTGGAGCTCAAAAAAATTTTGACCCAAGTTCATGCTTGGCTGAGCTTGACTCGACTCAGATTGAACTTCAACTCAAATTGATTTAGATTGAATCAGCTTGGTGACTCGGTTATTTTAATATTGATGTTGCTCGCTGAGTGTTTGATGAAATAAGTCAATGAAGTGTTGTTTCGGGTGTGTACATTAGCTATGGAATTAGCTGGTGGTGAGGAATGAATGGATACGAAACAAATCACTATACACCCAAAACTTTATATTATAAGACTTTCCTCATATCTTGATTTTGATGCTGCTCATCGAATGTTTGACGAAATACATATAATGTTGTTATTGTTTTACATTCTATGAGAAATTGAAAATGTGTTATATGTGTTATATGTGTTTGAGAAAATATCATATAAGCTTGAACTCACCTTGAATTGGCCTGAGTTGCTGACTGAGCCAAGCCAAGTTAAAGCTGAGGTTAGCTATTGGCCAAGCCAAGTCGAGCTGTGCCAAGCTTGACTCAGTTTGACTTGTGTACAACTCTAGTTGTACATGTTTGACTCAACAAGACTCGTGCTAACTCATCTAATCAACCACTGATGGATGAATTGAAAGCAATTTGCGCTAAGCCATCCAATTGATATGTGATGCTGTGCATCATTTCCCCGAGTGGAGAAACCAATACACATCAATACATATCAAACCATATGTGGCAGATTAGGACCTATCTTAAGTTGGTCCCAACATGAGCATCGTCTAACGCAAAAATCATCCCTATGTAGTTTATCAGTTGGGCCACACAATATAAAATAACTTCTAGCCATTAATAAACTTCAAAAAAGAAGTGTGGTGCACTCAATGAGTAGATATTTTTTTTTTACATTTTTTATAAGGTGATCCCCATAATAAAGCCAATGTATTGGACAGGTTGGATGTCACACATATATGTTGAAAGTTATAAGTTGGGTGGACCATAACTTATAATCCAACCGGTTGGACTTGAGACCACCTCCTTTGCATAAATGTATATTTTTCTCTATAAATAAAGAGTAAAGGAGGAGGTAAACCCTAATCGTAATTCCATGAAAACTACAATTTGCAAATACTTTCATGAGGCAATCCTATCAGGTCATGGGTCATGTAATTCTTGATTTGCCATGGACCAACCTTGGCTTCTTGGATTGACTATGGATCCAGTTAACTCAGTCTAACTATGGTAAATTAGTCTAACTGAGCAAGACCATTTTGGTAACCCTAAGAAAGAAGAAGAAGATCATAATGATACACTGATGACAGCCATAGTAGATAGGGACACTACCAAACACCTTATCCATTCTCATCACAATTATAATTATTATAAATAATCATATCCAAGCAATGTTATTCATGCGTCATAGTCTGTATGACGCAGGCCAATGGGTGGCTCAGATCATGTGCAGATTGGATTTAGTTGGTTTCTTGATTTGTTTAATCTGAGCTCCCAAGTGGGCCCAACAAATATACCATGCACGGGTCAGGAAAGTGTTCTATTGGCTTTCAAAAGGCATTATACTAAATCAAGGGTGGATATTAAAATGCATTTAGTGGACATTTGGATTGCACAAATGCTCTCTTGGTGGAGCTTTTATGGTCTAGTACTTCCTGATGTGCTTTAGTGATTGATAAAAGGTTTCATTGATTTAAAAAAGTATCATTGATGGAGAAAAACTTTGATACTCTAGCAAAATGTGGTGGTTGATACCACAAGACTTATAAATTACTTAGAAATAACACACATGAAATAGGAACCGTTCAGATTAAATTGTGAAAAATATGGGTCCATGTTTAGACGTATCATGAACCAAAATTTAAGCTAAATTTAACTAGCTGACTATCTGATTGATATTTCTTAGATGGTTAGAATCAAAATCTATTTCAATAAACAAGTGTCCAAGAATCAAAGGTTAGGATCGTTCTACTAATCTAATTTTGAGACTATGGCTTAGCGACCATCTGTCACATACAATCATCCAGCCCTATATTTAGGTACATAATAGAGGGATAGGATCATCTGACCTATACATGTGTTGAATCAATTTCCATCCATAGTGGGTCCCTCAAGATAGAATATCTTAATTGAAAATACATCAATATGGCTCTACAACGTTTTGGATCTTTTGGCTCTACGGAGCCATCTCCCTCAGGACAGTACTTGATCAGCTATCAGCACTGCATGGGTCGCGGTTTGGCTGATGACCCTAACACCAGCCATATAGCTGATGTCAAAGCTATGTGGGCCCAACATAATGTATGTGTTTTATCCACACTGTCCATCCATTTTTCCATCTAATTTTAGGGCATGAGCTCAAAAATGATGCAGATCCAAATCACAGATGGACCACAACACAGGAAAACAGTATTGACTGAACGTCCACCATTAAAAACTTCCTAGGGCCCGCTGTAATGTTTATTTGCCATCCAACTTGTTGATAAGGTAACACAGACCTAGGTGAAGGGAAAACACAAATATTATCTTGATCCAAAACTTCCGTGGCCCCAAAACGTTTTCAACGGTCAGCGTTCAGTCTCCCACTGTTTCCAGTGTTGCGGTCTATCTGAGATTTGAATCTGCTTAATTTTTTTTCCCGTTCCCTAAAATAATCTGAAAAAATGGGTCCACAGATGTTTGACATCAGCTAGCCGGTTAGTGTTGGGGTCACTAGCCAAACCGGCCGCGTCCCACTAAAAGTGTTCTATACCTTTATGCCGTGGAAATGCATTATGCTACACCAATGGTAGATAAAAGTGCAGTTGGTGGACATCTATATTGCACGAGTTCTCTTTTGGTGGAGCTTTGAGTGACTTTGATGTAAGAGGTTTCATTTTTTTAAAGAAGGGGGGGGGGGGGAGAGAGAGAGAGAGAGAGAGAGAGAGACTGACTTCGATATTCTGGCAGATTGTGATACTTGATTCGTGGGACTTATAAATTACTTAAAAATTAAGTACGTGGAATATAAATTATTCAAATTATATCATCGGAAATATTGTTGTGTTTAGATGTATCCTGAATAAAATATAAAGCTAAATTGGATTAGCTGACTATCTGATCATTGGTGGATATTTCTTGGACAGTCAAAGATTGAAAACATATTTCAATAAACCGTCCAAGAATCAGAGGATAAGATTGTTCAATTACCAATCTGATTTCAAGATTATCATTACTTGGCAACAGTGCAGTGTGCCATAATTTCAGTAAATGTATGGTCCCATTTCATGGCTAAAGCCCCATTTGTTAAATCTCAAGTCTAAAGCTTGAATCTGAAATCTGAAGTTAAAAAACTAGTTTGGTGATTATCGCTAAAGTCTGAAAATTAAGTATTGAATTTGCAACAACTTATTTGTTAACAAACATTTGAAATGTCTGAAATATGTTAATTTGACACATTTGTTCCTATCTCCATTTTAGAAATGTTTTACTTTATAAAGAAATTATTTTTTATTACATGAAAATAAAATTATTATCTTTAATTCAAATAAACTAAAGTATTTAATAAAAAAATTAAAATATCATTATTCATAAAAAAACAGATTAAAAAATAATGATTTGCATGTATAAGTGTAGCGCCAATTTCTTTTCGCATATTGGATATAATAGTTTGTTCAAAGTCTCCAAATACTCATTCCACTTCATGCATATCATTCTCTGAACTCAAAACACATTTTTTAAAACTTATGTTGCCCCATAAATATTTCAAATTAAGATGTTCAATCCTCACGTTTTGGGCCCACTTGAGTATTGGATCTACCTCAATTTTGATCTCATGTCCTAAAATAAACTCACAAAACCAATGGGTAGAGTGGATTTCTCACCAACATGAAGGCAGGCCCACCTACCTTTCTAGTGCAGGAAATTCTGCAAGTGGTTATAGCAGTAAATCCAGAGGTTATAGCAGTAAATCCAGCATCTGGACGTGTGATTCAACACTAAAACCAGGGATTGAGTGCTCATGTGGTGTGGGTAGATGTGTGAGTGTGTGTGGGGTGTGAGTATGTGTGTAGAACAATGAAGAAATGATCGATAGATTCAATATAATTACATAAGAGGTCCCTTTGGTCTCACTAGGATGATCCATGCCTAAGAATCTCGATTATCCCACAAATCTAAGATGAAAAAAAAAAAGAAAAAAAGAAGCAATGGTCCAAATCCAATAGATAAAAGGTGAGAGATCTGATGACTAACATAAACAACGCTTTCGGTTTGTCCTATTGAAGGTAAGTGGGCCTAAAATATAATAACTAAAATTCGTGTAGACAATTATACATACTTATATATACACATATGGCCATACATCATGGATATTTAGACATTCTTAATTAGTATAGTTATTTATCATGTGGACCATCCCACCCTAATCGTATTAATTATATCTTTACACACTTCCTTCACTCCTCTTATATAGGAAATAGAGACAATAATAGGAATTGATCCTTCAACATTCACTAAAGATGTATTTATATTCATACACCTTCACTGCTACAAGGGTAGTCTTAACCAATTAGCCAACCGCTTGTGTTATATGAAGATATATTTATATTTGTACTTATATAACTAGCTAGCGTATGTTCATGTAAATGAGTGTAAGTGTGCATGAATAGTGTGTCTGTGCATACACACACACACGTGCCCGTGCATACAAGTGATGAATGGTCGAAAGATTAATTGGACAGTTTGATGATGTGATCTAGGTATGGGGATTAGATGATTGTGGTTCAAGTCAAACAAGTAGGTTATGGTATAATTCTCTCATTAGATGGATAACTACAAAGTAATTTTTAGATGGGATCCATGGTATGCGCATGTACACCTTTAGATCTTTTAGGATTTGGATATATATATATATATATATATATATATATATATATATATATATATATATATATATATATATATATATATATATATGGGAAAAGGTACTATGCGCTCGACCTCACAAGTCCGTCCCATGAGGTCGAGCTGTGTGGGCCCCACTGTGATGCGTTTCGAACATCTACCCCATCAGTCAGATGCACCATTCCATCATGGGCCTAGGGCTCAAAAATCAAGTCAATCCGTGACTTTTGTGGGCCACACCACATACAGAAGTGGAGAGGAGCCATGTACCATTAAAACATTCATAATCATTTTTTGGGCCCACCGAGATGTGGTTTGCAAATCCAGCCCATCCATTATGTGTGTCCCACTTGGATGAGGGTTCAGACCAAGTTTCAGCAGCATTCAAAACTCAAGTGGGCCCCACCAAGTGCTTTTATATGTTTTAACGGTGTCTTCACATGATTTTAGATGGTATGGCCCACCTGAGTTCCTTGTACGACTAATTTTTGGGATATCCCATAATTTAGAGGGGACCCATCAAATGCATGGTGTTGATGGTCGACAGGCATCACGGTGGGTCCCACACAGCTTGACCTCACGGGAGCTTATCGTGAGGTCGAGCGCATAGTACCTTTTCCTTGTACGGGCCCAAGTTTTACTTTGATCTAAAACTTTGATGGCCCATGAAAAATGAAAACAGTTTCCTCCCTTGATTTGCATTTCTCTTTGCTATGGCCCACCAGAATATTAGATCAGGGTGAAAATTTGTCACATGAGGTTTTAAGGGATTCCGCATCACATGGACCGTTCAGATTAGACACCCATGGCACGTGTGCAAAGGTGCGCACGTGCATAGGTGCGCAGGGGAGCATGACTCATATACGGAAACGCTCACCTGCGAACCAGTTCGTACGTACTACGTACGAACTTTTTTGAGAACCCATCATACATGATGTGGATCCAAAATCTGAACCGTTCATGTGAAGCAACACCTCCTGAAACCCCAAGGGGCCAAGTTTTACTTTGATCTAAAACTTTGATGGCCCATGAAAAATGAAAACAGTTTCCTCCCTTGATTTGCATTTCTCTTTGCTATGGCCCACCAGAATATTAGATCAGGGTGAAAATTTGTCACATGAGGTTTTAAGGGATTCCGCATCACATGGACCGTTCAGATTAGACACCCATGGCATGTGTGCAAAGGTGCGCACGTGCATAGGTGCGTAGGGGAGCATGACTCATATACGGAAACGCTCTCCTGCGAACCAGTTCGTACGTACTACGTACGAACTTTTTTGAGAACCCATCATACGTGATGTGGATCCAAAATCTGAACCGTTCATGTGAAGCAGCACCTCCTGAAACCTCACGGGCCCAAGTTTTACTTTGATCTAAAACTTTGATGGCCCATGAAAAATGAAAACAGTTTCCTCCCTTGATTTGCATTTCTCTTTGCTATGGCCCACCAGAATATTAGATCAGGGTGAAAATTTGTCACATGAGGTTTTAAGGGATTCCGCATCACATGGACTGTTCAGTTTAGACACCCATGGCACGTGTGCAAAGGTGCGCACGTGCGTAGGTGCGCAAGGGAGCATGACTCATATACGGAAACGCTCACCTGCGAACCAGTTCATACGTACTACATACGAACTTTTTTGAGAACCCATCATACGTGATGTGGATCCAAAATCTGAACCGTTCATGTGAAGCAGCACCTCCTGAAACCCCACGGGCCCAAGTTTTACTTTGATCTAAAACTTTGATGGCCCATGAAAAATGAAAACAGTTTCCTCCCTTGATTTGCATTTCTCTTTGCTATGGCCCACCAGAATATTAGATCAGGGTGAAAATTTGTCACATGAGGTTTTAAGGGATTCCGCATCACATGGACCGTTCAGATTAGACACCCATGGCACATGTGCAAAGGTGCGCACGTGCGTAGGTGCGCAGGGGAGCATGACTCATATACGGAAACGCTCACCTGCGAACCAGTTCGTACGTACTACGTACGAACTTTTTTGAGAACCCATCATACGTGATGTGGATCCAAAATCTGAACCGTTCATGTGAAGCAGCACCTCCTGAAACCCCACGGGCCCAAGTTTTACTTTGATCTAAAACTTTGATGGCCCATGAAAAATGAAAACAGTTTCCTCCCTTGATTTGCATTTCTCTTTGCTATGGCCCACCAGAATATTAGATCAGGGTGAAAATTTGTCACATGCGGTTTTAAGAGATTCCGCATCACATGGACCGTTCAGATTAGACACCCATGGCACGTGTGCAAAGGTGCGCACGTGCGTAGGTGCGCAGGGGAGCATGACTATATATATATATATATATATATATATATATATATATATATATATATATATATATATCACAACCATCGGAAACCCGATCAGTTCGGAAGGCGGGACCTTCGGCGTGTCATGGAAATAACTGTGGGACACCGAAGCGGATTGGTTGGTGACCCCAACACCATCCAGCTACGTGGTGTTGAGTGTATGTGGCCCCATGTATTTTATATTCATGACGTCCAACTGTTTTACCAGCTAAATTTAGTCTACCAGCCAAATAATGGACGTTGGAAGCTAAAGCAGTCCACATGGAAACATTGGGGATAATGATACCCACGGTTGAAACCTTCCTAGGCAAAACAGGGCCAAGACTGATTTTTTCACACTCAACAGATCATCTGCCAAGGATCTGTTAGCATAAGCCGCTGCAGCACGCATAATAAATAATTTTGAGAAATAGTTTAAAAGCAAAAGGTTTTCAGTCTATAGCTGTAAAGGTAAGCGGCTTTTGGAAAAAACAAACTCTATTTAAAAAATAGCTTCCATTCCATCCCATCCATATTCTTTACATTATCACCAGAAAAAGAACGTGGGATTTGTCACTTCCGTTTCTCGTACAAAATAATTCAAAGTTAGAGCATGTGATTGGACACTGAATCGATGGTGATTCCCAATGTCTCATAAAGCATTAGAATATTGCAAGTCCTGAATCATCATCTATGAGAATATTGAGTTTTCAGTCTTGACAATTAAGGGCTCATGGTTCTACAATCTCGACCATTGGTCTGTTGGGCCACTCCTATAGATGACAATCCTGACATTTCAATTTCTGGCCTTGGAATATATAGACAGTAAATGAAAAAGATGGTGAACATCTAACAGGGAAAAGGGCTTAAGATTGTTGGATGGTTTGTACCCTATGGTGGATATAGTGGGCTGCCTGCAATCGAGGTTTGAAAATGGGTTTCGGTGTACCGTACAGTGGTACCAATATGTGGAGGATTTTAAATAAAATAAAATAAACAAAGGAATTTTTTTTAGGCCCACCATGATATGAGTACTCCATCCAACCCGTCCAACTGAAAGATCCAATCATAAGGTTGGGGTGGTCCAAAAATCAGACTGATCCAATTATCACATGAGCCACATGGTAGAGAATGATGGACAGCCACCCGAAAGCTGAAAACTGTTTGTGGGGCCGAACATGATGTGTTTATGTAATCCTCCATCCTAATAGTGGTCCACCATAGTAAGAATGAGATTCTCTAAAAATCAGATAAATGCAACCACTAAATGCGCTCCATCACTTGAATTTTAATAATACTCTATACAATTTTACATTGTTTCCTATGGTGTGGTCCACTTAAGTGGGCACATTTTAAAAATGATTAAATTGCTCTATTTTTAAGTTAGGGCAAGATATAAAAGGTTAAGGAGAGGTTTGTTCTATCTATCGGAATCTTAAAAATGTTTTCCAATGTGCTAACAAGATGCATATAAAACAGAGATAATTTTCTTAAGCTGCTTTTAATTATAGTTTGTGTTAGTATAAATGTATATTGGGTGGTCCACAATTATATCAAACTTTCTATATATATATATATATATATATATATATATATATATATATATATATATATATATATAAAAGTAAAGAGTAAGGGAGAAGGTAAACCCTAACCCTAATTCCATGAAAATTACAATTTGCAAATCAGATGAGTCAACTAGCAAACATTCATGAGACAACCCAGGTCAGGTTGTGGGCTTGTTCTCCATGAACCAATCTTGGTTTCTTGGATTGACTACAGACCCAGTTAACTCAGTCTAGTTTTAGTAAATTAGTCGAGTTGAGCAAGGCTATTTTGGTGACCCTAAGGAAGAAGAAGATATGTTAGGTAGCGACACTGCCAGACACAAGGTTATTTTGGTGACACTGAGGAAGAAGAAGATATGGTAGGTAGCGAAACTGCCAAACACTGTATATCCATTGTCATCACAATTATAAATAATCATATCCAAGCAAGCTACTGACACATCTATATGATGCAGGCCAATGGGTGCCTCAGATCAAACAGATGAGATTTAGTTGGTTTCTTGATTTTTTTAATCTGTACTCCCAAGTGGGCCCCACAAATACGCCATGCCCCTAAATCACACCACTCAAATGATCCTAATTACCAAAGATTGAAGGGAGTTTTCACATCAAACATTGAGACATTTTCTTACCCAGCCATTCGCAATCGTGGATCGAATCCTCCCTCCGATCAATGGCTATCATCGCTTCGAGTAGTGTGATTCGCCCAATAGGTGAAAGATCCAGATCTCGTGCACGTGCATGACATGTATGAACATTTTGAATGTTGGATCACTTAAGTAGATATTGATATATATATATATATATGGCAACCGTTATGATCATTTTCTTACATCAATTTCTTGGTAATTGCAGCTTTATGTTAGTACATTGAAATGGACGGCCCAGATCTCATGCAAAGTAGCATGCATGGTTTCCGACGAACTTCTTCTTTGGACACTTCAACTGCCGACATATATGTTTAAAATATTCAATAATTAAGAGTGGACGTTTGAATAAATTATCAGACCTTATCACATTGGAAACAGCATATGATCAGAAGATTTTATACTCTGGCAAGGTATGGCCAGTCATATGTAGGCACTGCATATATGGCCCACATGTAGCCCTGCACACGTGGCAGACATGTTACCCTCTACGGGGATTTAGGATACATCGTGTGTCGCCACCCACTGTGGCCCACTTGCTGAGATGGTCGCATGATTAATGTTATCTTTACTCCTGTAAAGAAGCAAACTGTTGTCTAATCACAATAAAGGATGAACAAGGATTGCCTGTGAACCGACTGCAAGAAATTCCTCCCAGAAGCTACGCCGGATAGTAGTGATGATTGTGAGAAATCCTCTTAGAAATTCTATTTTACCGTTTATATATGTTATAGCATGAGCTCAAAAATGTAAAAGATTCAAAACTCAAATGAGCCGCATGATAGAAAATAGTGGGAATTATAAACCCACCATTGAAAATAGTGGGGTTGAATAAGTATTGTATCAAGCTAATATTTTATGTTTTCATGTTTTTTTTTTTTTTTAATGCACTCACACCCATAAGCACCACATAGGCAATCGAACCTATGACCTCAGTGACCCATGAATAGGGACCCCAAAATATAATATATGTTACTTATGTAGTTTGAACCATCGATCTATGTCTCATGTGGGAATCTTTTAATCACTTGTCCTAATATACAACTGTCGTGTTATCAGTTCACCTTAGTGAGAATGACCTTATGATCGGTTATGATGACTTATAAACGTCGTAGTGCACTTTAGAAAGGTTTCAAAGGTAGGCATTTTTCACCCCCTTTTAATTATTGTGTTACTTCAGTTTTGTATCTACCTGATTTTTGGGCTCATATCCTAACACGAAATTGGCCAATTACTTGGTATGCTTTTATTATACGTTGGTCCTACCATGAATGTATGTGCTTTATCCACACTGTCCATCCAATTTTCCAACTCATTAGAAGGGGTTGTTCACAAAATTGAAGCATATCCAAGGCTCAAGTGGACCACACCACAGGAAACATTGAGAATAATGATTTTCACTGTTGAAACCTTGCTAAGGCCCACATTGATGTTTATATGTCATCTAACTTATTCATAAGATCACACAAAAGTAGATGAAGAGAAAATACAAATATCAGCTTGATCCAAAACTTTTGTCACTTACAAGAAGTTTTCAACAATGGATATTCAATTCACACTCTTTCCTGTGATCCACTTGGGCTTTGAATATGCTTCATTTTTTAGGTCTAAGTTCTAAAATTATTTGGTAAAATGGTCAACTGAGTAGATAAAATACATAAATCACAATGGACCCCACGGTTTAGTCAGTGTGCTTAAAGTATTGAGTTACTCAGTACCCCACAATCCTCTTCCTTCTCACAAAAATCATAATGGCCCTACCTAGCTTTCAACAGTAGTAACTTTCCGTTGGGTAGCAGGCATCAATGAAAATTCACTTTAAAAATATTTCAGCCTGGTGGCAGGCACCAATGCAAATTAAATTATTTTAAAAAAGAACCATGCGCTTGTACAGAAGTGGTGGGACCCACATTAAAACGTGCAAAATCGCCATACATGAGTGGTACATGTGTAGGGGTGTACACGAACCGAGTTAGCTTGGCTAGCTCACTCGACTCGACTCGAAAAAGCTCGATTCGACTCGGTTCAAAACCGAGTTCGAGCCGAGTTGAGCTGATTTTTCAAGCTTGAAAAAATTTTGAACTGAGTTCAAGCTTGCCTGGGCTCTACTCAACTCAAATCGAACCCCAACTTGAATCGAACTCGGATCGAACTAGTTAGATGCCTCGGTTACTTTAATATTAATGTTGCTTACCAAGTGTTTGATGAAATAACTCAACGAAGTGTCAGCTAGTGGCAAGGAAGGTATGTATATGAAACAAATACCATTTTTTCTTGATTTTGATGTTGCCTGCAAGATGTTTGATGAAATACTTGTAAATAGCTACTGTTGCTTTCCAATAGTGTGAGAAATTGAAATTGCACAACATGTGTTTGTGAAAATGCCCTAGATGCTCGATTTTGACTCGAATTCAGCTCGAACTAGCCCAAGCAGCTGACCGAACTGAGCCAAGCTGACTAGTCGGGCTTAAGGACTGAGCTGAGCCAAGTTCAAGCTGGGGTCAGCTAGTGGCCAAGCCGATCGAGTCGAGCTGAGGCCAACTTGACTAGGTTCAACTAGGTGTACACCCTTATACATGTGTGCATACATGCATTGAAACTTGCCACCCTCATTATATAGGATAAAAACATGACGAACTATATAGTAATTCAGCAGATAGTAAGAACACGTACAGTCCAACAAAAGTTCAAGTATATTATTCATCGTAGACATTGAAAAATACAGTTAAAAATTCAGTGATAAAGCAAAATGCTAAAAAGTCAAAGACATACCTGCATTCATGTATAATACAGTTTTACTCTAAATTTTCAAGAAAAATAAAATAAAATGGGGGAAAACAACATGTCTAGCCCATATTCAGGCCTATGCCCTTATCAGTTGGACCACAAATATTTTGGAATATTAATAGCTGCATAGTGATTCTAATCCGTTCATCAGGTGTCCCAAATTGTGAGTGCCACGTTAATATTTACGGATCGAGTATAAGACTACACTGAATACCCACCGTTGAAAACTTATCGTGAGCCACAGAAGTTTTGGATCAAGCTGATTTTTTAGCTTTCCTTTCATCTTGGTTTACGTGACTTTATCAACAGGTTGGATGGAAAATAAAGGTTACAGTGGGCCCTAAGAAGGTTTCAACTGTGGGTGTCATTATCCCCATTATTTTCTGTGTTGTGGTCCACTTGTGCTTTGAATTTGTCTCATTTTTAACCTTATGCTATGAAATGATATGACAAAATGATGTAGAGCGGGTCGCGGATAGTTTCATGGCCAAGGTGGATCAGAAAAGGCCCGGTCGACGACAGAAGTGATCCAGACCGTCGGACCTTAGATCGGGCATATCTCACAATCCGGAATGAGTTACCTGATGTAAAATATATGATTTTGGGGTAGAATGAGCTACTTTAGCCAACCAACCCCGCTACGCCGGGTTACGCAGCCCAGAATTACGAAAAACCCCTGGATCGACGGTCGTTTCCCGGCTTTAATTTCATTTTTACTATAAATAGTAAGTTTTAGTTTGATTATAACTCTTCACCCGTCGGGCTTTAGGAGTTGCGTCCAACATGAAAAGAGCTTAGAATAATTAGGGGAACAGTTTGGTGAAGCCAAATAGGACACTTACTATTTTTGGCCGAAAACCTTGCGCACTAATAGACATCACGACCGTCTATAAATAGTAAGTTTACTATTTATAGTAAGTCGCGAATTCAAGGAGTTTTAGTTGTAGTTTGATTCTGATTTCTTTCTCATTGCTTGGTACCCCTATTTAAAGGGTTGTGAACTCGTTTTTAGTCATCAATTAATCAATTTCGAATTTCTTAGAATTTATTTCTATTTTCTGCTTTCTTTCCTCGTGGATTTGAGAAGTCTCTGTGAGGAGTCCAGAGAAGCTCCGTGGATTCGGAGTAGTTATCCTCATCACGTTCATCCCTGCGTCAATTGGTATCAAAGCGAGGATTCCCCTTGGGCTGATGGCAAACAACGAAGGTATGAATCAAAATCCTGTGGACGGTGATCCAGGGATTTGTTATCTTTCGGAAAAATGGAAACTTTCCACCGGAAGAGTCGGTTGACCATGCAAGGGCTGCAGGCAACTCTCGACCGTCTTGCAGATGCACTACTTCCGCCCCGAGCCCTAAGCGGTGCTTCACTACCTTTGGTTACTCCACCATCCATGGTGGCTCCACCACCCATGGTTGTTGTATGACGCAACCTCGATTTTCGTAAAGCACTACCAGTGGCAAATCGCAGGGCTACATTAGGTGATTTAAGTTCTAGCGACGAGGACCTTAATGAGAGTTTTGCCCGATGACCAATCCATGGAAGTGATCATCTAGATCGTGCTGAAAGAGACTATCGAGGTAAGGCTGAACTTCCTAGTTTTAACGGTTTATTATGTATATAAATTTTCTCGATTGGCTAGCCGAAGTAGAGAGATATTTTGATTATATGGACGTGTCAGATCATAAAATGGTAAAATTGGTAGTGTTTAAATTAAAATCTGGTGATTCTTCATGGTGGGAACAATTACAACTCTTACAAGCCCGCCAGAACAAGGTGCCCATCTCATCATGGCCACGGATGAGACATCTTCTTCGATCACGATTTTTTTCCAGTGATTATGAGCAGATATTATTCCAGCAATATCAAAATTGCCGACAAGAAAATCGAACCGTCATAGATTATACTGAAGAATTCCAATGGTTGGCTACACGAAACGATCTGTCAGAATCTGAGTTACAGAAGGTGACACGATTAATAGGTGGACTACGCCGACAATTCAGAACCGAGTTCAGATGTACTCAGTCGGGACCGTAAATGAAACAGTTCAATTGGCGGGTAGGGCAGAAATACAACTTGCAAGAGCTCCTGCTCGTCCATATCCTTCAACTCGAACCTCATGATGAGTCCCACGCAGGATCCAGTGCTAACACAAGGAAAATATCCAGTAAGAGAATGTCCTCAACCTCCTACAAACATAAACTGTGATACGGGAAGCGGCTCATTCAGACCTCAATGTGCAGCACCTATAACAGCGGGTCCGAGTAGGATTCCAAATCTTTATGCTCAGCAAAGGTCAAACAATTGTTACCGTTGTGGCCAACCAGGACATTTATCAAACACTTGTCCTCAACGTCCCGTAGCACACTTGACTATAAACAAAAGGAGCACTGAAGATGAGGCCACAGAAGAAGACCATGGCTTTGATGAACATGAACAAACCACTGAAGAAATAACAAGTGGCAATGAAGTGACGAGCAAGGATCGTGGTGAATTTCTAGTTGTGAGGCAATTACTATATGTCCCACGAACGGAATTACATCCACAGTGACATAATATATTTTGTACTCGGTGCACTATCAATGGAAAGGTCTGTAATGTGATCATAGACAGTGGTAGTAGCAAGAACATCGTCTCAAGAGTGATTGTGGACAAGTTGCAACTACCAACGATGAAGCATCCTTCCCCGTACTCAATTGGCTGGATAAAAAAGGTGAATAAGACCAAGGTAACTAAATAATGCATTATCTCATTTTCAATTGATAAAAATTATAAGGATCAAATACTTTGTGATATGGTCGACATGGAAGCTTGTCATATGCTACTCGGTAGACCCTGGCAGTCGGATCGTGATGCGACCCATCGGGACAAGATAATGTCTACATATTCGTCAATAATAGTCGAAAAATAATCCTTGCTCCTATGGCACTAGAGAACCACCCTGAAGCTTCTAAAGTGGAGGGAAGTTTCCTCTTGACCATTCGGGGTTTCATGGAGGAATCCAAGGAAATTGGCGAGGTATACGCCGTAGTGGTGAAGGGCGAGGAAGAGGAACCCTCAAACATCCCTCTAAGTTTAAGACTATTGCTAAACGAATTCAAAGAAGTCTGGCCTGAGGATCTACCTGATGGATTGCCCCCCATGAGGGACATCTAATATCACATAGACCTCGTTCCTAGGGTTAGCCTGTCCAACCGCCCTCATTATCGGATGAGTCCGAAGAAGTGTGAGATACTTCAGGGGCAAGTGAAGGAATTGATCCGTAAGAGTCTCTTGAGAGAGAGCATGAGACTATGTGTTGTACCAACATTATTAACGCCAAAAAAAGATGGAAGCTGGCACAAGTGTGTCGACAGTCGGGCAATCAACAAAATTACGATCAAGTATCGGTTCCTAATACTACGGTTGGACGACATACTCAATATGCTAGAAGGGGTCAAGGTATTCTCTAAACTAGATCTAAGGAGCGGGTACCATTAGATTCGTATCCGACCTAGTGATGAGTGAAAAACGACATTCAAGACCAAGGAAAGGTTGTAATAGTGGCTAGAAATGCCCTTCAGCCTATCGAACGCACCAAATACTTTTATGCGTCTAATGTATCAAGTTCTAAAACCGTTCACTGGCCGATTTATGGTAGTATATTTTGATGACATATTGATATATAGCCAGGATGAGGCGGAGCACAGGAAACATCTCAAACAGGTGCTACAGGTGCTATAAATTAACAAGTTGTACCTCAACTCGAAGAATTGTAGTTTTTTAACTGACAACCTGTTGTTTTTAGGATTTGTTATAACGTCCACAGGCATTCGTGTGGATGATGAAAAGGTGAAAGCTATTAGGGAATGGTCGATCCCAACAAACATTCATGAGGTGAGGAGTTTTCACAGGTTGTTCACTTTCTATCGTCGATTTGTGCGAGATTTTAGCACCATAGTCGCGCCTATAACAGATTGCATGAAAAAGGACCATTCTAGTGGACCGATAAAGCTAACAAGAGCTTTCATGATATCAAGCATCGCTTGTCTACAACACCAGTCTTGGTGCTTATTAATTTTGACAAATTGTTTGAGGTTGAGTGTGAGGCTTTATACGTCGGAATTGGGGGAGTATTATCACAGGAAGGCAGGCCGGTAGCCTTCTACAGCAAGAAGCTCAGCGAAGCCAGAAGAAGTGGTCGACTTATGAGCTTGAGTTGTACGCAGTTGTTCAGGCGCTGCGACATTGGAGGTATTATCTTATTCAAATAGAGTTTGTTCTGTACACTGACCATCAAGCAATAAAGTTTATTAACAGTCAGACTAACGTGAATCGTGTGCATGCTAGATGGGTTACATTTTACTACTTGTT
This sequence comes from Magnolia sinica, assembly GCF_029962835.1. Lineage (NCBI taxonomy): Eukaryota > Viridiplantae > Streptophyta > Magnoliopsida > Magnoliales > Magnoliaceae > Magnolia > Magnolia sinica. Next base: position 70,383,300 of record NC_080581.1, read on the forward strand.
ACGATGAGCAACAAGGTGGCCGGCTTCGACTGTGTCAAGGAGTTATATGCCGAGGATGAAGACTTCAAAGATTCTTGGGTGAAGTGCCAAAAAGGTCACCCCAGTGACATTCATATATAAGATGATTTTCTCTTCAAAGGGAATCGATTGTGCATCCCCCAAAGTTCTCTAAGGGAACAGATTATTTAGGAGCTACATGGAGGTGACCTCGGTGGACACCTTGGGCGAGATAAGACTCGAGCTCTTATGGAAGAGTGGTATTACTGGCCACAATTAGTACGTGATGTGGGAAAAGCCGTACAATATTGTCATGTTTGTTAGACCTCCAAGGGGCAATCTCAGAATACGGGCCTCTACACCCCGTTACGTATGACTGACGGTCCTTGGGAGGATTTATCAATGGACTTCGTGCTTGGTCTCCGACGAACACAACGCGGTATGGATTCGGTGTTCGTGGTGGTAGATCGTTTCTCTAAGATGACACACTTTATCGCATGCAAGAAGACCCTCGATGCAACACACGTGATGAATCTATTCTTCAGGGAGGTCGTACGGCTACACGGGGTCCCCAAGACCATTACTTCTGATCGTGACATGAAGTTCATTAGCCACTTTTGGCGGACTTTATGAACTCGATTCGATACACGACTTCAATTCAGCAGTGCTTACCACCCACAGACTGATGGGCAGACTGAAGTTGTGAATTGCACGTTCGCTCTATTTCAAGAAAAAAACTAAAGCAGTGGGATTTGCCCTTGTCTCAAGCAGAGTTTGCATTCAACAACATGGTGAACCGCTCAACAAGGAAATCACCGTTCCAGATTATCTATGGACAAGTGCCTCGCCACACACTTGACTTGGTCCCTCTGCCCAAGCACCCATGCACAAGCATTGCAGTAAAACATATGGCAGACAAGATCATGGGAATCCATGCGGAAGTGCAAATCAAGCTACATGCCTCAAATGAGAAGTATAAGGAACAAGCGGACAAGCACCGACGACAAAAAGTGTTCGAGGCGGGCGACTGCATCATGGTCCATCTGTGCAAAGAGAGATTTTCGACCGAGACGTACAACAAGTTAAAAAATTAGAAGATTGGACCCATCTCAATCATTCGAAAGATCAATGACAACGCTTATATTGTTGATCTTCCAGATAACATGGTGATCTCACAGACTTTCAACGTCACGGACCTGACCGAGTATCATGAACCAGTACAGGATGAGAACTCGAGGATGAGTTCTTTTGAAGTAGAGGGAACTGATGTAGAGCAGGTCGCATACAGTTTCATCGTAAGATGGATCAGAAAAGGCCCGGTTGACGACGGAAGTGATCCGGACTGTCAGACCTTAGATTGGGCGTATATCGCAATTCGGAATGAGTTATCTGACCTAAAATATATGATTTTAGGGTAGAACGAGCTACTTTAGCCAACCAACTCCGCTACGTTGGGTTATGCGGCCCAAAATTATGAAAAACCCCTGGATCGACGGTCGTTTCCCTGCTTTAATTTCATTTTTACTATAAATTGTAAGTTTTAGTTTGATTATAACTCTTCACCCATCGGGCTTTAGGAGTTGCGTCCAACGTGAAAAGAGCTTAGAATAATTAGGGAAACAGTTTGGTGAGGCCAAATAGGACACTTACTATTTTTAGCCAAAAACCTTGCGCACTAGTAGACATCACAACCGTCTATAAATAGTAAGTTTACTATTTATAGTAAGTTGCGGATTCTAGGAGTTTTAGTTGTAGTTTGATTATGATTTCGTTCCCATTGCTTGGTACCCCTATTTAAAGGGTTGTGAACACGTTTTTAGTCATCAATTAATCAATTTCGAATTTCTTAGAATTTATTTCTATTTTCTGCTTTCTTTCCTCATGGATTCGAGAAGTCTCTGTGAGGAGTCCAGAGAAGCTCCGTGGATTCAGAGTAGTTATCCTCATCATGTTCATCCCTGCGTCACAAAATAAATGAAAGGCATAGATAAAACATATACATCATGGTGAGGCCCATAGAACTTTTCCAGTACCAACTAGTACCAAGCTCGGTAGTGGACTTCCCGTCACTGCCCAATCCAACTCCAGCCTCAAGGATGCTTACGGCTAGGAGTGTACACGAACCGAGCTAGCTCGGTTAGCTCGCTTGACTTGACTCGAAAAAGCTCGATTCGAAGCTGAGTTCGAGCCGAGTCAAGCTAATTTTTTGAGCTCGAAAATGAGTTCGAGCCGAGTTCGCGCAGACCCCAGCTCGACTCGACTCGGATCGAATCCAGCTCGAATTGAACTAGTTCGATGACTCAGTTACTTTGCCAATGATGTTGCTCACCAACTATTTGATAAAATAACTCAATGAAATGTGGCAAGGAAGGTATGTACATGAAACAAATACCCTTTTTCTCTTTGTTTTTCTTAGTTTTTATGTTGCTTAGAAGGTGTTCGATAAATTACCTATAAAACCATTGCCCCTGTTTGTAAAACGGTGGGATTTTGAAGTTGCAGTTCAGGTGTATGTGGAAATGCCTCAATGGTGAACTCGGCTCAAACACGGCCTGAGCTACTGACCGAACCGAGCCGACCTAGCCAGCCAGGCTCGAGTACCGAGCCGAGCCGAGTTCGAGCTGAGGTCAGCCAGTGGCCGAGCCGAGTCGAGCTAAGGCCAGCTCAACTCAGTTCGACTCGATGTACACCCTTACTTACGACACATCATGGAATCATATAATTGCATTGGGAACCCTGTGGGACCACCCTATTTGGTGTAAAATGACACTTTTGGGCAGCAAAAGTGAAGGTGGGCCCCACCACTTCATGATCCAAGCCATTCATCTGGCGAGCACCATCATGAACATGTGTGCTGGCCACAACCCTTGATCGAAAAATCACAGCTGCATGGGACGCAGTTTGGCTAGTGACGTTGTCACTGTAATCAAAAGTGGACCATCAGATATAAGACCATCAAGTTATTATAAAGTGCAATCAAAGCAATTTTAATAGTTAAAATAAAAATTCAACAGTTAAAATCCTTTAAAAACTTATAAAACAATCATAGTGTTGGGCTCAATGGAAAAATCACTTGATGAGTACCTGATTAACCCAAATCAAAATCATAAACATGTTCTTAAGCAAACCAGTGGATCCCTTGTTGGACCGTATAAGAATTAATGGCTCTTGATGAAAGTACCCAGCTACATTCACTTTATTGGCCCCTACATGGACCTCGTCGAAAGAGTAAAAGCTGACCAATCAAGATCGTGACCCTTACTTGTCTTCAGGTTTAAGGATTAATCATCTTTCATAAATTATCAAGTCTTGACCTCACGGTCATAGTTCAGGCTAATAAGCCCCCAGACTGCTAACTTAATCTTGATCCACCAATGTAAGTGACCAAGGATCTAAACCTGAATTTTTTGTTCATGCCACACTCAACTATTATGCAGAGTAAGAGTAAGGCATAAACCGACACCAAGTCAATTCCAATGGTGGAAACTGTCCGTCTTAACCCAAGTTAGTTCTCTCGCATAAGATGATGGTACATCTCATGAATTGATGTCCATATGTGTGTCTTATTCATCTATGATAGTCATGGTCTAAAAGGGTACTAAGATTCATAGACCATGGCTCTCCCAAGTCAATGACTGTTATGTCCAATCTCAAGTTTTCAAGTACTATAAATGGAATCACTTCTCAAAAAATCCATAATGAAGATTAATGACAACACTATACATTGAGGATCAATGGGATGTCCACCAAAGACTCATGGTCATCATAATCTACGACCGAAATTTCCCTAATGACATCCATAATGTAAATTGATTAGAGCTTATATTGGTTTTCTAGGGCATTGGCTCCAACAATCTCCCACTTTCCATATAATCAATACATGCTCAAATATCTTAAACATATATGTCAAATAAGGACTTGAAAGACAAGAGGAATAGTCCTCTAATAGTCCACACCATTACCCACTATCTAATACAAATGGCTGTGCATTCCAATAATTTCACTAATGCCATGCAGGACTTACCTTTTAAACTTTGTGATCTAAACATGATCACTTGAAAGTTCTAAGTTCACTTAAGAACTCTATAATCCTCTAGAGAGAGTAAACATGTGCATCGTGTATATACAGATTATCTAAGAAGACTTAACACATCACATGCTAAACTGATAGTGTCACTGTATGCGTAAAAGGCAAGTATTAGATTATATCCTCATGAGAAGCGACACATCCAATTTGAGGTTTGTTCTAATATGAACTTCCTCTAAGGGCCTGTTTGGTTTTTTGAAATACCGTCAATCCACTGTAAAGAAGTCATCATGACCTCTGACGCATGTTTGGAAAATGATATAAATACATGGTTTTTTAAGTCCGTCTGAAATGGCAGTATATCGATGTAACTCAGTCGCCCTAAATGCCTGGCTGTTGCAAGTAATCGATGCGAAAGATCTTATCTCCTAACCATACTAAAACGAGAAAGCGTAGTCTGTAGGAGCATGCAATCTAGTTCCCGTCCATCCTAAGCTCCTACATAACCTCTCCAAACCCACTTTCTTCTTCTTCACTGCTAACCGATACTGGATTTCTTCAATTTTCTCTGCGACCAGGTAAGACGAGAACCATGAAGAGGATTCTTCATTCCTCTTCATGGTTTGACTATTCATTTCTACAAAGCGCTTGCTAGAAGGTCCTTCATCCTCTCCTCTAATAACTCCTCCTTGTTTTCATGGTCGATAGATCAAAACTGCGTTGGAGAAAGCCGATATAGGTGGTCATCGGGCATTTCTGCGCTAAAGATCATGCTTACCAGATACAGTGGCCAAGTTACTAGCTAGTTTTACTTTCTGTTTTTTTGGACGTGTTTGGATATGTTTTGGATTATAATTTCTATAGGTTTATTAGTGTGATGGACTGTGAAAACTGAGTTGCGATATGTTTTGGACAAGATTATGGCTACTATATCTACATAAGGTTGCAGTAGCAGTATCAACCCTTCTTTAAGTAGATTACATTACACTAATCAGGTTAAAATCTGCTAATTTAGAGTAGGTGTCTTTGAAATTTGGGTCTGCCATATAGTGCATGATTCAGATAGTTGAGGCATATCTAAAAATCTAGTGGAGGAAACAATATGATGGAGTGGATACTGCTGTTTGATTTCGACCGTTTATAACTTTCTAAGGCCCTAACTGACAGGTGACGAATCAGAAATGTATGAAAATATGGATGAACGGCGTGGATGAAGCATGTACAGAAAGTGGGGCCTATAACACATTGACCACTGACCATCGGTCAACTGTGAGTAACGGTTAACAATCCATTTCTTTTTTCGGGATGGTAGGGCAAATCAAACAGCAGAAGCAGGTGTATTAGAAGTGAGGTGCTAGACACCATAACATACATTTCGATTAATCCATGTCTATTACACTATGGCACCAAACACACGGTTGGTGATTTTATGTATAGTCCACCCTATTTTTTGTAGAAATCAAGCGTGTGACAACAGTCAACGGAAGTAGGAACAATCATTACAAATACATGTAATAAGTAATTATTACTTCTTTACATTGAAATACCATGGTATTTGGAAAACCAAACAGGCTCTACGATAGGCTAGGCTTATTATATTGTCTCGTTTTCCTTCCACTGACTAAGATGTCTTGTCAAAAGTATGATAATGTGCATATCAGATCACCGTGGGATTCTAATGAATAGTTAACATGCCACTTGGGATTAATCCCTTAGTGACGCACCTAAGTTGGTGTCTTCTAAGTAACAATTCAAATCTAACCATACACAGGGAGGGAAAATTGCCATATAACCATAAAACTTTCATCGCAACCATTGTGATGAAATCTTGTTCTTCAGTATTCACGAATAGGGCAAGATAAACATGTCATTTATCCAATCATCGATATTATAACTATGGGCTCAACCAAACACCAGTTATTCAATGAGAATCACAAGGATACAACTAGAGCTCATGCTCTCATCACCACTATCAAGCACATGGGTGGTAACAATAATTTCTTTAAAGGGGATTACAGATGTTTGGTTAAAGGCCAACATATTGCACATGTACATAAGTCCATTTTACCATACATCCTACTAAGGCATTAACATGAGAGTGCATTTGGATGTCTCTAATGAAACATGTGTGCTAGAAGTACAGTATCTCTCTAAGGTCTATATATGGTATCATGTTCCGAAACCCTAACATGGGATACCTCATAGATTTATATTAACCAATCACAATATATCCTATCATGGATCACATATACGGTAGAAGCAGTGTATAAGATAGTTTAACAAGGAAGAATACAAAATATGCTAGTGACTAATAAAGTGATACTTAACCGAATAAACTATATCCATGAATAAAGTATAAAACTTTGTTCATGCCCTAATACAATTCCTCTATAACTACTCTAGACCTTGTATCCATCCTATTTAAGCTACTACTGGATGATGCACACTTGCCCTCTTATCATTTTTCTTCCTGTCTCTTCTAATTTTCTGCATTGGCCTCCTAAGCAATAAGCTTCTTATAAGTCTCTCACTTATCCCTGAAGTGTTATGGCTTCACGCAATACCAACAATATTTTTCTCTTTTGTCTTTTGCCTTTTTCTTACCTTTTGGGCTAGTCGGGGCACTTACACCTTTACAGATATTGTTGTTACCACGGTCATGCTTGTGCTTCTACTAGAGGATTCCTCAGGACATATAGCCACACACCACTTTTCATGTTTCGTATTATTGGCCTCCTAGAGAACCAATTGTGTGTAGAGCTTCTACTCATCATACTTGAGCTCATTCATGTTATAATTCTCTATATACTTATCGTACATAGGTATAGAAGATATGAGAATCGTGTTGATGATGGTATCCTCTTCCTTGGCAACTCCAATCATTTCTAGTTCATTATCTACCTTAAACATTTTGAGCGCATGTTCGCTAACTAAAGCCCCTTCCTCGAATTTCATGGGGTACACTTTTCTCTCTAAGGATTGGGCCTAGGAACCGACCTCAGCATCAAACATCCCCTTTAGGCGAAGGTAGTTGTCCCTAGCATTCATCATGTTATGCATTTTATTGTAAAGCACGTCAAATATGGAGACCAATATATCAACATTGGCCACATTATTATCTCTTTCCCACTTAACACGTTTGGAAGATACAACTAAGGATTCAAAGTCATCCTCAGGATTAGGGCTAGGAAGAGGTGGCTCATGAATGATATATTAAAGTCACTTTAAGGCGAGAACAAGTTTAAGCTTCTAGCACCAATTGAAGTTATTCCTAGTAATCTTCTCGAATGTGATAATTTTTTTAACCGCATTTCACCTCAACATTTTCTCTACATGACCAATAAATTCTCAGTCTAAATGTGTTCCTTATGTCTTGTGCTAGGGAATACGTTTTAGGCACAAAGTCGCAGAGTCCATCAAGTTATGCTCCCTTTGCACAACTTAACACCTCCCATTGCACCAATCAATAAAGGTGTAACATGGTCATTCCATATAAAAAATGTAACCATCTAAAGAGCACAACCTTATGATAAGTGAGTACAAGGGTTGTTGTGCTAATACATCGCCCACCACGAGATCAACATAGAATTGTGTGTACTATAATCAAATGCTTAAGTGCAAGGCACTTGTTTGGACTGTCTTGTCTGCCCTCCTACATGGAATCTTATGAATGTAAAATGAGGTTGGGATACTTTCCAACGTTTCTAAGGCAATAGAGTGCAAACCATCATTCATGGGATTATCATGCAAAGGTTATGGGAACCTCGCGAACATCTCCAAAAGCACTTCAAGGAATGATTAGTTGGAAACATATTATCAAGCTTCCCACTATTCTATCTAAATTGATGGATGTGTTTGGCACATCATCATTATGTTATACGTTAAGTTTAAGCCTAATCCGATCTCAAATGAGTGAGATGCATCCATCACAAAGTCATCGTCCCAGATATAATCATGGACAAGTCTGATCATGAATGGTCAGACCTGATCCATCTAGAGAAAATATCTGTGGAATAACACTTCCACGTCAAATCTTAGGTCAAACAGACCCAAGATGAGTGAGATATCGTCTGATCAAAGTTTCCACATCGTTTCAACATTCAATTATATCAGGTCCACAAAACTAATTAGGCGTCCATCCCATAGTGTCTAGTATTAAATCATCATTCATTAATCATGAAGCTTTGGCCAAGCCTATAACCCCACGACTAATGGAGATTTAACATTAACATCAAGATGGCATGGAAGGCGAGGGTGCACCCACACAAGTGAGGACCACACATCGCCATAAGTGGCTAGACATGTGGGCCACCTCCCACCAAGGGTACGATGGGCCACATACATCGGACACAATTAGACATCCAACCAAGATCAACCATCAAATATAAAACATGCACACACACACACACATAATGCAAATAGAAAAACAATATAGATCCAACCGTTTGAACCAAACCAAGCAAGGTTCATGGATTGATCTAATTGATTCTTCATTATCTAGTGATATTTTAGTCAATCTAAACTGATGGATGTTTCTATCACGTGCCTATTGAGTAAGGGGCTAATTTTTAGCCCAATCTAATTTCAAATCAGTTTGATTTGATTTTTTAAAAAAAAATAATAATTGTTGATTGTTAATGATGAGCCAATAGATCGTTTGCAATTTTTCTGAGCAGATCGGGACGCAATCTGACCATCCTAAAGATCACATCCAAAACATCCCTCAGATAATATTTTATGTCAAATCGATCATCAAAACATGAGATATGGTCCATACAATGGACATGATTGCTTGATCACTAGAGAGTCAATCTTATCGGTCCAATAACTTCGCGGTTCAAACTCCAGTTGGGGGAAAAAACCCTGGGTTTTGAAGCTAATAATGAGAACTACAAAACAAAAAGATCTTATATCTCAAAATATCATCACAGGATCCATAAGTGGGCCACAATAGGCTGTTGGCCATCTATAATAGTGAGTTTGCATGCACTTGAACAACCCAACTTCTTTTATCTAGATTTCAGTCATCCGACGTCCAATCGAGGCATGCGACCTCATGCTTTGAAGTTATCGACAAGTATTATCAGATGTATGGTTTACTTTCTTTAAAGGAGATATAAAATAGGTAAAACACTAGATGCAATTTAACTATCCAAATTTATCAAGTGCAGATTTTTCCTGTGCACTAAAATTTGCTAAAACGTGGCCCCACATGTGGATTTGTGGACAACAGATGATGCGGCATATTCTCATGACAATGGTCAAGAGGGCCCCATAAAAATGTGATTGCATGGCTGGATCAAGGTTCGCACAATCAAATATAGCCACATTTCAACCTACAACGCTTATAGGAAACAATGGATGGTTAGGATAATCACAAGAATAAAGGTCCACTCTAACTTCATTTCCATATTTGAGAATTTTTTGAAATATCAAAATATAGAAGTCTATTTAAAGTAGGATCCTTGATATTTAAAAATTCCAAGAAAAGAAACCCAATGGAAGAAAAATTGAGAGATAAATAAGGAAATAAGAGGAAGGAGAAGTCACATTTTTAAAATGAGATGATAGAGAAAGAGGGAAGGTACGCATGGCACCTATCCAAAGAAGGATTGGATACAGTGGGTCCTACCAAGGGCCAAGGGTAGAAGATCTACTCTGTTCGCCTAAATCTCCACATTTACAACTCCCATTGATATCACCTTTATTTCTCCATACGACTATCAAGGCCTACAGAAACAAATGGATAGTGTGGAACACATTATCTAAGATCTCACACTTAAACAACCATTTCTATGAATCTAGACCCTTTATAATAAGCCTCATATATTCCATGGCTAGTGGGTCTAAATCCCTTATGAAATACAAGGTCATTAATGATTTATCTTATATAATTAATGAAAATCATTCATTGCATACGTGAGACCTTATATCATGACCTATCCATGCTCCACCCACACAATTGTAATCAACTATTCAAAAGAAAATAAAGCAACATATAGCATATATGTAAAGCATCTCCAATTAATGTGAAGATTAAGATCAAAACATCCCGTCTCAAAATCGAATCTAAAAAGGATGCATCTAAAATGGCCAACTTCGATAGACTGGATCTCCCAATCTAGGAATCAATCTGATCGATGCAAAATGAAAACCAGTTCAATCCTCGCTCAGAGGTCAATGATCTAAACAGTTCTCATCACTTAAATAAGTAGCTGGAATAAATAAATAATTGATGATGATCGTAGAACGAGACTGCTCTGATACCAATCTGATGGGATTTCATCGAACTGTGCAGTGGAATTCAATTTTCTCTAAATTCAAAAATGAAATCCTAATCCAAAGTTCTCCTGAATATGATCATGTATAATTTTTAAAATCTATAACTAGCTTAAGAAAGTTAGATCATACAAGAAATCTAACGATGTGTATTGATCCAATGTCAATGATGGTCCTCCAAACTATGAGGTCTCTCCTTGATCTATCTCAATACAAGAGAGATGTAGATAACCCAAGGAATTTCCTTTGGTAGGTGCGAAGGAATCCCACAACCATCCACAAGGATGGACAAAAAGATGGAGAAAATGATGAAAAACTCATTTGCACTCTTTACACACTTTTCTCTATTTTTTTTCCTTTGATTCACACCCAGGGGGAAATGTGTGTAGGGCTTCTTGTATCAACTCCTTTAAGATAGGATAAAATAAATAACGAGCAAGTTAAGGTTTTAGGGGAATACTAGTATGGTACTTCGCTACCCTACACACAACTTTGTAATCTACTATGAGGGAAGTGCGTCGATCTGTCACATTTATGCATATACTCATTATCCAATCCCTCCACTGCCATGACCCTCCACTAATTATCATAACCCATGCCAATCTGATGGTGTGGACCATCAAGTTATCATCAGATGCAATTAAAGCAATTTTAAAAGTTAAAACAAAACTTTAATGGTTAAAAACCTTTGAAAAACCTATTAAAACAATCAGAGTGTTGGGTCCAGTGGAAAAACTAATTGATGAGTTCTTGATTTATTCAGATCAAAGCCATAAAATTTTTCCTAGGCAAACCAGTGGATCCCTTATTAGACCGTGAAAGAATAAACGGGTTCTTATGGAAGTACCCAACTACATTTACTTTATTGGCCCATATATGGACCTCGTATGAAGAGCCAAAATTAATCAATCAAGATCGTGAACCTTAAACATCCTTAGTTATAAGGATTAATACTCTTTCATACATTATCAAGTCATCATCTCACGATCACAGTCCAGGCTAATGGGCTCCCAGACTATTGACTTGGTCTTCATCCACCAATGTGAGTGACCAAAGTTCCAAACATGGATCCTTTGTTTATGTCACACTCATACTCCTATGTAGGGTAAGGATAAGGCATAAATTGACACCAAGTCATTTTCCAATGGTAGAGACTGTCCACCCCAACCCAAATCAGTCTCCTCACACAAGATGACCGTACATCTCATGAATTGATGTCCATAGGTGTCCCACGTACCTGCGATGGTCAAGGTCTAACAGGGTATTGAGATCTATGGACCACGACTCTCCCAGTCAATGACCATCATGTCCAACCTCAAGTTCCAGAGGACAATCAGAGGAATCACTCTTCAAATGAAATTCAAGGCAATACTATACACTGAGGATCAGTGGGATGTCTACCAAGGACTCATGGTCATCATGATCTAAAGCTGAGATCACCCTAATCACATCTACTCATTTTCTGAAAAATCGATTGTTAACCTTTAAAGATAGCCAAATTTCACGTATATTTTCTTTTCTTTTCTTTTTCAGATTGAGAGGTTCGGCGAAAGAGAAACAAATCAAGCATGAAGGAAATTTACGTATACGTTTAGAATATACAAGCAGCTACCCATATGGCTTATACAAACTAATATTTCAATACTCACAATTACAAAAATGAAATAATTTAACACATGAAACAAAATAAATTGCAACTAGTCTTGAACTATAAGATCACGCAGCTACTCTTGGGCATATACAACCATACATCCTTGGTATTTGTACCCTACTCCTCATCAACCTGAACATGAGTATCATTAAAACCCCTTGCACTACCTATACAGCTATATATTCAATGGATAAGTGGCCAACTCAGTGTGAATTCCCCTTAAGATTACACACAACCACATTAGTTAAGTATAGTTTAAACAATAAAGCATATAAAACAATCCACGATATGATCTTATTTAAATGCATAGATGCGTGAATGCACATCAACTAGGGATGTTCATGCAGTTGGACAAATGAATGGACATTTCAAATAGTCGGCCCATTCATACAAGAGAATGGATCTTTCAAATAGTCGACCCATTTATGTAAGAGAATGAACCTTTCAAACAGTTGGCCCATTTATGCAAAATAATGGGTCTTTCAAACAATCGAATCAATCGAATTGCATAAGAGGTCGTTCGAGCAATACACTGATCTTTCAAATAGTCAACTAGGCACCCGATAATGCCCACGTGCCAAATGAATGAACCTTTTAAATAGTAAGCTCATTCACGCACGAAAATGAGTCTTTCAGACGGTCGAATCATTCAAAGGGTCATTCGAGTGGTACAATGGTCTTTCAAATAGTCAACCAGGCACACGATAATGCTTAAGTTCCATGAATGCATGATTAGTCCAACCATTATTATTCTAATTTGCAAGTAGGCAATTTAAGAAAGCTTAAAGGTCACTATGGGGGGCTTGTCACCCAGTATAGGCTGACAGCCCAAGCATATATTACTGTCCTATATAACCATCCCCAGCTCACGAGACTCCAACATTAGGATGTTTAATGGAAACCTCCTCAACTAGTGACTAATCGTAGTTCAATAAATGGGACTTACCATCGCATGGCTATACGAAAATAATCCATTAGGGCACTTACAACAAATATTCAATCGAAGCCACATTGGCCAAATATCAAATCAAAGCCACATAGGGCAAGTGTCAACTCAAAGCCACATAGTGCAAAAATCACATAAAAGCCATAGAGGGCAAACAATCCATCAAAAAGTGCAATAAAAAAAGGTTATCCCCAAAAGCCACATAGGCACAACGATCTACAAGATGGTAAGTCCACCACAACATTCCATTTAATCCATTAGTTAGGTAAAGGGTCCATTATAATTACAATCAATCAAGTTACATCCCAAATCTGTATGTACATATATAAGTGGAGTTTTCCACTAATAGATATAAAAATTCAAGTTCTACAAATAATCCACAAGTATGAGAAGATATTCAAGCGCAATATGTTAAGTGTTTATACAAGATAAATATTAAGCATATATATAATTTGAAGATCAATTCCAATAAGTCGCACAAGCAATCATGAAATAGAGATGTCAATAATCAGTCGAAATTAAAATAGAAACTATCACTTAAACTAACATGGCAGTGAAAAGCCCAAGGGAAAAAATTCATCACCTTATGAGTCAAACCGCCTACTAATGCTATTAGGAGGTGCGCACACCTCTAGAACCATCCTGAGATAAACTTGACTTGACTCACTTTCAACTCAAACAAAGTGAAACTGAAAATGTGATATTAGGCTACATCTTAATTGAGATTAGGAAATCAATTAACCAATCAAAGCTCTAATTAGAACTCCAATGCAAGGTTTGAGAGAAAAACGCACCTAGTTGGTTCGGCTTGAATCAACTTAGCCCCAACTCAGCTCTAATGCCACTTGACTGAACTCAGCTGAACTAGTTTAAACTCAACCGAACTTGGCTGAACTTGCCAAATCAACTAACATTGTCACTTCTTCTTCTTCTTCTTCTTCCGTTTTTTTCCTTTCCTTCTCTTTCTTCCCTTGGTGTCAAACGGGGCCCATATTCAGGTCGAACTTAACCAAATGAATCAATCAACGAGTTGGCCTTGATGAATAACTGAGTCAACTCGGTTGGACCTAGTCAATTTCTCATCTATCCCTCTTTCCCTTCTTCCTTTCCTTTTCCTTTTTTTCTTTTCTTTTCTTTTTCTGTCGCCCCACCTGAAAACACTTCTAGATAGACTACTAATCGGTCCAAGACTTAGTCCGGGCTGGACTTAGTCGACTCAATAGCGCTTTCTCACCCTCTTTCTTCTCCTTCTTTCTTTCTTCTCCCTTTTCTTTCGCTCTTCATCCTATTTCTTTTCTTCCTCACTAGGTCTGGTCCAGAAATGGACAACAGACTTGAGCCTGAGTCGTGCTTAACTTAGCGACTAGATACACAACTCAGACATGCTCAGAGATGAACCAATCAAACTCGGCATGACTCCAACAACAACCAACCCCCTCCCTCTATATTTCTCAGGTTCAATCAACAAAAGAAAACTGGACATAAACAGATCCTGAACTCGAGTGAACTCAGCCCGACTCAGCAGCACCATGGTTGGAGGTGCGAACAGTGTTCACGCACCCTTCATGCACCTATCTCGTTGGGTTTCAGCTTCAAATGCATGGGACGAATGCATGTTTGGTTTACGGGGTTGGAATGCTGACCAAAAGGTCCACCCAATGAGTTTCTCTGATCTCGGAATGGGGCATACTATGGATCGCACTAATTCGATCTTTAAGAAAGGAAGAAAAAGGACAATAATGGCATATTCAACATCGTCAGGTTTTCCTTCGATCTGATTATTGTGGATGGTGTGGATAAACCCAAGGGAGCTCGGATAATGCTTAGATAGAACCTCTATGTTCGTTTGGGTGGTGAGTTCGAGCTTTGAAGGAAGCAGCTGGTTTCTAAGGTTTCTGAAATAAACGGAGGAGAGGCGTGATGTTCAACCTCTCTCCGAACTTATAGCACTCACTGGTTTCTATAAGGTCTGTTAGACCGGAAATGACCAATCTGGATGCTTTGTCTCGCAATAAACTACCAGTGTGCGTCTGGTAAGGCAAAACTGGTCATTGTTTTCTCCTTTTTACTAAGACAAGCCATAGCTAGGAGGGTCGTGATTCAGCCAAATGGAGGGTTTGGATTTTCCTACCATCACTCACATGGATTGCCAACATGGCAAGGAGAAAACAGTTTCCGTTTTCGGAAACTTCCACCTGCCAACAGATCTTACATTGGACACAGTGCTCACGTGCACAAGCATGCCCGTGTGAGGTTAACATGGTTTTGGTCGGACCACCACTCTGAAAATGATGGATGGTTCATATCACAACAGTGGACCTTGATTGGTGGGCCACGATCAAACTTCGAACCTTCCATTCAAATGCCGCATGGGCAGGAAAACAAAAGGGAGAAGAGGAACTCTCTTTGGGGGCGAGTCAAACCCGGTTTGACTAAGTCCGCAATCTGCACCATTCCTAGTGCACACATGCAGAGGGTGTGGGGCCCACAGTAATGCTTTTGGTAAATATACTCTGTTCATCAAATTCTACGGGACGGGTCGTATTAGGACACCCGGCTAGAGATGAGGTGGATCCAAAGCTCAAATTGGTGACACTTTCTAAACTTTTGGTTATCCTACGACCTATGAAGATCTTATAACCATATCATTTCACAAACGAAATATTCAATAATCTATGGTTCTAAGGTTAATCACATGGAGTCTAATAGTTAATCTTGAATTGGATAACAAATCTAGTACATTTGAGCAGGGATTTCTCCAAACCAAATATCATGGACTATCAGAAGGCATCTAGATGACAATAACCAACAATTTAATAGTCAGATCGTTTCTCGATCTACTCTTCAACGTTTCTAAACATCTCCAAGCTAATGTGGATAGACTTTAATGGTTGCTTTTACAATTCGATGGCTATGTTGTAGAAGTAAATGCCAAATCAACCCACAAGAAGTTGTGGACTTGATGAGCGGTGGATCTGATGATCCGGGTCTTAATATTCAGGATGGACGATTTGATTGACATAATCTGTGAACGAAGACAACTCCTAATGTGTGGCTGGATGAGTTGACATATGGACGGGGATTACTTTCAACGGTCGGATTTATACTAGAATGAATGTAAATGTTCGAATAAGTTAGGTTCGTATTTATACTTAGTTAGGTTCCCAAGGCAACACCCGAGTACTAAAAAGTACGGGGTGTTTCAAGGACCTAGTTAGAGACGAACAGTCCCATCGGGGCTTTGTGGGGCCCACCGTGATGTAAATGTTTAATCCACACCGTCCATCCATTTTGAAAGATCATTTTATGGCACATTTAAAAAAACGAGGCAAATGGAAAGCTCAAATGGATCACACCATAGGAAGTAGTGGGGGATTGAAAGGTTACCGTTGAAAACTTCTCAAGGCCAGAAAAGTTTTGGATCAAGCTAATATTTATTTTCACTTCATAAAGGCATATGTGACCTTATGAAGAGGTTGGATGGCAAATAAACATCACGATGGTGTGGTCCACTAAGGAGTTCAATCCCCTTTACTTCGTGTTGTGTTGTCCACTAAACTAATCTGTCAAAATAGATGGACGGCGTGGATAAAACATATACATCACGGTGGGCTTCATAGACCCCCTAACATGATCGTCCATCTCTAACCAGGTCCTAGAGGGGGTAGTACCCAATCCACGCCCCAAAAAATGAGGCAGATCGAATGATCAAGTGGGGACCACACCATGAAAATAGTGAGAATTGAATGCCTAGCACTGAAAACCTCTTAAGGGCCACAAAAGTTTTGGATCAAGCTGATATTTATGTTTTCCCCTCATTCACGTCTATGTGACCTTATGAACAAGTTGGATGACAAATAAACATCACAGTGGGCCCCAAAAAGGTTTCAACTATGGGGCTCATTATCACCACTGTTTCCGATGGGGATGGTACGCTTGGGCCTTCGTTCTACCTCCTTTATGGAGTCATGCCTTAAAATGATCTTTCAAAATTGATGAATAGCTTGGATATATATATATATATATATATATTAGTGGGCCCTATAGAGCCCTTGACAGGATCGTCCGTCTCTAGCTAGGTCCTAGTGGGGGTAGTACCCAATCCACGTCCCTTAACGGCTTTTTTGCTAATGTTTAAAAAATTAAGTTGTAAAATTAAAGCTTTATCAAGCAATCTATTTTTAAAATAAGTATGTGTGTGTGTATATATATATATATATATATATATATATATATAAGTTAATATATATATATGTGTATATATATATATATATATATATATATATATATAAGTTAATATGATATTTTGCAACAAAGATGCCAAACACCCCTTAAGTGGTAAAATTAGAGCTTTACCAAATAATCTATTTTTCAAATTAGTCATTTTTTTTTTAGAAATAAGCTAATAAACTCTTGTTAATAGAGATGCGAATAGCCTCCTAATCATATATGTTTTCTCTTCATATAAGTTCTGCAATTTATCCTATAAATATTTTTGCAGTGGTCTAATCGGACTCATTGAATAAAATTGAATCATCCAGTGCAAGAAGAAGGTCCATCGTAGCTAATTGATTTTTCTCCTTAAATATTTAATCTTTCATCTCTAGAGGCTTCTTTTCTTTTTCTTAAATTACAATTGCACATCCTTCCTTCACTAACATCGCATTCATTTCCAATTTTCATAATGCATAATTGGATCTGTCGAATTCCGGCACCTCGTATATGGTAGAACTCAATCCAGCCATCTGAAATACAATTGTAAAACAAATGCCAACACTGATCTTATACTAAAAAGTTTTTCAATATTAGCTTTGATACTAATTGTTGTGAAAAAACACCCACACGTGATCAATATAAACGAGGTTAAATACAAAACAAAAATGGTCAAACAAAATGCTAAAAAGACAATAAGACACAAGAGGCATAGAGATTTAAGTGGTTTGATAAAATGCCTACTCTACAATACAATAATATAGAGCTTTTTTCTTTACTAGAAATAATATAAACAGAATTACAAGACTTACCTCTCTTCCACCCGTACAAAAAATCTCATACAAAGGAATACCCCAAAAGAAGAATTAATTAAATAGAACGCATCTCTCTAACCAAGCTCCTCCTTATATAAACCACAAAAGAGAGCCTAACTAGAAGTCTTAGGAAAATTAGGCTTCATGCGTATAAGAGAGAGTGAGAGGGGGCTCAAACGGAAGAGAGAGTCATCCCTTATAAGGAGACATGTGGAAGTCTCTACTGCCTCAACAAAAATAATATGATAATTGCTATTATTTCAATATTAACACTAACGATTTTGGATTATTTTACCCATGCAATTAGTTTTTAACCCTCAACTTAAAGATGTGGAAGTAAGATAAATTTTAAACATAGACAAGTATAATTGTGGATTCTAAAAATGTGAGTTATCAAGTGAGGTCATTTTTATTAATTCAAAAGGCGTTTAAGGGGCGTTTAGACCTTATGTTACTTAAGATAAGCTACGTATGCCTTAAGTAGCTTATCTTGATTTCTACTTATTAAATCGAAGTGATTAACTTTAAATTTTTTATTTTTTATTTTTTTAAAAGCTACTTGTAATTGATTATAAAGCAAACTTACTTATCTAAAATAAGTTACTTATCCACTATTGTATGTTGGCACTTGGTTTAATTTGGGTCACGTGTGGGGCGTTTAGGCATGTTAAAACTGATTGTGCAGCCGATTCAAACCAAACAATTTGACCCAAAGCATCAAGATAGGAAGATACGTCAAATGCAAGCATATATGACCGAGATCTGAAAAGATTGGTTGCCTATTCAGACACTCATAATGAAACTGTAAGATGATCATGTGATATTCAAATGGTGGGTTCTACCTCTAATGATGGGTTGTTTCTTATCTTCCATGTGAAAGGACTTTAATATACCAGTGCAATCGAACAAAAAAGGAAGTACTTACAGTCAGTAGCAAGGAGAAACTGCAAAAAGCCTTTATGAAAGATGAACTTGTATTAAAAATTAAAAGTTAACTTAAATTGATGGTATCCAAACATGCCCTTCTTGCAACTCTCTCCCAACCTCTCTTCCTTGCTTTCCCCACGTGAGGAAAATGTATCCGCAGACGAAAATTTTGCTGGTTGGCGTCAATCAGGCGGCTGTAGACTTTTGTTGCTTCCTATGACACTTCCGGACTACTAGGTTCATGTCATGCCAATTCAAGCTTGCGTGTCTCTGATAGCATCCGTACCATGAAAGCACTATGCACATCCATTAAGATCACATGCCACTAAAATTAGACCATTGATCTCAACATGTGAGCCAGTCAGGGTGATTTGGACCATTCGATGGCTGTCATTGTTGCCCATAAGTGGAACATAAGTTGGATTTGACCTAATGGGCCATCGATGCAGATACGTAAATGAAAGGACGAGGATTAACTAGACCCTGATCCAGCCAGCCAGGTGGGTGGCACCCAGGCCGTGGGGCCCACCTTGATGTATACATTGTATATCCACGCCGTCCATTGGCTTTGCCAGCTTATTTGAGCGTGTGGTCCCAAAAATGAATTATATACAAGTCTAAAGTGGACCACGCAATAAGGATTGAATTTTCACCATTAATAGCTTCTTTAGGGCAACAAAAGTTTTGGATAAGCTGCTACTAGTGTTTTCCCTTCATCTACACCTGTGTGACCTTACCAACAGGTTGGATGGCAAATAAACATTACGGTGGACCTAGAAAGTTTTTAATGGTGGGCATTCAATGACCCATGTTTCATGTGATGTGTTACACTTGAGATCTGTATCTACTTCATCTTTGGGACCATGCACTCAAATAAGCTGAAAAAATGGATGGACGGCTTAGATATATAATGCATACATCGAGGTGGGCCCCACGGTCCGGATTGCAATCATGTGCACATGAGAAGGTTTCCATAGCCATTGGATTATAGAGTTAAAACGTTGTAAACGTGCACCTGTATTTGCCGAAGAATACAGCTGTAGCCATGCTCATGGCAACGGACAGCCAGTTTCCCTGCACCCTGTGGCTAGTTTCCCAACATGATGTATTTGTTTCATCCATTCCGTTCATCCATTTTTAAAGTTCATTTTAGCACTTCATAATAAAATTTAGAGGGATATAATCTTAGGTGGACCACACCACAGGAAAACAATATTGATTGGATATCCATCATTTAAATCCTCCTAAGGCCCACTGTACTGTTTGTCTGATATCCAATCTGTTGATTAGGTCATAAAGACCCAGATGAAGGGAAAAAAAAATAATATATTTGCTTGATCTAATACTTTTATGATCCCCAAAAAGTTTTTAATGGTCAACGTTCATTCAACACTGTTTCCTGTAATGTGGTCCACTGTACTGTTTGTCTGATATCTAATCTGTCGATTAGGTCATAAAGACCCAGATGAAGGGGAAAAAATAATATATTTGCTTGATCCAATACTTTTATGATCCCCAAAAAATTTTTAATGGTCAACGTTCATTCAACACTGTTTCCTGTAATGTGGTCCACTGTACTGTTTGTCTGATATCTAATCTGTTGATTAGGTCATAAAGACCCAGATGAAGGGAAAAAAAATAATATATTTGCTTGATCCAATACTTTTATGATCCCCAAAAAGTTTTTAAAGGTCAACATTCATTCAACACTGTTTCCTGTAATGTGGTCCACTGTACTGTTTGTCTGATATCTAATCTGTCGATTAGGTCATAAAGACCCAGATGAAGGGAAAAAAAATAATATATTTGCTTGATCCAATACTTTTATGATCCCCAAAAAGTTTTTAATGGTCAATGTTCATTCAACACTGTTTCCTGTAATGTGGTCCACTGTACTGTTTGTCTGATATCTAATCTGTTGATTAGGTCATAAAGACCCAGATGAAGGGAAAAAAAAGGATTAGCTTGATCGAATACTTTTATGACCCCCAAAAAGTTTTTAATGGTCGACGTTCATTCAACACTGTTTCCTGTAATGTGGTCCACTTGAGATTGGGATATACCTCATTTTTTGTATAATATCATAAAATGATCTATAAAAATAGATGGACGGCATGGATGAAACACATACATCACGGTGGGACCCACAGACCACCGAACACTAGCCATTGGCTGGTGGCGGGGGAGTGGCCAATCCGTTTCCACTGTGATGGTGACACTTGGCGGGTATGAATTGGGTACTACCCCCACCTCTCGTATGGCCCCCTTGAGTTTTGGATCCACCTCATTTACGGTCACATGTTTTAAAATGAGATTTCAAAACGGATAAACGGGGTGGATTTCTCCCCAAAATTACAGTGGACCCCAACTAGCATCCCCAGGAGCTTCCTCCGAATCGCCAACTGGTGCATGCGTTGTATTGGTTCTCGGGCCCCACTGTGATCTCCGTAGGAAATCCGCTCCGTCCATTAATTTCACCAGATCATGCTACATTGACAGCCCAAAAATGAACCAGATCCAAAAGTCAAATGATCCACATCATAAGAAACGGTGGGGACTGAATGCCCACCGTTGAAACGTTATCAGGGCGGATATAAGTCTTGGATCATGCTGATAAGTTTTGTCTTCCCATCATCCTGGTAGGATTCACCTTATGAACGGGTTGGATGGCACATAAAATCCACAGTAACTCCATGAAGGTTTCAACCGTCCATCATCCCCACTGTTTCCTGTGGTGTGGCCCACTTAAGTCTTTTATCTACCTCATCTATATGTTCTCATCCTAAAATCATCTCTAAAAACAGATGGACGGAGTGGATTTCACACGTTCGTTTTAGTGCGCCTCACGGACTTCCTGTAACGGTATCGTAGCCTCCCCTTTCAACGTACCGTTACAACATAGTCAGTCAACTGTCAACTCAACCCGTTACTTCTAGAAATACCCTCTTACATTTCATGCATTTTTGTTTGGACCAAAATGCCCTTACTGTTCAAGTCACGCGGGCAAGACACGTCAGGGCCATTTTTGTCAAAAAGGGACCACGTTGCAAAACGGGAGGATACAAATGCCGGAATACAAATACAACTGTGGGCCCCAGCACTGACGGGTATTGAAGGGTCACAACCGAATCCGAGTCCAATTCGGACAAATCCACGTGTACGGCTCCGATTATCAGATAATAGATAATGAATGACTGAAAATTTCCAAATTTCCCAAAAGAATCTGAATAGTTTTTGGAATCTCCCCGATTCCCGCACCATCCTTTTCCTGATAGTAACTCCAGCTCAGCGACCAAAAACTTTTAAAATCCCCAAACTACCCTCCCCCTCGAAAAACAGAGCACTTCTCTGTTCTCTATATCAGCCTCAAATCTCCTTCCTTTTCCATTTACTGCGAGAAGAAGGAGATTTTTGAGGGGGGAAAAGAAAAAAAGCTTTTGATGGCAATCAGATTCTCCCCAAAACTCCTGAAGAATCTCAGATGTTTCAATTCCTCTTCTTCTATTGGTTTCGTGGGGAAACCAGAACGGTCCGTTCTGAAGCCACCAACGTCTCTGATCGACGATTTGAACTTTGACAATGGAGAACAGCTATTCTCTTCGGTACCCACTTCGCAACTCGTGAAATCAATGACAAATCTTCACCTCGTAGCCTTTGAACCGGCCGTCGATGTTGGAATTAAGGTCATGCGGTCGAGCCTAATGGAAAACAAGTACTTTCGAGGCGTGTTAATGGGGATTATAAAGAGATCGATCTATGAACATTTCTGCGCTGGTGAGGATTTAGAAGAGGCGAGCCGGACGCTTCAGAGGCTTTGGGACAATGGGTTGCGTGGGATTTTGGATTATGGGTTGGAAGATGCGACGGATAACGAAGGTTGCGATAGGAATTTGGAGGAGTTCTTGAAGACCGTTGAGACGACGTCGTTGCTTCCGCCATCTTCGGTATGTGTCGCGGAATTTTATTTTTGTTCTTTGATTATTTTCTTTGTTTTTGATTGATGGGAGAATTCAATTTTTTTATTTATTTTTTGATAAATTTGAATTTTCTTGAACTTGAATTTCTTTGATTTTTGATATGAATTCTGTAGAAGAATCCTCTCCTAAAATGAGATTATGTTGTTATTTTTAGAATGGATTTTGTTTCTGTTTAGCAAATTTGGATTCTGTTTCAGTTTTCTAAAATATGGATTTTTAAGTTCTTCGAAGTATAGAAATCACTTAGTGTTCCAAATAGCACTGTAAGTTAGAGTGCTCTTAGATGCATGTAGACATATGTATGGTTCGATCAGGTGATCTGGACTGTCCATTTTCTGCAGTACACCCTTCATGAGCTACTGACCAAAAATCAAATGGATCGGACGATTCTAACCATCCGATCACTAGCGTATCAAATGAATGGTCAAGATTGTTATGAGGAACAGGTCCTGTTTCAACAATTTGAACCACCCATTTGAGGTGGGTCTCACCTTGGATTACTTATAGTTCTGAAGAATCACTTTGATCAAGCAATCCAAACCGTCCCAGCAGTAGCTGCTAGTAAAACTGATGGCTATGCAAAGAAGGCCAAATTTTGGATGGTTAGGATCATCCAATCAGTGATCTTTGCATGGTACTCTGATCTTCCCTTGTCTGATTAAGAAATTCAGAAGTTTGATTCTTTTGGATGTTCATGAATTTAGACACAGTGATCCTGCCAACAAACAAACACCGAGATTTGGTGTATGCACTTGCTACAAACAAGCAGCAAACAGATGAGTAAATGAAGATCCAAAATTTTCAGTAATGAATGAAAGAAGTGACTGGAATTTTTGTTGTAACAGGTGAGCTTTGCATGCGTGAAGATCACCGCAATCTGCCCAATTTCGTTACTGGAACGGATGAGTGATTTGCTGAGGTGGGAACATAAGGACCCTTCATTCCATCTTCCATGGAAGATCGAATCATTGCCATTCCTCAGCAATTCCAGCCCTCTTTACCACACAACATCTGAGCCAGAACCTCTAACTGAAAAAGAAGAAGAAGATCTCAAACTAGCCCAACAAAGGCTTTCCAAACTATGTGAGAAATGCCACCAAACCAACCTTCCATTACTCGTCGATGCTGAATACACTTCAGTGCAACCCGCCATTGACTACTTCACTTACTCAGCTGCAATCCGCTTCAACAACGATGAAAATCCCATTGTTTATGGGACGATTCAGACGTACTTAAGAGATGCGAAAGAGAGATTGGTCAAAGCCGTCGAAGCTGCCGAAAGGAGGGGGATTTCGATCGGGTTTAAATTGGTGAGGGGGGCTTATATGACGAGAGAAACTCAGCTGGCTTCTGCATCGGGTGCTGCCTCTCCAATTCATTCGAGCATCCAGGAGACGCATGATTGCTACAACGAGTGCACATCGTTCATGCTCGAGAAGATTGCCGGAGGCCATGGATCGGTTGTGCTTGCAACCCATAATCTTGAATCCGGTAAGAACTTAAACATTTCATGTTAAAAAGAAATTTCAATTATCTTGTTTTGTAATTAGAATATATCAGGACCCATGATGTTCTTTACAGATAAATGATCTTGATCGAGGACATATTATACACTGAAGTTCAGTGTATAACCCCATCAACCATTTATTCGTGCACGTCCCCATCCTCGTTCGGGGCCAGCTCTTGGATCATCAATCGCCGTTGAAATGATAGCATATTAGATCAATGTGTGAACTTATGCTAACCATCCATAAGTAGGTGTCGATCAAATAGATGGAGCATCGGATGGATGTGATCTTTTAATCATTGGGCGGCCCATAAACCGGACTGGGATGGTTAGTGATGATTTATTAACCACAAGTCAGTTTATGGTTTGTACATAAACATCTTCTGTTATTCAAAAGCTAAAGATTCTCTCTGCAATGTTTTGTTTTAAATCATTACATAGAGATTAGTCTAACATAGTTTATTTTTGAACAGTTTCTCCACAGGACAGTCTCTCATAATTAATAGTTCCTTCTCCCTCATTTCTCAAATGAATCCATACTCTTTCAGCACCTTTTTGCTTTTGATATATATATATATATATATATATATATATATATATATAAAATGAAGTTGTGGATTGAACTCTGTTGTGATATTTTTGGATCGTCGATCAGGGAAAGCGGCAGCTGCAAAGGCGGCGGAGCTGAAGATTGGGAAGGGGAATCAGAAGCTGCAATTTGCTCAGCTGAAGGGAATGGCAGATGGGCTTTCACTTGGGCTGAGGAATGGAGGTTTCAATGTGAGCAAGTACTTGCCATTTGGGCCAGTGGAGAATGTCATACCTTACTTGCTGAGAAGAGCTGAAGAGAACAGAGGCCTTCTATCAGCATCCACATTAGATAGGCAGTTAATGAGGTATAAAAATCTTAATTTTCAGATTATCTTTTGACATTTTTGTGACTTCAGATTGTGTATCATACATGTGACGATCTGCGTGATCATTCGAACTAGGCATGTTGCCTGACGGGACCCATCCATGACCCAGAATTTCTTAGATTGGATTGGACCCACCATGACCATGTCCCCAAAATCTCCCAGTTAGGAGAGAGAAAAAATCCTAATCTTTTTAGTTAGTGGTCTGTGTACATACAACTATCCACGCCTGGTGGCGAGGATCTTTCTAACTTTTAGGGCATGGCCTGTACATGGCGGGCCGCATCAGACCGATGGACTTGATCATTGAATCATTAGTCTCACCTGTAAAAACCAAAATCTGATTCTTTAAAGTCTTCTTCTTCTTTTTTCTGGGCATTTGCAGCAAAGAGCTAAAGAGAAGATTGAAGGTTGCAGTCATGGGGAGGGAGCCTGACAAGATAATGACTTAGGCTAACCATGTATTTGATGCCAATAATGTAAAGCTTTTGATCAATATAAAATATTTTGGGAATGAACCATCTATGATGGGACCCATCAGTTATACAAACAGTGTTTTACAAGGATATTGTACATAAAACATATACAGTAGATAAGACATTCGATGACGATTATCAGCCAAACACAGTGGTTGCAGCACTCATGACTTATGTGAACATGTGGATAGTAACTCGAATGATGTTGAGAGGATTTTTTCCTCCCCTGAGTTATACAAACAGTGTTTTACAAAAACATTGTACACAAAATATATTTCAATCTAAAAATGTATTTTTCTATTTTCTTCAACATTTTCTACTGTTTAAATTAACCCAATTTGCTATTGACCCATACATAAGGCTTGGCTATTGGACCCAACTACCTGGCTGATGACTGACCATTCATTGAGTAGCCACCATGGAGATGCAGTGTTTTTTAATGATGATTACCGTTGCAAAGACAATGAATGCATGTATGGCGTTTGGCAATGGGACTAACTATTGAAAGAAACCTCTATGGATACTGTGATGTTAGTAAGAAATCCACCCCAGCCCGCCCATCCTTTTTGCCAGCTTTAATTAGTACATGAACCCAAACATGAGGAAGTTCCAAAACTCGAGTGCATCACACGACAAGGAAACAATGAGGATTGAACACCCACTGCTGAAACATTTGTAGGGATTGGATTACGTACCGCTGTCACTTCCATCTATGACTATCACCGTTCCATCAATGCCATCCTTCCGTTATTGTCGATTCTTCTTGTCGCTGTCATCATCCTTCTGGCATTAGCACCAAAGAGCTGCTGCCAAGCATCTCGACGTCGTAGCCTTCGTTATCTCTGATCTAGCAACCAGCCCACCACCCCAACTGCTCAGTTCCAATCCCATCACCGCACCACCATTTGAAAAGAGAAGATAAAGAGCCGATAGAATTCATTCTTTTGTGATAGGGGTCCAAGCCCCCCATCAAGCCCACGTAAAAGAAGGGAAAGTGGTCCTCATGTAAAACAAAGATTAATGGCAAAAGACAACTCCGATCTATTCATTCCAGAGAAAAATAAATCCATAACAAATCTCTACCAACTCATAAAAATAGAAGAAAAATAATAATTTAAATAAATTAGTTAGAATTTAAATTTAAATTAATTATTGGATCAGGGCATGGAGATGTAACATTTATGTTTTCTCTTTCGAAGGTTTGTAGGTAAAAACATCTAAGGTGCACCTCACTTTCAACCCTAGCCATCTTTGTCTAACCATCCAATAATAACAAATCCCAACCATCCATCCATGAAACTTGGCCAAAGCCCCATCCATATCTAGCCATCATTCCATCTATCTAACATCACCATTGCCTTAATAGTTGAAACCTTCAACTCTCCTTATCTTCTCTTTTAAGAAAGTCTAGACATATTAGCCTCACCCCAATTCTCTTTAGACCATGGTCGAGCTGTCAATCTCATTGTTGACCAAAAAAAAAAAATCAGCTATCCAACTCGAACTTCAACCCTTCTAACCATTCAAGCAAAAATCACACATCTTTACATCTCCAACTATAAACCGTCTATAATGATCCACTTAAGCATCTATCAACCCAACCTGAAGAAGAAGACATAAATTTGAGTCCATTGAATATTTAAATCTCATTGAAGATCTAATTTATGACATAGATTAATCCGAAGAAAGTGTTGAAATTTTAGATCTTGACCAGACTCTCACCTTCGACAAGGAGCCTGACGAATACACAAACTTCAATGAAGAGCCAGTTTTCAACGACGCTGAGCTTCATGGCAACATTGGAGGACCAATATTTGATGAAGACAGAGATGGAGAAGATAAGACATTTGACTACGATTATCAGCCAAACACAGTGGTTGCAGTACTTATCCACTTGTGTGAACATGTGGAGAGTGACTTGAATGATATTGAGAGGATTTTGTCCCCGCTTTAGCTAGGTTGATGAAATAGCTTAGTAGCCCATTTTTAGATGAGGTAGGAGGATTTCGTCGCGCCGTCTAAACAATTTCCATTGATTTTGACACACATTGGTGCGTTCTATTAGATTCGATTCATTAAAACTCATTGGCACAAACTTCAATGAAGAGCCAGTTTTCAACGACGCTGAGCTTCATGGCGACATTGGAGGACCAATAGTTGATGAAGACAGAGATGGAGAAGATAAGACCTTCGACTGGTATTATCAGCTAAACACAGTGGTTGCAGTACTCATCCACTTGTGTGAACATGTGGATAGTGACTTGAATGATGTTGAGAGGATTTTAGTCCCCCCTTGAGCTAGGTTGATGAAATAGCTTTGTAGCCCATTTTTAGATGAGGTAGGAGGATTTCGTCGCGCATTCGAAACAATTTTCATTGATTTTCACACACATCGGTGCGTTCTAATAGATTCGATTCATTAATACTCATTGGCACAAACTTCAATGAAGAGCCAGTTTTCAACGACACTGAACTTCATGGCAACATTGGAGGACCAATATTTGATGAAGACAGAGATGGAGAAGATAAGACATTTGACTACGATTATCAGCCAAACACAGTGGTTGCAGTACTTATCCACTTGTGTGAACATGTGGATAGTGACTCGAATGATGTTGAGAGGATTTTTGTCCCCCCTTGAGCTAGGTTGATGAAATAGCTTTGTAGCCCATTTTTAAATGAGGTAGGAGGATTTCTTCGCGCCGTCTAAACAATTTCCATTGATTTTCACGCACCGACGGTGCGTTCTATTAGATTCAATTCATTAAAACTCATTGGGAGAATCACTACTGAGCAAAACTCAACGACAAGTTTTCTCCAATCCATGGAATCTGAGGCAGGCAGCATCTAGATCAAGATCATTGTCGCTGTAGATATTTGCATGGCCCATGAGTGGATTATTCATAGTCCCAGAATTGCTAGGAAACACAAGCAAAATACCACATTTGATTAGGGTGGACATCATGTACACTTGTTTATGGGCCACACAGGCCTAACTTCCAATTTATGTTATTTAGTTGTTTACTTATATTTAGGGGTATTTTGATATTTTTACATTCCATTAGTTTGTTTTATTAAGATTTTTAAAAATGGGTTTTAAAAAAATGAGTGGTCTTAATTAATTAGGATAGGCATTTAGCATAAATATCTTCATCCTTTGTAAATTTTAGTTCTTTAATGAATTAATGAATTTTACTCTCTTTAAGAAGATGGAAAAAGAAAAGGTAGATTCCCTTTTTCTTGTTCTTGAGTTTGGGTTGGATCTTCGCTTGAATCACTCGTGGTCGTCCATCCTGGAGAATTCAATCATTCCTTTCTCAATTCTCTTGTCGAATTTGGAGTTCTCAATCACCACAGGCTGTGTTGTGGAGTTAGCGCCGCATTACACACTCATACCATGATGGGCTTGAAATGGGCACACATACCCATACCATCTAGCTATTAGAAATGTAAAACACAATGGAGGACAGAAGAAAATGATAATGAAACGATCATCTAGCTGTTAGAAATGTAAAACACAACAGAGGATAGAAGAAAATGATAACGAAACGATCAGATCTATCTTCAGGATACAATGAACTTTCAATCCGATTTTCAACACGAAAATTTGCACATTTAAATGTTGAACAGATCTCTAGTTTTGACACCGATATGCCTTAAGATGTTCAGAAAAAAAAAAAAAATCAATAAGAGATCAGATTGAAAGTAATTGCACAGAAGATGATATAATCTTAAGGATAAGAGTATCTTCCTCTGGATTATAGTATCTAGGATTTATATCAATTAAAAGGTTATACATTTCTTCTTGAAGAGGTGCTACAGTGCCTCTTCAAAAAATGCATACCCATTCACAACAAATAGTTGCCTTCCATGAAAGGACATGACTCTTTATCCTATGGCAGTTATTTCTGTACTCATTCAAACAGAAGCAATTATCCAACAGGAAAAACTGTATTCACATAAGCGACACATGGCATAGGTGTCACATGTATAATCATGTCACAATTACTCTCAATCAACAACAAAAAAAAGTAATAAAATATTAGGGTACTATGGCCCAAAAAGTTTGAACCGTGTGCCAAAAAGACTAAGGCTCTTTTATCTCCTTAAGCACCGTCCTTGAGGAGATTTGAACCCTAGTTGCATAAGCAAAAACCATTTCTCTTACCGACTAGCTATACACACTATTTATGAAAAGTTTAAACAATTAATATATTTATTTACTTTCTAAAAATAATTTAATTTTTTAAATTTATTTTTATTTAAAAAAATACACAACAATCCCTCACAATTTCAAAATAAAATCAGATTCTAGAACAAATGGCATATCAGTATAAATAGGTGCATAAGTAAAGGTATCTTTTGGACTTGAACCTTTGCTTTAGTGTATACGTATCAAAGTTATACCAAGTACTTAGTGACCCATTAGTCTTGAACTAATGGCCTTATATGACTCACCGGACACATAACACACATCTATTCATATATAACTAGAGATCTAAAAGTTCGCACATTTCTGGCCTTTTGCGTATCCTTATTTCATGAGTATTCTAAAGACGATCTCAATCTCTTCAAAAGCGGGCTCACTTCTCTACTCATATAGGTAGATCTATCAAAGATGATTCTACTTCATCTCAGCAAAGTCTGTTTTTAGATCTATTAAGAGTTAGTATCCAGCCTCTTATGATATGCAGAAACCAAATACTAGAATTTAAGAATGAGACTTAAATTTTCTTTTTTTAGTGTATGTTTCAGTCACATACTTAACTTATTTGTCCCTTTGAACCTAGCTTATGTTTCAAAACATAGGTAGGGTTGCCATCAAGAGTGAAAGTTATATCTTTATGGATCTTAGTCTCATTCATATAGTGGTTCCCCTTATTTGATCTCTTGATAAACCTTTTGTCAAGGGATCTGTTAAGTTCAAGATGAATTTAACATATTCCATTGTGATTACTCCATCTCTGAGCAATCCTTTAACAAAGTTATGCCTTAGACCTACATTTCTAGACTTGCCATTATAAGCATTACTCATAGCACGAAGAGTAGCCTAACTATCACAAAAGATAGATATAGCAAGAGTAGGTTTTAGCCAATACGAAATTTTCATCAATAGGTATATTAGTCATTCACCTTCTTTACAAGCAGCGCCAAGTACAATAAATTCACTTTTCATTATACAGTGAGATATGCACGTTTGTTTCTTAGATGCCCATGATATTGCTCCTCCTCCAAGAGTGAATATCCAGTCACTTGTAGATTTAGATTCTATGCTATCTACATTTCAGCTTGCATCGTTGTACCCTTCAAGCACAGCGAGATATGATTTATAATGCAGTCCATAGTCTATGGTTCCTCTTAGATACTGGTATACTAGTACTTGTCCTGGATTACTGGTATACCTGCTTAGCATTCCTACTATGAATGTTACATCGGGTCTAGTGCAATTCACTGCATACATTAGACTCCCAATAACACTCGCAGATTCTTGTTGTGCTTTACGTCTACCAGTATTTTTAACCAATTTAATACTTTGATCAAATGGGGTTGAAACCGGTTTATTATCATAGTGATTGAACTTCTTTAACACTTTCTCTAGGTAATGAGATTGTGTTAAGGATATTCCATCATTAAGATTATAAATCTTAATACATAATATTACATCGGCTTTACCCATATCCTTCATGTTAAAGTTGGTACTTAGAAACTTTTTAGTTTCTTTCACACAGTCTCATTTGGTCCAAATATTAGCATATCATCTACATATAGGCAGATAATGATTTGACTTTTAATATATGTACATTTATCTACTTGGTTTACTCTAAAACCATTGGATTGTACTACTTGATCAAACTTCTCACGCCATTGCTTAGGAGCTTGCTTAAGCCCATAGAGGGATTTGACCAGTTTACACACTTTCTTCTCTTGCCCAGGTTGAATAAACCCTTCAGGTTGTTCCATATAGACTTTCTCATCTAGATCACTATTTAAGAATGGCGTTTTGACATTCATTTAATGGATTACTAGGTGGTGAATTGCTACAAGAGCAATTAAAGTCCTAATGATAGATATACGACAATAGGAGCATATGTATCGAAAAAATTGATACCTTCCTTTTGTTTAAATCATTTGGCTACCAATCGAGCTTTAAACTTATTTATGGTTCCATCAAGATTGAACTTTCTTTTAAAAATTCACTTACATCCTATAGGCTTTGAACCTAGTGGAAGATCAACTAAACACCAAGTATTATTTGATACTATGGAATCCATTTCATCATCGATGGCTTCCCTCAAAAACTGTACATCAGGAGATGAGAGAGCTTTACTTAGTGTTGATGGATCACTTTCAATACTTAGTGGTAGAGTAATCTTCTTTCTTATTTCATTTTTATCCCCTTATATAAGGAACATATAGAAATCTAGACCAAAAGATGTTTCTTTTCTTGCCCTTTTCGATATCCTTGGTTCATTTCCTTCTGGATGAGTGTTAGATTTATCATGAAAGTTGATATGTTCTTCGTTCATTGGTTCTATTATATTTTCATCAACTTACCTTTTTGAATGATTATTCATATAGTCTTTGTATACTGTATTTTCAAAAAATATAGCATTCCTAGACTCTATAATCATGTTTTTGTTAGCAAAAGTAGATTGTTCCAAAACCAAAAATCTATATACGGGACTATTAATCCCATAACCCACAAAGGCACACCTGATTCCTCTAGGACCTAATTTTACTCTCTTAGAATTAATAATCTTAACTTCTGCTATACTTTGTCATACTTTGTAGTAATGAAGATATGGTTTCTTCTTTTTCCACAATTCATATGGAAAGATATCCAATTTTTTATGTGGGATAGCATTTAAAATACGGTTTGCTGTTAATAATGCATCCCCCCACAAATTCAGTGGTAATACAGAATTTGATATCATATAGTTGATAATCTCAACTAATGTCCTATTTTTACGTTCCGCTAGGCCATTTTGTTGAGGTGTGTAACGTGCCGTAAATTTATGAATTATACCATTTGATTCACAGAATTCATTGAATTCATTAGAAGAGTATTCACCTCCTCTATCACTTCTGAGGGCTTTAATCTTTACATTCAACTAATTTTTCACTTCAGTCTTATAAAATTTAAACTTTTCAAAGGCTTCATCTTTAGATTTTATTAAGTATACATAGGAAAATCTAGTGAAGTCATCGATAAATGTGATAAAATACTTTTTTCCTCCACGAGTTGAGGTATCATTTAAATCACAAATATCAAAATGAATTAACTCCAAGGGTCGTGATTTTCTTATGCCAGTCCCAAATGGTTTTCTGGTTATTTTATAATGGGCACACATATCACATTCCTCTTCTTGTTGTATTTTATATTTTGGTACAAGTCCTAAGATCATTATTCTTTTCATTGAATAATAATTAACATGACCCAGTCTAGCATGTCATAAAGATACAGAATCCACTATATAAATGGAAACATCATTATTATTATTAATATTCAATTTAATCATACCATTACCTGAATATCCTTTGCCTACAAACATACCGTTCTTGGTGATAACCAACTTATCAGACTGAATCACTATTTTGAATCTTCTCTTATTAAGAAAATTGCCTAACACTAGATTTTTAGATATGTCAGGTATATGTAATACATTTGTTAGTGTCAATCTTTTACCCGATGTAAACTGAAGCTCCACTGTTCATTTCCCAACAACATTCGCTCGAATATTATTACCCAACTTCACTTCTTGTCCATTTAAAATAACTTCATAGGTCTTGAAGATGTTTCGGTCCTTTGATATGTGAATAGTTGCACCAGTATCCAGCCACCATCCATCATTGGATATTATTGTGTTAGCTTCAGTAACAATTGCTACAAGTTGGTCTTCTGCCTTGTTAGCCTGAGCTTTCAGTTGCTTCTTTCTGTGTCGACATTCTTTTATGTAGTGTTCTGGCTTATTGCAAAAGTGACACTTGCCTTTTTTCTTTCCATTTTTCTTGAACTCTGCATCTTTCTTTGGGGGAATAGATTTAGACTTCTAAAATTTTGGCTTGTCATCTTCTACTATATTTGCTTTGGAATGATTTTTCGGAGCATTTTCTTTCTTGTCTCTGTTTCTAGACTCTTCTTCTATAAGAAAATATCGTTGAAACCCTTTAAGAGTGTACTTTCTCTTATCATGTTTCAATTTCTTTTTATAATCAAACCATGATGAAAGTAATTTTGCAATTACTACACCGACCAGGAATTCTTCAGGAAGATCTATACCACCAATCTTCAATTCATCAACCAAGTTATGTAATTCGATCACTTGGGAGAGAATTGGCTAATTATTTTTAAACTTAAAGTTGACATAATTGTCGATCAGAAATTTCTGAGTACTGATCTTTTCAGTTTTATATTTTTGATCTAATTTCATCCACAAATCTTTAGCAGAGGATATTTTACGATACAAATTATAGATAGAATTAGAGAGGGCGTTAGGATATGACCTTTGCATAGAAAATCGTCTTTCTTCATTTTCTTGCATTTTGCCTTCACTTAATATGAGTCATCTTTTTTTAGCTCAAGAAGAGAAGACAAATCTTCATTTAGAATGTAGGATAACTTGAGAGTAGTCAAAAAGAAAAGCATCTTCTGTCGCCATGTTGAGAAGAATTGACCATCGAAACAATCCAGCCATACAAAGTCTTGGTTCATAACTTGAATGGAATGAATTGTCTCCATCGTGAAAAGATAAAAATCTATCTTGAATGTTAGAAATGTAAAACACAACGAATGATAGAAGGAAACGATAACGAAACGATCAGATCTATCGGGTTCAAGGCTCAACTTGAATAGTCAATTTCTCAAGACAGATTTGCTGCCATTTTTCTGGAAGTTCCTATAAGTGCAAACGAAGGAAATCTGCAAATTGTTTTCAAGATACAATGAACTCTCAATCCGATTTTCAACACGAAAATTTGCACATTTAAGTGTTGAACAGATCTCTAGTTTTAACACCAACATGCCTTGAGACGTTCAGAAAAAAAAGTAAAAATCCAGCAATAAATCAGATTGAGAGTAATTGCACAGAAGATGATATAATCTTAAGGATAAGAGTATCTTCTTCTTGATTATAGTTCCAGGATTTATATCGATTGAAAGGTTATGGATTTCTTCCTAAAGAGGTGCTACAATGCCTCTTTAAGAAATTCATACCCATTCACAGCGAATAATTGCCTCCCATGAAAGGACATAACTCTATCCTATGGCAGTTATTTCTGTACCCATTCAGATAGAAGCAATTATCCAACAAAAAAAAAACTGTATCCACATAAGCGACACATGGCATAGGTGCCACATATACAATCATGTCACAATCACTCTCAATCAATAATAATAATAAAGTAATAAAACATCAGGGTACTATGGCCCAAAAAGTTTGAACCGTGTGCCAAAAATACTAAGGCTCTTTTACCTCCTTGCGACGATACGCACGTGCAAAGTACTAAATGCGCCTAATAAAGCGACCAAGCAGCCCTACACCGTCCTCGAGGAGATTTAAACTCTAGTTGCATAAACAAAAACCCTTTCTCTTACCGACTGGCTATACACACTATTTATGGAAAGTTTAAATAATTAATATATTTATTTACTTTCTAAAATAACTTTTATTTTTAAATTTTATTTTTATTTTAAAAAACACAACACTAGCATGTTGAGATGCCCATTAGTAGAGCTGTACACAAGTCAAACCAGGTCGAGCTTGACCCAACTCAAACTCAGCTTGGCTCAGTTAACAGCTCGAGCCAAGTTCGAGCCAAACTTGAGCTCGATCTTTCCTACGAGTTGAGTTCGAGTTTAAGTTTTAAGATTTTTAATATATATATAATTTATTTAAATATAAAAATATATAGATAATATTTATATTAAGTGAACCCGATCCAAGTCGAATCAATTTGAACCGAGTCAAGTTCCAAGCTAAGTTGAGTCGAGTTCAATCTAGCTCGAACTTGGCTCGGAATTTTTTCGAGCTCAAAAAATTAACTCAACTCGGCTCGAACCCAGTTTCAAGCCGAATCAAGCTTTTTCGAGCTAAGTTGAGTTATTCGAGCTAACTCGGTTCGTGTACTTCTCTACCAATTAGGGTATTGGGTACCCCTTTGTGATTTGAGATTTACAAAAACACTGAAGCACATACACCACTAACTTAAAAAGATTAAATTTTATAACAAAATAAAACAATGGATTTTCTTTATATATATTTCCATATATATATGGAAATTTACAAAAAAAAGAAAGAAAACTACCTAATTATTATAAGATTTACATTCGGGTACCCTTTTTTAGAAAAGTATTCAATAAGTCATCTCAATGATTATCATTAGCATAAAAAAAAGAAAGAAAACTACCTAATTATTATACGATTTACATTCGGGTGCCCTTTTTTCGAAAAGTATTCAATAAGTCATCTCAGTGATTATCATTAGCATACCTTCCTTTACATTTCTTATCTTTGATTGGGGTTGGTCAATGCGAGCAAAGGGGTCGGCAGTTCAAGTGGGCCCCACCATTATGTCTGTGCAATCCACCCCAACCAGCTAATGTATCACATGTGGACCACATAATTGGAAACAATGAATAGGGCGACACTCACCCTCTAAAGTATTTCCGTTGGTGTGGTCCGCATGAATCATGGATGGGCCTGGTTTTTGGGCCCCGAGCCTAAATTTTGGTGTGGCATTTAATGGTTGGAGTGGATTTCATATAATCATCACAGTGGGCCCTGTAAAAATTATGGGTGGACATCTCTCTCCAAGTGTCCTTTGGTGTGGCCACCTAATCAGAAATCAGCCTGATTTTTGGGCCCTGGAATTGACACAGGATACATATCTTATGGTTGGAGTGTATTTCACATACACGTCGTGGTGGACCCCATCAAAAATTATGGGCAGCAGCCCTCTCCCCATTACTCTAATAAAAACAGAAAATTCCATTGATATATTTAAAAATTGAGTTTCATGGGACACCCACCCAAGCTTTTTTTAAGGGCTCATCATGATGCATATGTGAGATCCACTCCGACCATTAGATGCATAATCCTACAATAGGCCCAGGTCCCAAAAATCAGGTTGACCAGTAATTCGAATGGGCCACACCAAATGAAACAATGGGGAAAGATGACATCTGCCCTTGAATTTTACAAGCTTACCTTGATGATTATATGAAATACACTCCAACCATTAGACGCCACACCAAAATTTAAATGGGGCTCAAACATCAAGCTCATCCGTGATTCAAGTGGCCCACACCAAGGGAAACAGTTTGAAAGGTGAGCATTTCCATGTATATTGTTTACAATAATGTGATCAATCCCCCTTGATCAAGAAGGGAGCTAAGTTTTGAGCCCACAGGGTGACACACCTGTGATCGGGGTGGTTTTCACGTAAACATCAAGGTAAGGCCAACCTGAGCTGCCAACCAGCATGGCCGACTCGAGCCACTATTAAGAAATCTAACCGAAGGTATTCTTACAATAATTACTTAGATTAATGAGGTCGCTTATTGAAAAGCTTTTTGGGTAAAAAAAAATGTTTCGAGAATGTACATACTATAATAAGTAGGCAGATTTTGTAAAATTCACTAAAATATAACATGATAGCATGTTACTTTGAATTAAAAATAAATTAATTAATTAACTAAAAACAACTCTTTTTCATGTTGCATGTCCGCAATTAATTATCTCCTCTGCATTCAACGAAAGTGTGTATACATTGAACTTTTAATACATCTTTGAAAGCCTCTTCATTCCTAATTGTGAGATACTAAGATATCTTTTAAAACAAAAATTATCTTCATACTCATGAAACCCTGCCCACCATGTCAAGGCATAGAATTCATAGACATACAAACCCACATGTGAAGGATGATTCACAATTAAAGAAACCCTGCCCATGATTTTCCTTGTACTACTTAAACACATTTTCCACCTTGCCAAGCCAATTGATGAAGTTGTCAACATGCAAAATGATTGTAAAGTTCCGAACTTCCACGTTAATTCCCGACACTTTCACATTCAAACAATCAAAAAATACCATCATTTGTGCCTTTACCAACCAAGGTCGCCCATTGTTGGTTGAGACCTCAATGAGGACCTTTCCTCACGTATCCTCATGCTCCAACTTCAGCCTTCAGTTTCCCTTCACACTATAGCTCTCTCACTTTAGAGATCATCTACCATATCTGCATGAATTGATTTACCGACTTGTGACTGTGTAGATCAATTGGGTTACTTGTGTTTTCTCTTATTGTATTACCCCCCTTCGAAGTGTTGTTGGGAGATGATGTAGAGTCGAAACCCATCAAGGATCACCATCTCCAACACCAAATGATGCAATCCAATTATCAAATCATTGAAATTTTGATGCCCATGTGGCAAGAATGGACAAAAGAAGACATCCACGAGAACATTGGAATACAGAAGGATAAACAAGTTTGTTGGAACTTCTTCACTTCTTAGAAATAGTTGGATAAAACCTGCAAACAAAAAATAATAATAATAATAAACACTTAGTAGGGCCTTTCACCACCTACAACAACCCCTTTCATAGATCTTAAAAGGCAATACCCTAAATCCCTATTGAATCTTTGATTAAGATTTTCCAACTATTTAGATTGAATTCAAAGCATTCTAACCTATATAAAATAGCAACTCTGCCTCCAAATATTTTGCCAACTTGTAAAGCCTTAAAAGGCAATACCCTAAATACTTTGTAGGGCCTTTTACCTCCTACAACAACCCCCTTCATGGATCTTAAAAGGCAATATCCTAAATCCCTATTGAATCTTTGATTAAGATTTTCCAACTATTTAGATTGATTTCAAAGCATTCTAACCTATATAAAATAGCAACTCCACCTACAAATATTTGGCCTACTTGTAAAGCCTTAAAAGGCAATACCCTAAACACTTCGTAAGGCCTTTTACCTCCTACAACAACCCCTTTCATGGTTCTTAAAAGGCAATATCCTAAATCCCTATTGAATCTTTGATTAAGATTTTCCAACTATTTAGATTGATTTCAAAGCATTCTAACCTATATAAAATAGCAACTCCACCTACAAATATTTGGCCTACTTGTAAAGCCTTAAAAGGCAATACCCTAAACACTTTGTAGGGCCTTTTACCTCCTACAACAACCCCTTTCATGGATCTTAAAAGGCAATATCCTAAATCCCTATTGAATCTTTGATTAAGATTTTCCAACTATTTAGATTGATTTCAAAGCATTCTAACCTATATAAAATAGCAACTCCACCTACAAATATTTGGCCTACTTGTAAAGCCTTAAAAGGCAATACCCTAAACACTTTGTAAGGCCTTTTACCTCCTACAACAACCCCTTTCATGGATCTTAAAAGGCAATATCCTAAATCCCTATTGAATCTTTGATTAAGATTTTCCAACTATTTAGATTGATTTCAAAGCATTCTAGCCCATATAAAATAGCAACTCCACCTACAAATATTTGGCCTACTTGTAAAGCCTTAAAAAGCAATACCCTAAACACTTTGTAGGGCCTTGTACCTCCTACAATAACCCCTTTCATGGATCTTAAAAGGCAATATCCTAAATCCCTATTGAATCTTTGATTAAGATTTTCCAACTATTTGGATTGATTTCAAAGCATTCTAACCTATATAAAATAGCAACTCCACCTACAAATATTTGGCCTACTTGTAAAGACCTAATCTTAGTAAAAGTAAATCTAGAAAATCATCCTCAAAATCTTTAGAAAATCTTCAAAATCAACAATCATATCTTCAAACCAGCACCCTTATCTTTCAACAATAGTAAATGTAGCATCTGAAATTTAACCCCAAAAACTAGCAGCAACTACTCAAACTGCACATGTAGGGCGATTCAAAGTATGCAAGGGTTTTAACCAAAAAAAGTCCCATGGTGGGCATTGACCCTACATCACTAGCCATATGGAATATTTGTCTTCTTCTAGGCCAGAGGTGAATAACTGCACCAATTAAAGGGTTGAAATTCTTCCAGCCTGAGGGGAGGGGTTTTTGGTGGATGGGTGGCTGCACTTGCATGATGAAGTGAACGGGTAAAAGAATCTACTAGTTATCCAAACAAAATGTATGCATGGCCCACTCACTGACTAGAGTGACAATTGACACGTAAACCGAGCTAGTTCGGTTAGCTTGCTAGACTCAACTCGAAAAAGCTCGATTCGACTTGGTTCAAAGCTGAGTGCGAGCCGAGTCGAGCTGATTTTTTGAGCTCGAAAATGAGTTCGAGCTGAGTTCGAGCTGGCCCCAGCTCGACTCGACTCGGATCGAACCCAACTCAAATCGAACTTGGATTGAACCAGTTCGGTGACTCGGTTACTTTGATATTGATGTTGCTCACCAAGTGTTTGATGAAATGACTCAAAGAAGTGTGGCTAGTGGCAAGGAAGGTTTGTATATGAAACCAACACCCTTTTTTCTTGATTTTTATGTTGCTTAGAAGGTGTTTGATAAAAATACCTGTAAAACCATTGCTGCTATCTCAAATACAATGAGATTTTGAAGGTGCAATCCAGGTGTGTGTGAAAATGCTGCAATGGCAAATCGGCTCGAACTGGCCCGAGCTGCTGAGCGAACCGAACCGAGCTGGCCAGTCAGGCTCGAGGACCAAGCCGAGCCAAGTTCGAGCTGAGGTGGCCGAGCCGAGTCAAGCTGAGACCAGCTCAACTCCGTTTGACTCGATACACACCCCTATCGACATGGCATCTACCAAGTGAGGAGCGCCTAATTAATGGATTGGATGATGGATACACATGCTGCAGTACTCTATGATAGGAATGATATGACACCCAAGCTGTAATTTTGCACAGCAGACGCAAGTTCTGGATTGTGACAAGTGGGACCCATCTATGTGTTTTCCTAGTCCTCCAAATTGTAGAGGCCCACTGTGGTGGACGTTACTCCACAAATCACCTTGAAAGATAAAACACAACCCTTTGATTTGTGGACTACAATAGACAGTTAGGAATATAAATACAAAAAAGGCCCCCATTCAACTGAAGAAAGTCCCAAGACTGGTAGACAGATCTTCTAATAAGGGAGAGTTTTTGTGCAGTGTCTGATTTCTGAGTGCATTGCTTTTCTCAATTGAATGAATTGCTGCAAACGCATCCATTCTTCAAACTAGCATCAAATGACTTCAACTCATTGAAAACCAGGTTTTCTCTAAATTAAATATGAACCGCATGCAAATAAAAAATAATAACAAAAGTGCTGTGCATTTCTCATCAATGAGATGCATAAATATACAAATGTTACTAAAACCCACACTCCTGCAATAGGCAGTTCATGTAGAAGCCACCACAGGTTCCAGCATGGTACATGAATAT
Organism: Magnolia sinica; assembly: GCF_029962835.1. NCBI lineage: Eukaryota > Viridiplantae > Streptophyta > Magnoliopsida > Magnoliales > Magnoliaceae > Magnolia > Magnolia sinica. Next base: position 70,424,435 of record NC_080581.1, read on the forward strand.
GAGATCCAATCCATCCATTAGAGTCCTGCTATGTAGATGCCCTAGTCCAAGTATCTGGTCATTCCACAAATCAGGTGGGCCTCAGCTAGTGATACATTTACCTGTCTGCCTGTTTCTCACACCATGGGCCAGCTTATGACCAGCTTGATTCCGTGGAGAGAATATCTACACGGTCGGACCTGTTCGGATATCGAACCTATCTGCCTTGCTGCCACATGTGGTGGCATGTAGATGATATTCCATGCATACGTGTGAGCAGAGCAAAGCTCAAAAATATACATGGAGATTGAAGATTGATTTATATATTTTAGTGAGTTGCACAAAAATGTCATGTTAATCTGTGCATCAATCACTTGATTTCCTTCAAAGGATAGGAAAGGATCTCATTCAATTGGGTTTTGTTTTCACTGGTTAGGAGGGAGGACATCGCCCCTTAGCACCTTCCAAGGCCCCCAGTAGAACTTCGGTTTCATTAGAGGCACTGCTTCTCCCGGGTGATCTTCCCAGTACTTCTCCTGCTTGACATCACAAGGCGGCGCTTTTAGTTAACGAGAACTTCACTGATAAAAATGTAAATGTTCTTGTTTAAACATGCCATGATTCCCAATGTGTTGCAGCCACCAATCACTGAAATGAGTAATACTCCATAATTCATGAAACAGATCAAAAAACAAAGGATGATAATGAATGGCAGTGAAATGGATTTGTGATCTTATAGCAAATGCAATAGTCAATTGAGGCAAAACAGCAGCTGAAGATAAACAGAGCCATTATCATCATCAACATCATCATGCAGAGCACTAAAAGGGATTTGTAATTTTAAATTAAATGCAATAGAATATTCAGACAAAACACCACCACCACCATCATTGTTTTCATCGTCATCACCACTCTCATCATTCTCATCATCATGTCGTCGTCATCATTATTATTGAATCATCATCACCGCCGCTGTCATCATCATCGTTGTTGAGGCTTTAATTGTGAGATTCATAATATGATGTGATAGAAAAATGTTGGTCGTCATCATTATTGAGGTTTTAATTGTGAAGTTCTTGATATGATGTGATAGAAAAATGCCAGTTCAATCAGAAGGGGGGAAAAGGATATTCATGATCTTCTCTTTTTTTTGGCAAAAGGTAGGAGCAGAATTCATAATGACTTGCTGCTTCTTTTTCCGCCATTTTTTCTACTTAATTATTTCCCATCCTTCCATCCTCCAACATGGAGTAGTCTAGCCTAGTTGCAACTTTAAGTGTATCCAAATGGGTGAGTTGATTATCAAGAGTATAGGAACTTCAAATGGAAAGCATCAAGAGAAATAAAGACATGCTTGAATCCAGGGCAACCTTAACCTTATAAAGCTGCTCTGTTAGTGCAGATCCAATAACCCCAGTATAGAATGCAGCTATATATACTGAAACGAGTGGCTTGAAAGATTTTGGACGGCGATAGGGCTCAATCATATCCCAAAGGAAAGTTTTCTCCCACTTAGAGTACAAGCGATCTGCGTACATTCTCCATAGTGTGCTCGTCATTTCTATGACATAAAACATGTTTGATGTTTCAGAAACTGTTGAAATGAATTAACAATAACTCGCATATATGTGAAATGCATGGGAAAGAATCCAACTTTTTGTCTCTCACTAAGTTCAATAATAAGAAAACATGTTCATGAACATAGTATTCTAATCAAATTAATATATAGGGCCTGTTTGAATTTGGGCAAAGTTGAGTCGCATGGCAATCTATGGCATGCTGTCAAGTTTAGATGGTCATGGACATGCTGTTGTTAACTAGTTATTTTGTCTCTGGTTTGTCAAACACCCGGGAACAAGGACAGGTAGATTGTAGCAAATGTGAGGAACTTAAAGATTGGTTGGTAGCACATTTACACGTGCATCTGCATATTTGACACGTTTGCCATATTTTTTTAGTAATTGATGCGGCACATATGCACATGTGGGATGCTTGAACTTTGAGGTCGCAAACGTAGCACATTGGAGCATCTCACACATGTGCACGGATAAGCGTGATCTTCATGTGCACCAAAATCGTAAAGAGTCATCGACAAGTAGTACCCCCTCTCCACCAAAGACACCTAATCCAAGGTCTAAGAGTCACAACCAGGACTACTTGTTCAAAAGTGGATTGGTTCCCATGCACAAGAGGATTGACAAACCATGGATGTGTACAGTTGCTCTGTTGCGACACCTTTGCCCAAATCCAAACAGCCCCATAGTTTGAAAACATCACCCGCTACAAAGAAAAGTTCTCGATAGTTTCCTTCAAGAAGTAAATATAATTGAATCATACAGTGGTCAAACTAGAAAGTGGATTGAAGTCAACAAGATGTTAACAAAAAAATATATATATAACTAGTATCCAGTTTAGGAGAACAATATAGATATACGCAACAATGCATTTGGAATTCCTCTAGAGGTGGGGCCGGATGAGTTTCTTTCCATCCAAATTGTTATTTGGTTCTAGGTGAAAGGGAGTAAACATTGATTTTTGGAGCAGAAAGATTGTAAGACGTAATGGTCTTATTAATGCCATAAAAAAATTCGAAGGTGAAGCTCAAGTAATGATTTCTAGCAATTAGTAGCAGGCAAGGAAGATAACAGCAACGTTATTTATTGGTACATTGGTTTGTTGTATGGAGTCTTGCATATAGTCCTGAACTGCCTAAAAAACTCTATGGGAAAATTCTAACCAAATTTGTGAATTCTAAATAGGATGTAGAGGAGAAATCGAACAACAATGCACTTTCAACGGGAAAAAGGACAGATTGATGGCTAGGATCTTCTAGTCGGGGATCTTTGGTGCACAATCCATCCATGGCAGGCCCAACAGACTGATGGTCTCGATACTGAACCATGGGCTCCACCTATCCAACTAAAAACCAATTTACTGACTTCCTTGTACTTGAAACATTTCAAGGTTAAAGGAAACTATGACGCTCATTTTTCGATAAATCCACAGGAACATGTTTAAAAATACATTGTAACCTCAGAAAGTTTCTGACTTGCCAAGATCCAAGCTTCAATTGCCAACAGGCCAGGCAGAATAACGAAATTGTAAGGGCACTAACTTGCAGCATTGGATACAAGTCACACCCCAATCTGTTTTTCTGGATCAGGAAGAGGCATTCATTGCCAATTCCCAACAAGTGGTAGGTCAGACAGTGAATCTAGGTCATCCATCCAGTGAGTCCTTCCTATGGTTGGCCCTTGGTTGAAAATAACACTGGACCAACAATCCTAGCCACCAGTTTATTACGGTGAATTCATTTTCACTCTGATTGCCTTTAGAAAGTCACACTCCATGGATAGTTCTGTCCATAGAAAGGGTTGTCCGTTCAATGCAATTTTCAACCATGGGCACTCAAATGCTCACGAATCCACAGGAAGGTTTGCATGATGTTTACAAAAACAAAGAAAATTGCTATCACGTAGCTTGCGCCATAGAAGTTCTATGCAACGTCTTCCTGATGGTACACATGGGAAACATGTATGGTGATCAGAGTCGCTGATCTGCTGTGCCACCACAAGGAAACGCCTTGTTCCAAAAAGCAAAGGCATTGGACTTTGATAGCTAGCCATATAATCAATGGCTTGGAAAAGGAACAGTTAAAGCAACAGTCCACATTCAACAAATGTAACTAACAACAACTGCACAACCACAGTTGTCAGATCAATCTGATTTTTGGTCTATGGCAAATCCATGCAGTAGCCCACCAGATCACCAGTCAACACAAATGTTCGGCGCATTTACAGTGAAAGGAGCTGCATAGAAGTTAAAAGACACTCTACATAATTGGTCGTAGCATTTCTCTAACTTAAACACCAATGTTTAACCTTACAAAGTTTCTTAGTTGCTAAGGTCTGAATACCAATTTCAACAAATGGCAGCTCCAAACCAAAATTAAAAAATGCAGGTTCAAATGAAAATCCAAGGATTGTGAGTAGAGGACATGGTGCATATTTCTTGTAGCTATTTTATCAAACAGTTTCCCTGCACATTTGCCTGTTGTCCCAGCCTGTACTCCATACAGTTGGGCCAAATGAAAATCCAAGGGCTATGAGTAGAGCACACAGTGCATATTTCTTATTGCTATTCTATCAAACAGTTGCCCTGCATGTTGAACATATGCAGTACATGGCCAAACCAGGGGCCTTTCATCCCAGCCTGTACTCCAGACAGTTGGGAGCCCACCTTCCAGTAATCCTAACTATTCATCTGCCAGGGCCTACCTTCCAGCAATCGGGACCATTCATCTAGCAGGGCCCACCACAAAGGACCCTCCCCACCGCTAGTCATTCAATCCTTGCCACCACCCACCAGTTGTATGGATTAGATTGTTCAGCATAGAGGAATTTTCGGTCCATCGCCCAACCTCAAGATGAACGTTCTAGATATAAATGAAGGATAGACGCAGGCACCCAACTCTAAGTAATACCAACCCAAACATAACAAAAAAGGGAAATTCAGGCTGCAAACAATGCATATTTCTTTCAGTCATTTCATCAAACACTCGATGTCAGAAGGATCATACCTTCCAAATTTCTATTCTATATATAAAAAGCGCTTTCGTGGTTGGAATTCAAATAAAAAGGACCTTCCTTCCAATTCCCTGCTGGAGATATTCTAACAGCCCGTTTGGCACCGAGGATTTGAATGTATTTCGGAGGATTTGAAATGCGCAAGCCTACTTTTTACGTTTGGCAGCAAAACCTATGGCATGGGTTTGGATTCCAAATAGCAAAAAACTGAGGATTTGAAATCCCAGCTTTAAGCTGTGATTTGAGAGGAATCGTCTCCAACGGTTATATTGCCGACCAATGGAGAATTTTTGAAAGGTGTACGAGAATCACAGCTTGCTCGCTCGACCTCTCTTTCTCTGTACGTAGGACCGGAGGTGGCAACAGGTAGGGTTTTGAAAAGGGCATCAACAGCGTAGGTGGGCCCCACCATGATTTTTATGTGATCCACTCCAATCACTAGGTGACTCACCCCATGTTAGGCTTAGGACCTAAAAAGCAGCCACATTTGTGATTTACGTGGACCACACAACTAGAAACAGTGTACATGAGCAACACGAACCCTCCAAAATGTTTTCCTAGAGTGGCCTATCTCAATCACGGATGGGCCTGATTTTTTGCACCAGGCCTAAGTTTTTGTGTGGTATCCAAAGGTTGCATTAGATTTCATATAATCTGTATTACCATGGTTGCATTAGATTTCATATAAAAATGGAGGGCAGACGTTTCTCTCCAAACTGTTTCTTTGGTGTGGCCCACCTCAATCATGAATGGGTCTAGTTTTTGGACCTGGTGCTACATTTTTCTGTGGCATGTAATGGTTGGAGTGGATTTTGTATGATTATCACTGTGGGCCTTGTAGAAATCAAGGCTGGACATTTCTCTCTCAATTGTTTTCTTTTGTGATCCACTTGAATCACAAGTCAACCGAATTTTTAGCCCTAGACAATACATTGGATTTCCCATCTGATGGTGGGAGTGGATTTCACATACACATCATTGCGGCCCAAATTCAACGATGTGGCAAGAAGGTTGGTACATTTTATTTTCATTTTATTGTTAGGCTGTGAGTTCACTGTATTGTAAAGCAGTTAACATGAGCATCGACTTGGACCGAGTTAGGGCTGACCCAACTCGATCCGGTTTTGAAATAGACCTCACCTAAACTTGACCGGACTCGATATCGGGTCCAGCATGTTATTTCTTAATTGCGGAATTGCCGAAGGACCTCGTTGTGTGTTGGATATGGAGATCAAAGGAGGGAGATAGCTTACCTGTCTGAGACGCCGTTACGGTAGAATCAGAATATTGGCATCTCCCCTTTCTTTACACCCTTTAGACAGGATTGGATTGAGAGTTCTTTTTTATGGTGTTGGATTGGGGACCAACCTATTCTTATAGTTATAAGAGGCGGAGGAGCTTGAAACCCATCAAAACTCTTCTCCCTGAAAGGCTCCACACAAAACTGGGAATCCCAGTTCCCTTATAATACTGTGTGCGTATCACAGTAGCAGCACCCCACCCCTTACACGAATTCCGAATGTATCACAACTTAGTGGGGCGCGCTGGTGCACCCGATCACATTATCCAACCTATAGGATAATCCAGACCGTTGATCAATAAGGCCCACTATATAGAATTCTTACACAACATGCTTGACCCAATCTGAGTCCGGGTCTGGTCAGAACTAATCTAGATCGAGTCTAACCCAGTCACAAGTACCGAGTCAGGTCGAGTCACAACCGAATCAAGTCAAGTGCAACAAGTATCCATGGGCTGAAATCACAACTCAAAACCTAGGTGCACTTGCCAGAATTGTATCCTCTCCATCAGCTACACAGCATCTCATATCTGAAACGTCAAATTTGAGTATTTTTTTTATATGTATGAGTTGGGTTTCGGATCGGGTTGAGTTTCGGATCAAACCGAGTCAATACCGAGTTGGATTTCAGGTCGATTCAAGTCGAGTTACTGGGTGACCCAAACTCAACTCGGTTTGAGTTTGGATTGAACGAAGTATACTCAATTCGGATCAACTCACCCACTCGGTTCGGAATGAGTCAGGTCTAAACAAGTCGGACGAATCCAATAGTCCATGCCCTGCTCTAGTTAACATGTTGTCTCCTATCTTATTGAATCCAAAAGAGGTCAGTAGCACAGGTGGGCCACTGTGATGTTTATCTGAAATCTACTCTGACCACCATATACTTCACCCCATGATAGGGTTAGGATCCAAAAATCAGCCCCATTTGTGATTTAGGTGGACTACATTATCGGAAACAGAGTACAAGGCCAATGGAGACACTCCAAACTTTTTTCTTTCCTGTGTTAATAACTAATAGGCTTGACTTTTAGGATTCAAGTCTAAATGTTTGTGTAGCATCTAATTATTAAAGTGGATTTCATGTAACAATCAAGTGGGCCTTAAAAAAATCAAGGGTGGAAGTTCCTCTCCCAACTGTTTCCTAAGTTCTCCCAAGAGCATGTGTGATAGATATAAATGGAGACTTATTTGGTACTCTGGAAGAGTATGACAGTTGATAAGCAGGCATCATAAATTGTACAAGTGTCATGTGTTAACTCAAATTAAACCGACTAAAATTGAGAACCTACGGTTAGTGAGTCACGGTCCCAAAGTCAAATTGTTTGTACAATATTTTATCTTTTATTCTCGGACATTTATTTGTTGAAACGGGAAATTGGCATGTTTTTCATTTGTAATCATCCAATAAAATATCCACCAATCTAATGGTCATATAATCAAATAGGCCTGAATTGTGACTAACCGTCTATCTAAAATGGGACCATAATTGGATAGTTTAATTTGAAATACTTGTGTTTACACCCATTTTTGACACCCTGATATGGGCGAATCAAAGGTTGTCGTGTGTTGACACCACATGACTGCAATTGGTGCAAGATATACTCTCACCCAAGAATATCTTTGTTCACATTTCCTTCAGGGATACGCATTTTATTGTAAATGTGAAGGAACGAGCCATTGTGCTTGCCTTTAGGAGAATGAGTCACACGCCACGTGGCCACATTTATCGTGCCCATTAATGAGGCAATGTGCCCACCACGTTTATAAGAGACTCATCGAGATGAGAGATCTATTACAAATTTGGCAATGATATTCTCGGTGAGGTCGTCTCTCGTATTCCTTCCGAAATGGGAGATCTCCTCAAAGACATTCGGAGCAACTGTAGCATGTAAAAAGATTATGAAGATCCGAAGGTCGGACCGATGTCCAAGAGAACCCAACAACGGATTGAATTCAAGTTAGGAGAAACAAATACATCAGCCCTATTAGGCCATTCACTCCAAATACTAGTCGAAATCAAGAGAATGAGAGAGCCAGATCCAAAATCTAGTCGGAATCAAGATAACGGGTGAACTAGATCCAAAATGTAGTTTGGCCAACCTCTAATGGATGGTCTAGGACAACTTGATGTGACGGATCTTATCCGTTTTATCCATATGATCGACAAATGGTGATTAAGACAAGCGCATTTCTCAATCGGGTTCCACCGAGGTAGCAAATGGGGCACCCGCACAGGATGGCGAAGAGCGAAATGATCAAAAAAGAGCTCCAGTATGAAAATCTTCATTGGTGTATGAACCAATTGTATAACACCAATGAAAAATACCAGAATAAGCAATATTGACTAGACCAGGAGCACCTCTTTGGGTACTTCTACAGCTAGTTGATCAATGCGAGGCGAGCATGAGCAATAGCTTTTACATAGTTAGGATCACCCACACCTCGAAACCGCCTTGCCAAGCCACATGGGACTAATGACCAAAAGATCCATGGACAACCATGGGTCGGAGGGCGGCAGGGGAAGGAGGGGGACACTGGGTGGGATCTTTCAGCAGTTAATTCCCCATACAGATAGAGGTGCCTATGAAAAAGATACTCTGAAGGCTTTGGGATTGAGGTCTCATTAGCCGAAGAAGACCCTGTCTAATCCACATGGCCTGCTTGACGAACATCAGTGATGGAGACGGATAAGTGACCTCGATTTCTTAAAGGGGTCTCTTCTGGATCAGCCCATGGGGTTCCCAAAATCTGATCCGGTGACCCAAATCCACCAAAAAAAAAAAAACACACACACACACACTTTGATGGTCTCAGGCTTAGTCTCTGCTCTAGTGGACCACAAACACCTTGCGACGAATCAGCCATGAGCGGAAGATCTGAGAAGATAAGGAATCCAAATCTAGTTGGATTCCTTTTTCCCAATCCAAGTCACTAGTTCTTTAGCAATCAAATGGATTCCTATATCTACAACAATGATGTGAGCACTAAGGATCCATAAGCAACAAGGAAACCCTAACGAGGGTTTCAGTACCTCGACAATCTATAAAAGGAGACATCGAAAAAGAGCTCAAGGCCCTACGCCAAACACAACAACTTATCTTTTATTTACCTTTCCTTTATTTTTCTGGCATAGCTTAGCTTAGCTATTAGCTACTACCTATCGGCTCCCGTCACAATATCTTTCGACTAGAGATAGTCTTGATAGAACTTGGATAATGTGATCGGGTGCACCAACGGACCCCACTAAGCTGTGATACATCCAGAATTCATGTAAGTGTTGGTGTGCTACTACTTTGATACGCACGCAGTGTCTTGATAGAACTGGGATTACCAATCCGTGTGGAGCCTTTCAGGGAGAGAAATTTTGATGGGTTTCAAACTCCACTACCCCTGCATTATAAATCAGGGCTGGGTTCTGAATCCAACACCACCGACAGAAGTTACAGCCCCATCGCAGCTTCTCTAAAGAGTGTAAGGAGAGGAAGATCTTGGCAATCCGATTTCACAGCAATGGCGACACAACAAGGTACACCCTATAGTTCTTCAGATCTCCATATCCGATGCACAGCACGGTCTGTTCAATTCCACATATAGTCTTACAGTTGGTATCAGAGACACTGTGCATCAGGTATGGAAGATCAATCTAGCAACCAGGGATTCCAAATTCCCAATTTCAGATATCAGGAATTTTGATTTCCATAATTAGGGATTTCTTTCAAATCCCTAAATTCCAGAAATTAGGGATTTTAATCCCCAAATACAGCAATTAGGGATTTCAAATTCCCATATCAGGCAAACTAGGGATTTCGGATTGGAATCCCAAATCCAGAAACAATTAGGGATTTCAATCCAAGATAATTGGGGATTTCGAACCCTAAATCAGCAAAATTACGGATCTCGGATTACGATCCCCAAATCAGAAATATTGGGTTTTGTTTTTGTCAATCCCTAAATCCAGCCATTAGGGTTTCAATACCAAAAAAAAAAAAAAAAAAAGAGTAAAGGATTTTCATTACCTGCGTCCCAACAAGCGACTGTTGTGATGCCGGAGATGAAAAGGAAGACGGAGTGGTTTCAGTCCACCATTCACAACGGAGCTGAATTCTACAGGCTTCTTTCATAGCTGAATGTAGAAATCACTGTCATGGTTGCAATGGCCCCCTCCCCAGCCAATGGGTGGTGGTCGGTGCTCTGTGGGCCCCACCATGATGTTTGTGTTTCATCCATGCTGTCCATCTATTTTTCTAGATCATTTTATGATATTAGACCAAAAATGAGATATATACCAATCCCAAGTGGACCACATCAAAGGAAATAGTGTTGAATGAACGTAGACCATTAAAAACTTTTTTGGGGCCATAAAAGTTTTGGATCAAGATGATCTTTTCTTTTTCCCTTCATTTGGGTCCGCATGACTTAATCAACGGATTTGATGTCAAATAAACAGTACAGTGGGCCTTTGGATGATTTTAATGGTGGATATCCGATCACTATTGTTTTCCTGTGGTGTGGTCCACTTGAAGTTTATATTCCTTTTATTTTTGGTTATTGAAATAAAATGATCTTTAAAAATGGATGAAACGAATGGATGAAACACATACATCATGATGGGGCCCACAGAGCATCGACCATCAGCCACCGGGCTGGTGGCAGGGGGAGTGGCCAAACCGTTTGCGGTTTCGCTCTTTTTCCAGGGAGAAGGTTTTGTCGAGCCCGACTTCAGGGCTTTATCGCAGTCGGGTTGCTGGACCCGAATGGAGCTCACGTCGGGTTTGTCATCTGGACCCGCGATCAAGGCCCACTTCTTTCTTTCTTTCTTTTCAGTTAAGGTGGGCTTGATCGTTATCTTTGGCCCATTGCGTATAACCAATCTCAAGGTGGACCCACCCTGTTCCACATCCAAGTCATCAAGTGAGTGTATACTATGGGCTTTTTATGGGCTCACTTCAATTGTTTTCGAATTTATGATTAAAAGAACCCATTCTGTGTAACACTCATTTTTGTTCGGCCCATTTTCTCAAGGGACTGTTAGACGTCCATTATCCATGGCTCCTGTTTGGGTCTATGACCACTTAATATTTGTTTGGGTCTATTTTGGCCTCTTGGGTTGATCCTTAATTTAAGCTTGGGCTTAAATTGGGTCAGTCTAGCCACTTATCTTAAAGACCTCCTCATGGGCCCACTTCAGTTAATTTGGGCCCAATTAAGGCCCGACGGTTGACCAAATGAAGCTCCTATTCCAGGCCCATACCACTTTAATTCAGCCCAACCCAGGCCATGTTGTATACACATTTAATGTTTGGAACTTCCCTTTAGGACCAATTTTGGGATCCATTTTCTTAGATCTGAACCGTCTGTTTAGATTCAAGTAAGTATGAAATCTGGTCATTCACTAGAAGAACTCTTGAACATCTAGACCTTCAATCATATGGATACTTGTAGCATTAGATCTGAGTGGTCCACTTTATGGACGCTAACAAGGACCTGTATGTCCATTTAGGTAAATGTTCTATCTAAATTATCATCTTGTGAGTGTTAAGGGCCAAATGTGCATCGCTCATTTATGATGATCAAATCATACATAGACTTAATTTGGCTTAATTGTGAGCCCATTACTTATCTTTTGAAAGTTGAAATAAACCATTGGAATGAATAATGTGGAACCTACCCATATGTTTCTATTTAAGGTTCCTCAAATTTCCAATAGTCAAATACTAACCGCCTTGCGAGTCATATTAGACTGATTTAGATATAATCCATTGAAGACATGATTAAAATCACAATCCTAAGTCAAATTTTGTGGGATTAAATCCGGTTGTGTTAGTCACTACGGTGACCTCAATCGGTTAAAAAAATCACGAATCAAGACTTGTGATATTGAGAATTCAATTAAATGATTGCATTCAATTGTGTTCACGTTTCATGCGAACGGATGTTTAGGCTCATCTTCATCCTAGATAGTTCAATTGAAAGCCTCAATCAATTGAATTGATAAGTTCGCTTGATATTTGGTTTTATTTATGAATTATTTTATATAAACAACCTACTAATGTGAGTATATTTTGCAACCAATACTTACAATTCCAACTTAAATGCATCTAGTTCTCATCCTAATCGGGTCCAATTATGTTGAACAGATTGAGTCCATAGAGACAGTCTTAGGATGATTACATTTGGACATTGCTCCAAAAAAATCTGAACCTTAAAAATCATTTGAAAACAGTCGAAATATTAGTTTTGCAACCTTATGACATGGACCTGAACACAATGGAAACAAAAAAGGTAAACATGGTTCTACTGAGAGATCCTCAGGTCCTGCAGGTTCTCCAATTGACAATCAACTTGGGATTCGATCAAGACATAAGCGGGCTAAAAAACAAAATTGCTTCTTTTGCATGAAGCCGGGCCATCTGAAGAAAGACTGCACAAAGTACAAGCAGTGGCTCATAAGGAAGGGCAATAATACAATTATAGTCTGTTTTGAATCCAATATAACTAATATGTCGATAGATTGCTGGTGGATAGATTCGGGAACAACTATTCACACACGTACTTTTATGCAAGACCCACTACAAAGCATGCCACCAACCGATGCGGAACACTCAGTATACGTAGGCAATGGCGTTAAAGTTGATGTTGAGGCAGTCGGAGTCTGTAGGCTTAGGTTAAGATCAAGTCATTTATTGGATCTATTAGATACATTTTGTGTATCTTTTATAAGGCGCAATTTGATTTCTATTTCTTGGCTGGACAAATCAAGTTATTTTTTCTAATTTAAGAATAAAAGATTGAGTATCTATTTTGACTCAATTAAAATTGGCACTGGCTTATGGTGAACAACATATATCAGTTAGACTTGAATGCCTCACATGTGTATAATATAAATGGCCTACATGAAAATAAAGCAGTATCTAAACGAAGATTAAACTATAAGAATTCCTCCATATTGTGGCATATGCGATTGTGTCATATCTTTTATGAAAGACTGGACAGGCTTGTGCGAAAAGGGATTCTTTGTCCTCTAGACTTCTCCGACTATCAAGTGTGCATTGATTGTAGGGGTATACATCAAGTCGAACCAAGTAGAGCTGGCCTCAGCTCGACTCGACTCGACCACTGGCTTACCTCAGCTCGAACTCGGCTCGGCTCGGTCCTTGAGCCTAACTGGCCAGCTCGGCTTGGTTCGGTCAGCAGCTCAGGCCGAGTTCGAGCTGAGTTCGCCATTGAGGCATTTCCCAAACACTTGAACTGCAACTTCAAAATCCCACTGTTTTACAAACAGGGGCAATGGTTTTACAGGTATTTTATCAAACACCTTCTAATCAATATAAAAACCAAGAAAAACAAAGAGACAAGGGGTATTTGTTTCATGTACTTACCATCCTTGCCACCAACCATATTTCGTTGAATCATTTTATCAAACAGTTGGTGAGCAACATCAATGGCAGGTCCTATATGAGTTTAAAGAGCAAAAGAGAGAGAAAGGATCGAATGATGAAGAGGAGTAGAGGACTATCCGGAATCATTGTCTAAGTAAGAATAACCATAGAAAGAAATCATCAATATTTCCTCAGCACATTTGCTTCTTTACTTGCATTTGAGTTTGGAAATGAGGAAGCATGGATGGCAACTTCCTTACCACTAACCGAGTCACCGAACTGGTTCGATCCGAGTTCGATTCGAGCTGGATTCGATCCGAGTTCAATTCGAGTTGGATTCGATCCGAGTCGAGTCAAGCCAAGCTAGGGTCCGCTCGAACTCAATTTCGAGCTCAAAAGATCAGCTCGACTTGGCTCGAACTCAAGAGTCAAATCGAGCTTTTTCGAGTCGAGTCGAGCAAGCTAACTGAGCTAGCTCAGTTCGTGTACACTCCTAATTGATTGCATTAAAGGAAAACGAACTAGAACTAGAAAGAAAGGTTCAACAAGGAATATATGACTCTTAGAGGTGATATATATAGACATTTATGGATCATTCCCTATAGCATCATAGAGTGGATACATATTTTATCACTTTTATAGATGACTACTCTCATTTCGGGTACATCTATCTTATAAGTGAAAAATCAGATGCCTTGGACGCGTTTAAAACCTATAAGGCTGAAGTTGAAAAGCAACTTAATAAGAAAATTAAAGTCGTTAGATCTGACCGTGGTAGCGAACACTATAGTAGATATGACGAATTAGGATGCGATTCAAGGTCATTCACTAGATATTTGTAAGATATGACCACCAAATTAAGTTGTGGAATGAGAGAAAGTCAAGTCTTCGATATTTGCATGTTTGAGGATGTTTTGCTGAGGCCAAAGTTTATAACCTGCATGAAAGAAATGTCGGTCTTAGAACCATAAGTTGTTAATTTCTTTATAAGATACTCGAAAAGGTCAAAGGTTATCGATTCTACTGTCCTTCCCACTCTATCAAGATCATTGGGACTGAGAATGTCAGATTCATTGAGGACACTGAAAATAGTAGGAGCACGAACATTAAGAACTTTGTATTCAAGGAAGAAACGACTGTAACTCTGGTCATGGTCACTCCAGATAATGTGGATATTAATGGTGCAGCCGAGCTTGAAATCACTGCAGAACACCACTATAAACCTCCTGTACAACCCACTGATGAGGGAAATCAAAATCTCACCTATAAGACTGAGCCATTGAGAAGATCTGATAGAGAGAGAAGGCTTGTAAATCGAGACAATTAGACCATATACTTATAGGAGTATGAATTTGACATAGGGGTGGAAAAGGATCCTAAATCTTTTACATAAGTCAAACAAAGTATTGATCCTTCTCGTTGGATTGATGCGATGAAAAATTAGTTGAAATCCACGAGGGATAATAAAGTAAAAATTAGTTGAAATCCATGAGGGACAATAAAGTGTGTGATCTTGTAGAGTTACTATTAGGAATAAAGTCGATTAGTTGTAAATAGATATTTAAAATAAAGTGAGACTTTAAGAGTAATGTCGAAAGATATAAAGCCAGACTTGTTGCCAAGGATTTTAACCAACGTGAAGACATTGACTTTAAGAAGACTTTCTCACAAGTATATAAGAAAGACTCATTCAGGATCATAATGCTCTTGTGGCTCATATGGATTTGAAGTTGCATCAGATAAATGTAAAGACTGCGTTTCTCAATGGGAATCTCAATGAAAATGTATGTATGTTACAACCTGAAGGTTTTGTAACCAAAGGTTCGGAACATCTAGTTTGTAAACTATAGAAATCCATCTATGGGTTGAAACAGGCATCATAACAAATGGTACCTAAAGTTTCATGAAGTAATTTTCTTATATGGTTTTGTAAAAAACATTACGGATAAATGTATCTACATTAAAATCAGTGGGAGTAAGCTTGTCATGATGATTTTGTATGTTGATGACATTCTATTGGCTAATAGTGACATCATAATATTGAGCAACACCAAAAATTTCTTATCTCAAATATTTAAAATAAAAGACTTTGGTGACACTTCTTATGTCATCGGCATTGAGATTCGCCGTGATAGATCACGCGGACTGCTAAGCCTGTCGCAGGGGGCCTATATTATTAGGGTACTCAAAAGGTACGGCATGCAGAATTGTACTCCTGCACAGTCATTCATTGTTAAGGAAGATAAATTTGAACAATTCTAGTGTCCTAAGAATGATTTGAAAAAAATCGAATGAAGGAATTTCCGTACGAGTCAGTAGTAGGGAGCATCATGTATGCTCAAGTCTGCATGTGGCAAGATATTGCATTTGCAATTAGAATATTGGGTAGGTATCTATCTAATTCATGAATGCAGCATTGGATAGCTGCAAAGAAAGTGTTACACTACCTGCAAAGAACAACGGACTTCGGACTCACATACAGAAGATCTGATCATTTGGAGTTGGTTGGATACTCAGACGTAGATTATACTGGCTGAGTTGACACTAAGAAGTCCACCTCAGGCTATATCTCCATGATGGTTGGTGGGGATGTGTCTTGAAAAAGCGTGAATAGTCAATCAAAGCCTCATCCACCATGGAAACTGAATTCATTACTTTTCATGAAGCATCTAATCAGGCATTGGCATTGTTGTTACATTGTTTCTTCTCAGGCTTGCGGGTACTGGATCATATCCCCAAACCATTAAGAATATTTTACGATAATTCAGTCGTTATTTCCTTCTCTAGTAACAACAAGCATTCATCAAGGTCAAGGCATATCAACATCAAGCATCTTGTTGTAAATGAAAGAGTTCCAATTAGTCAAGTGTCTGTGGAGTTCATCGTCACTAAGCAATTGATTGCAGAGCTACTCACTAAAGGGTTCTCTATCACGCCATTTCGGGAGTATGTAATATCCCTGGGCGTCATTGATCCCATGGATGTTTTCAGTTAGTGGGAATTGAATGTGTTTTATTTTCATAGACATTAAAGATATCTCATTTAATAAAGTTATTTGATGATTCTGATATAACGTTAATTTCTGTTTCTCTCTAAGTAGAACTACAGTTATGTCTAACTGAAGACATTTGAAAGCTTTAAGATCTCTTAAGGATAGGTATACATCATCACACTACATGTGTAATCTTTATACCATATTTTATAGTTCTTGATCTATGTCGTTAAGACTGATAGTATTTGTGACCACGCTTAGTCCCACTTCACTTAGATTAAATGTTGTGATGGCTGCCACGATCTAATACTGGCAGTCTTAATGGACCAGATTGTAATAGCACTACCCGTATTATCCAACAATTGCATTAGGTAACCATTTGGATGTTTTTTAAAATCAAAACATGCTTTTTAAAAGATTGATTATTGACATTGATCAATGTAGCCCAAGTAGGAGAATATACGAACTCTGTAAGGTGGGCCTTATTGATCAACAGTCTGGATTATCCTAAGGATTGGATAATGTGATCGCGTGCACTAGCGGACCCCACTAAGTTGTGATACATCCAGAATTCGTGTAAGGGGTGGTATGCTACTACTGTGATACGCACATAGTGTCTTAATAGAACTGTGATTACCAATTCGTGTGGAGCCTTTTAGGGAGAGGAGTTTTGATGGGTTTCAAACTCCTCTACCTCTTGCATTTTAAATCAAGGCTGGGTCCCCAATCTAACACCACCGACAGAAGTTATAGTCTCATCACAACTTCTATAAAGGGTGTAAGGAGATGAAGATCTCGACTATCCAATTTCACAACAATGGCGACATAACAAGGTACGCCTTATAGTTCTTCAGATCTCCATATCCGATGCGCAGCATGCTCCGTTCAATTCCGCATATAGTCTTACATATACCACGTATGGCAACCATGTGGTCACATGGCATCTTCTATACTGTTTAGTTTGACTGCACCAGGCCAGATGCAAATAATTGGATAACCCAAAAATAAGCCAATCCAACCATTGTGCATGCCACCAAGTGAATAGAAAAGTTTTGGGGTCGTTGATTTTATTATTATTATTATTATTATTATTATTATTTTCAATGATAGGGCTCATCATTGTTTGGATAAACTTAATTTGAGGGGCATCATATCATCATGGTTTGAATCATTTAAAGCACCCATGTATAACTTAAAAACAACATGGTGGCCCCACAAAGGCAATAGTATATAAGCATATGCCAGTTCATATGAATAGGCACATGGATAAGCGTGTGAATGAGTTACACACACTTGGGAATAAGTTCTCTGTACGCAGGTGAATAGGTTGTAGAATAAGTTCATCATACAAGGAGTTACATAGGAACAACCTCAAAGCATAAATGGAAAATAACACCTAACAAAAGAAGGTGCATTTAACATTCAAAGTGGGTGCAATTGGTGTCGATGGTGGACTTGCCTTGGGTGGGGCCCGTGGGAATTTTTGGATATGTAAATCCATAATTATGGAAATTTGGAATTAAAAATTAATTGTAAAAAAAATTAAAACAAAATTAGAAATTTGAATAAGGAAGAATTTAGAAAACGTATTTGATTCGAGGCACGGCGAAAGTCACTCGGCTTGAAATTGATTTGTCTGGCCGGTGCACGTACATGTATGATTCATGGCATAGGTCTCAAACAATTAAATTCATATGCCTCCTGAAAGGGCCCTAAGCCTTATGCAAAATCATTTTCTTATAAATTTAAAATTTTCTTCTTGCCTATCCGATGTGGAACTAAACTCACACCACTATAAGACAAAATGTCTTTATCGCTTTTATGAAAACTTAGAGTGAAAATTTTCAAATCATTTTATTTACTTATTTTGAAACACCAAAATTACAACAGGGTTGTCAATGGACCAGGCTGTCCATGTGAAGTCAAGTTATTTTAATTTGCCACTCACATGGGTCCGGATCCACTGTTTAAGGTGGATGGATTCCCGGCTCTATGGCCCACCATGATGTGTGTGCCTTACATATAGGTTGCCCATCCGTTTTGATAGCTCATTTTAGGACATGATCCCAAAAATGAAGTAAATCCAAATTTTAGGTGGACCATACCACAAGAAACAATGGTGATTTACTATTAGAAACTTTTAGTGGCCTACAAAAGCCGGCTTACAAAAGTTTTGGATCATGCTGATATTTGAGTTTTCCCCTTGTTCAGGTCTCTGTAACCTTATCGATAAGTTGGATGGCAAATAAATAACATGATGACTCTTCTATTAGTGGGTATTCAATGACCATTATTTACTATGGTGTGGTCCACCTAGGATTAGTATCCGCTTCATTTTTTTATCATGCCCCAGAATAATCCGTCAACATGGGTGGATGGTGTGGATGTAAGGCACACATTTGTTATGAAGACCCCACAGTCAGAGATCCACCAAAGCTGGGCCCACTTACATAGGCCCAGCTCTAACACTTGGTGATAGGGTTTACGCACAAAGGTCATTCACATGGTATATGATTTGAATTGATAGAATTTGACGGACGGGCATTGTCTACTGATAGGGAGGTGGCTACTGACAATGCTCCGTGAACCTCGCTTGGTATATGTGTGTTTTATCCCAGCTGTACATCTATTTTTCCATATAATTACATAGAATGAGACCAAAAATAAGGGAGATCCAAATCTCTATTGGACCACACCACAAGAAAACAGTGGCAGTTAAATACCTACCATTAAAAACTTCCTACGGCTCACTGTGATATTTATTTGTCATCTAACCTGTTGGTCACGCTCCCATGGATGAAGAGCGAAGTTTTTTACGGCGAGTGTTCAATCACCATTCTTTCATGTGGTGTGGTCCATATGAGATTTGGATCTGTTTCATTTTTTGGTTCATATAATAAATTAATCTGAAAAAATAAAAATAAAAATGGATAGATAGCGTGAATAGGATATATGGGTCATGATGGGACCACAAAGCACTGTCAATAAAATAATTTGAAAAAAATGAATGGATTGGCTGGTGTACCACACACCAGCTATATAGCTGATGTACGATACGTGTCGTGCGTGCGGAGACGAGCGCCGACGCTCCTCGAGCTCTGAGTTGTACGAACGGTTCAAAGGATATCACAGTTACATGGGCCCCACAATGATGTATTTATTATATCCACACTGTTCATCCATTTTTCGAAATCATTTTAGACTACGATCCAAAAAATGAATCATATCCAAAGATTGACTGAGCCACACCACGAATAGCAGCCGAGGTAATGATTTTCACCGTTAAAATTTTCATAGGTCCCAGGATAACGTTTGTTTTCCATCCAATCAATCTGTTCGTAACGTCACAAAGACCTGGATGAATTGGAAAAACAAAAAAATTCATATTGATCCAAAACTTTTGTGAACCCCAAAAGAGTTTCAATGGCATACGTTCAATCCCCCACTGCATTTTTCAGTGTGGTCCACTTGATTTTTATATCTGTTTTATTTTTCGTCAAAAGCCTTAAGATCTTAAATAGTGGACGGACTGATCTAAGGTGGGCCACACACGATCAGGGTGTTTTATCCTGGTAGTCTGTGTGGCAGTCACACCATTCATCTGTTTTGCCACCTCACTTTAGGACATGAGACAAAAAACAAGGTAATTAAAAAATAAAAAAATAAAAAAAAACAAACCCCTACGTCCAGCATTGAAACGTTCTTGGGCCTTAGAATTTTGGGATCAAGCTAATTTTTATATTTCCATTTCACATAGGTAGGAATAATCTCATGAACGGTTTGGATGGCTCATAGCTATCTCTATCTGCACAAAAAGTCAGAACCCCTTCCATGGCTGATGATCCTCAGCTCGCTTCTCGAATGCCCTCAACAACACCTATAGTAAATGACCTACAAGGCCTGTTGACCATCGCAGCAATGGCATAGCCACGTGCTGGCCATTGCAGGTTCGCCTCCTCTCTCTCATTTTTATTAGATTTTGTAATCATCCAGACGGTTCATTCAGGTGGGCCTCAGATAGAGGATGTGAATGGTCATCCCCATTCATACCTCTATTTCAACTCTTGGGCTGGAATTGGGTTGGAATATTTTGGTCCATCACATGTTCAGGCATATATAAAACAAATTTTAACCAGATTCCAAATTTTAGTTAACCATAGCAAAGGAAAAAGCAAATCAAAGAAGGAAGTTTTTTCCTTTAGCTATGGTATACTAAAGTTTTCAGTCCGGCTAAAAGTTAGGCCGAGCATACACAGGGTATTAGATGAGATGAGGTGGGATAGAATTGCATTTGGTCCCATGCAATTTCATTTATCATTTGGTGAGGATGGGAAAGGTTGGGATTAAGTGAGATGGAACTGCATTTAGTCTTATGGAATTGCATTTGGTCCGATGTGGCAATTATGTGGATTTTGAAATCCACTACACATGTGAGCCCCGCATTGATGCATGCATTTATCCATGCCATCCATTCACATGTACAGTTTGTTTACACGTGACATTCTGATTATATATATGTACAGGTGAACGAAATCCAACGTGAATTTGGCTTGTTGATTATATTTCTATGGTCTTTTGTGATTTTCCATGGCAAAATTTTTATCTCAAACATGAAATTGGATGGCCATGATACTACAGTATTTTCATTTATGCAATCACTGTATAATAATGAATTCGCACATCATGTAAACCATTCACATTCTCTAGCTTAAAAAAGGCAGGCAGGTGAGTGTGATTCTCTCTCTATACATAGGCTTAGTAACCTATTTAAATGGTCATCTGCATGATGCCGATCGCATCTGATTGGCTATGATAGGTTGAGTAGCTAGACTCGCTAAAGAAGTGGCGTCACTTAGTCTTGTGGGTCGCACTATAATCTATGTTTTGTATCTACTCTGTGCATCCATTTGAAGGGAACATTTTAGAGCATTAGTCAAAGAATTAGTCATGTCCAAATCTCTAGTGGCCCCACCACAGAAAACAATCTATGTTTTGTATCTACACTGTCCATCTATTTGAAGACAACACTTTAGGGCATAAGTCAAAGAATTAGCCAGGTCCAAATATCTAGTGGGCCTCACCACAGAAAACAATGGAGGGAGTGACACCCACACTTAAAAACTTCTAAGGGCCACAAAAGTTTTAGATCAAGCTGATATTTGTGTTTTTCCTTATTTAATGGCTGTGATAACTTATGAACAGATTGGATCTCAAATAAACATCATAGTGGACCTTAGCAATTGTTTCAATGGTGGGCGTCAGTCTATCCACTAGTTTTTGTAGTGGCGTCCATTATATCTTTAGATATGCCTCATTCTTTGGATCATGGCTGAAAATGATCTCTCCAAATGGATGGACGGTGTGGATATAACACATACATCATGGTGGGACCCACAAAACTTGATAATGTCACTTCAGTTGCGAGTCTCGGTACTCAACCCATCGGTATCTAATCCGCGCCCCACCTGTCTCCAGCCACCGATGGGCAGTTTTGTGGGTGAGCACACCATGATGTATTATTATTTTTATTTTTTTTAACACATGCACGCCACACACTCAAACTAGTGTAATTTCACAACCTATGGATACTTGAACCCTTGACTGGGTGTTGAAACTCTTGAGGGTCTACCACCGGAGCAAGAGTAAGGATCCAACTTTCAGTACGGTGCCACGTGATATGTGATAGTCCGCGTTCACATGCATGAATCCGTGCACATCGGTGGCATTTACTGGCGGGAACGGATTGCCTACTCCCCCTGAAACCAGCCATTAGCTGGTGGTCGGTGCTCTGTGGGGCCCACCATGATGTATGTGTGTCATCCATGCTGTCCATCTATTTTTATATATCATTTTATGGTATGATAAAAAAGATGAAGTATATCTCAATCTCAAGTGGACTACATTACAGGAAACAGTGTTGAATGAATTTTGACCATTAAAAACGTTTTGGGGGCCATACAAGTTTTGGATCAAGCTGATATTTATTTTTTCCCTTTATCTGGGTCTTTATGATCAAATCAACAGATTGGATGTCAAATAAACATTACAGTGGGCCCTAGGAGGATTTTAATTGTGAATATCTATTCATTATTTTTGTCCTGTGGTGTGGCCCACCTAAGATTTATATCCCTATCATTTTGTGTATAAAATTATAAAATGATCTGTAAAAATGGATTAAAGGAATGGATGAAACACGTACATCATGGTGGGGCCTACGGAGCACCGACCACCAGCCACGGGGCTGGTGCCAGGGGGAGTAGCCAATCCGTTCCCTTTACTGGCATCGTGTATTACATGCACTTGGACGGCCAGTACACATATTAACTCAGTACACAGTATCTTACTAATCGGGGGTCGTCAGGCCACAACCATTAGGAGAGATTAAAGGGGATGAAATTAAAAAAAAACGTAATAGTTAATGCATATTTAATGTACGGTTTATAAATTTGGTTTATCCCATGTTTTGTAATGTTATGTTTAGGAGATATGAGAGTGCCTTTTATCTCATATTGCTAAAGTCATATTTGGAAGTGGAAAGTTACATCCCATTTCTCCATATTCATGTCTGGAAATAGACTCGGAATTGCAATTAGATTGTACACGACCCACATACGTTGTTCATATGTGGCATACCATCACCTTACCTTGGCAATTAATTTATATTAACACCCAATTAATGAGGGAGATTTGAAAAAAAAATTGTGCCCCATCACAGGATAGATCATGGATTGCAAACACCTATACTTGAGCACAAACATGTAACATAAGAGAGAGTACTATCGTCCAAGTTCAAAGTTGTAATAGATAACAACGTCCATGCGGACAGCGTAAGTGAAGTTCCTATAGTTTAATCACAACATACAATGCGAAAAAAAGAACTAAGATCGAAACGAAAAAGAAAACAAAGGTCATCTCAATGGTCGAATTTAAGTCATCTATGGATGTACCCCCTGAAACTGTTGTTGGTGTCCCGAATGTCATATTCAAGTCTTCCGATGATGTACCATATGGAACTATTGTTGATATCCGTCATTGAGGTTGGGTTGAGATGTCTGAGTTCAGAGTTCGAATATTTACGTAAGACTTTATGTCGGCAAGGGGAGACGTCTCCATCACTCATCTCTAGCATGATCTAATTGATGTACAGGAGCTCAAAATATTCTCTCATTCCTCCGTCGCATCCTTCAAACATGTGAACGAGCGATGATTATTGCCGCTAAATCCTTCGACCTGCAACCGTACTTCCTCCCATGAAGTATATATGCCAGGCCGACGACCAACATATACAACATAATACTTTTCTTTCGGCATCTGCATTAATAATTAAAACATACAATATTGTTAATACAATGATATATGCATATGTCATACCAATGGATATTTAATTAGTTTAAGTAAATAAATAATAAAAAAAAATCAAATAAAATAATATAGAAAATCATACAAGTCTAAAAGGTTTAAACATCATATCCACTACAACGATAATTAAAACTATTGCATGTCCACTTATGCTAATACTATATCTAAATATCCAGCGTCTATTTAAGCAAATCCTAAATAAGTCCTTTACTCAATCACACAACAACTAAACTTCAAATTGCAAATTGTCTTATACGATATAGAGAAAACTGAGTGTTTCAATCCTAAGATGATTGGTGTGTGAACTTAAGGCGGCTTATTTCCACCGGGTATGCTCCATACATTCTGAGCAACTTTTTTCAGCCAATCATACCGATCTTGTCCTCGTATGTTAACGAGCATGACGGCAAGCCGCTCATCCCTGGAGAGTCATTCACCGACTTTGAATAGGTCGGTTTGTGTCACTCCTTCTACATCTTCTAAGGCACTTAACACTCTAGCCATTCGATTGGCTTCCTTACCGTCATCCATGCGAATGCCATATTTAGGCATTACATTAGCAACATTATCTATAGATGCACTGAGTACCTCACAGGGACTAATGGGTTGCGTCATTTTCTTAGAAGAGCTACCACTACGAGTAGTGTTAGAAGCTGAAGGTGAGGCTGGACTTACGAAATGATCTATTTAAATTAAAACGGTGATTGTCGGTTGAGTAGCGTAAATCCGGTCCGGAATCACCCAAATTATCTAAAGATAGATCAACATTATCATTCATCATGTCATCCGTATCCGACCAAGCCTCGTTTAAATCCCATTGTACTCGAGATGACGAGGTACCCAAATTCTTACTTCATTTCACATATCTTCCAGTGGCTTGATTATCCCAAACGATTACAGCTAAATCGTCCAAGCGATTTATCCTCTTGCCCTGCAAATGATTCGCACGTGGATGAGACTACAAAAAAGAAAAATGGATTAATGATCAATAAACAAATGTCTATTATATAATATCATAATATGTTGAATTCATATAATGCAATGTGTGGTGACCGAGATGTTACCCTTATCCATCCTTCCCAAACATCATCTGGGGCCATCACAACCATTTGCTCGCTGTCTCATCCAAAGCCGCTCGCAGAAAGCATTTCTTTCACATCACTGTATTCACGCTTATGATGCCTCATCCGATTGGAGACATTCGTCCATGTGACATTCACATTTGTGTGTTTCGTAATTTCAGTTGCTACAACTTCGTACGCCGACTTTTTTAACCCATTATTAAACTTACGTCCCAATGCAATTTGCTCAAATAGAGAATAACACTTCGTCCATTTTAGGCATCCATTTCACTTTCGCTGCTCTACTTAAAGGCTCAGCTAAGGACTTTTGAGTCCTATTCAACGGTGAGCAACGAGTTGGTCCAGGTGAATTTCTAACAGGGGACGATGAAGGTGTCTTCTGAGGTGATCTCCACGACTCGGCCATCTCACCTACAAAAAGCATATATACTTCATATTGTCACCACTAACTATGGCAAGACATTTAGCAATTAGAACAGTATGCCGTGAAAATGTGCATGCAGATGTTATACAGTCTAAAAAGAGCATATCGAAAAGGTTTTATATATTCCAACTGGTGGTTTGGGAGTCCGCCCACATCCGATTGGCAATTTCGTTGCGCACTGTAATCCATGCATCTTTCTGGTGCTGGGTTACTTGAACCAACCACTGTCTCTCACCATTCAACGAAACCTCATTTGGCGTCAGTTTATTTTCTATATCTCTTTCAGATATCCCAGCAGCCGGAAGGCTTTCAGTAAACTCGTCCTCCAAACGTATGAAACTATGTAGCACGAAACACGCCACTACAATTTTAACTTGCGTTCCATACAAATACGGAACAACCGTATTCAATATAGGAAAATGCGCTTTTACAACACCAAAACAGCGTTCAATTGTATACTGGAGTTGTGCATGACAATAGTTAAATAACTCTTTCTTGTTCACGGGAGCTCTTCCAGTCCGATACTCTTGCAGGTGATGACGAACACCATGGTAAAGAGCCATAAAATTCGAAGAATGTACATATCCAGTGTCAATAATATAATATTTTCCTACAATTATCATTGCATGAACATGCTTAGGTGCAGGATTAGAAGTAAAATATTAGAGAGAGATTGTTATTAGTTTTCATTCGTGAATGTTGTCGTATGAGACCATTAACGGATCATCTGTACGGGTGAGGGCATTATAAAGAACCCTAATATCTGAAGTCAAACCTTCCCAACCAGCCAGAACATATAAAAATTGCATTTTAAATGAACAAGCCACGAGTACATTTTGGGACAAAAATCCTTTCCTGTTCCGGAAGCTCGCATTGTTGTGGGTTGGTACATGGGCAAGAATATGGGTTCCATCAATTGCACCAACGCAGTCCTAGATAGAGATTAATGATGTCATTATTAAGGTGTTGAAATTTAATCAAGGCATTATTATTTTGAAAATTCAAAAGTACAAGTATTACCTGAAAGTATGTTGCCCAACTGGGATTCGAAGCTCTCTCATGAGGTGTTTTTAGTCCATCTTGGTTAACGTACTCGAGGTAGAGGGAGAGGATTGCATCAAGTACCCGATAGAAGTGATGACTCACCGTTTCGCCAGAACGTATGAATCAGTGTCCTAACACCCGATTACGTACACTATGTCCAATAGTGTGCAGGAAGAGTACTAGTTGCTCCTTAAGGCATACATTCCTACTATCACGTAAATATGTTTTATCTCATAACTATTGAGCAAGGTGGAAAATACCTCTCCGACTCATCCTAAGTTGAGTTAGACAGTCCATGTCATTAGTACGCACGATGGAGTTGATGAATCTGGTCCATTCATCGTTGCCTTGTCTTAACGGTTGTCTAAACATGTACATACGAGAGTATTCACCAACTGCAGAGACGCATGCTCCCGCAACAAAAGTAAACATGCATGCGGCCACTTCTTCTTCATCCAAGTCATCCATTACTTATTTATCACCTATGCATCGAGGATAATGGTACATTAATTTGACTGACGGTTGGTCTTCAATGTATGTGTAAAGGATTACACCATTAAATTCCATTACTTATTTATTACCTTCATGTGTGTTAAACCATCATTCAAGTGGTGTGATGGTAGAAAGGATTACACCATTAAAATCCATCATGCAAGGCCATTCATGTTCTCCATTGAGCTTAAAAATCAGACCGATCCAAAACTCAGATAGGCCACACCATGTGAAACCATGCCCAAAACCTGTAAATCCAGGTGGTCTACCCTAGCAGAGTTTTAGAATGAGCGCGTGGTCCCCAAAGTCATGTTTTAAGGCCCTTCTTGTGTGTGCCAAACATCCTGGAGTCCTCAAGAGTTCTAAAATTATATTCATGACAAGGCTGGTTAAGACATAGATGATGATGAGCAAAAATGAGATATTATTAGTTATGAGCAATTGCATATTGATCTGCAAAAAGGGTGTGAAGAATTCACCTAGATGCTGCAAAGCAATTCACATTGGGGTGACTAACATACTCTTATTCAGTCCTGTTAATCAATACAAAGTGTTCCGAAATCATCAAAAAATCGGGCTAGATAAATCAGCAGGTCTGCCTGTGTCTGCCCCTTCACAACCATAATTCAGGGGTGTGTGGTCACATTTTCTACTCTTCTGTGACTGTATCCATGAATGCTTTGCCACTTTCTTATCTTTGCTAAATAATCTAATTTTATTCTATAATTTTGTAGGTATTCAAGTGCATTTGGACTAGAAAAGCAGTGGGAGTACAAATGCAAAGAAGATGCCGGCAAGCAAATTTAGAGGTTCCTAGTCAACAGAGAAGGTTGGGTGAGGTTCAGGACCTGTAATGCGAAAGAGGTAATCAGGACACATCAAAATCGGTTTTGGGTATGTTCTTCAAGTGCAATGAAAGAGGCTTCTTGTTTTTGTGGGTCATTTATAGCACATTTTGAGGAGCTTTAAAAAAAATAAAATCTCCGAGACTTTTATCTTTTGCTGTTTTCACATCATTTCTTTTCTTCTACTTATTGATGTTGTATCTGAATCATGTTTTTAGTAGTAACTCCTCTAGCCTTTGCATGTAAATGAAATATTTAAAAGAGCATACATTTCCAACTATTCATAAGTTTGTAGAAAAGTCTCTTTTTTTTTTTGCTCTTATCAAGGCCATCTATCAGTTCGGCCACTATGGGCATGCTTGTTACCTAGTTCACTCACGTGTTTTGAGTGTAGACCGATGATTATCATTTTTCCATGTGTGGCCCACCTGATGATTGCCAACTGAAAGGTAGCCTAGGTCGTGTGCTATGACTGGCCGCTTATAAGAACTTATATGGCAGCTGCTTCAACTCCTCCAATCATGAGATAAATAGAAACTTAGTTACAAATTCCAACCATCCAATATAGGGGCATTGAAAATGACGTTGGAACCAACTACTAAGCAATGAGTTTGTTCTTGCTACTAATGTACCAAAACAGTATCAACAGGGAAAAAATAGTGGAATGTTGACGGGCATCATTTTGTTTCTCTTTAAGTCTTGCATGCTGCTGCGAGCTGTTTTGCCCAAACAGAATGTAGTTTAACAACAAAGGTTACAACACTTGGTGTGCAACCTTGTTATGGTTATTTTAGACCTTTTCTTTAACTAGTATCTTATTCTCAATAATGAGGTCTTGAGATCTGCCTAGCAGGTAATTGTGGGCTCTTACTACAATCAGGAAGAGTGTGTCTAATCTCCTCTAAGTTGACCTTTCACTTCCTTTAAGACTCTTTTTTTTTTAATGTTCTATCTTGAAGAAAATGTTCTTGTTCTCGTTAATCGTTATCATCACCACCTCGTCCATTGTTCTACAGACTCTGGAGTTGGTGGTCATCCTATATAACCAGCCTTGTCATGAATATGACATTATAACTAAAATATAATGTTATAATAACACTTGGCTTTAAGGCTCACATTGATGTATTTTACTTACATCTAGGGTGTCTATACACCTATAACACCACATTTTCTGGCCTAGCAGACTTTGGGGTGCAAGTCACGATGGACCCCAAACAAAAAATGTCGAATAAGCGTATAGTACAAATAGGTGTAGAGGAACAGGCTTCATAGACATGAGTAAAATATGTATGAGTGATCCAAATCCACTCATCATACCAGTGATGTCCCATTACCAAAAGATCTTTTCATATTACAACCCTAACCTACCAGTTTGTTGAGTAAAAATACACGCTTAAAAAATACACGGTTAAAAAAGTAAATGTAGTAGCAGTGCCCACCCAACTGAGGAAATTCCATCACTGGGGATCCAATATATCTACAGTGGGGTGCAAAAGATCATTGATTTGGATCACCGAATAATGGCTAGCTGCATTAACTTTGATTATATGAAATTGCATTCGTAATCCCATCTAATCTTTATTACGTGTCCATATACACACCCATGTATGAGATCTAATCCTCAATATTTTATTAAGACTCCCCTGTACACACACCCTATATGATAATACATTCATAAAATAGATCCATATACAACGAAGTGATATTGAAAATTTGTAATCACACATATGGCTAAAGCAATCCAAGAAGGGGTGATCACAACATACCTGTAATTCTAATGACAACAAGAAGGATATTCAAAGTGTCTTCCAAACTGAAAATATAAATGAAAATATTTTAGTACGTGGTGGGAAACACTGGGGATAGAGTATTACAAAACATATAACTAATTTCATTGATCCAACCATCCATTTGTTGAATAATCAAATGGATGGTTGGCCACCATGATTTACAGATGACCCGGCACACGGTTAGGATCATTGGCAAGACATTCAAAATGGAATTTCGCCTGTGTACATTCGAATGAGTCTTCCCCAAATGAAGTCCAAACACAGATGAATGCTCATCGTGGTTTATAGATACCATCCGATAACCTCGCCATTAACATAGGGTGGGAGAGAAACTGTGGAGAGGGGAAGGAAAGAGAGTCATGTTAGGAAAGAGAAATAACACATACCTTAGCCTGGGATATCACAACATGCACGTTTGCCTCTTTCGTCTCCATCTCTCCTTTGGATGCTATATATACACGAGTAAGTCCTTCCATCTTTGACTACAATGGAGGAAGCGAGATGTATCATCAACATCATCTCCCATCCGAGCATAGGTGACAGTATGGTTATGAGATGTATCAAGCCGTGCGTCTTATAGGGCATCTGAAGCCGGAGGTAGCTTTGCTCTTCTCTGTCCATGAGAAGAGAGTACGAGTTGTTTCTGTATTCAGTCGTCCTACCGAATAGCATTAGTCTCCTTCAGATATGAATGCAGATAGACTATGAAAGACTTTCGCATGAACTTCCTGTGACAGGAAGTTAGGTGGGACCCATCGTGATGTTTAGTGGAAATCCACCATGCCCATCAGTTTTGCAATATCATTTTAGGTAATGGGCCTAAAAAATTATCTAAATCCAAAACTCAAGTGAGTCATACATCAGATAAACGTGTGTGGGTAAATTCCTACCGTTAAAACCTTCCTGGGTCCACCATTTTTTTATATACCATTCATAGCATTCGTAAAGTAAATTCTAAATAGATGAAGTGAAAACTTAAAAATTATCATGATCCAAAAATCTTCTGTGGCCCCACGCATGTCTTAACTGTGGACATTCAATCATCCGTTGTGTGGCCCATATGAGATTTGGATTTCCGTAATTTCTGGTTCCATGTCCTAACATAGTGTTGAAAAACTGATGAACGTGGTGGATATCCCATAAACATCACAGTGGGCCCCATCTAGCTTTCCTTCGCACGCAGTTCCTGCGAAAGGCTTTCACAGGAAATCCGGGTCCTTCATATATGTGTTTGGAAATGTTTGACAAGTGTGGACCACGAACGACATGTAGATGTTGTATGATGGTCACAATGACTTACAAACCATAAATCCACACCATCCATCCTTTTTCAAAGGTATTTAGAAGGCATCATCAGAAAAAATAAAACTTAACAAAATCTTAGGTGGACCACATCACAGTGCGTTCATGTGATTGAATGGTGACAATTAAAAACTTCATGGACTCCAATTGACTACTACATTTTTTTGGGTAGGGACATAAAAACCTAATATAATTCGAGTGGACAGAGTAGATGTAATCACATATATCACGGGGGGCCCATAGTCATGTGTCACACCCAAGTCGGTTGATTCATGCGGATGTCACGCAATCCCCTCAGTTAGGATAATAAAGCAAGATACAAAACACAATGATAGTACCCTTCATGTTCATGTGGCGTTGTGATGCTTGGTGGGGCCTATATGAACTTTATGAAAGATCCAAACCGTCCTTCCGTTTGTACAGATAATTTTAGGTACCTCCAAAAGTTTTATCACCCTCACATCCAGAATATGTCGTGGGAGCATTTCCTACCATTGAAACATTCCTTGGCCCACCAAGTTGATTCCCAAATAGATTTTCAAGCTTTTATATGAAAATGATGAGGAAAATCCCTTGAATGGGGTAGATTTTTTCAAACAACTTCCGATGGGACCCACTAACCATCTAAGCTTACGTACATTCAATCCACATGCATTCTATCATGATAATTGGGGAAGTGGAAGCGGATTACCCTATGGGAAAGTGGAAGTGGGTTACGTCCTACTCTTGTAAGAAATTAAATATGGACGTAGATTGATCTCGGTGTAGCCCCTTGTAATGTAAGATAAATATTCACGTCGTTCATCCATTTTCGTTGTTTATTTTACAGCATGATCCCAAAAAATGAGGCAGGTCCCAGATCCACTGGACCACACCAGAGGATGCAGCGGCTCTACTTCATTCTCGGTTGTGGTCCGCTCCATTCCCGGCTCAACTTCATTTTCCGGTTCAGGCCTTGAAATGACCCAAAAATAATTTTGGACAGCATGTATATCACCATTTATATCATGGTGGGCCCCACGGAGCCCTGCCTTTTCACTCACCAATGTAGGATACAAACCACACATTTTTTTTTTGGAAATAATAGCATGATTCAGTGAATCCAGGAAGGATGCCTTCCCCCTCGACCCACGGTTTGGGCGGGAGACCCAAAGACCCCTATCCCGAGTTTGAAAAATGGGCTCCAAATGTACTACGGTGGATTAGACGGGACGACGAATGCAATCCCATCTAATCCCACCCAATGCAGGTGGCCAAATGGGCCCTTAAACTCTTCGGAGTCCACTGTGATTCATGTATGTTGTGAACCACACGCACATGTTGGGCCGTGGATGTGGCGTATTGTTATGTGTGCGCGCCCACGCGTGTAAATATACTTGTAAGTCTAAAAGTTTTGTTGCCTTTTTAAAATTTCAATTTGCAACGGTTATTTGTTTTATATTTTTGAAAAGAATCAAAAATCAAAAATGTCTTTTCTTCAAAAAAATCCAACAGCCATTTCTATTGGCAGGGGTGCGTACACACTCATTCGAGACAACCTTTGAAGTATATATAATGGACTTTTTTGGTTTCAAATTATATATTCCATTCAATCTTTTGGCTTTCTCTCTCCACTTCGAATCTCTGCTACGAATTTGGTTTAATCTTCGAGTTAGACATACAATTACAATTCAGGTCTTCGTAAATCGAGTCGGCTCACCTAATGAACTCATTAAGTCAACTCATCTGGTCAGCCTACCTAGTCCAAACAACCCCGTAGTTAAGCCCAAAACCAAGCCCGAATCAAAGCCCAAAATCAAGGCCAAACAAAGTACAATGCGCAACAACTGTACAACAACCTTCACAATAGAGCCTCCATATGGTTAAGGGAGGTGGCCTAACGAAGAGGAGTTCTATGTGTGGACCAGTGATAACCCGGTTGTCGACAGCCACGTAGCACTCCCCCTTTTCAAGCTGGCATCCCTCAAGCATGTGAAGTATCTCTTTTACAGCCTCTAGTGTGTAGCTGATGCGCATTTACCCTGATGCCAATCTCCTTACCCAAATTTACCTTTTTGCCACCTCATCCAACCCATGAGATGATGCCATGTGGCAATCTCCAATCTTAACACTTCAACCACATTTTGCACACCATGACCCATAAAATCATCGTGTCAAGCAAGAGAACACTAAAATCCAAACGAGGTGAGGTTAGTTTGACATTCAATAAAAATCGACATCTATCGCGATCACTAATTCACGATCCGATGGAATGGATCATCTTTTAAAAAAATTTAAAAAAATATTTCAATAAAAACTAACATCGATCGTGACCACCAACTCGCGATTCGATGGACTAGATCATTTTTTTTAAAAATCTCAAAATTATTTTCAATAAAAACCGGCATCGATCGCGACCGTTAACTTGCGATTTAATGGGCCAAATAATCTTGAGAAAATCTTGAGAAAATATTTTCAAAAAAGTGGCACTGATCGCGACCGTCAATTCACGATATGATGGATCAGATCATCTTTCAAGAATCTCAAAAAATATTTTCAATAAAAACTAGCATTAATCGCAAGCGTCAATTTACAATTCGATGGACTGGATGAATTTAAAAAAACATTCAAAAAAAATATCACAATAAAAACTGGCATCAATCGCAACCATTCAATTGTGATCCAATGGACCAAATCATTTTAAATTTTTTTTACAAAAATATCCCAATAGA
Organism: Magnolia sinica; assembly: GCF_029962835.1. NCBI lineage: Eukaryota > Viridiplantae > Streptophyta > Magnoliopsida > Magnoliales > Magnoliaceae > Magnolia > Magnolia sinica. The sequence goes on from NC_080581.1 coordinate 70,457,723, forward strand.
ATTCGGCATCGATCGAAACTGACAACTCGCAATCCGATGGACCAAATCGTCTTTTAAAAAACCCAAAAATATATTTTTAAAAAAAACTGGCATCGATTGTGACTGCCAACTCATGATGCAATGGATCATATCATCTGTCGAAAAATATCAAAACGCTTTCAAATTCCCATAAGAGTCACAACCAAAATCTGTACATATAACGGGATGACTAACCCGATTGGTCACAGATTGGAATCTTAACCACCAACGATGGACAAATATGCACCATCCCTAATAAAAGTTGGATTGAATTGTAACCAATAATCTGAATTAGCCCAAAAACAAAAGTCAGATTACCTCGTGAGACAATGGAACCAATCAACCATCCCTAATAAATCGGACTTTTAATCACAACCACTAATCAGACTTGCGCCAAATGAACCATCCCAATAGATCTTAGTCTTGATTGTAACAACCAAAACTCAAGGAATAAAGTACAAAGTCCTAAAATCCACAATCCCTGGTCGAGTCAATTTAAATTGCAACCATCATACACACCAGCCTCTTGCATGTTTTTAATAAAAATCAACTTACTTGAAGTCCCATAGGCATCACCAGTGGAAACAACCAAGTAAGCTGGACTCATTTACAAAATCATTTTGCAATAAAACCCCCACGGAGTATTACTCCTTAGGCTGGGGCAACTTTTAAAAAATCTCAAAAAATTTTCTGAATCAAAAGCAATAGGCTTCTGAGGCACTAAGAGATCTTCCATATTTCTGGGTGGGAGTCAGCACAAAACCAAATAAGATCCAATGTCTCGCAATTTCCCTGGAGATTATCAGGATTCAAATACACATCAAAGTATGATCAGAATGAACTCTAATGTTAGATCCATCGTACCAAATGCTAATGCAATGAAAGATGATAGGCCAAGATTGGTCAGAAGAAATCATCTAAAGCGAAAAAGACAAATTGTAACCTAAATGTCAAGACCAGAAGATTGCATGGAAAAATGTCACCTGCAAATACCTAGGCATGGATGCTTGTGGAACTTGATCGAGTCAAAGTTGATGTAGTGAAATTCCTGTAAGGCCACAGAAAGTGCATTGTAAGCTAACCACTTTGACGATTTAGTAAAACTAGTACTTTTGGGGTAATATGGGAAACAACGGATATTCCAGTTTAGGTCGGTATCCTCATATGACCGTGGAAAACACCGCGGTTCTACTGTACCTTTTCAATGTTAGTACCAATCAGGAGCGAAAAGGTTGCAATTGGTGACCCGTAATGCCATAGAAAGCGTATGAACAATCACAACATTTCCATTAAACCCATGTGATATGTGCAAGTTACCTTTTTCCAAACAACTAGCGTCCGTAGGGGCCCACCATGATGAATGGGTTTTATCTACGTCGTCCATCCATTTTTCATATCACTTTAGGATATGAGGCCAAAAATGACGTAGATCCAAGGCTTAAGTGAACCACATAGTTGGGATTGAACTCCCACCATTAAAAATTTCTTGTGAACTGCAGAAGTTTTGGATTTATCCGACATTTGTGTTTTCCCTTCATCCAGGTCTATATGACCTTGTGAATAGGTTAAATGCCAAATAAGCATCACGCTGGCCCTCATGAAGGTTAACGATGATTTTTATTATTGCTACTACTTCCTCTGGTACGGTAGACTTAAGCATTGGACTGGCTTAATTTTTAGACTATGTGGATGTTAGCGGGAGGTTTCCCTCCCTCGGGGTGCCCCACTAGGTGTCCAAGTCAAACTATTTGATTAGTTGCATTAGTCAAACGATGGATATGTGTGCGTGTGGGGTGATAAATATAGAAATAGAGTTTACTCATATTTCTAATGAGACAGGATCCAGATACCCAGCAAGCTAAAGAGCATACATCATACATAAACCTAATATATTATATGCTCGGTTGATGCGGTTGATGCGGGTGATAGCATATAAAGGCCCAGATCTAAAATCCATCTATATCCAGTGAAACTCATAGTCAAGATCTCTATACCTGAACCTCACAGAGGGGTTGAGAAGAGAGGTTATGATATTTAGATTCTTTGTTGATACGTGCGATTGCATGTGAAGGCTCATATCTGAAGTCTATCTAGATCTAGTGAAAGCCATAGCTAAGACCTCCATACCCGAAGCTCGCAGAGGGGTTGAGAAGATAAGCTAATAATTATACTTATACCATTCATTATGTCTGAAGGCAAGAGCCCCTTTTTATAGGCATGTCGAGAGGGTAGGTTCGGAGCTCACACAGGTTTAGAGGCAAGGTTAGGTTCGCGTGAACCATGCCATCTCATGAGTCATGGATGAGCATGGATGATGGCATGGATCATGGCACGGATGATGACATGGATCATGGCATGGTCACTGATGAATACAGCCTCAGGTGTTTTCATGAGGCTAATGTGAGCTGAGCTGACATGTCAATGAGTGGTTAATTAGATAGAACCCACAAACGGCTAGAGCCCAATCGTATCTAGATCGAAACGGCTGGGCTACAGCCGCTTTCGTGTGAAGATGGTTGAGCCCCCACCATTTCGGTGTGAAAAGTGAGGGGTGTTTACAAGATCATACCTTAAAATGACCTGTAAAAAATGGATGGACGGCATAGATAAAACCCATACATCACGGGGGACCCCACAGAGCCCCTGCTTAGACGCATTAAGGCGGGCCGGGATGCAATCCACTTCCTTGACGATCCTGATGGATGAAGGAGGCAGATTGCAGCTGACCTTGCCTGTCTTTAGCCATAAAGGGTCATATCTGTGCGGGGTGCCCACCGTTTTGTGTTTGTTTATCCATGCAATCCATCCCTTTTCTCGAAACATTTTAAGGTATGAGAAAAAATAGGTAGATCCAATGCTCAAGTGGACCACACCACATATGACTTTTGCATTTAATGCAACCCAAGCTTATTATTTGGTGCGGTCCACTTGAGCGTTAGATTTGCCTTATTTTTGGGCTCATACCTTAAAATGATATGAGAAAAGGGATAGATCGTGTGGATAAACAAATGCATCACATCACGTTGGGCCCCACATAGATTTGCTCGTTCACGGCCAGAGACCGGCGGAGTAGGATGTAATCATCTTCCATTGATGAAAGCACTGCCACGCTAGTGCCACTAGATCTTTTGTTCAATCCGTTGGAAAATGTTTTACAAATAATAATGGAAACAAAAAAATTAAATAAAATTAACACCAGGCTGAATCACATATGTAATATGCTGTCATTAAAGCTTGATTCACCCCCTTCTCGATTGAAATTGAGATTGCTGATGGGTTATAAGAAAATTGCTTCCAGGATAAGACAAGGCTTTTTCTTAAGGTCCTACGTGCAACAATTACAAAGGGGCTTACTTAGGGACTCAGTTAACGCAGTTCGAACTCTGACAAATTTGTTAAGTGATCTAACTCAATGACCGAAACAAGATTTGAGTCATTGAACGATTTCTTCTTGAATAATCTTATAACGAAAAGCTTAGATAGATCAGATCAGATTGAATTGGTAGAACTTGGATGATTCTAGAATTAGAGGGTCCAGTTTATATAGCATATGGGGTGCAGACCATTACCGGGTGGTCATCAATGGTTCAAAACATTCGTGACACTTTTTTTTATATATACCAACGACACTAAATTATGAATGTTTCTGACCATTGGATCGAGGATCTGACCGTTGGATCATCAAGAGCCATTTGTTTTCAGACCATTTTGGCTATTAACTGGCCATTCTAAAAAACGGTCGACGATTTTGGATCCATTAATCCAATCATTTCTAGCAGCCTATAAAGCCCAGACCACTTCGCACCTCTCCCACACTACGATCACACCGTCTCGCGTAAGGTCACGAGGGAGCGACCACTTTGCATATATGTGAAGTGCAAAGTACACCATCTAGTAGGGGTGCACATGGAACTAGTAGAACCGGTAAACTAGACCAGAATTGACCAAACCGCATAGTTTGGTCCGGTTCTGAAGTGCACCGATTCCAGTTATGGTTCCGAAAATCAAAGAATCAATAAGTTCAGTTCGATTTTTCGATTTGGGGTTATGTAGAACCGAACCGAACCATAGATATGAATCGTGGACTTAAACCTGGAACTGGATCATCCCAAACAATAAATGTAAAAACAAAAAAAACTAAAACAAAAAACCCTATTATCTTGATTCTCTTCACGTCGCCCTTGTTGCCCCATTTCACTCTGTGTGTGTGTGTATCTCGACAGCCACCAACCGCTTAGCACCCGACGCGCCACCTCACCTAGCCGGCAGCCACTCTCTCTCTCTCTCTCTCTCTCTCTCTCTCTCTCTCTCTCTCACACACACACACACACACACACACATATAGCCGCCCACCACCCGACGCTTCACCTCACCCAGCCGGCAGCCACTCTCTCTCTCTCTCACTAAGTCATTGGCTCTCTCTCTCTCTCTCTCTCTCTCTCTCTCTCTCTCTCGCTCGCTCGCTCACTCGCTCGTTCCCAATTGGGCTGGATTATAAAAAGCCCAAAACTGTAGAACTGACCTGGAATCGAATCCGGTTCAGATTTTCCTGAAACCATTAGTAATGGTTCGGTTCTGGTTTCGCCCTAGAACTAAACCGAACCAACCCATGTGCACCCCTACCATCTATCGCCATTGTCTGTGCTCGTGCCCAAGCACATGACCATCTCTGCATCCACTTCTCTAAGCAAGAATACTCCACAGCCTAACACTTATAAACAAGAACTTTTCTCGCACTCTATCCAAAGTGGTATTAAACCAAAAAAAAAAAATGTAATTTTTTCTTAATTTTTTGAAATTTGTTTAGGTAGAGAAGGAAATTTTTAAATATCCAAAGTGGTATTAAACCAAAAAAAATGTAATTTTTTCTTAATTTTTTGAAATTTGTTTAGGCAGAGAAGGAAATTTTCAAAATTTATTTCAAAAAAAATAAAAAAATCCCTTCATCGCTTTTCAAAAGAAAAAAGTGAAATGACAGGATGCTCGACGGGGGGTCAGTGTCCACACATTTAATTGATGTAGATGATTCAACGCAGGCCATAGATTATTTATCGGTAGGATGTGAATTATCTACAAACCACAACCATGAGAGGTTTCTGCAGTCAGACGGTAGGTGGAAACTGTGATGTTTGTTAGGAATCCACCCCAGCCATTTGTTTTTCCAGCTCACGTCAAGAGACACGAGCCTATGAGCCTAAAACGAGACGGATTCATAATTCAAGTGGGCCATACGGTAGGAAAAGGTGAGAGGAAAATACCCACCGTTGAAACCTTTCAGGTTCCACCATCAAGATAAACTTGAAAAAATAAAAATAAAAATTTGGCGTGATCCAAACCTTTTATGGCCTTACAAATGTTACAATGATAGGCGTTCAGTCATCATTTTTTTCTTGTTGTGTGGCCCACTTGAATCTTAACATGAGCTGCAAGGCGGATGGACGGGGTGGATTTCTTAAAAACACTACGGTGGGCCCCACCTAGCTTCCGACCTTGTTCGAGGGTGGCAGGCGATCCACGTCCTTATTTGCCCAGCTTCTTTGGTACATGTCTGGCCCACCAGATGTGGGTCACACCAATGGCTACCTGTTTTGATGTTGTGTCCTCCCCATCCTAAGTGGATCAACCTGATTTCCGTATCAGATGATCATCATGGTGGGGTCCACATTTTTAATGGATTGAATCTTTTACACATGTGACATGTTGGCAGGAAAAAGAGGTTGTATTAAAACATACGATAGAGCCGCTGTATCGGATCTTTTCTCTTCTTAAAGAAGGTATACGTCGGTATCACTTAAGAAAAAGTTTGATACACCGGTTCAGCGCCGCGGTTGATACGCAGGCACTAAAACATTAAAGTAAAACGGATAACACGTGGGCCACGATCTAGATGGATCATATATCAAGAACAACCTGGACTACATCGTAAGCTCCAAACACACTCCAAACAATAACATTCACATACGGTAGTCAAAGACAACATGTAACAACTAGAACTGAATATAAGTCTTACTTGAGCATTTCAACAAAACACATTTCATATATTACCATATATAGGGATTTCATCCCTAAACCACATAGTAGTAAGATAGGTTACATAGAGAAAACTATAACCATAGATAAAGGAGTTGAGAGTCCCATCTCACCACCCTCATTACATACATTTACTCAAGCATTTTCTCATTCAAACATTTTATCAAACACTTAGACTATATATATCACACATATGTAAATAAATTAGTAAAACACATATTATGGCAAATCCCTTCATATAGGGGTTGCCACATGCACAACAATCATGTATTTACAATCAATAATCATGGCGAGTACAAATCCAAATTCCATGTTCATTCAAACATTTCAACAAACACATAAAATGGGTCATAAATCAACATAGTCTATATATAAGTATATGTATAAAAAACCACGTATCTAAGCACATGTGATAGCAATAAAGCCAGTCATAAATCATTATTGACATTGAAAGCCTTGAAAACCATAACCTAAACATTCATAGTCTGCACCTTTTGCCGGTAGACTCGTAATGAATTCAGTTTAAACACTAAGGCTCGCCTACGGCACAACGACAACCTATAGCATGAAATAGGTTACCTACTTCAACACTACTCTATTTGAATCCCTAAAACAGATTTGAGGTTAGGATTTCTTACCTAAGAATAGAGTCGAAATCACCGGGATAGCAATACAGACAGCCTGATTCGGCACATGGAGTGATGGGATCGAGTCTCAGGAACTAACTCTCACTCTCTCTCTCTTCTCCTCACTTTCCCTTTCTTTTCTCTCTTCTCTCTCCTAGGGTTTATAGAATTCATATGGTAAGGGAGAGAGAGGGTTTAAGGCCCTTATATAGGCCCAGAACTGATGGGATGGCCCCAGGGCCATGGTATACATAGGTTATAGTCAAAGACCGGCCGCTTCGGTCCAACGGAGCTGTTCTGGAGGCCCCTTTTTTACATGCGGTCGGACTTAAGCTCCTTGACATTGGATCTAGGTCAGGTTAAGATCTCGGTCCGATCGGATCAGTGGATCGGCCGCGTGGGACCAGTTTCAGTTTAATGGTCACCAGTACTCGATCAGGGTCACAAGTGCACTGACATATGTTGAAAATTTTTTCTGATTCGAGGGTGTAATTGGGTCAAAATCTAAAAGTCTAAATCCTTGGATTCAGCCTGCAAGCGAACAACTCAATTCACTTAAGTTTCAGTTCATTTCCTAAAGATATTTGCGTTTCTCACACACTTCGCTCCGGGCTCATGTATGCGCTTCTGGATACCTTTAGGACTTGATTTCTGAGATGGTTGCCAAGTCTAGCAAGGCGGTCATAACCGTATAGATTTGAGGAAATTAGACTTCTGACGCGCGGTTTAGGTCCGATACGAAGTTTCGATGCGCTCTTAAGAACAACTAGGTTTTGAGATGGATCCTAAGTTTTTAGGCAATGTAGCGTTAGCGATCCTGCAGATTTTCGGTCATACAGATTATATTTAAAGTAATTAGTGCTAATTTCATAGATAATCTAGTTTAACACCTAATTAATCCACATCTAATTTCTAAAGGATTTGGTCCTTAGTGCTTTCTACCTGAGGTGGTACTCGGGTCTTTGTACGAATTTTCCTGAGACGTTATAGAGATTTAATCCCTAATATTTTATTAAGACTCCTCTGTACACACACCCTATATGATAATACATTCATAAAATAGATCCATATACAATGAAGTGATATTGAAAATTTGTAATCACACATATGGCTAAAGCAATCCAAGAAAGGGTGATCACAACATACCTGTAATTCTAATGACAACAAGAAGGATATTCAAAGTGTCTTCCAAACTGAAAATATAAATGAAAATATTTTAGTACGTGGTGGGAAACACTGGGGATGGAGTATTACAAAATATATAACTAATTTCATTGATCCAACCATCCATTTGTTGAATAATCAAATGGATGGTTGGCCACCGTGGTTTACAAATGACCCTGCACACGGCTAGGATCATTGGCAAGACATTCAAAATGGAATTTCGCCTGTATACATTCGAATGAGTCTTCCCCAAATGAAGTCCAAACACAGATGAATGCCCATCGTGGTTTATAGATATCATCCAATAACCTCGCCATTAACGTAGGGTGGGAGAGAAACTGTGGAGAGAGGAAGGAAAGAGAGTCATGTTAGGAAAGAGAAACAACACATACCTTAGCTTGGGATATCACAACATGCACATTTGCCTCTTTCGTCTCCACCTCTCCTTCGGCTGCTATATATACACGAGTAACTCCTTCCATCTTTGACTACAATGGAGGAAGCGAGATGTATCGTCAACATCATCTCCCATCCGAGCATAGGCGACGGTATGGTTGTGAGATGTATCAAGTCGTGCGTCTTATAGGGCATCTGAAGCTAGAGGTAGCTCTGCTCTTCTCTGTCCATGAGAAGAGAGTACGAGTTGTTTCTGTATTCAGTCGTCCTACCGAATAGCATGAGTCTCCTTCAGATATGGATGCAGATAGACTACGAAAGACTTTCGCATGAACTTCCTGCAACAGGAAGTTAGGTGGGACCCACTGTGATGTTTAGTGGAAATCCACCACGCCCATCAGTTTTGCAATATCATTTTAGGTGATGGGCCTAAAAAATGATCTAAATCCAAAACTCAAGTGAGTTGTACATTAGATAAACATGTGTAGGTAAATTCCTACCGTTAAAACCTTCCTGGGTCCACCGTGTTTTTTATATATCATTCATACCATTCGTAAAGTAAATTCTAAATGGATGAAGTGAAAACTTAAAAATTATCATGATTCAAATCTTCTGTGGCCCCACGCATGTCTCAACGGTGGACATTCAATCATTCGTTGTGTGGCCCATATGAGATTTGGATTTCCGTAATTTTTGGTTCCATGTCCTAACATAGTGTTGAAAAACTGATGAACGTGGTGGATATCCCATAAACATCACAGTGGGCCCCATCTAGCTTTCCTTCGCACGCAGTTCCTGCGAAAGGCTTTCACAGGAAATCCGGGTCCTTCAGATATGTGTTTGGAAATGTTTGACAAGTGTGGACCGAGAACGACATGTAGACATTGTATGATGGTCACAATGACTCACAAACCATAAATCCACACCATCCATCCCTTTTCAAAGGTATTTAGAAGGCATCATCAGAAAAAATAAAACTCAACAAATCTTAGGTGGACCACATCACAGTGCGTTCATGTGATTGAATGGTGACAATTAAAAACTTCATGGACTCTAATTGACTACTAGATTTTTTTTGGTGGGGACATAAAAACTTGATATAATTTGAGTGGACGGAGTAAATGTAATCACATACATCACGGGGGGCCCACAGTCATGTGTCACACACAAGTCGGTTGATTCATGTGGATGTCACGCAATCCCCTCAGTTGGGATAATAAAGCAAGATACAAAACACAATGATAGTACCCTTCACGTTCATGTGGCGTCGTGATGCTTGGTGGGGCCCATCATGAACTTTATGAAAGATTAAAACCGTCCTTCCATTTGTACAGATAATTTTAGGTACCTCTAAAAGTTTTATCACCCCCACATCCAGAATATGTCGTGGGAGCATTTCCTACCATTGAAACATTCCTTGGCCCACCAAGTTGATTCCCAAATAGATTTTCAAGCTTTTATATAAAAATGATGAGGACAATCCCTTGAATGGGGTGGATTTTTTCAAACAACTTCCGATGTGCCCCACTAACCATCTAAGCTCACGTACATCCAATCCACGTGCATTATATCATGATAATTGGGGAAGTGGAAGCGGATTACCCTGTGGGGAAGTGGAAGCGGGTTACGTCCTACTCTTGTAAGAAATTAAATATGGACGTAGATTGATCTCGGTGTGGCCCCTTGTAATGTAAGATAAATATTCACGTCGTTCATCCATTCGATTGTGATCCAATGGACCAAATCATTTTTAAAAAAAATTTACAAAAATATCCCAATAAAATTCGGCATCGATCGAGACTAACAACTCGCGATCCGATGGACCAAATCGTCTTTCAAAAAACCCAAAAATATATTTAAAAAAAAAACTAGCATCGATTGTGACTGCCAACTCACGATCTAACGGATCATATCATCTGTCGAAAAATATCAAAATGCTTTCAAATCCCCATAAGAGTCACAACCAAAATCTGTACATATAACGGGATGACTAACCCGATTGGTCACAGATTGGAATCTTAGCCACCAACGATGGACAAATATGCACCATCCCTAATAAAAGTTGGATTGAATTGTAACCAATAATCCGGATTAGCCCAAAAACAAAAGTTAGATTACCTCGTGAGACAATGGAACCAATCAACCATCCCTAATAAATCGGACTTTTAATCACAACCACTAATTAGACTTGCGCCAAATGAACCATCCCAATAGATCTTAGTCTTGATTGCAACAACCAAAACTCAAGGAATAAAGTACAAAGTCCTAAAATCCACAATCCCTGGTCGAGTCAATTTAAATTGCAACCATCATACACACCAGCCTCTTGCATGTTTTTAATAAAAATCAACTTACTTGAAGTCCCATAGGCATCACCAGTGGAAACAATCAAGTAAGCTAGACTCATTTACAAAATCATTTTGCAATAAAACCCACATGGAGTATCACTCCTTAGGCTGGGGCACCTTTAAAAAAATCTCAAAAAATTTTCTGAATCAAAAGCAATAGGCTTCCAAGGCACTAAGAGATCTTCCATATTTCTGGGTGGGAGTCAGCACAAAACCAAATAAGATCCAATGTCTCACAATTTCCATGGAGATTATCAGGATTCAAATACACATCAAAGTATAATCAGAATGAACTCTAATGTCAGATCCATCGTACCAAATGCTAATGCAATGAAAGACAATAGGCCAAGATTGATAAGAAGAAATCATCTAAATGGCGAAAAAGACAAATTGTAACCTAAATGTCAAAATCAGAAGATTGCATGGAAAAATGTCACCCGCAAATACCTAGGCATAGATGCTTGTGGAACTTGATCGAGTCAAAGTTGACGTAGTGAAATTCCTGTAAGGCCACAGAAAGTACATGGTAAGCTAACCACTTTGACGATTTAGTAAAACTAGTACTTTTGGGGTGATATGGGAAACAACGGATATTCCAGTTTAGGTCAGTATCCTTGTATGACCATGGAAAACACCGCGGTTCTACTGTACCTTTTCAATGTTAGTACCAATCAGGAGCGAAAAAGTTGCAATTGGTGACCCGTAATGCCATAGACAGCGTATGAACAATCACAACATTTCCATCAAACCAACGTGATATGTGCAAGTTACCTATTTCCAAACAACCAGCGTCCGTAGGGGCCCACCATGATGAATGGGTTTTATCTACGCCGTCCATCCATTTTTCATATCACTTTAGGATATGAGGCCAAAAATGACATAGATCCAAGGCTTAAGTGAACCACATAGTTGGGATTGAACTCCCACCATTAAAAATTTCTTGTGAACTGCAGAAGTTTTGGATTTATCCGACATTTGTGTTTTCCCTTCATCCAGGTCTATATGACCTTGTGAATAGGTTAAATGCCAAATAAACATCACGCTAGCCCTCATGAAGGTTAACGATGATTTTTATTATCGCTACTACTTCCTATGGTACGGTAGACTTGAGCATTGGACTGGCTTAATTTTTAAACTATGTGGATGTTAGCAGGAGGTTTCCCTCCCTCGGGGTGCCCCACTAGGTGTTCGGGTCAAACTATTTGATTAGTTGCATTAGTCAAACGATGGATATGTGTGTGTGTGTGTGTGGTGATAAATATAGAAATAGAGTTTACTCATATTTCTAATGTGACAGGATCCAGATGCCCAGCAAGCCAAAGAGCATACATCATACATAAACCTAACATATTATATGCTCGGTTGATGTGGTTGATGCGGGTGATAGCATATAAAGGCCCAGATCTGAAATCCATCTATATCTAGTGAAACTCATAGTCAAGACCTCCATACCTGAACCTCGCAAAGGGGTTGAGAAGAGAGGTTATGATATTTAGATTCTTGGTTGATACGTGCGATTGCATGTGAAGGCCCATGTCTGAAGTCTATCTAGATCTAGTGAAACCCATAGCTAAGACCTCCATACCCGAAGCTCGTAGAGGGGTTGAGAAGATAAGCTAATAATTATACTTATACCATTCATTATGTCTGAAGACAAGAGCCCCTTTTTATAGGCATGTCGAGAGGGTAGGTTCGGAGCTCACACAGGTTTGGATGCAAGGTTAGGTTCGCGTGAACCATGCCATCTCATAAGTCATGGATGAGCATGGATGATGGCATGGATCATAGCACGGATGATGACATGGATCATGGCATGATCACTGATGGATACAGCCTCAAGTGTTTTCATGAGGTTGATGTGAGCCGAGCTGACATGTCAGCGAGTGGTTAATTAGATAGAACCCACAACCGGCTAGAGCCCAATCGTATCTAGATCGAAACGGCTGGGCTACAGCCGTTTTCGTGTGAAGATAGTTGAGCCCCCACCATTTCGGTGTGAAAAGTGAGGGGTGTTTACTGGATCATACCTTAAAATGATCTGGAAAAAATGGATGGACGGCATGGATAAAACCCATACATCACGGGGGGCCCCACAGAGCCCCTGCTTAGAAGCATTAAGGCGGGCCGGGATGCAATCCACTTCCTTGACGATCCTGATGGATGAAGGAGGCAGATTGCAGCTGACCTTGCCTGTCTTTAGCCATAAAGGGTCATATCTGTGCGGGGTGCCCACCGTTTTGTATTTGTTTATCCATGCAATCCATCCCTTTTCTCGGAACATTTTAAGGTATGAGAAAAAATAGGTAGATCCAATGCTCAAGTGGACCACACCACATATGACTTTTGCATTTAATGCAACCCAAGCTTATTATTTGGTGCGGTCCACTTGAGCGTTAGATTTGCCTTATTTTTGAGCTCATACCTTAAAATGATATGAGAAAAGGGATAGATCATGTGGATAAACAGATGCATCACATCACGTTGGGCCCCACATAGATTTGCTCATTCATGGCCAGAGACCGGCGGGGTAGGATGTAATCATCTTCCATTGATGAAAGCACTGCCATGCTAGTGCCACTAGATCTTTTGTTCAATCCGTTGGAAAATGTTTTACAAATAATAATGGAAACAAAAAAATTAAATTAAATTAACACCAAGCTGAATCACATATGTAATATGCTGTCATAAAGCCTTGATTCACCCCCTTCTCAATTGAAATTGAGACTGCTAATGGGTTATAAGCAAATTGCTTCCAGGATAAGACAAGGCCTTTTCTTAAGGTCCTACGTGCAACAATTACAAAGGGGCTTACTTAGGGACTCAGTTAACACGGTTCGAACTCTAACAAATTTGTTAAGTGATCTAACTCAATGACCGAAACAAGATTTGAGTCATTGAACGATTTCTTCTTGAATAATCTTATAACGAAAAGCTTAGATAGATCAGATCAGATTGAATTGGTAGAACTTGGATGATGCTAGAATTAGAGGGTCTAATTTATATAGCATATGGGGTGCAGATCATTACCGGGTGGTCATCAATGGTTCAAAACATTCGTGAAACTTTTTTTTATATATACCAACGACACTAAATTATGAATGTTTCTGACCATTGGATCGAGGATCTGACCGTTGGATCATCAAGAGTCATTTGTTTTCGGACCATTTTGGCTATTAACTGGCTATTCTAAAAAACGGTCGACGATTTTAGATCCATTAATCCAATCATTTCTAGCAGCCTATAAAGCCCAGACCACTTCGCACCTCTCCCACATTACGATCACACCGTCTCGCGTAAGGTCACGAGGGAGCGACCACTTTGCATATATGTGAAGTGCAAAGTACACCATCTAGTATGGGTGCACATGGAACTAGCAGAATCGGTAAACCAGACCGGAATCGACTAAACCGCACGGTTTGGTCCGGTTCTGAAGTGCACCGGTTCCAGTTATGGTTCCGAAAATCAAAGAATCGATAAGTTCAGTTCGATTTTTTGATTTGGGGCTATGTAGAACCGAACCGAACCATAGATATGAATCGTGAACTTAAACCTGGAACTGGATCATCCCAAGCAATAAATGTATTAAAAAAAAACCCTATTATCTTGATTCTCTTCACACCACCTCACCCAATCGGCAACCACTCTCTCTCTCTCTCTCTCTCTCTCTCTCTCTCTCTCACACACACACACACACACACAAAAGACAGCCACTAGCCGCACACACAGAGTCTCTCTCTCTCTCTCTCTCTCTCTCTCTCTCTCTCTCTCTCTCTCTCTCTCTCTCTCTCTCTCTCTCTCTCTCTCTCTCTCTCTCTCTCTCTCTCGCTCGTTTCCAATTGGGCTGGATTATAAAAAGCCCAAAACCGTAGAACTGATATGAAATCGAACCAGTTTTTACGGTCCAGTTTCGGTTTGGTTCTAGGGTGCAAACGGTCCGGTTCCGGTTCAGATTTTCCTGAAACCATTAGTAATGGTTCGATTCTGGTTTCACTCTAGAACTGAACCGAACCAACCCATGTGCACCCCTACCATCTAACGCCATTGTCCATGCTCGTGCCCAAGCGCGCGACCATCTCTGCATCCATTTCTCTAAGCAAAAATACTCCACAACCAAACACTTATAAACAAAAAGTTCTCTCACACTCTATCCAAAGTGGTATTAAACCAAAAAAAAAAAAAAAATTGTAATTTTTTCTTAATTTTTTGAAATTTGTTTAGGTAGAGAAGGAAATTTTTAAATATCTCAAGTGGTATTAAACCTTTAAAAAAAAAAAAAAGAAGTAATTTTTTCTTAATTTTTTGAAATTTGTTTAGGTAGAGAAGGAAAATTTTAAATTTTATTTGAAAAAACAAAAAAAAACAAAACCTCTTCACCATTTCAAAAGAAAAAAGTGAAATGATAGGATGCTCAACGGGGGGGTCAGTGTCCACACATTTAATTGATGTGGATGATTCAACGCAGGCCATAGATTATCTACTGGTAGGATGTGAATTAGAGGTTTCTGCGGTCAGAAGTTTGGTGGAAACTTTAATGTTTGTTAGGAATCCACCCCCATGTCAGGACACACGAGCCTATGAGTCTAAAACGAGACAGGTCCAGAAGTCTAGTGGTCCACACGTTAGGAAAAGGTGAGAGGGTTCCACCATTACGATAAACCAAACCTTCCATGGCATTACAAATGTTACAATGATCGGCGTTCAGTCTTCATTTTTTCTTGCTGTGTGGCCCACTTGAATTTTAGAACTACTTCATTTTTTGGCCAATGTCCTAACATGAGCTGCAAAGCTGATGGACGGGGTGGATTTCTTAAAAACACCACGGTGGGTCCCACCTAGCTTCCGACCTTGTTCGAGGGTGGCAGGCGATCCACGTCCTTATTTGCCCAGCTTCTTTGGTACATGTCTGGCCCACCGGATGTGGGTCACACCAATGGCTGCCTGTTTTAATGCTGTGTCCTCTCCATCCTAAGTGGATCAGCCTGATTTCCGTATCAGGTGATCATAATGGTGGGGTCCACATTTTTAATGGATTGGATCTTTTACACATGTGACATGTTGGCAGGAAAAAGAGGTTGTATTAAAACATATGACACAGCCGCTGTATCAGAACATTTCTCTTCTCAAAGAAGGTAGACGTCGATATCACTTGAGAAAAAGTTTGATACTCCGGTTTAGTGCGGCGGTTGATACGCAGGCATTTAAACATTAAACTTAGGGGTGTACATCCATTTGAACCGAGTCGAGCTTGTGTCAGCTCGACTTGGCTCGAATACTTGCTGGCCTCAGCTTGAACTCGGCTCAGCTCAGTCCTCAAGCTTAACTGGTCAGCTCGGCTCGGCTTGGTTCGGTCAGCAGCTCAAGCTAGTTTAGGACGACTTGGAGCTAAAATCGAGTTGAGTTCGCCATTGAGGCATTTTCACAGTCACCTGAACAGCAACCTCAAAAACCCACTGTAAAACAGACAGATGCAATGATTTTAGAGGTGTTTTATCAAACACCTTCTAAATAACATAAAATTTAAAAATTTAAAAATTTTTAAAAAAAAGTATTTCCTTAGCGTACATACCGTGCTTCCCACCTACCAAACCTTACTTGCCACCGGCCCAACCTTTCTTGCCACCGGCCCCATCTCGTTGAGTCATTTTATCAATCAGCTGGTGAGTAACATCAATGACAAAGTAACCCAGTCATCAAACTGGTTCGATCCCAGTTCGATTCAAGTTGAATTCAATCCGTGCTGAGTCGAGCAGGGGCCTGCTCGAACTCATTAAATCAGCTTCACTCAGGCTCGAACTTAGCTCCAACCAAGTCTAATCGAGCTTTTCCGGGTCGAGTCGAGCGAGCTAACCGAGCTAGATCGGTTCGTGTACACCCCTATTTAAAGTAAACCGCCCAACAGGTGCGCCACGATCTAGATGAATCATATATCGAGAACTACACTGGCTGAGTTTCCTTACTAGCCGTTAGTGGATAAGACGTCTGAATTGGCAGTTTAGTTCACGGTCAGGATTCAATAAACGGATATCCACTAATCGGATATGAAATTACTTAATTATCCTGATTTTTTATGCTGGTAAACTAAATACATTAGATCCCTCAATTTGAACGGTCCAATTTGAGCTAATATTTTCCACGTGTATAATTTTAAACGCCTGTGTATCAATCACATACCAGAGTATTAAGTAACCCCATATCAATTCCTCCGGTTTGGCAGCTCTACCCGCACTCCCTGTGATGTGGGCCCGACTTTACTCTAAAATTGCAAAAATAAATAAATAAATAAACAGGGAACTAGTCAATATTCGACGTAAACGTAGGCCTACTTGACATGGACGGACCTGATTTTTTAGCCACGTCTTCCATAAGCTAATTTTCAGTTTGTGCACGGATCCTTATTCTCATGCACGTGCGAATTTGCCGCGTACCGCGTGTAAGAGGAAATATCGTATACGCAACCTTAGGCTTTGGACATTGCACGCGTGTCTCCGATTCTAACAGTCGCCCATCCTTCTGCAATCCAATCCAGACCACTGTTTCCTTATGTCCCACCTGGATGGACCATTTCCCAAATAACTGCCATATTTGAAGATCTGGAAATGGGTTGGCTGCTCCCCCTGCCACCGGCCCGGTGGCTGGTGGTCAGTGCTCTGTGGGCCCCACCATGATGTATGTGTTTCATCCATGCAGTTCATTCATTTCTACATATCATTTTAGGGCTTGATCCAAAAAATTAGAGGGATAAAAATCTCAGTTGGACCACACCACAGGAAAACAATAGTGATTGGATATCCACCATTAAAATCATCCTAAGGCCTACTGTACTGTTTATTTGAAATCCAATCTTTTGATTAGGTCATATAGACCTAGATGAAGGGAAAAAACAAAGATCAGCTTGATCCAAAACTTTTATGGCCCAAAAAAAGTTTTAATCGTCAACGTTCATTCAACACTGTTTTCTGAAATGTGGTCCACTTGAGATTGGGTTATACCTAGTTTTTGGTCTCATGTCATAAAATGATCTAGAAAAATAGATGGACGGTATGGATGAAATTCCTACATCATGGCGGGTCCCACAGAGCACCGACCACCAGCCGTTGGCTGGTGGGAGGGGCAGTAGCCAATCCGATTTCCGAAGATCCTAGCGGCACTCAATGCGACTTGTTCAGCACGCTGGTTGATCATACCTACCACCCAATGTAGCTGTCTCACTTTTTCTCCGTGCTTTAAAGTTGTTCTGCTTTAGGTTGGTGGCCAAAGGAAATGGATATGAATTACATTAAAAGCGTGAGCAGTCCGCAGATTTGGCATAAATTACATTAAAAGCGTGAGCGGTAGGCAGATTTGGCAATATATATATATATAGACACACACATACACACACATTGTCATCACGTGGCAAGATTTCATTAATTCATATGAGGGAGACGGGACAGATGTGAACACTTAGCCATTGAAAGCATGGCTACCAATGGAGGGTCGGAAGTAAACCTTGTGGTTCAAAATTAGAAGGAAAAAATCAAATGGCTAATACCAACTTTTCCTGTATGATCATGGATAGAGAGGTGTGTCCATGTTCAGGGAGGCGTAGGTTACTGCGCTGAGAAGCTAGGTGAGCCTTGCTATGGGGAAATTTGAACAAGGATAATCGGGGTCAGCCTAAGCTACCCAAACCAGTTATTAAGGTCTTAGGAGGAGGATACCACGTCAAGTATGTGCCAACTCCTAAGTTACAACCGCAGGTTAGCTGAGATAAGCTCTCCACTAATGAACTACGACTCGAAACTACAGTCCTGATTGACCGATCCAAACCCTCGTCCTTGTTCAAAGAAGGACGGTAGAGTCGAGCTCCGGCCCTCGTCCTTAGCTTCATTCATTGAACTCCGACCTCAGTGATCTACTGACAAGCTCCAACTACTCGTACTTGGTCTCGAGTCTACATAGCCTGAGGCCGAGCCTGAAAGAGGATTCCATATGCTGAGGCTAAAGCCGAGCCCAGGTGAAGATACTCCGTGTGCAAAGCTTGGAGGCACCTAAGTGCGGATATGACCGAAGATCTCGCCTAAGGATATGCGCCCTTAAGATATGATACACTACACGAATTCATGGATTGCAGATAATATCTCCACGATCATAATATCTCGCTGATTGAGTGAATCATGCTGAGATTAACGGACGCGGATCGTCCAACCCATAGGTATAAATACCAGGAGATCCCATTGCTATAGGTATGCAATATCTCACACCCTCTCTCTACATTTGACTTAGACCCAAATTCCCTAGCCTGACTTAGGCATCGGACGGTCCCCCTGCTGAGCCAGGGTCTCCTTTTCTCACCCTTTTGTGCAGGACCAGGGTTTGTTGAAGGTTCGTGGCATTGAGTGGAGGGTGGTCCAGATTTTGACCTCAACATTTTTTGGCGCCGTCTGTGGAAAATGCAAACAAAAAGCTAGAAGGTTTTACAGAAATGGCAAGAGGAAAGAAAAAAGTGACAGCGGTGGATCCCGAACCTAGTGGGTAGCATCAGTCTTCTTCGCTGCAACACACCGAGTCGGCTTCAATAGGGCCGTCCCAACGAACTCGGAGCCGAGGAGAAAAATACAAGGCACTGCAAAATGAAGTTAAGATGCTGAAGGATGAAATCAGCCGGATGAAGGCGCAACAGAATCAATAGCCGCCTCTGAACTTGGTGGAAGCCACCCTGGTGCCCGAGGAATGACCGCAGCAAGTCAATTCCCTGGCCAGCGGTTCCCAGGCATAGTCCGCATAAGCTCCCGACCCTACGCACAATGCAGTGTCTCAGGCCATCAGCTCGGGATGCCGAGTCGTCCTATGTGTCCGCCACTTCGGCTCTGGCCCCCACCGACCTCCGCCATCAGCTCAAGAGGGGAAGACAAGGCAAAGCGCCCGAGGTGGCGGGGGCCTCCCAAGAGGCGGTAGCAGAAAATCAGAATCCTTGGGAAGCTCAGCTTAAGGAACTCCGTGATCAGTTTAAG
Source organism: Magnolia sinica (assembly GCF_029962835.1). Taxonomy (NCBI): domain Eukaryota; kingdom Viridiplantae; phylum Streptophyta; class Magnoliopsida; order Magnoliales; family Magnoliaceae; genus Magnolia; species Magnolia sinica. The sequence goes on from NC_080581.1 coordinate 70,477,298, forward strand.
ACGTTTCAGAAGAATCAATAGTCTGCGTCCGTCCCAAACGAAGTCCAGGCGATGATGGAAGAAACCGAACCTCCCTTCACCTCAGAGATCATGGATGAGGTGATGCCACCGAGGTTCAAGATGCCTCCCGTCATTCAATTCTCTGGGTCCAAAGACCCGTCTGAGCATGTAGAATCGTACCGTTCATGGATGCAGATCCAGTCAGCCATGGATGCGATGATGTGCAGAGCTTTTTCGATAACCCTCTCCGGATCTACTCGGAGTTAGTATCGACAGCTTAAACCAAAGTCAATTGACTCTTTCGCAGAGCTCAGCAGATTGTTCCTTGCCCAGTTCATCTCAGGTAAGAAGAGTCGGAAGCCGACTACCCATTTGTTTACCTTCAAGCAGGGGAACAAGGAAACACTGAAAGACTTCATTACCCGCTTCAACGAGGAGGCGTTGTTGGTGGAAGACTACGATGATAAAATGGTACTCTTAGCCATGTTCAGCGGGCTCAGAGGGGGAAAGTTCATTTTCTCGATCGGGAAGAATCCTCCGACCACTTTGGCCAAGCTCATCAACAGGGCTCAGAAATATACCAAATGCCAAGGAATTCTCCAACTCCCGCAGGAATGTACAAGTAGCTGAACAGTCGTCCAAGGAGAAGAGGCTTAGGAACGAAGAGCCTCAGTCATCCAGGAAGAAGTAGAGCTGTACACAAGCAGAGTAAGCTCGATTAGTCGCTCGACTCGACGCAGAATTACTCGACTCGGCATGAGTTTGAGCTGAGCACGAGCATGAGTTTGATATTGGTTTTGATTACGAGTAGAGTACAAGCTGGGCAATACTCAACTCGGTACTCGAATCGTACTGTGTGGTATTGATTTATTATTATTAGTTTTTTGTATAAATTGTTAATGTAAGGCCCGTATCCAAGTCCATACTGTTCCGTCGACTCCCACGATTCTTCCTGATGAATTTCGGCAACCCGCGACCTATAATCGACGTTTGCGCGCGACCCTAAGTCGTTTTCCGTAGATTTAAGTCAGCTTAATCCGAGACTTGTACCATTGCAACCGCACCGTCGCCGCGTCTTGCACAACGATCCGATACCCTAGCCAAGAAATGTGGGTCAGCGTTTATTTCGAAGAAACGCCGGGCATTTGTGAACCCAAGAGAATCTTTACAACCCATCAATCAATCAATCAATCAAAGTACACAACATGTGCTTTCTTTCTCCCCAAGTTAAGCAACCTACCAAGTCAACTCTCAAGTCAAGTACACTATCACCTCACATCTATCACCTCTCTCTTACAACCACCCCTTCTCTCTCTCTTTTTCAACACATTTTCTAAGTAAGCAAAAGTAGTGGACGTCTAAGCTCTCCCAAGAGAGAAAATGTGAGTGTTGTGTGGCCCACTTTCTACCCCAAGAACCATCATCCTAGCCATTCCTTTCTTATCATCTTCCATCAAAGAGAGGCATAAGGAGATCGGCGTTCCATCAGACCAAGAAGATCAAATGGTGGGTGTTTCTATAGGCCTAGATTTCATGTTTTTATGATGGGCTAAGTGAGGCCTACCCATTGATGGTATGGATCTCACTTTGGACCCTAGATGTGGTCGATAGTCCACCTTGATTCTCATGATCATTCCATGATGAGGCCATTCTCCATGGACCCCATCATGATGTTTATTTTCCTTGCGTGGATAGGGTCATATAGACCTTGCATTTCGATGAAGAAAGGATCTCCACCGTTGATTTTGATCAGTGGCCCCATATGTAATGGGACCCACTTGATGTATGTTGTAAATCATGTAAGGGAGGGCTCATAGTGCCGAGGTCCTTCCATCACTTGATGTCTCTCTTTCTCTCTCCCTTTTCTTTTGATTTTGGCCCCTTGATGTATGCAATTCATCCTTGTCGTCCACCTCTACGCGATCCACTTGATGGACGTGTTGGATCTACATCGTCCAAGTCATGTGGGCCCTACCTTAATGGAAATGGGAAAAACACAAATATCAGATTGATCAAGTAGGCCACGTCCGTGTGGGACCCACCTTGATGGACATTCACACGTCCAACGTCCCTGAACGCTAGACGTGGTCCAGTGAAATGTGAACCGACAGTGGGGTGTATTAACAGTAACAAATATATATATATATATATATATATATATATATATATATATATATATATATATATATATATAAGTTTTTGGGGTGGGCTGCTCATGCAGGCCCCACCTTGATGTATGGATTTAATCCACGCCGTCCATCCCATTCCCCTACTCATTTTAGGCGTTGAGCCGAAAAATGAGGCCAATCCGACTATTTGGCGGGCCATAGCATAGAAAACAGTGTTTTCTACCGTTAAAATCCACTTTGAGGTTTCTATACGCCAAAACACATTGAATATTGCGCTTGATTGGTCCGTCTTGAGTCATAAGATCCAATGGATGGAGCGGATTCTCCTGATGCGGGCCCTACCTAGGAAAAACATCAGAAAAAGGGTTTTTCAAAAAAAATGAGAAGCAGCAGGCACTGCTGATGCTGCAGTAGCGTCCTGCTGCTGCGCTGGCGTGAAAAGGTAGGGACGTGGGTCCCAGTTGTAGGCCCCACCGTGATGTGTGAGAACATCAACACCGTGCATTTGGTGGGCCCCTTTTTAAACAGTGGGCACCCCAAAAATCAGCCATATGTGGAACTCAGGTGGCCCACACGGCAGGAGACAGTGGGATTGAGCGTCTGCCATTGAAACCCTTTTAGGTTTTCACAAAAGTTTTGGATCATTATGAATTAGTTTTTCCTCTTTATCTAGGTCTGTGTGACCTTGTTAACAGATTGGATGGCAAATAAATGTTATGGTGGGCCCCACGTGGGACCCACTGATGTAAGTGTTTTACCCATACCGTCCCTGCGTGTGGAGGTGGGACGGCTAATATACCTCACTCCAGCTACATAGCTGTTGTAGAGGCGTCACCAAGTTCCATGGGTGCCACTTGTTTCATCCACGCCATCCATCAATAGGACCCACCATGATACACGTATTGCATCCATACGTCCAACCATTTTGAAAGGCCATCTTATGGCTTGAGGCCAAAAAGGGACAGATCTATTTATCTGGTGGGCCACTGATAACAGTGGTGGGTTGAACGTCTACCATTGAAACCCCTCTGGCCCAGAGGTTTTGGATAAACATAAAATTTATTTATTTATTCTTATTAGGTCTGTGTGACCTTATCAACTGTTTGGATGGAAATTAAATGTTATGGTGGGCCTTGGGAATTTTCAATGGTGGAAATCATTATCACCACTTATATCTGAAGTGCGGTCTAGATAATCTTTCGATATGACTTATCCTTTTTTTTTATGTTCTAAGATAATCTTTAGCATATAGATTAATGGTATAGATGGAGAGGCCCCTTGGTGTGGCCCATCTTGATGTATTTGTGACCCGTTGTTGAGGCCCACCTTGATGTGTTGAAGGCCTGTTGCTAAGGCCCACCTTGATATATATATATATATATATATATATATATATATATATATATATATATATATATATATATATATATATATATATATATATATGAGGCCCATTATTGAGGCCCATCTTAATGTATTTGTGGCCTATCCGTTGAGGCCCGTGGGTTGAGGCCCAATGGGATGTACATAAGTCCATTGCAATGTGTGATTCTACCATGGTTTATGTAATTATGTTTATGGCGGGCTATGCCGTAGGAGCAACGATAATTTGACGCCCACATTGTAAGTACAATGTTGGTTAAATGTCCGCGTTGTAACTCTCCCTAAGACCCGTTGATAGGCCCATACTTGTGTGTAGGTCATCTAGGCCCATCTTCATTATGAGGATAGTTCGCCACTATATAGCATGCTTAGTATAATTCCATGACTCATGCTATACGCATCATATGTATACTTGATATGAGTAGTGACTGATCATAGCATATGCCATTGAGCAGATTATTTATGGGACTCACTGATAGGAGTTAACTCACATGAGCGTGTGGTATGCACATGATTGTTGCATGACTGGACAGTGTGATTCATGCATCTCGCATTTGTGTATCATGATCATTGTACGCCCTAATGACATCAGGGTCGTGGCTCTACAAGCACATCATGGATGGCCGTATCGGATACCGAAAATACTTGGTTCTAGCACTGTGGGCACTTAGGATGTCCTTGGGTGAAAGTTTTAGAACCTTTTTGGTACCAGGAGATGCTCCAATGTCTAGACCGAGTGGTTATACGAGCGCCTGAGTGCCGAATACCAGTAGGTCGTGTCTCCCACTATGTCATAGTCAGTTGGAAGGGGGTGTGGTCTTATCTGCCTGAGTGAGGGGGTTGTAAGCTAGGCTGAGTTTGACCAGCTCGCAAATAAGTCTGCTATCGACAAGCCGGGTAGGTATTGGCAGACTATTGGTCAGCGGATAGTATGGTCTCTTCCACTTGCTGGGCTATGCGACTAGGGAGGCGGCAGTCAGTGTGAAGTGTATTAGACCCCGGTGATATCCCAGAGAGAACTTTACTGATATGTGTACTTGATGAGGACTGGCATGCTTGCTTTGTATCTTGCATATGACATTTGTCTACATAGGCCTCACATTGCATGGCCTTGGTATGACAGATAGCATTCATGCTATGCATTACATAGCTTTGGTATAGCTGATAGTATTCATGGACTTAACCGCATATTTCCGCATTACTTTGAAAATGTATACTTGGCATTTGCCTTGTGCACACACTTACACCACCCTCTAAACTTTTATAAGTTTATGCACAACCATTGCGTGCAGGTGACGTTGTATCGCAGCAGTGCTGAGGCAGGAGTGCGTATCGGATTATTTTGGAGCTTTTTAATCACCTTATATTTCCCTTTCTTCAAGTACTTAAAGTTTTTGATATAGTAGATATGTGGTGATGTTGTGTTGTGACTTAGTTATGCTTGTGGTTATGCTCCATTACAAAAAAAATTATACTGAAAATCCTCCTTATAGGATCCCAGGATCGGAATCTGGCATATGAATGCTAGGTATCACGCCCCAAACTCGGAAATCGGATTCACAAGAATCCCGATCGCCGAATCCGGTGCCGACAGCTTCCATAGTACCACATTCTCGGCTCCTAGTGTCCATACGCTAAATTCCGATCCTGGGATCCTACAAGGAGGATTTTTTTTCTACATTTAACTCGTAATAAGCATAACCACAAGATTACCCAATTCACAAAGGCAACATCATCATCACATATCCACTAATATAATCATTTGAGTATAATGTTGAAAGGAAAATACATCAATCGAAAATCAAGCACCAGAAGATCGTTGCACGCTCCAAGCTTAACACTGCTGCAACCTAACATCACCTGCACGCATCTATCATGCATAAGCTTATAGAAAGCTTAGAGGGTAGTGTAAGTGTATGTACAAGGTAAGTGCCAAGTATTCAATACAATACCGTAGTCATACAATACTGAAAATACTGGTAATCCATAAATCGTACAATGTTGGAATAAGCAGAAATACTGACAAGATCATGAATTATCAGAGTAAGTAGAAATACTGACAAGGTCAGAAATTATCAGAGTAAACAGAAATACTAACAAGATCACAAATCATAAGATAACAGAGTAAGCGGAAATACTGACAAGTCCATAAGTCATACAATATTAGAGTAGGCAATACGAATCAACTATGCAAATGAGGAGTCATAGAGCGTCAAATATTAGATGCAGAGGATGCAATGCAATATACATTCCTGATGAGTAACACAAATAGCGTCAGCCGTACCTAGACCATATAAATGCAGAAACACAATAACCCAAATTGCCATATGCCACAGATATAATGCAATATACGGTGCAAATGGAGTGACCATGTTAGAGTGTGAAGTCGGGATGATAGTACGTAGTATCGCAGGCTATGGGGCCCATCACAAGGGACTTCTATCCAAACTAGTCTCATACCTAATTTGGATAGTCAGTCTCAATGTGGTAAACTCCTGATCTCAGGTTAGTCGCGCGCCCCAATTGAAATCCTGGCCATTGCGAATGTACACATAACAAATAGTCGCGCACCACCAGCCCGAGTGGATAGTGAATGAATAAATGAATGAGTATGCAACTCCTGTTCAATAAGTCTACGTATCAGTACAATTCATCTTTGAATCATCACCGGGGTTTAGTACACTCCAAATGGCACTGCCACTCTCACAGCCGCACAGTCCAAGTGAGTATAAGAAACTTCACTATCCGCCTGGCCAATAGTCTACCAATACCTATTCAGCACGTCGATAGTGGACCCATTCAAGAGTTGGTCAAACTCAGCCTAGCAATGCCCCCTGCTCTCAGGCGGGTAAGGCCACACTCCCTCCCAACCGACCATGACACAATGGGAGACGCGGCCTCCTAGTATTCCGCACTCGGGCGCTCATGTATCCACTCGGTCTCGACGTTGGGGCGTCCTCTGGTACCAAGAGAGTTTAGAAATTTTCACCCAGGGCCATCTATGACAGCCCGATGCTAATAACAAATTTTCGGTGTCCCATCGGGCCATCCACGATATGCCTGTGGAGGCTACGACCCTGATGTCGCTAGGGCGTACAGTAATCACAACACACAATGCAAGATGCATGAGTCATACAATCCAGTCATGCATCAATCCTATGCATATCGTATACTCATGTGAGATAACCTCCGCCTATCAGGGAGTCTCATATCATCCTGCCCAATGACATATGCAATGGTTAATCACACCTCATAACAAACATGCAGATGATGCATATGGACATGTATCATGATGCTATGCTGTCACATACTCATAATCAGTATTAACGATCGGCCTCGACAATGTGGACATTTAACCAACATTGCCCCCAAGGAATGGCCCACATAGAGTCAAACATATAATGGGCCCACGGCCTCACATAAGGGCCTAATATACAACACGATGGGCCTCACTTAAGAGTTTAATATACATTACGATGGGCCTCTCACATGGGCCTAACATATATTACAATGGACTCCATCGCCTGACCCTCAATGCATCATAATGGGCCTCATCACATAGGCCTCATATACATCACATTGGGCCTTAAACATGGGCTGAATGTACATCAAATTGACATCAAATATGAGCTGCATATACATCATATAGGTCTCGACAATCAGTCTCAGTAATCAAAATCGGCGTCAACAATCGAAATCGACACTCGTAATCGACCTCGACAGTCGGTCTCGACAATCCGGATTGGCTTATACAATCAACCTCGACAAATCAGAATCGGCCTCGATACTCAGCCTCGACAAATCGGAATCGGCCTCGATAATCAAAATTGGCCTCGATTATTGGAATCGATAGATAATCGGAATCGGTAAATCGGTCACGTCAACCGGAATCGACAATTGGTCACGACAATTAGAATCAATCGATAATCAGAATCAACAAATCGGTCACGTCAATCGGAATGGCAATCAGTCACGACAATCGAAATTAATCGATAATCAGAATCGACAAATCGATCATGTCAATCGACAATCGATCACAACAATCGAAATCAATCGATAATCAGAATCGATAAATCGGTCACGTCAATCGGAATCGACAATCAATCACAACAGTCGGAGTCAATCGATAATCAGAATTGGTAAATTGTTCACGTCGATCGGAATCGGCAATCGGTCATAATAATCGGAATCGATCGATAATCAGAATTGGCAAATCGGTCACGTCAATTGGAATCGACAATCGGTCATGACCATCGGAATCAATCGATAATCAGAATCGGCAAATCGGTTATGTCAATCGAAATCGGCAATCGCTCACAACAATCGAAATCAATCGATAATCAGAATCGGCAAATCGGTCACGTCAATCGAAATCGGCAATCGGTCATAACAATCGAAATCAATCGATAATCAGAATCGGCAAATCAGTCATGTCAATCGGTCATGACAATCGGAATCGATCGTAATCAGAATCGGCAAATCGGTCACGTCGATCGGAATCGGTAATCAGTCATGACAATAGGAATCGATCGATAATCAGAATCGATGAGAATGAGCCTAACAAGGCCTAAGGGAATGTCACAATGTGGACATCTAACCATCATTACCCATCAATGTGGACATCTAACCAACATTGCTCCCAAGGAGTGGCCCACATAAGGGATTCATACGCAATGAAACGGCCACACATACATCACATCGACCCTTGCCCATAGGCCTTAAATACATCATAATGGGCCACAACCCATGAGCCTCGAATACATAATAGGTGGGCCCTACACATGGGTCTCATATACATCAAATGGGCCACGTATCTGGGCCTAATACACGTCACAATGGGCTGCACAATAAGGGCTTAATACACCTCATAATGGGCCTTGTGGACATCAAGTTGGGCCTCATCATATAGGCCTCATATACACCAAGTGGGCCGCATTATGGGCCGCACTAATGGGCCTCATACACATCAAGTGGGCTGCATCAATAGGCCTCCTACACAACATAATGGGCCTCATACTTGAGCCACAAATACACAACAGGTGGGCCCTACATATGGGCCTAATATACATAACAGGTGGGCCCTGCACCCGGGCCTCAAGTACATAACAGGTGGGCCCTGCACATGGGCCTATATATATTAAGTGGACACCGTGGATATGAAACACATACATCAGGTGAGTCACACGTCCCACGGACGGTGTGGATAAAACATACATCGTGTGGAGTCCATGTCTCGTGGATGGCATAGATGGAATACATACAACATGATGGGCCTTGCGATTACACAACAGGTGGGCCCCGTACATGGGCCAAAATACATCGTGATGGGCCTCATGGGTGGCCGCACCAATAGGCCTCAAGTGGGCTTAGACCACATCAAAATCATTTCAACAGTTATAGGTGTAACATGTGTACCATGTACACAATTATTCCATGGGGCACATGGCCCACTAATGATGATTAGCACTGTCCAAACATTGCCTATGTAAATCAGCACCATCCAAATATTATCCATGTAAATCGGCAACATCCAAATGTTGTCCAGCACCATCCAAACATTGTGGACGGTATGGATATGGAATGTACATCGAGGTGGGGTCGACAGCACCAACCAAACATTGTCCAGCATTGTCCAGCTCAGTCTGGACGGTGTGGATGAAACGAGTACATCTGGCCTGGTCCCCACCATCCAGAAACGCTGGACGGTGTGGATATTTCCATACATCAAGGTGAGTCCCACGTGGGACCTACCATACACATATATACATGTTATATATAATATAATAGTATATTTCATATTTATTTTATTTTATTATTTATTTTTTTAAACAGAGACCAACATCCAGGCCTAGACGAACGGCCTGGATGGAAAACACATATATCGAGTTGCGTCCAGCACCGTCCGTGTGTTGGACGGTGTGGGCACAGTACAGGTACGGTGAGGTCCATGCAGGTGGCCCACCCCGCTTAGGATCAAGCTGATCTTTGTTTTCTCCCTTCAACGGTCCAGCAGCAGCTGTTGCTGGACGTCCAACATCTAGACGGTCAGATCAGGTGGGCCCTTAATTGGTCATGCAGGATGAACGGTTTGGATGAAAAAAAATGCATCATGGTGGAGTCCATCGTCCTAGCCAGTGGACGGCTGGATGAAACCATACATCATGGTCAGACCCTCATCCTGCTTCAGACCCTCATCCTGCTGACGTCCTTACAATGGACTGTTGGCTATAACACATACATCGAGTGGGGTCTACAGGACTTACGTACATCAGTCCAGCGACTATCTACTGCTGGATGGACGGTTCTGATAAATCACAAACAACATGTGGGCCGCATGCCACATGTGAGGCTGGGTGATCTGGATCACCACCGTCCCACCCACTGGACGGTGGGATAAAACACATACATTACAATAGAGTCCCACCGTCCAGACAGTGGATGGTGCGGACGGTGTAGATTAATGTATACATCGTGGTAGGTCCACGTGGGTGGCCCATCAGCCACGGACGAAGCTGATATTTGTGATTCCCATCCAGCGTCCAGGCAGGACGGATGGCCTGAATTCAACATATGCACGAGGGGGGTCTCACCGTCGATTTGCTGGATGGTGTGGACCCAAAACATACATCAAGTGGGTCTCGTTGTAGGCAACAAGGCGGGCCCCCGAGTGGATAGCGGTGCAGATAAAATATATTCATCATGGTGGGCCACAAATTATGGAAGAGAGAGAGAGTTAAAGAGAGAGAGAGATCGATGAGATAGAGGGAGGGACCCTGCCACTATGGGCCCTCCCTATACGATGCATACATCAAGTGAGTCCCAAATCATGTGGACCCTCAAATCACAAAATCAAACATAAAAATCACCCACCTTATGATCTTCTTGGTCCTCTACTTCCATCAATGCATCCTAAAGCTTCGACGGACGCATTTCAACGGTGGAGATGATCATTGGATGGTGGAGATGAGAGATAGGAAGGTGAGCCACACTTGCTCTCTAATCACTTTGGAAGCCATGGACGTTGGCTCTCTTAGGAGTTGCTTGAATGAGGTGAAGAGAGAAATGAAAGTGTGATGGGAGTTGTAAGGATGGATGACATGGAGTGTATGGGTGAGGGATGGGGCTAATTGACTTTTTGGGCATTAGATGAGATGGGGTATGGGTAGCATTGCCTTGTTGGCATGAAAGGTATGGGAGAGGTAAGGTCTTGGTTGACTTGGTGGAAAGAAGGGGTATGGGTAGAGATTCCATTCTCTCAACTAGGAATCTTCCTAGAAACAGTGCACACGTTGCCCGTGGTGTTTTCTCGATCTATTCTCAGGCCCACAACTCCTAACCTGGGTATCGCACTGGCACGTGAGACGCGGCATCGGAACCGCAACGATGGCGCGGTCGCTAGGGTGCAAGCCTCGGGTTAAGCTGACTCTGGAATACGGGATACGACTCAGGGATGCTCGCAAATACTATTTACGAGTCGCGGGTCACCGAAATTCGACCGGGAGGACCGCGGAAGCTTATGGAACAGTACGATGTAGGATACGTGCCTCACACCAGGAGCCGAGAATGGGGCATTACGGAGGCTGTCGGCGGCAGATTCGGCGATCGAAAATTTTGTGAGCCCATTTTCCGAGTTTGGGGCATGACAGTCAATATATTTCAGAAATTGATATCATATATTGCTAATATATATCAGAAATTGTTAATATATGTTAATATAGCTAATATATGTTAATATAGAAATTATTAATATGTTAATATAGAAATTGTTAATATGTTAATATATGTCAGAAATTGTTAATATGTTAATATAGCGAATATATGTTAAAATTGTTAATATATATTAATACAGCTAATATATGTTAAATTTATTGCTCGAAAACCCTGCTTGAATTGGGCTCAAAATCAGACTCGAACTCGAACTCGACTCGAAAACTCGGACTCGACTCGGATCGATTTCTGCTCGTACTCGGACGAGTAGAGCATGAGCAGGAAATCCATGCTCGATGCCCGAGCAGAGCCGAGTATGAGTAGGACTCGAGCAGTGCGAGCCGAGCATGAGCTGGGCAATACTCGCTCGGCTCGACTTGTGTACAGCTCTAGCAAGAAACCCGATGATTGAGCCTCTCGCGATCATCGATCGAGCAAGAGGCCTGAGAGAAAATTTTGTTCCTGCACTTCACTCAACACATCTCTAGAGCAGATCTTGTTGGACATCAGGTGTAACACCCTGAAAATCGGGGGTCGAGTAGAAGTCCAACTCCCGAGTTCCAACGCATCACTTATGCAACATATTTAATGATGATTAAATGTTGTCTGTATTAGTGCATAAAACATGAATAAGATTAAGTCAAATCAACAAAACATAATCCAGGGACAGTTGAAATATACAAGCGGAAGACTGACTCAAATATGTATAGCGTTATAAATCAGTATAGGTCCCCAAAGTATATATGCATTGCCAGGTCAATAATTACATGTATTGCTTCAAAATACAAAATGACAAAAATGTAGTAGTCCACTACAAGTATAACCCTGAAGCCCCGCCGATCATAATGATTTATACGAACCCGCCTGAAAACTGCATATATGAGAAGGCATCCTCATCGTCTACGAAGTCCGCCTTTACCTCATCAATCGGGTCTCCATCTGCAACTAAGACAGTCTGGTTGGTATGTACAACACCGTCCCGAAACGTGGGAGTGAGTAATCAACTCAGTGGAATAATAAAGCAAAGGTTAATATGTTCTCAATTCAATCAAGCAGTAATGATAAAACAATACAATCAAACATCCCTAAGTACTCTGATTAATGCAAGAATGGTATGAATAAATGATGCATACCCTCGCCTACACTCCCTCTGCGATCTTCATCTAACGGTCGCGCATGTCAGTCACTTCCTCAGTACTTTGCCCAATGCCAAAAGGCACATGTAGTGCGGTGCATGAACGTGATTACCAAGTTCTTATTAGTCCTTTTCATACAGTAGGATTGGGAAGCTAAGGTACCTCCCTTATATCAATTCCTAAACGATGATCCATTCTAGGGTCGCCAATCCTAGTAAATCTCATACGATGTTACGGTTCTAAGTCACTGCAAATGGCTCATCACCTTATCAGTGCAGGCCTAGTTTGTACTCTTGTTGCTGCGTAAGGGCTCGTCGCCTCTACGCAGTCTCAGCGTACGCTCGAGGTCACTACAAAGGGCTCGTCACCTTATCAGTGTAAGCCGATAGCTCGAATACAGTATCTCATACCACCGTATTCGGCTCACAAGTCTGGGTTACTTACTGGTCACTACGGGGAGGCTCGTCACCCCAGCGTAGGCCGACAGCTCGACCACGGTATCCCATACCGCCATGCCCGGCTCATGAGTCTTAGCGGATCGAGGTACCAAGGTTTAAAGGGATTTTCACTAGTGAGTTTGGTACCTTAGATTCAAGCAGTAGCGTCCATACATGGTGAACATACATCGGGTCAATCGGGTTACTTGACGAGCTCGACTAGTACGAGCGTACGTTGAGTTGATCGACATGAAGTGCGTAAGCACTCCGTGTGGCCTAACCACTGCCGACATCCCAAGTATGGCTCGAATTCATCGATCACGTCCTATGTGGCAAAAACAACCCCAGCCACTTATTCAATGCCTGTTACCGATTGCCTGGACTATTCCGTAGTCCCAAACACATTCAATTATAACAGATAATCATACAAGCTAATCAGAACAGTAATGGATCAACAATTCCAATCATACAAGCATGTGAGCATTTGATGGATTTCAACTTAAACATGAATTCACACATATGCAGTCCCTAAGTAAAATAGACAAAGAATCTAAGTTACATGAAGGAAATTTTATACATCGTTAAGGTAGTCAAGAATCTTATCTCAACACCCATGTAAAGTACAATTATTGCACACTTGTTCATTCAGACATTTCTACAAACACTTAGACTACATATTCCAACATACATGACGTATGTTGGTGATAGCACGTGTTAGGGCAAATCCTTTCACCAAGGAATTGTCACGTATACCTCAACCATATGTCTACAACAGTTAATCATGGCAAATCCATATCCAGAATCCATACTCATACAAACATTTCAACAAACACAAGAATACACTATATTCAACATAGTTCATATATATATATATATATATATATATATATATATATATATATATATATATATATATATGTAAAGTGCAGGAACAACGTATCTAAGCATGTGATAACAATTCAAGTCAGTCATAAATCATTAACTGAAATTGAAAGCCTTGAAAACCATAACCTAAACATTTATAGTTTGCACCTTTCACCAGTAAACTCGTAGCAAACTCAGCTTTAAAGCTAGGTCTTTGTCTACGGCACCACAACAACCTAAATCAGGGAATAGGTTAGCTAATTCATCTATTACGCTAGTCGGAAACCATAAAACAAGTTAGGGTTAGATTTTCTTACCTAAGTACAGAGTCGGAATCACCTGTATAGCAATACAGGAATGGCGGTTGAGTGCGTGAAGTAGCGGGATCGAATCCCAGGAAGAATCTCCAACTCTCACTCTCACGTTCTTTCTTTTCCCTTCTCTTTTCTCTCATCTCTCTCCAAGGGTTTCTCAAATTCGTATGAAATATGGGAGAGAGTGTTTAAGGTCCTTATATAGGCCCAGGTTTGATGGGAATGGCCCCAGGCCAAGGTATACTTAGGTTATATCCAAAGGGCGTCTGTTTCAGCCCAACGGAGCACTTCTGGTGGCCCCTTTTCCACGTGCAGTCGGACTTAAGCTCCTTAACCATGGGATTCAGGACTCATCCATCAAAGTGGGTCCCGCAGGACCTGGTGACGCTAATACCGTTGGGACCCACAGAACTTCTGACGTCATGACAGCAGCAGTACAACTGCTATCAACGCCCACCAGCTAATCCATTATAAACAAGGTGGGTCCCACGTAGGCCCCACCGTATATAATCTATATTATTATTATTATTATTATTATTATTATTATTATTACTATACAACCAGTCCAGACGCTGGACATTGGATGGACAGTATAGATATAACACAAGCATCGTAGTGGGGTCCACACATGTGGCCCACCAAATATATATATATAAGGGAGGTCTCCAGCGTTCAACGTCCAGGAAGGGATGGACGGCTGGGATATAAAATACACGCATCAGGGCAGTGCCTGCAAGGGCTTTAACTGTGGACGTCGTCATCTCCACTATATCCTGCCGTGTGGTCCACCTAAGGTCTGGATCTTCTCACCCCGGCCATAAAATGATCTGGAGAGGTAGATGGACGGAATAGATGTGATACATACCTCATGATGGAGGCCCACCGAACTTGCTGGCAACCATCCAGTAGCCACATGCTGCTGGAACCCACTGTCCATGTATGGACAGCGTGGATATACAATAAATGCATTTAGTAGGCCCCACCTCGACACGTGCATCACGTGTGGGGTGGGTCCCACATGGATGGAAAATGGGTGGGCGGCCTGGTGAAGCACACACATGATGGCAGGGTGCCACCGTCCATGGCCTGGACGCTGGGCTGTGTACTCATCACAGCAGGCCCCACATCCTATGGACGGTCTGAACAGTTTAGTGGGTCCCATGTGGCGGCACGGCGGGGATCAAGTGGGCCACATGTATGCAAGAGAGAGATCGAGAAAAAGAGAGATCGAAAGAGGTGGGAGGAGCTCCACCACTATGAGCTCCTCCATGATACAATGAACAAATCAAGAGGGGCCCCACCACATGAGGGCCCTCAAATCACAAAAATCAAATGGTAAAAACACCCACCTTTGATCTCTTCTTCTTTCTTCTGCTAATGTGATCTAAAGTTCCAAGTGGATAATTTCAACGGTCGAGATGATCATTGGATGGTGGAGATGGGAGGTAGGAAAGTGGGCCACACAAGCTCTCTCCCATGGAAGCTTGGACGTGAGTTGCTCTCATGGAGCTTGAGAGAAATGAGAGAGAAATGAGAGAGAGAGAGAGGTGATAAGTGAGAGATGTGAGTGATGAATAGGTGTACTTAATGGGTGGAGAGAGAGAGAGAGAGTGTTGACTTTAGGGGTTGCATGGGGATGGGTGTTTGTACTTGACATGATGGGATGAGGTACTTGACATTTGATGCGATTGATGGAACATTCTCTTGGGATTGCAACCCGCGGCGTTTCCCTCGAACTGAACGCGGGCTCACATTTCCTAACCCGTGTATCGCCTCGGCGCGCAAGACACGGCATCGGAACTGCGGTGACGGCGCGGTCGCACTGGTACAAGTCTTGGGTTGAGTCGACTCGGGTTGACTGCATGTGACGCAGGGTCGTGCGTAAATAACGGTTAAGGGTCGAAGGTTGCTAAAATTCGACCGGAAAGATTGCGGAAGTCTATGGAACGGTACGGGTTCGGATACGGGTCTTACAGCTCTCCCCTCCTACTAAAAATTTTGTCCTCGAAATTTAAAACACACTACAACCAATACAGAGCTCACCAAGGAAGGGGCTACCTATCGCAAAACATATCAACATAATCGATCACTTAAGAGATGGGGATAATGCCCACGAACCTTAGGCTCTTGCTCCCAAGACGCATCATCAATACTATGGTGACCCTACGAATATTCGGATCCGGAATCAGAAATGATCGAAAAAAGAATACAATGCAGCCTCACAAATTCAACGGTAGGGAGCTATATCGGAAAATCTCTAAGTTATTCGAACTCGGGGATCTAACCATTCTAAGTTCTCAACAATCAGAGAGTGCAGGGTAGCTATCAGCAGATATGTGATGTTATCTTCAGGTATTCCCAAGTTATGCTCTGATACCAACTTCTGTCACGCCCCAAACCCGAAAATCAGATTCACAGGAATCCCGATCGCCGAATCCGGTGCCGACAGCCTCCGTAGTACCCCATTCTCGGCTCCTAGCGTCCATACGCCAGATTCCGATCCTGGGATCCTACAAGGAGGATTTTTTTGTACATTTAACTCGTAATAAGCATAACCACAAGATTACCCAATTCACAAAGGCAACATCATCATCATATATCCACTAATATAATCATTTGAGTACAATGCTGAAAGGGAAATACATAAATCGAAAGTCAAGCTCCAGAAGACCGCTGCACGCTCCAAGCTCAACACTGCTACAATCTAACATCACCTGCACGCATCTATCATGCATAAGCTTATAGAAAGCTTAGAGGGTGGTGTAAGTGTGTGCACAAGATAAGTGTCAAGTATTCAATGCAATGTCATAATCATATAATGTCGAAATAGGCGCAAGGTCATGAATAATATGTTATCAGAGTAAGCGAAAATACTGACAAGTCCATGAGTCAAGCAATATCAGAATGCGCAATACAGATCAACTATATAAATGAGGAGTCATAAAGAGTCAAATATCAGATGTCGTATCTAAACCATATAAATGCAGAAACATAGTAACCCAAAATGTCATATGCAGCGGATGTAATGCAATATGCGGTGCAAATGTAATGACCCTGCTGGAGTGTGAAGTCGGGGTGATAGTACATAGTATCACAGGCTATGGGGTCCATCACAAGGACTTCTATCCAAACCAGTCCCATACCTAAATTTGGATAGTCAGACTCAATGTAGTAGACTCGTGATCTCAGGTTAGTCGCGCGCCCAACCGAAATCCTTGCCATAACGAAGGTACACAATAATTAGTTGTGCACCACTAGCCCGAGTGGATAGTGAATGAATGAATGAATAAGCATGCAACTCCTACTCAATAATCCACATATCAGTACGGTTCCTCTCTCTGGGAAATCACCAGGGTCTATTACACTCCAAACCAGATTGCCGCCCCATCATGCGCAACAAGGTGAGTGGAAGAGACCGCACTATCCGCCTGCCAATATCGAGCCCGGCTCGTGGATAGCGGACCCATTCCTCGAGTTGGTCAGACTCAGCCTAGCATTACCCCCTCCTCTCGGGCAGGTAAAGCCGTACCCCCTTCCAACCGACCATGACACAGTGAGAGACGCGGCCTAACGGTATACGGCCCTCATGAGCTCATGCATTCACTCGGTCTAAACGTTAGAGCAACCTCTGGAACCAAGAGGGTTTAGGGACTTTCACACAGGGATATCTATAGCACCCCATGTAGAACAGATTTTCGATGTCCCATCTGGCCATCCACAAAATACCTGTGGAGGCTATGGCCCTGATGTCGCTAGGGTGTACGATGGTCATGTCACACAAATGCGATATGCATGAGTCACACAGTCCAATCATGCATCAATCCTGCACATGTCGTGCTCTCATGTGGGGCAACTCCGCCTATCAGGAAGCCCCATGAACAACCTACCCTATAGCATATGCAATGGTCAATCACATCTCATAATAAACATGCAGATGATGCGTATGGGCATGTATCATGATGCTATGCTATCATATACTCATAATCGGTATCAAGAACCGGCATCGACAATCGATCTCGACAATGTGGACATTTTACCAGCATTACCCTCAAGAAATGACCCACATAAAGCCTAATATATAGTAGACTCATGGCCTCACACAAGGACCTAATATATAACACAATGGGCCTTACTCAAGGGCCACATATACACAACAGGTAGGCCCTGCTCATGTGCTTCAAATACATGAAATGTGAGCCCTACACATGGGTCACGAATACATCAAATGCGTCATACATCATGGGCCTAATACATATCACAATGGCCTTGCCCATAGACCACGAATACACCACAATGGGTCTTACCCATAGGCCATGAATACATCACAGTAGGCCTCGACTACGGTTCGCATATACATCATGTAGGTCTCGACAATCGGAATTGACACTCGGAATCGGCCTCAACAATCGGAGTCGGCCTATACAATTGATCTTGACATTCGAAATCGGCTTCAATACTCGGCCTCAACAATCGGGATCAATCGATAATCAAAATCAGTAATTCGGTCACGATAATCAGCCTCGATCGCTAATCAGAATCGGTAAATCGGTCCTGACAATCGGATCGATCGATAATCAGAATCGGCAAATCGGTCACGACAATCGGGATCGATCGATAATCAGAATCGGCAAATCGGTCATGACAATCAGGATCAATCGATAATCAGAGTTTACAAATCGGTCACGACAATCGGGATCGATCGATAATCAGAGTCGGCAAATCGGTCACGACAATTGGGATCGATCAATAATCAGAGTCGGCAAATCGGTCACGATAATCCGATCGATCGATAATCAGAATCAGCAAATCGATCACGACAATCGAAATCGATCGACCTCAACAATCAGCCTCGATAATCGGCCACGACAGTCGGAATTGGTAATCGGCCATGACAATCGGAATCGACAATCGACCACGACAATCGGAATCGGCAATCGGCCATAGAAATCAAAATCGGCAATCGCTCATGACAATCGGAATTGGCAATCGGCCATGACAATCAGAATCGGCCATTGGCTATAAAAATCAGAATCGGCAATCAGCCGCGACAATCGGAATCGACAATAGGCCATGAAAATTAAAATCGACAATCGGCCATGAAAATCGAAATCAGCAATCGGCCATGAAAATCAGCCTCGATCAGAATCAGCCGAACAAGGCCTAAGGAAAGGTCACAATGTGGACATTAAACCATCATTACCCATCAATGTGGTCATTTAACCAACATTGCTCCCAAGGAGTAGCCCACATAAACAACATTACATACATCATGACAAAATCACACATCACATCGAGCCTTGCCCATGGGCTTCGAATACATCACAATGGGCCTCGCCTATAGGCCGTAAATGCACCTCAATGGGCCGCGCCCACGGGCCTCGGATATATCACAATGGGCCACGTCCCATGGGCCTCCAAGCTATCGAAATGGGCCTCATCAAATGGGTCTTAAATGCGTCACCATGGGGCTCATACGTGGGCCTTATATATAACAAGTGGGCTGCATTGCTTGGGCCTCATATGCATCAAATGGGCCATGTATCTAGGCCTCGAATACATCATATGGGCCACGCTACATAGCCTAACAATACAACAGGAGGGCCCTACACTTGGGCCTCAAATACATCACAGGTGGGCCCCATTACATGGGCCTTAAATGTATCACATGGGCCTCATAGATGGGCCACAAGTATATCAAAGTGGGCCTCCCGAATGGGTCACAAAATAATTAAAATGGGCCTAACTAATGGGCCACAAAATACATCAAGGTGGATCTCACCATAATGTTTATTTTCTATCCAATCTGTTCACAAGGTCACAAAGACCTGCATAAAGAGGAAAACAAATATCATATTGATCTAAACTTCAGCAACCCTAAAAGGTTTTAATGGTAGGCGTTCAATCTCCACTATTTTCTTCAGTGGTCCACCTAATAGACAGCGTGGATATAGAACAAATACATCAATGGTGGGTCCCACGTAACACACTAATGATGATCAACACCGTCCAAACATCATCTATGTAAATCAGCATTGCCCAAACATTGACCGAGTAAATCAACACTATCTTGACACTGTCCAGCTCATCAGCGCACCGTCCAAATATTGTCCACCACCATTTAAATATGGGGGACGGTGTGGATGAATTATATACAACATGGTGGGGTCCACTGCACCGCCCAAACATGGTCCAGCAAATTAGCACTGCCCAAGCTTTGGATGGTGCAGATAAGGCACATACAACAAGGTGGATCTCACCACCTAGGTGGGTGGAGGGTGAGATAGAACATACACATCCGGTATGCCCCACAACTTTAGGCAGCGTGGACAAGACACATCACGGTGGACACCACCACTGGGCGTTGTGGATCCAAAACACGTACATCAGGGTGGGGTCCAAGGACGGTGCAGATGGAAAGCAGATGGACGGAATGGAATACCAACATCACGTGTGTGGTCCACGTCCAGCCCACTGACATCAGCAGCAACAGCTACTGTTGCTGCAAGGAGATGCACGGCGTGGATGAAGCCCATATTATAGTGGGCCACTTCCAGATGAACGGACGGCTGGATAAAACCCTTACCTCACATGGGTCCTACAGCAGGGATTAAACACATATATATTATAAGTGGGTCCCACCGTCCAGCACACTGGACGGCTGGGATCAACAGATACCTCATGGTGGCCCCTACGTGCTGCATGTGCAGCAACTGCTGCTGCCCATCATCGAACAGATGGACGGTGGGGATTCAGGACGCATCCATCAAAGTGGGTCCCGCAGGACCTGGTGACGCTAATACCGGTGGGACCTACAGAACTTCTGACGTCATGACAGCAGCAGTACAACTGCTGTCAACGCCCACCAGCCAATCCACAAGGTGGGTCCCATGTAGGCCCCACCATATATAATCTATATCATTATTATTATTATTATTATTATTATTATTATTATACAACCAGTCCAGCATCCAAACGCTGGACATTGGATGGACAGTATAGATATAACACAAGCATCGTAGTGGGGTCCACACACGTGGCCCACCAAATATATATATATAAGGGAGGTCTCCAGCGTTCAACATCCAGGAAGGGATGGACGGCTGGGATATAAAATACACGCATCAGGGCAGTGCCTGCAAGGGCTTTAACTGTGGACGTCATCATCTCCACTATTTCCCTCCGTGTGGTCCACCTGAGGTCTGGATCTTCTCACCCCAGCCATAAAATGATCTGGAGAGGTAGATGGACGGAATAGATGTGATACATACCTCATGATGGAGGCCCACTGAACTTGCTGGCAACCATCCAGCAGCCACATGCTGCTG
Source organism: Magnolia sinica (assembly GCF_029962835.1). NCBI lineage: Eukaryota > Viridiplantae > Streptophyta > Magnoliopsida > Magnoliales > Magnoliaceae > Magnolia > Magnolia sinica. Next base: position 70,498,593 of record NC_080581.1, read on the forward strand.
GAACCCACTGTCCACGTATGGACAGCGTGGATATACAACAAATGCATCTGGTAGGCCCCACCTCGACACGTGCATCACGTGTGGGGTGGGTCCCACATGGATGGAAAATGGGTGGGCGGCCTGGTGAAGCACCCACATTATGGCAGGGTGCCACCGTCCATGGCCTGGACACTGGGCTGTTTACTCATCACAGCAGGCCCCACATCCTATGGACGGTCTGAACAGTTTAGTGGGTCCCATGCGGCAGCACGGCGTGGATCAAGTGGGCCACATGTATGCAAGAGAGAGATCGAGAAAAAGAGAGATCGAAAGATGTGGGAGGAGCTCCGCCACTATGAGCTCCTCCATGATACAATGTACAGATCAAGAGGGGCCCCACCACATGTGGGCCCTCAAATCACAAAAATCAAATGGTAAAAACACCCACCTTTGATCTCTTCTTCCTTCTTCCACCAATGTGATCTAGAGTTCCAAGTGGATGATTTCAACGGTCGAGATGATCATTGGAGGGTGGAGATGGGAGGTAGGAAAGTGGGCCACATAAGCTCTCTCCCATGGAAGCTTGGACGGGAATTGCTCTCATGGAGCTTGAGAGAAATGAGAGAGAAATGAGAGAGAGAGAGAGGTGATAAGTGAGAGATGTGATTGATGAGTAGGTGTACTTAATGGGTGGAGAGAGAGAAAGAGTGTTGACTTTAGGGGTTGCTTGGGGATGAGTGTTTGTACTTGACATGATGGGATGAGGTACTTGACACTTGATGTGATTGATGGGACATTCTCTTGGGATTGCAACGCGCGGCGTTTCCCTCGAACTGAACGCAGGCCCACATTTCCTAACCCGGGTATCGCCTCGGCGCGCAAGACACGGCATCGGAACTGCGGTGACGACGTAATCGCACTGGTACAAGTCTTGGGTTGAGTCGACTCGGGTTGACGGCATGTGACGCAGGATCACGCACAAATACCGGTTAAGGGTCGAAGGTTGCCGAAATTCGACTGGGAAGATCGCGGAAGTCTACGAAATGGTACGGGTTCGGATATGGGTCTTACAGTTATCAAGTCAATCAATGCAGTAATGATAACGCAATCATAAACAATCACTTCTTAACTATTCTTTTTTAATGCAAGAATGGAGTGTAGGTAATGATGCATGCCCTCACCTGTCAACACTCCCTCGACACGCGACTCTGACCGCCTGTTTCGCATATGACAACACTTCCTCAAATGTGCGACTACAATGCCTTTTTGCCACATTCTAACTAATGCAATATGATGCATGATCATGTTGGCCAAGTGATTAATTATGCTGATTCATCCAGTAACTTGGGGAAACTAAGATACCTCCCTTTTTAATATCGATCCAAAGAAAATATTAGGCATCTGACAACTGCAGCGATCCTATTCCTGTATTCTGGATTCGTCTAGATTCGTCACTCCTAGATAAACACATACGATAGGCAAGTTGTAAGAAGTGGTGCTCGCGGTCACTACGGGGAGGCTCGTCACCCCAACGTAGACCGAAAGCATGAACACGGTGTCCCATACCATCATGCTCAGCTTACGAGTCTTGAGTATCATGGTACCATGGTTAAAGGTGGATCTTTACAATGGTGAGGGGTACCTTAGGTTCAAACAGTCGCGTTCATACATGGTAAACATTCAATAGGTCAATCGGTTCTTTAGGTAAGCACGATTTGATACGAGCACGTGCTGACGTGATCGACATGGAGCATATAAGTGCCCCTCGTGGCTTAGCCACTGTCGGTAGTCGACGTATAACTCGTATCTTTCAAGTTTACCCAAGGTGGCCAACGCAAATCTGGCCACCTCAAACATGGGTGTTTAGCGATTGCTTAGACTACGATTATAGCCCCAACCTTATCTAAATCATGCTGACACACCCACGTAATATATAATTCAACATTCGATAAGTGATCCTGGCAAATTTTTCATTAAGGCATTTCATCAAACACATAGACTATGTTAGCTACAACTTGCATTTTATCAATTCCTTGTACAGAGAAAACATATGCATATGACAACAACGAATACTAGGTCAACAATCATGGCAAGCACTAATCATTATCTATTCCTCATTTAGACATTTCTTCAAACACATAGACTACATTATCCATCATTTGCAATTCGTCAGTTTATTTCTTAGAGAAATAGGCATGTTGAAGACAATACGAGATCTTATAGTAACAATCATAGCATACATAAATCATTAGTTATAATGAAAGCATTGATAAACCACAACCTAAGCATTTATAGTCCACACCTTTCGGTAGCACGCCCGCCTCGGACTCAGTCCTAGGACTATGTTTTCAAGGAAAGAACGTCGGTTGCCTAAATGAGTAAATGGGTTAGCTAGGTTGGAGAAAAACCATCCAGGAGACCTACATCACTATAGGGTTTAGAATTTCTTACCCTAAGTCACAGCCATAAGAGTTTTGGTAGCGAAACATGGCGGTGACTAGGCTCGTGGATCCATGGGAGAAGATTTCCTACAGTTGCAATGATTTTCCCAAACTTCCTCTTCTCTTTTCTCTTTTCTATTCTCTCTCCTTAAGGTTTAGAAAATTTGTATTTGGGAGAGAGGGGGTGAGTTGGGAGCTATTTATAGACCCAAATGATGTGCAAATGGCCCTAGGGCCACTTTGTACTATATTTATACCCCGTGGGTGGCTATGTCTGACGAACAAGGCTCTTAGGGAGGCCCACGGCTCATCTACATCATGGGGTATGCTCCCTAATAATGGATCCATACTAGGATACGATTTCGGTGCAATCGGATAAGCCGATCAACCGCAGAGAGCTTGTGTCAAATCAACGGTCATACGTGTCCAATCGGGGCCACGGTTATATGGATATGTGCAGGAAAATTTCATTTCTCTATATGTGAAGTTTGGTCATAAACCAACGGTCCGAAATCCTCAATTTTACATAAGAGCGGATGACCCAATTCACTTCAGTTTCAATTCATTTCCTTAAGGTATTTGCATTTTTCATGCACTTAACTCACGGCTCAAGTTGGGCATTTCTGGACACTATCTGGGCTTGGTTCCCGCGATGGTCATCGAGCCCAGTGGGACGGACCTTGTCCTATAATTTCAAGGTCATCGGACCCCCGTCTTGCGGTTTAGGTCCCTTACAGAGTTTTAGTGTAATCCCGAGAGCGACAGGCCCTTGGAATTTTTCCTAGGTCTTTATATGGCATTGGGCCAGTGGTACTCCTAATTATAGGCCTTTCCATTTATGAAAATGGTGGCCCAAGCTTAACCCACCGAGTGCTTAGTATTTAATTAAATCCCGTCTAAATTATAAAACTGGGTGTGGTCCTTGGGTCATTCTGCCTGAGGTTGTACTCGGGTCTTTATACGAATTTTTTCGGGACGTAACAATAGCCGATGAAGTTTCCAAGCTTCTCAGCATCGGCTTCATCAAGGAAGTACATTATCCGGACTGGATCGCCAATGTGGTCCTGGTGAAGAAATCAAGCGGGAAGTGGCGAGTCTATGTACACTACTAAGACCTGAACAAGGCCTATCCTAAGGAAAACTTCCCCTTACCTCAAATTGATCAGCTGGTGGATAGCATGGCTGGACACCAGTGACTCTCCTTCCTGGATGCCTATTTCGGGTACAATCAGATCCCGATGCACCTCCCAGACAGGCAGAAAACTACCTTCATCACCAACAAAGAACTCTACTATTATTGGGTCATGCCTTTTGGCCTGAAAAATGATGGGGCAACATACCAGAGGTTGGTAAACCAGATGTTCGCCAAACAGATCGGTCGAACAATGGAAGTTTATGTCGATGACATGCTTGTGAAGAGCGTCAGAACATCCTACCACCTTGCGGACCTCGAGGTAACATTCTCGATCCTCCAAGAGTATCACATGAAGCTAAATCCGACCAAGTGTGTCTTCGAAGTTGGCTCGGGCAAGTTCCTTAGGTTTCATGTCAGCCAGAGAGGCATCGAAGCGAATCTCAAGAAGATCAAGGTGCTGTTTGACATGAGCTCATCTCGGACAATGAAGGAGATCCAGTGTCTGACTGGCCGAGTAGCAGTGCTCGGTCGGTTTATCTCCAGAGCAATAGACATGTGTCTCTCTTTTTTTCAGTAACTGAAAGGTCATAAAAAAGTCGAGTGGACCCTTGAATGCGAGCAGGTGTTCCAACAGCTAAAGTAATTCCTGGGTTCGCCTCCCCTGCCGTCGAAGCCAAAAGAGGGCGAGCCCCTACTCTTGTACCTAGTGGTCTCTGCCTCAGCTGTCAGTTCTGCACTCATCAAGGAAGTAGGGGCAACCAGTATCATGTCTACTACGTAAGAAAAATAATGGTACACGCAGAGACCAGGTACCCAAGCATGGAGAAACTGAAGCTCAGCTTGGTCTTCTCAGCACGGAGGCTACGCCCATACTTCCAAGCATACACCATCATCGTCCTGACTGACTCCCCCTCAGGCAAGTCCTTCAGAAGACAAACATCTCTGGATGACTGACGAAGTGGGCGATAGAACTCGGGGAGTTTGACATCCAATATCGTCCGAGGACTGTAATCAAGGGTCAGGCTATGGCTGACTTCATAGATGAATTTACCTCCCGAGTGTCGATACTGAAGCAGAAGCAGCTCTCGCGACCCCACCTGTTCCATCGCCTGCCAAGCATCTGGAGTCGGAGCAGAGGTGGGTCCTTTGTGTCGACGGATCGTCCAATGTCAAGCGAGCTGTGGCAGGTATCGTCCTGGTCACACCCAACTCTACAACTATTCAGTATGCTATCAGCCTCGGTTTCAGAGCCTTCAATAACGAAGCAGAGTACGAGGCCCTGTTAACAGGACTCAGACTAGCAGCCAGTCTGGGTGTTTAATCCCTTGAAGTGCGATATGATTCTTAACTTGTGGTGAATCATATCTCCACTAAGTATGGAGCCAAGGAAACTAGAATGGTGGCCTATCTAGTAGAGGCCAAGAAATTAATAGAAAAGTTATGGAGTTGCACCTCAACCAGATTTCAAAGGTAGAGAATTCTTGGGTCGATGCCATCGCAAAGTTAGCTTCGGCCACGAAAGGAAAGATTCCTCAGATCATTCCCATGGAATTCATGGAAAGCCCGAGCATTGACCGAATGGATCAGGAAGTAGTCAACCCGGTGGAGACTACCTCAAGTTGGATGGACTCGATCTACAACTACCTTGTAACTAGTGAGGTCCACCAGGATAAATTGGAGGCCCGATGCCTGAAGATCAAAGCCGCCCGATATATTATCTTAAACAGGGTCTTATACAAGAAGGGGCACTTACAGCCTTACCTCAGATGCCTCCGACCCGAGGAAGCGGACTATGTGATACAAGAGATCCATGAAGGCATCTATGGCAATCACTCCGGTGGCCGAGCCTTAACTTTGAAGATACTCCGCCAGGGGTACATCTGGCTGACCATTCGAGAGAATTCGAAAGATTATGTCTGAATATGCGACAAATGTCAGAGGTTCGTGGCAATACTAAGGCAGCCCGCAGAAGAAATGACCCCCATGAGTGGGTTGTGGCTGTTCGCTCAATGGGGGATCGACATCATCGGACCTCTGCCCATAGAGAAAGGACAGGTAAAGTTTGTTATTGTTACGGTTGATTACTTCACTAAATGGGCCGAGGCCGAGCCCGTGGCTAAGATTATCGAACAGAAAGTGATCGACTTCATCTGAAAGAATGTCATCTGCTGGTTCGGAATCCCACGCACTATCGTTTTTGACAACGGCAAGCAATTCGACAATAACAAGTTCCAGAGCATGTGCAGGGGGTTCGGCATCTCAAATGCTTATTCCTCACCTCGGCATTCACAGTCCAACGAATAAAGTGGAAGTCGTGAACAAAGTCATCAAGCATCATCTTAAGACGAAGTTGGAGAAAGCGAAAGGTAACTGGGTAGAGGAGCTCCCCTTCGTCCTTTGGGCCTATAGGACTACAGCTCAGTCGTCTACTAGGGAGACCCCCTTTTCGCTATCCTATGGCTTAGAGGCGATCGTCCAAGTTGAGATCGGCCTCCCGACGGCTCGGGTCAGAAGTTACCAGGAGGGTCAAAATGCATAGTAGATCGCAGCAAACCTCGACTTGCTCGAGGAAGCTAGAGATGTCGCCAGACTCTGAGTCGCTGCTAGGCATCATCAAGTGACATGATTCTACAACTCAAGGGTCAAGATAAGGCGGTTCCAGCCAGGGGACTTGGTCCTTTGCCGCGTCTTCCCAAATATGGCAGAGCCGGGGGCTGGGACACTTGGGCCCAACTGGGAAGGGCCCTACCGTGTGGTTAGATCGACCCAGCCAGGCTCCTGCCATTTGGAAGACCTTGAAGGGCGCTAACTCCCCCACCCCTGAAATGTCGAACACTTGAAGATCTACTTTCCGTGAGAATCTACTGGCCACTGAAGGCCCTCAATAAACGTACTGCTCGGAACAACATGCCTGTTAAGGCCTTTGATAAAAGCTCCATCTTTCCTACATCATCTACTTACGTGATTTATCTCGAGTTATCTACAAATGGAAAAAGTTCTCTCTCATAAGCAGAGACTAATTTAACAGACCGATCTCTTAAAGAAGGGTTCGGAATGTTAAACCTATGAAAATTTACATAGGGATCCCCTTATACGCAGGGAAAAAGCCTAGAGACGACCCGATTCCTTGAAAAAGGGGTCGGCTCATCATACAACGACAGATCTAGTAAAAAGACTAAGGATCGCGCAATTCGTGGGGGGGTTGACCTCTCAAGGGGTCAGTCCTGAAAAACTAATGTAAAAGAATCATCATGACAATCAACACATAGGAATATGCCTTCTCCCAAGGGTCATTCATTCATCAAAAAAGTTGTCATAAAAAAATAATCCACGTTGTAAAAAAAATAAAATAATACAAGTCTCATTCCCTCCGAGTAGATGGACCAGCCACCGAGCAAGGGGGCTGAGCGTCAGGGGCAGCCTCGGCAGCAGGAGAGGCACTCTCGGGCTCATCTGTCGCAACTGGTTCAGCATCCCCAGGCTCATCTGTCGCGACGGAATCAACATGTTCAGCCTCATCTGCAGCGAGAGCGTCGAGATCGATCGTCGAATGAAGCTTTCGGACCTCAACGATGCACATATCGAAGCCAGTGTTATAGCCAAAGTAATACAGCTTATCCAGCTCTTTGGCTCTCTCAGCTGACCCCAGGTATTCGTCCACGGTTGCGGCAGACTGCGAGGCCACTCGAGCCTCAAGCTCTTCCTGCAGTGTCGCCCGGTCTGCAGATGTCGCGGCCTCAAGGACAATCTGTTGCTGGGCCAACCGGTCTGCAACCATCCGTTGCTCCATCTCAAGTCTCTCCTTCGCATCCTTGAGCCCCGACTCTTCTTCCGCAACCCCTAACTCCAGGTCCTTATTAGCTTGGCGCAGACGCCTGACTTCGGGGTCAGCCACGTCCAAGCGAGCTTGGAGTTGGTTGACCTCACCCTGGAGCGCTAACTTCCTTGCTCGACCCTCCGCAGTGGCCCTTCTCAATTCCTCTCGCTCCGCAGTAGAAGCCTCTAACATTTTCTCGAGCTCGGCCCTCCGTGCCTCTTGCTCTGCCTTCTTCACCACAAACTTGGCCCACTCTGCTTCTTGCTCTGCCTTCTCCACCACAAACTTGGCCCGCTTTGCTTCGAGCCGTTCCAGCTCCTTCAACCTCTCCTTCACCTCCACCATCATTGGCAGAGACTGATAATAGGTTGCTGTGTAATTATTCATGAAGTTGACGTGGTGTCGGGAGAGCGTGTCAGCTATCTTTGCCTCTGGTACATGCTTGGCTACCATGGGTTCAGCAAAGCCATGTGATAACTAGGAAACGGACACTCTGGAGTGAGCTCGAAAGCTCCTCTGATCCCATTGGCCGCAGAAGCTTGGGCAACCGCCTCAGGCGTAGTGGCATATCCGACAAGGGCGTCGGTTTGGCTGACTAAGGGCTCAGCCTTAGTGGCAGCGTGGTGGGCCACGGATCGTGTAAGGGTGACAGCACTAGGAGTCTCCCCTACTCCCTCATTCCCGACCCCGGAAGGACCCGCAATCGCTGAAAGCAGAGCCTCGGGAGCTTGCTCCCCGGCAGACGGCGTCGAGATGGTGATAGGTTCGACTCTGACTGGGGCCTCCGGGGCTCGTGCTTCGGGAGTAGGGGTCGGAGTGATCGCGGGAACGACCTCGGAAGGGACTGCGGTATGCACGGCTTCGGCTAGGGCCGTGACAGGCGCGGTTTCGATTGATGTCATGGCTATTACCGGAATAGCCTCGGCCCCAGAAGTCTTCCTCTTCTTCGGTGTCACCTTCGTCCTCGGCTCGGATGAGAGGACAACATCCATCGAAGGGCGCGACACGATCGATCATTTCCTCTTCGAGCCGCCTGCCTCCATTCCTGCTTAAAAAAGGAAAATCAGCCAAGTAAAATCTACTCAACGTCTGCAAGCAAATCTCCAGAGATCCTTACCCCGCTTACCCAAAGCAAAGAGAGTAGGCGGAACTCTGTAGAAGCCAGACGACACCAAGTTCTCCCCGTTGACGAGGTTGAACCAGATGCGTTGGTCCTCGGGGAGCACTCTGGCTCGGGCGACCTGCTGCCTTTGAAGAGCAGAGAGGTCTGGGGCGCCCTTCAGCTAAGCTGCAAACAGAAGCAGAAAGTTAAAACATAGAAGGATGGATCGAGCATGCAGTGCGGCTAAAAAGAAGTGTCCGACCTAGGTTGGCAAACTTAGTAGGGACTCAGACCCATAGTCTACCCAATTCAGAGGTAGGGGCCTCTCATTCCCCCGAGGCCCAAAACCACTTCCCTTTCCAGTCTTTGTTAGAAGAGGGAAGTTAGGTCACCAGACTCGGGACGCATGGAGGCCTAACTGAGAAGTACCACCAGGCCTTATCCAACCTATCGTATTTGACCATGTACAAGAACAGGAACTCATTTGATTTCAGCCTCTGATTCCCCACTCGATGCCAGAGAATATAGCTGGAGACGAGGATCCTCCAGGAGTTCTGAACCAGCTGCCCTGGCACGATTCTCAGTTGTGCGATCAGCTCGCGCCAGAATGGATAGATGGGGAATTGGAGCTCACATTGAGGGGCACAGATGAAGATAGCGATCTCCCCCTCAGCTGGAGAGCCCGGTCTGTGGGGGCAGGGGCTCGGATGTGCACTGAGTCGGGAATTTGATAGTCTTCGTGGAGTTGGGCCATCTGGGACTCGACGAAGATTGAGCCCCAAGGGACTAAAGGTTTCGACCTGCCTCCCAAGGGGCTTGTCTTCGACCACCCTATGGGATCTCTGAGGGCCCTCTTCTGTCCCTTGCCTCGACTTTTAGCCCTCTGACTTGCGATTCTTTGGGTCGGGGCTGAGTGCAAAGGGGTACGACCTCAAAAGTGCCTTCAGACTCTCTGGGTCTCGAGGCGGTAGTCTCTGGTTCAGACTCTAAACCAGCTCCTCGGACCTCTTCTATTTCGTCAGAGTTGCTCGACATGATGCAAGGAAAAAGGTGTTAAAGTGTTGAAAGACCCACAACGTTGTAGGCAATATCCTCCGACAGAAGTTTTCCTAACTCCGACGGCCTCTTCTGAGTAGAACCTCTTCTCCGATGCTTGGAAACCCTTTATCTGGCAATGAAAATCTTTTTTCCAGTAGAGGGCGATTTTCGGCGAAGGGCGATTTCCAGTAGAAGGCGATTTTCGGCGAAGGGCGATTTTCGGCAGAAAGCGACTTTTGGAAGAGGGCGATTCAGAATGAGAGCGAGAAGTGTGAGAGTGAGGATGGGAAGAGTTTATATAATCACCTCATTACTCAGTGTCATCATTGCAAACGGCCGTTCCCGAAGCCGAGGCGACTCGGCACTAGCGCCAAGAGACACGTGGAAGAGAGCCATACGTCTGAACCTACGCTTCGAGGTCAGAGCCTTCTTAGCATTTAATGTCATTAATGATGTGGGCGAATCCTCGCCCCTTCGCATACACATGGTGTTGTCTCCTTCACTCCATCGATTGCGAATCATAACCGTCGCCACGCATCGTACTCCAAAGGGATAGAAGTCAAAGGGTTGCGATCGCCGTACAGCACCTGAGATCTGAGGTGTATGTATCAAATTAATTGCACCCCGATCACCCTAATCGTTATCATGAGCAGAGGCGTGGAGACGTCGTTTCATTTCCCCAGGCGTTTACTCTCTAAGTCCAGACTTGGACTGAGATAGTAGGGAGCTTCTGTTATGGGAAAATCTGAACAAGGATAATCGGGGTCGGCCTGAGCTACCTGAACCAGTTATCAAGGTCTCGAGAGGAGGATACCACGTCAGGTATGTGTTGACCCCTAAGTTACGACAAAAGGTTAGCTAAGATAAGCTCTCCACTAATGAACCATAACTCAGAACTACAGTCTTGATTGGCCGATCCAAAACCTCATCCTCTTCCGAAGAAGGACGGCAGAGTCAAGCTCCGGGCCTCGTCCTTAGCTTCATTCATCAAACTTCGACCTCGGTGATCTACTGATAAGCTCCGACTACTCGTACTTGGTCTCGGGTCTACACAGCCTGAGGCCGAGCCCGGGAGAGGATACTCATATGTCGAGGCTGAGGCCGAGCCCAGGTGAAGATACTCCGTGTGCAAAGCATAGAGGCACTTAAGTGCGGACGTGACCGAAGATCTCACCAAGGATACGCGCCCTTAAGACATGATACGCTACACGAATCCATGGATTGCAGATAATATCTCCACGATCACAATAACTCGCTGATTGAGCGAATCATGCCGAGATTAACGGATGCGGATCGTCCAACCCACAGGTATAAATACCAGGGGATCCCATTGCTATAGGTATGCAATATCTCGCACCCTGTCTCTACATTCGACTTAGACCCAGATTCACCTGACTTAGGCATCGAAAGGTCCCCCAACTGAGCTAGGGTCTACTTTGCGCAACCTTTTGTGCATACCAGGGTTTGTTGAAGGTTCGTGGCATTGAGTAGATGGTGGTCTAGATTTTGACCTCAACACACCGTATTAAGATATTTGTGAGAAATACGTTCCATACATTTATGTTTTTTTAGCTCATTTTAGAATATAAGACAAAATATAAGCCAAATACAACATCGAGTGTGCCAAAAACATGAGTATTAAACATCTATAGTTGAAACATTCGTGGGCCGTTTACAGTTCATCTATGGATGGCATTTAGGGCCTGTTTGGCCGACTGGATTAGATGGGCTTAGGTGGGATGGAATTGCATATGGTCCTGTGCCAATTCCACTCCATGTTTGGAAAGAGCGGAAAAGCTTGGAAGTAGGTTAGATGGAATTGTATCGGGTCCGTGCTAATTTCACTCAATGTTAGTAAGCTGTGTAGGTCCCACCATGATGTGTGGGCTATATCCACACCGTCCACCCATTTTTTGAGATCATTTTAGAGCATGGACCAACAATCCAGGTAGCTCTAAAGCTCAAATGGACCCCACCATAGAAAGCAATGGGGATTGAATACTTACCGTTGAAAACTTCTTTGGGGCCACATAAGTTTTGGATCTGCCTCATTTTTAGGCCCATATCATAAAATGAGGTTACAAAACAAATGAACGGTTTAAATATAACACGTGTGTTATTGTCAATAATTTCAAATGATGGTGGGTATATCCTTTCAATGTACCATCGTATTACAAACAAAAAAAAAAATTTAAGCTTATCCCATGGTAACAGGTAACAGTCTCCGCCATGGCTAATAATGATGTTTTCTGAATCCCATCCCACCTAATACCGTGGGATCGGTCCGGCCAAACATGCCCTTAAATATCACCATCGACCTAAGACGGTTTCAACTGTAGAAATTTCCATACTCACCTTACCCTTTATTGCGGCCCACTCTACTCTCTAATGCTTCTCGATTTTGACTCAAAACTCTATAATGAGCTCACAAAACGGATGGATCGTGGATTTCTCGCGAACATCACGATGGGCGCCACATATATTTCCAGCGACGCAAGAACCTCCTTCGAAACGCTTTAGCCGGATATCGGCGTACCGGATTACACCACCACGTGAGTGAGCCGATGAGGTGGCAGGGTTGTGACCAAGCAATCCACGTACGTTCTCCATGCTGAGGAATTATACGTGCGCGGCTTGAGTATCCACATAGTATCCACGGGTTTTTATTCTGACAATTGGGGCCCATTTTATTAAAATCCATACCGTTGGTTTACTTCTAAGCTCCGGGAATAGGTGAAATAAAATTTAACATTTTAATTTATAGCCTAAACGTCGACCTTTAAGAAGAAAATTACATCAACGGTCCATATTCAACTAAAATAGGTCCCAATATTGTTTCCGGAGATCATCCAACCGAATTTTTTTTTATTGAGTCATCTATCAGCATAAGTATTTATCATACGAAAGATCTGGATCGTAGAAAAGTGGGCCTGACAAGTCAGAATTCAAAACCCGTGTACAGTGTACAATACTCGGGCCATGGATCATACACGTCTTACCCCTTTCTCTATATAAACTCCGGCCTCTCCTGCAATATTCACAAATCGCATTTTCCCTTTTTTCAATAAAAATTCCCCAATTTCTAGGCTTTGCAATTTCGTTCGAAGGTTCTCTGCAAATCTCTCGTCACGAATTTCATCTCTGTGAGTACATTTTCCTTTAACGTTGTTTGAATTCTATAGTTGATTTTTGATGTATTTTTTGCTGATTTGTTTGATTGTTTTCGTTTTTCCTCAATTTATAGGGTTTCCGTTGTAGATACATTTTGATTCTATTTATTTTACTGTTGTTTTTCATTGGCTTTCTTGATTCTTTTCGTTTTCCCCCAATTTCTAGGGTTAATGCTTTTAAATCGGCGTTTTTTTTTTTTTTTTTTGATTTGTCGTTTATGTTAAGATTCTTCTTAGAGACCCTAGTAATTGAGAGGGGAAGAACGATAAATAGAGGAAATTGAAGAAATCGGAAGGTATTGTTTGATATTGCATTGTACACACATGTTCGAGATCACGGCCTTGTCTCAGGTGGGATTCAATGCGTTGCTCCATAATGTAGGATTTTCCACAGATCCTGTTGGCTGTATGTGTGTATGATGAGTATTGGTCGCTGGTGATTTTCTTCTGCTCGTCTGTTTTTCTTTTGCGAGTGTGGCCCACCTAATGAGAGGATTGGCCTAATTAATGGGCAGGCATGTTGCCCAGGCCTCCATTCATGGATTCATTCATTCCTCGTGCTGTAGCATATCAATTCGAGGTTTGTTTGCTAATCCCACACTTCTGTTATGGCCCAATCGGCTCCATCTCCTAATGGTTACCAACACAACATGTGGAATGAGAGTGAATTGGTCTGTAAGTGGACCCCACCTTGTAGATTCCCTGGCCCAAAAATCAGGTGGGTCTATTTCTAAGGTGGGTTGCCATCCGTAGAACAAGTGGATGGCTGATTATTCTTTAAAAAATAATAATAATAATAATAAAATTTACCGATGTTATCTATTTTCCAACATAACATGTGGAGTGAGGGTCCAATCAGTCCAAAATTAGACCCCAACTTGTAGATTCCCTGGCCCAAAAATCAGGTTGGTCTATATATATATATATATATATATATATATATATATATATATATATATATATATATATATATATATATATATATACCTTGTAGATTCTCTGGCCCAAAAATCAGGTGGGTCTATTTATAAAGTGTGTGCGTGTGTGTGTGTGTGTTTATTTTATTTTATTTTGACCTTGTAGATTCCCTGGCCCAAAAATCAGGTGGGTCTATCTCTAAGGTGTGTGTGTGTGTGTGTGTGTGTTTATTTCATTTTATTTTATTTTAGTTTTTTTTTTTTACCGATGTTATCCGTTCTCCATACACTCTGGTCTACCTGATGAGCAGGCAGGCCTTCTTTTGGGCCAGGGCATCTACAGGATGTTTCCTGCCATATAGGTGGCTCTGACCATGCAAATATGTCCTAATGTTACAGGGAAAATCCTTTGGAAGAATATAATTGAGTCTTCGATCCTTTTCTTTATTTTTTATTGATGATTCTGTTTTCTTTCTTTCTCTTCTTTTTAAATCTAGTTTAAGGTGTGCGTTTAGTTGCACCAAGTTTCATGATGAGCAGAATATCATTAGGGTTGGAAATGGGCCGGGTCGACCTGCAGGTCAATTGGCCCTACCCACTGTGAAACCTGGGTTCAGGTCAAGTCGGGCGCTCAAGCCAAAAGATTAGCCCATTTAGTTAAATGGGTTGGGCTTGGGTTAAATGATTGGGCTTGTGTTAAGCCCAGCTCAACCTGATCCAGCCCACAACCCAAACAAAGATACCCATGCTATGTTTTGACAGCTTGACCTCTTGGAGATTTTAACAGTACTTCTACAGAAACAGCTGTTGTTGACTTCATGTCTTATTATTATTTTTTGTTAACAAATTTCAAGAACTAATAAATGTTAAAGAATTCAAGTGGGCCCATTGTTTAGGAATCCAGACCATTGGGTTCTTAGTTCTGCGATGGATGAGCTATGAGCCTAGGACCATGTTGCTTTAGAAATTATTTTGTTTGGATTGTATGGCCAATATGACAATTTAATCATAGTTATTTAAGCTATGGATGACTTCAATTGATATAATCTATGAGCCCTAGGACCATGTTGCTGTAGAAATGATCTTGTTTGGATTGTATGGGCTTTTCCCTTCTAGTTTAGAGCCTTCAACTTGAACAAACTCACTCCTTAAAATTCCCCTTCAGTTTCGTTGGTATGCAGCAATCACATACTCCAGAGACATCTCCAGTTCACATCTCCAGTTCTTCCACTCTGCTCTTAATTGTACGAGCAACATCTTCTCAATACCTCTGCCCTCCAAAATTATCAACCCAAGATTATAAATAAAAAGGTCATTTTAGGTTTTTTTTTTTATATCAACAATCTTAACTAATTCCTTGTTTCCACTCCAATTCCTTGTTTGCACTTCATTTTTTCTAGATTTGTTTCATTTGTGTAATTTATAAATTCGAAGAGATCCAGTCGTCCTTCATGGTGATATGAACTGCCCATTCATCATAAGGTTGGATTATAGACCAAAAATTACAATGACCAAACAATCCTAACCATGTAGAGGACTCTGTATAACATAACCTATAAATTTAACAGTCGTTGCTAAGATTGTAATTGTTGCAAGCACGGGTTCTTGTGTGCTTAGCTCATGTGATTTTGGTTAATTCCAAAATTTCAATCATCACCATTTATTTATTTTTTTCCTGGGGTTTACTCTTTGCTACTTCCACTGCTCCTGCATTACCCTGGCCTAGCTCCCTTTCTAGATTTTCTGATTTCTTTCTTAACAGTCTTCACAGGAATATTGAATGTTCTGATGGAGGACAAAGGTGGTGAAGGGTCCAGCAGTAGTAAATCTTTATTGTACGAAGCTCCTCTTGGCTATGGCATTGAAGACGTTCGTCCTCACGGTGGAATCAAGAAGTTCAGATCGGCTGCTTACTCTAACGTATGTCCCACAATCTTTATATTATCTCTTGCTCAAAAGACTTCACTATTTGCAATGATCTTTAGTTCTTTTATTTTCTTGGCTGATGTTTTAAGAATCGTAACTGTGTTATATCTAATACCTATTGATGTATTAAAACAGCGAACTTAGTTATGATTTTGCTAATGAATATCTTGTCTTTCTCATGTGCAGTGCGCCCGCAAGCCATCCTGAGACACCATCGAGCTGATAGTCATCTGACAAACTCACTGTAGTTTGTTTTTCTGTTTCTGTTTTTTGTCGTCTGTTTTCCTTTCCTGTGAATTCTCCTTTCTGCTGTTTATTTCCTCTGCACTGCCGCGATGGAATTGCCCGTCTCTGCAATCGGATTTGAAGGCTATGAGAAGAGGCTTGAGATATCTTTCTTTGAGCCACCCATCTTTGCTGACCCGGGTGGAAATGGCCTCCGAGCTCTATGCCGAGACCAGATCAACAAGATCCTAAAACCTGCAGAATGCACAATAGTTGCGTCTCTGTCCAATCACCACGTTGACTCATACATTCTCTCCGAGTCTAGCCTCTTCATCTACTCTTACAAGTTAATCATCAAAACCTGTGGCACCACAAAGCTGCTTCTCTCAATCCCGCCCATCCTCGAGCTGGCCGGCAGTCTCTCCCTCACTGTCAAAGCTGTGATGTACACACGCGGGAATTTCACGTTCCCTGGAGCACAGCCATTCCCTCACCGCAGCTTCTCAGAAGAAGTTGCTGTCCTCGACAGCTACTTTGGCAAACTCGGTTCTGGTAGCCAGGCATATGTCATGGGCAGTCTCGTTGAGTCCCAGAAATGGCACATCTACTCTGCATCTGCAGTGCGGACGAACTGCCGCCCACTTTACACTCTCGAGATGTGCATGACTGGGCTGGATCCAAAGCGGGCTTCTGTGTTCTACAAGACCCATACAGGTTCAGCAGCCAAGATGACTGATATCTCAGGCATAAGGAAGATTCTCCCAGGCTCAGCGATATCCGAATTCGAGTTTGATCCCTGTGGATACTCCATGAATGGCATTGAAGGTGACGCAATCTCGACAATCCACGTCACTCCGGAGGATGGTTTCAGCTATGCGAGCTTTGAGGCTGCAGGTTATGATATGGAAGCACTGGACCTGAACCAGCTGGTCGAGAGGGTGCTGGCCTGTTTCCACCCAAAGGAGATTTCTGTTGCCGTTCATGTGGATGTTGATGATGTCAGAATCGATGGTCTGGATCTGATGGGGTACACCTGTGATGGGAGGAGCTATCAGTGGCTTGGAGAAGGTGGATCAGTGACATACCAGAGCTTTAAAGTTGGCAGCGGGTGTGGATCATCGCCTATGTCTATACTCAAGTGCTGGGAAGAGAAAGATGGATACGACGAAGAGGGATCAGTTGAGGAGATTTGATGGGGTGCAGAAATGGCCTCTATGTTTGGATGACGTAGCTATCGTTTGCATTCTGATATTTGTTGTTTGGATGACTTAGCTATCGTTTGCATTTTGATATTTGTTGTTTGGATGACGTAGCTCTCGTTTGCATTTTGATATATGTTGTTTGGATGCTTTGCCTTGTCAGGATATTTGGTATTTGAATGCTCTGCGTTTTCAATTATTAGTAAATACTTGTGTCCCTTAAATACGCAGAAATGATATAATTGTGATTTTGTTGGAGGATTAAATCATAAACATTAAAAAAATTCTTATGTGAATATATTATTTAAAATTTATGCTAATTTAATAATTTACAAGAATTTTTTAAAAAATATATTTTAATTTCTGGCAAGATTTTCCTAGAAAAACCTGAAAATTTAAATCTCCTGAGAAATTTCGGGCCAAGAAATTGCTACAGCAAGTTCAAGCATATTCCACCACCGTTCTATTAGTAATAATAATAATAATAATAATAATAATGGGCATCTATCAATATGTAAAATGTGGACACGCCTGTTTAAGTGTATCACCAAACAATTATAATGTCCTCAAATGTGCTGCAATCCGTGCTGTCCAAAATCCAAGGTGTTGATGCACATGGACGGTTTATAATGTATTATGGTCAATAATCAACTGTAATATAATTCACAATTTATTCTATCCTAGGTCCATGGTGTTTGACAAACAAAGGATGAAACGTATGTTGAAGTGGACGCGTGTTTTGGAATCACTCACTTGAAATTGAATTTGCTCTTTATGGACTATGTGCCGAGTACAACGGAATTCTTTGAGCAATTGACCTTCAAGATGCAATGACTATCCACCGGATTTGAACCATTTGTAGTCTATCTTAATGAAAAAACACTTAATCATATTTTAAAAGCAAAATCAGATCTTTTCTTATATTCATTTTTTACACACAAAAATCAGATAAAGAAAATTCTTTTAATAGACTTTGAGAGAATTCCCTTTAGGATATGGAGATAACTTTTCAAAAGGGATTCTGACTATCGAGTTTAAACTCAATATGTGACCCTTGGATATGATTACTTTTCCAAATAAAAAATATAAAAGGGTACCACCTATTAGGCTTACAGATGAAAAGATACATCAGTGACGGAAATTTTAAAATACTAATTTATTTTTAAAACAACCTAAAGAAACAATAACATGGACATCCAAACGGGTACTATGTTTCCTACCTGAATGAGTAAAGATCCGCCCAAGCGTAGAAAGATGGACACAAGGGCCTCACCCCAATCTCGGTCTAAACCAAAATGCTTCGTCCCGACCCTTGCTAACAATGACAGCCTCTAGCCGGACGCCAGTTCAAGAAACATTTCTGAAACTGTGGACTGTTGTTTGATGATCTGAGACATCAATCTGATGGGCGTCCATAGTGGTTTGCTGATCCAAGACATTGATCTGATGGGCCTTTTGCCACGGATGGACGGAATTTGAAAATCACTCTTCATTATGAAAACAGTTAAAAGGATGTGGAAAGAGAGTAGAATCATCCAGATCGTCCATTCTACCTATGGGCTCCCAAACATGACCTGATCCCACTTTGAGTAGTAAATGGGCATTTTATTATCAGCCCCATGTACGAGTATAAGGTCCAATCCATTACAACCCAAATCAAGACTTGTAAGGCCCGATTGGCGACCCTACCGCTTTGAAAGGAATCTATGATATCTACCACCTGAGACTGTTTTACCACTGTACTCCTCACTTTTGAGCAACGTACCTTATCAGGCCCGTCCAAACTTACCTTCCTAGACTACTCCCCTGTTGTTGTACGGATGGCTTTTTAACCAGACCAAAATACCCATGCCTCCCTTTAGGAAGCGGACTGGCTGGTGTGTGAAGACGAGCGCTGACGCTTCTTAACTTGGAGTTGTACAAACGGTTCAAAAGAGATCAAAGTTACATGGGCCCCACGGTTATGCATTTATTATATGCACAACGTTCATCCATATTTCGAGATCATTTCATAGCATTATAAAAAAAAAAAAAAGAATCATATCCAAGGATCAATTGGACCACACCACAAATAGCAGTGGGGAAGTTGATTTTCACCGTTAAAAATTTTGTAGGGCCCGCTATGTAACGCCTTGGTTTCCAAAACCCGAGTACAAGACTCGTTTCCCAAAAACCTAAGCGTTAACTAATCAAGTAACTGGCAGTATATGAAGATCAGAGTGCAATAGCATAAACAAGTATAGATAATATCATATAATCCAAAATTTAAGATCCTAGTCCACTCAGATGAGGACCTTAAGTACAAACTTTATGAGTTCCAAATATACTAAGACCAACAATAAAAGAAATACTGCAACTATTGATTAAGCCCATAGTTTTCCGTTGTATCCTGCCGTGGCTCTTCCTCGTAGTATCCTTCCTCCAATCCTTCTGTCACGTCACCGGGACCTGCTTCGTAGTCGTCCTCGCCTATACCTGCATTCTCTATACGGTTGAATATTCGATGAATGAGTGGTCAACTTAGTGTGAATTCTCCTCAAGATTACACACCGCCGTCTTAGCTAAGCATAGTTAAAAACAACAAGACATTCAAACCAAAATAGGATACAATCTTATTTAAATGCATGAATGCGTGAATGCACATCAACCTGGTGATACTCATCCAGTCGGACTTGGGCTCGTCACCCATGCATAAGACCGATCATCAACGTAGCATATTACGTGCGTACATCACGTACAGCATAATGACCAAGTCATCGTACATCACACACGTATATCGATAGTCGATGGTCTAGGAGCTAGCAAAACGATACCCCACTAGGCCTGAGGGCACGTGCTCCAACATCCAAAATTAACCACCCGTCATCAGCAATATGCTATGAATGCATGATTAGCCAAACATTTATTATTCTAATTACAATCAGCCATTTTAAGTAACCCAAGGATCACTACGAGGGGCTCGTCACCCAACATAGACCAACAGCTCGGGCATAGTGTCATATGATCACCATCCCCGGCTCATGAGATTTCCTCATATTAGGATGTTTAATAGATGCCCGTCGACCAATGGTCAATCAAATTTAATAGTAGTAGGGATTATCATCTCATATGTATAAGCCATCGAAGCCATGTAGGGCAAACATCAAATCATGGGACAGATGTTAAATTGCAATTGTAAAAGCTTACTCGGAACATTAAATCGAGACGGTGAAGGGGTCAGGCAATATTAAATCAGAGCGGTTAAGGTCATTTCTAAGTCACTCAAGCCGTATGACCTATGGATGGTAAATCCTACATTAATGTCTCATGTCCTATATAACCTTCAAATCGATGGTCCATTTCTTACCATAATCTATCTTGTTACATCCCAAGTATGGGTTCACATATACAAGAGGGATTACCCACCAGTGAATGTAGTGAATATAGATCCATAAGTGACTTGCAATAATTCATGTGAAAGTATATAGTTATAGCATGATAGACATATGTTAAGCATAATAATCACAATAGGTCATGATGTGAACTATCGATTAAAATTGGAGTTATCATATAAGTAACTATTGCATGCATTCATGATTCATAACTATCAACTATAAATCAGATACAAATCATGTCTTAAGAATTTATAACTAGTGTAAGATGTCGCATGTTATAAGATAACAAATGTAATTCTTAATAAAGACTAAACTAATTTGGAAATGGAAAGCTTAAGGGGAAGAAGTCATTACCTAATTTTGTAGCTTGATTGAGACTTCATGATAGGTTATCTTGCCTCTAGGCTATCCTTTGTCTTAAATAGCACAAATTTTCCAAGTTAGATGTTTTAAAGTTATTATAGGCTTTAGGAAGGGATTTTGTATGCCGATTTATTCGCGTACCTAAGAGGTTGTTTTAATGAAGTTTGGCCTAACCATGATCTTTCTGTTGTATTTGACTTGGTGGGGAGTCGGGATGAAAGTCATGTAACTAGGATGGAGTTAGCAATTGTACTCGTTTAGAACCCCTCATCCAATGATTTGGTTAGACTTATCTATTGCGCAAACCTACTATGATTTGGATTGATAATTCCAAGTCGTAGTCCAGCTGGAACTCGCCCTGAAATAGGGGATTTTCTGGTTAGTTCAAGCTTGAGTCGACTCAACTCGGGTGGCCCGGTTGAAGCCATTTTCATGGCGAAATGGACGGTTTTTGTGACAGGGCCCGAGCCCTTAAATTTTCAACCACACAAGGGCTGAATCAAATTGAACTGAGTTAGCTTGTGGACCCCATCGTTGGTTTATCATTCCACCATCAACGGTCACATCTCCAATGGGCCTAACGACCCGTCTGCCGAGTTTAGTGCTGACTCGGCCCATCACCTACGACCAACTGGGTGTAGTTCAAACTCGGTCTAGCTGCTGTCTTTGAATCCAGTTCGGACTCATCCTAGCTGACTGAGATGACCCTGCTATACCGTGTGGCATTTGGCCGGCAAGAGTCAGGTCCGACCATAACTCCAGGCAGTTGTTGCCATGGCCAGGAGAGTCGTTCTTTGCCAACGAGTGGCAGGTGGAGCGAGAGGGCGAACCCAACCATTGATCACGAAGGTGAGGGTGTTTGGGCATTACCTGGACCGTTCTCGGCGTCTGTTGGGTCAACTCGGCGACTCGCATGGTTGCTACAATGGCTCGGGACCAGTCAGCGATGCTGGCAGCAACGACAACAGCTCCAACCAGTTTTGAACTCAACCCACTCAACGCATCAACCTAGTGCGAACACTCGTCAGCCTCTCTCTCCCTCTCTCTTTCTATTGGAGTCCTTGTATCACCCAGAAATAGACCCAACGCGAACTGACTACAGCCAGCAGGGTTGGGGCTCGACTCTGTTAAGTTCAGAGAATCAGTGAGCTCCCCTTTGTTTTTCTTAGAGCTAGGACCTCCCCTCATTGGACCCGAACAAGCTAGCCTGGTTGACTCGGTGTAATACAGTACCGAGCCCAGCATCGAAACTCAAGCTCACTTCCTATTTCTTCTCATATTCCCTCTCTCTCCTCTCTCTCCTGAAATGCTGGTGGGAATCCCACGGAAGTGGAGTCCTATTTATAGGCATAGGGTCGCCCTAGTTGATACAGCAAACGACCACGATTGGTGCATCCCCACCCCCACGATCTCTCTTTGTTTCTTGCGTGCATGGGTCCTATCTGCTACGAGGGATGGGTCCCCACCGCAAAAGTAACCTAGATCTACTGATGGGACCCACACCATCATGGTGGTTTTTTCAATATAACGAGGAAGATGACTTGGCCGTTAACGGCCGATTTTTATCTATGGCCTGGCCAGGCGATCCAAACTGTTTGAATGGTTCGAATGAGGCCTTAGATCACCGCGGGGGCCACTAATCCCACCATTCATTGTAGTGACATCCATCTCATAAGATTTTCCTCACCTCCAAGGTTTTCTCGCGAGATGGGAGGCTCCTTTGAGGGAGTCATTGCTGCCTCACATAGAAGGGTAGAGATCTCTCCACGTGGCTTGGCTGAAGGCCTGGATCACGCCGACAAGCTTTCCTTAATAGGAAACCTTTCGGCAACCTTTCTCCCCGATGGGAGGTTGCCCGACCTTTCTTGGCGTTGGATGGAGGGCTGGGATTTGCGTTGGGAAGAACGA
Source organism: Magnolia sinica (assembly GCF_029962835.1). Taxonomy (NCBI): domain Eukaryota; kingdom Viridiplantae; phylum Streptophyta; class Magnoliopsida; order Magnoliales; family Magnoliaceae; genus Magnolia; species Magnolia sinica. The sequence goes on from NC_080581.1 coordinate 70,521,187, forward strand.
TTAGGATCATAAGCTTTAGCCACACACGGATCGCCAGGCTGGTAGCCGCACAACTACTCCTTTTGGAAATAAATCTCCACACGCTACCTGTGGGGCCCTAGCTCGTGCGCATGCATGCTTGCATGGACCCGTACGGCTGACATGGTCTTGATCGTCCGGGACTCTTCTTTACAATGGACGACTTAGATCCTGCACATGGTGGCTTGAAGTGGGCCACCATGCGATCAGGACGGACGGACGTCCGTTTGAAACCTCCTTGGGTGGGAAATGTGGGAGAAATTTCCCTTTTACTTGAATTTGTCAGGTTAGCACTCTTTTGACCGCCTAAACGGTCCGGTGTGCTGCATACATTCCTTCTATGGTGCAAGTGCACTCCAGTGTGGGCTCCATCGCGATGAAATCACGCAATCCACACCGTACATTCTCCTAAGGAGTCCCATCTAAGATGTCGGGCCATCGATCAGGACGATCCAACGCTCGAGTGGCCCATAATTTGTGATCAGAGTGTTTTTTTGTGATTTTCTACCGACCTGAGGGTCAGATCTCCCTGTGTTCAGGTATCAACGGCCCAAAGGTCCGAGAGTTATGGGTATGTCCAGGCCCAACCCCTTTGGTTGTTGAGCACTCCCAGTAACTATGTTTTCCATGAGTCATTGCTGTATGTGTACACCTAGACACCTAAACACTCATCCATTTGCTCACTTATTTATAGGGTCCACCCTAATCAGAATTTTCAATGTGGGTCGTATGTCCAGCCCCAGGCACGTCTACTCTTTGATCAGCTTGTAGTTGGATCCCATAATTCAATGGTTGCAACGGGGAAAAGGTTTTGGTGACTTGTTCAGACGTTAATGAGCAGTTTCAATGATCGGTTGAAGGTCGTTCCCACCATCTTGGTTTAGGTTAGAATCATCTATTAATTAGGTTCACAATTTTACTAGCAATGGTTTTAATGGTAACACCCGTGTACCAGAGGTGCAGGGTGTTACACACCATAACGTCTATTTTCCATTCAATCTATTCATAAGGTTAAAAAGACCTGGATGGAGAGGAAAAAGAAATTTCATATTGATCAAAAACTTTTGTGACCCCTTAAAGGGTTTCAATGGTAAACGTTCAATACCCCACTACTTTTTACAGTGTGGTCCACTTGATAGTTAAATATGTCTTATTTTTCGTCTCAAGCCTTAATATGAGCTCGCCAAATAGATGGACAGTTTGGATATAACACATACCTCATGATAAGACCCACAAAAGCAGTGGGGAATTGCACTAGCAAAAAAAAAAAAAAAACAACAAACTAGACAGATTGCGGCGGCGGCGGTAATACCGCTGGTCCTGTTGTCTGTCCAGTTGGTTGTTATTATTATTATTATTATTATTTATTATACAGGGAGAACTTTTTTTCCCTTACATTTTTCTCAATACATATTTATGTAAATATGTATATATAAGCATATAAAAATATTTTTCTCTCTTTTTATTCATTTATTTCTTTATTCATTTAACAAGCATATCTCCTAAACCAGAATGAGTTACTTGACGTACTATATATCATTTTAGGGTAGGAGAAGCACCTTTAGCCAACCGACCTGGTTATTTTCTAAGATTCTATCAGGTCGATGGTCGAAAGTCTGTTTCATTCACTTCGCGGTCAATTTCAATCAATTCGTGGTGAATTTCATTTACTTCGCGGTCAATTTTAATCAGTTCGCGGTCAATTCATTCACTTCGCAGATAATTTTATTCACTTTGCAATCAATTTCATTTACTTCATTCACTTCGCGGTCAATTTCATTTACTTCGCGGTCAATTCCATTTACTTTGTGGTGAATTTCCTTCACTTCGCGGTCAATTACATTCACTTCGCAGTGAATTCCCTTTACTTCACGGTGAATTTCCTTCACTTCGCGGTCAATTTCCTTCAATTTGCGGTGAATTTTTTTCACTTCACGGTGAATTCCATTTAATTCATTTACTTCGCGGTGAATTTCCTTCACTTCACGGTCAATTACATTCACTTCTGTAAGACCCGTGTCCTAATCCATACTATTCCGTTGGCTTCCGCGGTCCTTCCGGTCAAATTCCGGCAACCTTCGCACCGTATCCGGCGTTTGCGTACGATCCTAAGCTAGGTCCCGTGCACCGACGTCAGCTCGATCCGAAACCTATATCTTGGCGATCGCGTCGTCGCCGCGGTTCCAACGCCGTGACTTGCGCACCGAACCGATACCCAGGCAAGAAGATGTCGATCTATATTTATTCCAAAGAAACACCGCGTGTTGCGGATTTCGAAGGAATCTCTACTATTAGTCCCATCAATCAATCATAAATGCAAGCCTTACCTCAAGTACATCAACCCATTCCCTCCTTTTTCAAAAGTGTACCCTCTTTCCACCTCACCACTCCTCTTTTTCCCATTTTCAACAACAACCATATACCTTTTACAATTTTTCAACCCAACCCATCACTCCATCACCTCACCTCACACATCCATATCTTCTCTCTCTCCCTCATTTCTCCAAAAAGAAAATCTCTCCCAAGCAACTCAACCCCCAAACGTCCAAGCTTTCTCTCTCTCCCAAGTGAGGTCCACCTTCCCATCTTCCACCTCAACCATCAAAAGTCCATCAACCTCCATCAAAGTTGAAGCTAAGGAGCATTGGAGTCTTAGGGACCAAGAAGAAGGAAGATAAGGTGGGTGATTTGCCATTATTTTAAATTTTAGGACCCACTTGTCGGTGGGACCCATTTGGATGTATGTGATTTAATCAAGAGGGCCCATAGTGGTGGGGTTTCTCTATCTCACCGTATATCCCTCTCTATCTCTCGCTCTCTTCCTTTGTAATGGTGTGGATCCCACCAATATGTGTTATATCTACCCGTCCATCTACATCAGACGGTGTAGCCCATCCTATTGTAGGTGATGATCCACACCATCCATTGTTTAGATGGGCCTAATGCATCTTTTTATATGTATATATATATATATATGTTATATTTTATATAATATAATATGTATTTATATATATATATATATATAATATAAGATATATATTATATGTATATGTATTGGTGGGCCACGTCCACGTGGGACCCACCACAATGTTGTGAATATGTATGTCGTCCAGCATCCCTGGACGCTGGACGTTGCAAACAGTGAAGTAACTGGCATGTGTGTGTATTTTTTTTTAAAAAAAAAAGAGAGAGAGAAAGAAGTGGTGGGCCTCTCATGCAAGCCCCACCTTGATGTATAAGTCAAATCCAAGCCGTCCATTTTGTTCCCCATCTCATTTTAGGCGTTGAGCCGAAAAATGAAGTTAATCCCTTTCCTTGGCGGGCCATACCATAGGAAACAGTATTCCTACCTTCAATTTACTCCCTGATGCTCCTGTATATCAAAAATAGCCCAATATTGGACTCTATGGGCTTGTATCAAGCCACAGGGACCCATGGCTGGAGTGGATGTTGCTGATGTGGGCCCTACCATAGAGATTCCGTAGAAAAACGGTTTTCTTATATAAAAAAAAAAAACAAAGGCAAGGGATGCAGCAGCGCTGACGCTGCTGCTGCCATCAGCGCTGGCCGCTGACGGACGGACGTGCTGGGGCTCACGGCCCCAGCTGTGGGCCCCACCTTGATGCCTTTCGACCATCAACACCGTGCATTTGATGGGTCCCCTCGGACCAGCCGTCCATCCCAAAAATCAGCTGTAAACGGAACTCAGGTGGGCCATACCATCTAAAATCATGTGAAGACATGCTGAAATATATAAAATCAGTTGGTGGGGCCTACCTGAAATTTGGATGTGACCAAAACTTGGTCTGAATGTTCAGCCAAGTGGGACACGCATAATGGATGGGCTGGATCAGTGGACCACATCACAGTGGGCCCCCAAACCGTGACCCTATGAATGGTTTAGATGGCAAAAAAATAAAAATAAAAAAATAAAAATAAAAATAAAAATTCCAGCGTAACCCTATCAACCGTCCGATGTAAGTGAACATTATGGTGGACCCTGGTCCACTTGGCTTCGTGAACAGATAGGAGGCAAATAAACATTACAATGGGCCTACCCCCCAGTCCACGTGACCCTTTGACAGGTTGGATGGCAACAAACATCACTGTAGGCCCTACCCTCCTATCCAGGCCCACGTGACCTTATGAAGTGATTGGATGATAAATAAATATTATAGTGGGCCCTACCCTGGTCCACATGACCATATGAACAGTTGGTTGGAAAATAAACATTATGTTGGGCCCTAGGTGGCTTGGAAAATAAACACTACTGTGGGCCCCGGTCTGAATGACCTTATCAATGGGTTGGATGGGAAATAAACATTATGGTAGGCCCCGCATGGGACCCACTTATGTATGTATTATAAACCATACCCTCCATTAGAGTGGGCTCCATCATGATGCATATATTTCATCCAACTGTCCAACTATTTTAGAGATGATTTAAGGCCCATTGCCGAGGCCTACCTTGATTTGTATAGGGCCCATATTATGAGGCCCATTGTGAAGCATATAAGAATCGTGTGTTTAAGCCCAGCTTGATGTATTGTGGCCTGCCCACTAAGGCCCACTTGAGATATATGAGCCATGGTTTGAGGCCCATTTGGTGTATTTGGGCCTTGGGTCGAGGCTCCACTAGATTTATATAAAGTCCATTACAATGTGATTTTATCATGGTTCATGCCTTGGGAACAATGTTGGTTTGACGTCCACATTGCAAGTACAATGTTGGTTAAATGTCCGCATTGTCGCTCTCCCTAAGGTCCATTAATAGGTCCATACTTGTAGTATATAGGCCGTCTAGGCCCATCTTCATTTTGATCAGAGCTCATCACCACATAATATGCAGATCCATGATTCATGATCATACGCATCATATGTATGCCTGATGTGAGGAGTGACTGATCATAGCATATGCCTTCGAGCAGACTGTTTATGGGCTCCCTGATAGGCGAAGTTGCCATATGAGTGCATGGTACACGCAGGACTGTTGCATGACTAATAGTGTGATTCATGCACTTGCATTTGTGTGATTGTAGTTACTGTATGCCCTAGCCACATCAGGGTCACAGCCTCCATAAACACATCGTGGATGGTAGGATTGGATACTGAAAATATTTGGTTCTAGCATACGGACGCCATAGACGTCCCTGGGTGAAAATCTCTAAACCCGATGGTACCAGAGAATGACTCCAACGTCGAGACCGAGTGAATATATGAGCGCATGAGGGCAGAATACCAGGAGGCCGCGTCTCCCACTGTGTTGTGGTCGGTTGGAAAGGAGTGTGGCCTTACTCGCCCAAGGGTAGGGGGCAATACTAGGCTGAGTTTGACCAGCTCGCGAATGGGTCCGCTATCGACGTGCCGGATAGGTATTGGTAGACTATTGGTCAGGCAGATAGTGAGGTTTCTTACGCTCACTTGGACTGTGCGGCTAGGAGAGCAACAGTGCTATTTGGAGTGTATTGAACCCTGGTGATTATCCAGAAGGAGAACTGTACTAATATATGATGAGGTTTGGTATGCTTGAGTTGCATCTCACATCGTATGGCTGTGTTATGGCCGATAGCATTCATATCTTGCACCGCATAGCCTTAGTACGGCTGATTGCATTCATGTGCTCATCACCATGATTCCGCATTACTCTGACCTTGCATTTTGAGCACGCTTATATTACGCACATATTTACACCACCCTCTAAGCTTTCTATAAGCTTATGCACGATTGATGCGTGCAGGTGACGCCAGGACGCAGTCGCAGCCATAGTCTCGCCATAGTTGGACCGTGCAGACGAGCTTTGGAGTTTCTATCTTTTGCACTACATTGTATTTTCCCTTTCTGTTGTATTGTACAAAAAGTTTTTGATCATAGTGGATTTTGTGGTGGTGTTCTTGTGGTTATTGTTTGTGGGTTAAGTTTTTTGTTATGCTCATTATGATTTAGACTGATGATTATAAATCCTCCTTGTAGTATCCCAGGATCGGAATCTGGTGAATGGGTGCCGGGATCCGAGAATGGGGTTCTACGGAGGCTGTCGGCACCGGATTCGGTGATCGGGAATTTTGTGAGCCCGGTTTCCGAGTTCGGGGCGTGACAACTTCGCGGTGAATTTTCTTCACTTCACGGTGAATTTTACTCATTTCGTGGTGGATTCCATTCAATTCATCTACTTCACGGTAAATTTTCTTCACTTCGCGGTCAGTTACATTCACTTCATTTACTTCACGGTCAATTCCATTCAATTCGCGGTGAATTTTCTTCACTTTGTAGTGAATTTCATTCAATTCATTTACTTTGCGATGAATTTTCTTCACTTCGCGGTCAATTCCATTCACTTCACGATGAAATTTCCTTCACTTCGCAGTCAATTCCATTCACTTTGTGGTCAATTCCATTTACTTCGCGGTGAATTTCCTTCACTTCACAACCAATTCCATTCACTTCATTCACTTCGCGGTAGATTTCCTTCACTTCGCGATGAATTCTCTTCACTTTGCGGTCAATTCCATTTACTTTACAGTCAATTTCAATGGCTACGATTATAATTCGTAGCCATAGGGAACCTTAACTTTCTCTTAAATGACATTTATGGTAAAGTAGGAGTATTTTGGTCCAATAAATGTACATCCATACAGCAGGAGAATAGTATTGGAAGGTATGTTTGGAAGGGGTTGTACGTGGCTTAAAAGTGAGTCGTACCGGTAGGAAAAAACTCCCCGCCTGAGACGTGGCACGTGTGTATTAGAGCCCAGGAGCGGATTTGGTGCAGCCCTGACTGTGGGGCCCGCCTTGATGTATGTATTGTATATCCATGCTGTCCATCCTTTTTTCCAACTCATTTTAGGGCATGAGCCCAAAAATGAAGCAGATCTAAGTCTCATTTGGACCACACCACTTGAAACAGTGGTGATTGACCGTTAAAAACTTCTTGTGGGCTGCAAAAATTTTTGTATCGAGCTGATATTTGTAGTTTTTTTTTTTTTTTTCCATCATCCAGGTCTCTGTGACCTTATCAACAGGTTGGATGAAAAATAAACATTACGGTTGTCATTAAGGTGAGCCCTAGAATGTTTTAATGGTTGTCATTCAATCAACACTGTTTCCTATGGTGTGGTCCACCTGGGATTTGGATCTGCTCCATTTTTTGACACATGTCATAAAATGAGCTGGAAAAACCGATGGACAGCATGGATATACGATACACACATCAATGTGGGCCCCACAGTCAGGAACGCACCTAATCCGCTTCCTAAGAGGCCCGGGGTGTTTATTGGGTGGGACCCACAACATAGATAATGCGGTCCCGTTTCTGAGCGCCCGCTTATCAACCATCTCTCTCTTCCAGAGTAAGAAAATAAAATGGAGTTTCTGGTTGCATTTTTTGGTAAACCTCGCAGAAGGCTAAAACCCTCTCAAAACCCCGAGAGAGAGTGAGAGATGGAGATGGGAAGCGAAAGCGAGACAGAGAAATCCCAGAAAGAGAAGAAGGTAATGGTGCTGGCCCCAATAGCCAAACCTCTTGCAGGCAAGAAGCTTTCCAAAAGGACACTCAAGCTCATCAGAAAAGGTACATAAATATACGCTTTTTCTATCTATTCATTTTCTTGGTTTTCTCTGTTCCTCTTTGTATTGTTCTCTTCTTCAATGAAAATGCGGTGTTGGGTTTTTGTTGTTTTTCACGATCTTTCTCCAAATGGGTGTTTTGGGTTTCTTTGTGTACTTCTTTTGTTTGATGAGAGTGTTGGGTTTTCTTCTTTTTGATGTTTTCTATACAAGAAAATCTTTAATACTCTGGCAGATTGTGACGTTCTATACGCTGGCAGTGGGAAATTGTATATGTGGCCTATAACTCAGATTGAACCGTCCCTATGGCGAACCACGCTTTAGATGGATCATAAAACAAAAACTAGAATAATTTGATCACTTAACTAGTCAATGGTGGACATTCGTTGAATGGTTGAGATTGAAGATAGCCAATGGTCCAGATTCAGCATACAAGTGTTCATGAATCAGAGGTTAGGATCCTTCAACCCATCTGATTTTGAGATGATGAACAATCTAGAATGGGTTCCGCAATTTGGACATTTTACTTTTGAGTTCATATATGCCATGTGTACAATTTTTGAGTGCCTGGTCATCAACCATCACATTCCACCTGAGTATCAAATAACTCCCCTTTGTATATATGCTCTTATAAGCATTTTAATAAGCGCTAGTGAATTGCACGTGCATCGCACATGATGAATGCTCAGTCGATGTTAAATGCTGGGATTGTCTAATAACCATTTCTATGACCTTCACATATGGTGGCCCACCAGATCAATGGCTCTGATCATTGTGGATGATGGTCACTCATCATGGGGCCACCCTTTAGTGAACTGTCCTATTGGTTATTCTTTTTAACCATCCATTTTTTCCTTGCACATGTGGCCTGAATTCAATGTCAGAGTGGGCAGATCTCACATGCTTGTGCCATTTTGGTAAGGGTAGGGCACAAGCATTCGGTAGTCATAGACCCTTAAGTAGCATTCCCATCTATTGCGAGACTCTTCAGACCAGCAGAACCATCCACTAAACTATTCAACTCATTTGTACTGATTGAGCATATCAAGATCCTAAATGTTTATTGGTGGGCCTCTATCGAATTAATCTAAAAATGAGTTTTGATTGGAAACAATGTTCCTTACCATAGCTAATGCACAGGACATGTTTCCACCATTGGATTATATCTCATGAGCGTTGCCTAAAAATGGTAGCAACTGGTCAGACGCCCTTCTCTCTATCCAGAAAAAAATAGGACAGAGAATCCAGATATCCTAAGGGACACAAGAGGTCCCTGTGCCTTTTCTACAAGGGTTGCGTGTGGCGTGTCATGTGTATGGCATCTATCCTGTCCGGTTTGCCCCACCATGAAAGTTGGATGCTTCAATAATCAGTGGAATCCAACTGTCTTGTGGATCACCATGTGAATGTGACTATGTTTTCCATGTTGTGGCTCACTTGGATAGGCATGATTTTGAGTCATCCCATTATTACACTGGGTGTCACTTTATGCAGCATTGGATGTCATTCACACGATTTGGTGGGCCACACACAGGCAGCAGTGAATAAGGAGGTCAGTGAATAGGTGAATAATCATTTGAATAATATACACGCATATAAATAAAAATTTTTCTTTCACTGAGGTGAATAACTTGTGGAATTAGTGCTACATGGATTTCTAGAGGAACCCTCCTCCACTTATGTATGGAAGTCACCTTTAAATGAAAAAAAATAAAATAAAATCATCTGATATTGCAGGTGCATATGACACTTGATAGATACACAGGAACTCATGATTTTATAAGTGGAAAATAATAGCTAAAATTAAACAGTTTAAAATGTGGAAAGTGGTTTCATTGATAACAGTTCCAAAATCAGGTTGGTTAAACAATCATGACCCCTCATTCATTTACACTTGTTTCATTGAAATAGAATCGTTGGCTATTTTTCATTTCAACTGTCCAAAAAATGATCACCAATCTGATAGTCAGATAACCAAATAAGCTTAACCTTTGGTTGGTGTTACATCTCAACTGGGGCCCATAATCTAGATGGCTTAATTTGACTTGGTTATAATCCAAGCATGCAATTTCTCAGCAATTTTGAAGTTCTTGCTTATCATCCATCACAATGTCCCCAAATTATTAAAAATTCCCCCTTGGTGACCCAATTATCCAAGTCTTCTAGCTAAAAAGGGTGTAATCGTGTAGGTTACCTGTTTCCAAACCCAGGATATTTTCGTGCCTTCAAATTGTGTACCACACAAGTGGCACATATGTATGATTTTCCCAATCAAACGTATTGTGGGAATAGCCTTTGATTGGCCCCCAACGAAATTTTGCTTGGACTGTTCTAGACATCTATAAATGAGCCTTTCCTCTCTTACTTAGAGCCATTGCTATAGGTTGACTTTGGATGTTGGATTTGAAAGATCCAAATGGTTGATCTGATGAGATACGAAGATGAAATGACTGCCTCTAAAATATTCAAGATTGGAAGATTCGAAATTGTGGTTAAGCCAAGGTCCATGTTCAAAGAAAAAGAGTTTAAATGATCAAAGCAGAAAATTATTCTAATTTGAGACTTCTATTATAATGTATCCTAATCTATGGTGTGGCCGACCAATGTAAACGTTTGAATCAACAAATGTAACTTCAAAGCTAATTGCTCTGGTAGCAATCTATCTTATAGGAATATGCAATGTATTCTAGCATGCCTCTTTGAATAGTTTTCATTTTTGAGAAGGTAGAGGACTCTTAATTTTTCAGGGTGGGGAGGTTGAAGGAGTGTTATGGGCATCCTTTGGCTAGAAACTTCCCTAAGTCACTGTGTGATGAGGTTGGTTGGAATACATTTGGATGTATCGCAATAGGATACATCATGGCTTTAGCCTTTGAATCTGGGTCATCTTCCATTGATCCAAGCTATTTACACGGCGAGTCTCACTTAGTATGGTAAATAGAAAAAAAAAAGCTCTTAAATTGGATAGTTTCAACCCTTTGATATATTGGATTCTTTACATGAATGTGGATTGGATGGTCACCGTAACATTTGTATAGAGCTATACACGAGTCGAGCAAGCTCGGTCAGCTTGCTTCATTCGACTTGGAAAAGCTCGACTCGCCTCGGCTCATAATTAGATTCGGACCGAGTCGAGCTGGTTTTTGGAGCTTGAAAAAATTTCGAGCTGAGCTCGTGAATCAGCTCACTGACTTGGTTATTTTGATATGAATGCTGCTCGCCAAGTGTTTGATGAAATGACTCGACAAAGTGTTGGCGAGGAAGGAATGAATACGTTGGCTGTTTGATTTTGATGCCACTCGCTTGGGTGTTTGATTTTGATGCTGCTCTCTAGGTGTTTGATGAAATACCCGTAAAATATTGTTACTGTTTTACATTCTGTGAGAAATAAAAAATGCATTCTACCTGTTTGAGAAAATGCCGAATAGGCTCGAACTGGCCCGCGCTGCTGACCGAACCGAGCCGAGCTAGCAAGACAAGCTCAAGGACCGACCTGAGTGGAGTTTGAGCTGGGTTTAGCTATTGGCCGAGCCGGGCTGTGCCAAGCTCGACTCGGTTCGACTCATGTACAACTCTACATTTGTATAATAAAAAGTTTTTTTTTTTTTTTTTTTCTGGCATCTCTGTCCAAGAGGATCCCTATCACATAATGGCTTGGGTCAATGAAAATTTGAAACAAACCCAAATCCAATGTCTAGCATATCGATGTATCTAAATGCAAATGAGAGATGTATTATAAGTATACAGTTTACAATCAAAATCGTTAAAATGGACCAGAATCCTTAGCAAAACCTATGTACGTAGTGGGTAAAGCAACCTAGCTATGTGGGGTCCACCGTGTGCATGGTGTGCTTTCTAATGCATACTATTATGGGTAAATCCGAACCGAGGTACATCAGGTCAATTTCGACATCAAAGGGTAAGGTCTTGGACTAGTAAACCTCCGACCTGAGGTGGGTGTCCGATCCGAGGGCTCTTGCAAAGTCATGACTTCGACCCGATTATGTTGACTCAGAATGCAGCACCACTCGCTCATCCAATGTTCCCCCAAGCTGAGTCCTTCTACTTGGCATTCCTACAATCAACTTGTTCATGGGCTCGGACCTTTAGGTATGAGCCGAGCCATAAGGTCGACTCGGATGGGAGCTTGGACAACGATAACATTAATGAGTGACTCCATAATGCACGACTGGAGTAATACCCAGCGCACGATCTTCGTAACGGCCGACAACTGCATGCGCGCAGTTCTTGCGTAATGGCGATGACCGTGCCGAGATTATAGGACACGTTCAAGTCGACCCTCAAGTATAAATACTAGTCATTTCTACAGAAACGGGTACGCAATCTCTTGCACCCCCACCCATACTCTACTCTACTTGGACCCAGTTCCTTAGCCTGACTTAGGCATCAGAGGGTCCCCTACTTGAGCCAGGGTCTCCTTTGCCTGTTCCTTTGTGCAGGACCAGGGTTCGCTCCGAGCACGGAAGGCTCGGTGGAGGGTGGTACAGATTTTTGCATCCACACATACCATACATGCCAATAATTAGCCTGATCCAAAACTCCAGTGGCCATGAGAGAAAAAACAAAATCATGGCTAAAACATTGTTGATTTCAAGTGGTTTGGCTTATCAGTTTTGGATCATGCTTATTGTTGAATGGTTTGTTTCATATCTAATGAATGGATCACATGAAATATATCCACCATGGTGGGTTCTGAATGCAAACCTATGGTGGGTGTCCTCTCCTATTTTTACCTGCATTGTGGTGCCCTTGGGTTATGGATCATGTTTATTTTAGTCCGCATGGACTAACATCTGGAGGCACAGCTGATGGATGGAGTGGATATCAGTCACAGCATGGGGGGCCCCACAACTTGGGTGTTTTACTAGTGAGCCTGTTGTAGAGGATTGCAGTTCCTTAAAAACGGAAGTAGCATCTTCTCTACTGCAGGAAAGGGAACCTGTGACCTCTTTTATAATTCTCCATTTTAGATATGTTGGGAAACATTTAAACTTGTAATGATGAAATAACTATGTGCCTTGATTAAAATCTTTCAACATTAAGTCATTTTCTAGTTAATGCTAGTATTCAATGCAAAGGAAAATAAAGGCTCTGAAGTCAATGGGAATTTTTAAATGTAGAGAAATATTTACTAAAATGAAATAGTGAAGTATAATGAAATTACTCAAAATCCTTTAATATGTTGACCCAAAATAACTTTTGAAGGGTATTTTAGTAATTTCAGGGGGTTGGAGAAAATAAAGAGGCAGTTGACTTTATTATTTATTGTTTATAGGGATTTTTACTGCAAAATTCCTTTAGGAATTGGATTTTACCAAATAATACCTACAATAATTGATATGCCTCGACAACGCTTTTTAAGAGGTGAAATTACATTACTGCCCTCCTTTGCTTTTTCTTTATAACAAATTGAAAAATCGGAAGTTGCTGGGCCCTCGTGGTATGTCTCACATCCAACCTGTCCAACTGATGCATGCCAACATTATTATTAGATGATTAAAAAATATGGCAAATCCAATTGTAAGGTGGGCCAATCCATAAAAAATAATGTACAACATTCAAAATATCCCAGTTCAAGTGTAGCCCATCTGATGATTTGATTGACATGTTGTTTTGTTCTTATCACCATGGTATGGTGCATACATTTACCAGTTGTATAGTATACACATACCACGTAGGCCCCACAAATCTTGAGTTTTACTACCTAAAAATAAAATAAATGAGGGCATTTTTGTAATTTCATCCCTCAACAAGCACCTACATGTAATTTCTAATCATGGAGGTATTGTTTGGTAAAATATAGAATATCATATTGCATTTACCCAGTTTTCGTAACTCCTAAAATGGGAGGGCTTCATTGTAGATATAAAACATCCATATTTAAATTACTTAAATACCCTTTCCTAATTTTGATTTTCAGAGGGCATATATGTAAATTTATGGGTACGAGAGAAAATTACTTTAATACCCTTAATATGTGAAGTGTAAGTAGGGTAATTCCTTAATTTCACAGGGGTAGTTGTGTAATTTCTTAGGAGTGGTAAAAACAGGAACGACTTGGCTTTTAGTAGTAGTATAGATTAGCTTATTAACAAGTGCAAGAGAGGAAGTGGTTTGCAAGATGTGGGAGATGTGGAGCACTGTAAAGGGGAGTTATTTGATACTCTATGAATATTACACCTGAAAGGATATTATGGGACATCAACCATTGGATCAGGGTCCTCTTCAATGACCAAAAGCATCTATATGGTAGGTCTAACTATGGATGGGGATGCCCAAAAATAACTCTCATATTGAAAGGAAAAAAGTCAAGCGACCGAATGGATAAATTCATCCTAGTCTAAGAGATTTTTTTTTAAAAAAATTCTAGATACCCCATCTAGGCGAGACTTGTCATGTAAATGGTTTGGATCATTGGAAGATGACAAGGCTAAAGTCCTGACTAATCCTATAACAATATGTTAGGACGTATTCTAGTAAGCCTTGTTTTGGTGTGGGTGTAGGCTACACGCACTTAAGGTTGTGTGGGCTACTCACATCTACATTTTAAAATGACAAAAGTGCTCCTATAGAGTGGGTAAAATGTACACCATTAATGATGCTAGGCGGGTAAAATCTCAACCATTAGTTGCTAAGAAGCCAGCCACCTCCAAGTTGCCTAAATCCTCTTATATTTGGTTCAAATCCCTTCCCATGTTCTTTGAAAATCCAAAGTTTATGACTCGAAAAACTAATTGTGTGGAAAATAATTGCCCCTAACCTCTTGTGTTACATCTAGTAGAGATTACACTCACCCATATAGATTCTACTAGCTAAGAACTACTTTCATATTGTAGAATGTTTCTTATTTTAATGCCTTCACCTAAAATATCAAGACCATGCAAATTTCAATTAAAAGGCAGCTTCTAGCATAGTTTTAATGAGGGCAACTAGCTGGTTGGGTACATTCTTACTTGGTCTTGACTATCAACATGTATCCTCTCTTTTGAATGAAACTGTGGTGTTGGAGGTTTAGTTCTCAAGCATATTTTCCTCCCATTTGGTCCTTTCTTTTGCCAGTTTTTACTATGTTTTGAAAATATGGTGTTGGGCTTCTGGTTTTTCAGCTTCTGAATCAAAATGCTTGAAAAGAGGAGTGAAGGAAGTGGTTAAGAGCATCCGATGCGGTAACAAAGGGTTATGTTTCTTATTCTTCCTAGTAAATCTTTTTTTTTTCCTTTCTTTCTTTCTTTCCGGTTGGTCAGCAGCCTTGAACCTGAAGAAGGTTGAAGCGATGAGTGCCTTCAATTCAGCTACACTGCTTGGAACCTTCTGAATAAATATTTCTTCCTTTTTCAGTTATGTTCTTTATTCCTTATGATAGTTCATCTCCAAATGAACAAGACTGGGATCTGTAATTAATTGAAAACGGAACTTATCCATGTTTTGGAATAAATTAGGCTGAGATAGCAACAGATTACAACAGAACCTACTCATAGCGGTTGATACTATTGGAAGATTACAGTCACAACATTGCTAGCAAAGATTTGGGGGAAATCATGCAACTGATGTTTGTGACTAGAACATATCAATAGGATTTCGTTCCTCTTGAGAATAAATTTCAAGCTATAATTGAATGGTAATTGATTTCCATATTTTTCAAGTAGTATTCATTCTCGTTAGCGGGCTTGTTTGGCATTGCAGGCTCTATACATGAAACTCATAACTTTTCCTTCATGTTGTGCTGCTAAGATGGAGCATGGGGTGTGACCATGTTGGCATTTTAGCCCCGTTGATGAACATGTATTGGCAGCAAGGTATTCCAAAATGGTTAACAGCTATAACGGTCGTTACATAATGATAACGGTGGTAACAATTACATGTTACGGAGTTGTAATGGCTGTAATGTCCATTATGGAAAATGGCCTGCAATGGCTGTAAAGGCCCTGCAATAGTCCATTATGGGGCTGAAATAGGTTTTCTTAAAAAAAAAAGGTGTAACGGCCGTTATGGGGCCTCCTATTTATAGTTGAGGAGAGGTAGTGACGTAGAGGAGATCTCCCTATTTAGTAGGGATGTACTGTAGAGGGATTCAGATCCGCGTGGGGGAATCTCTCGAGATCTTTGGCGAAGATATCGGGATCCGAAGTATGTTGTGGATATCCTTCGAGATCTTTGAAAAACCCGAGCGGATTTCTCTTAGATAAGATTTGATTATTTGGAATCAGCGGAGATGTGCAGTAGGAGGCCGAGGTGGTCTTGATCGACCTGACCTGGGGGTAGTATGCTGACCTGACCTAGGGGTAGTATGTCGACCCGAATTGGGGTAGTATGCGGACCTGGATTCTTTGGCGAGTCCCGACTCCTTTCAGTGATCGAGTTATCGGTATCGCTACAAGTTTCGCTGGCCGGAGATAAAGATATAATATCGTTATCGCCGATAACTGGAAATGCAGGTGGGGCCCACAGAGCACCGACCACCAACTTAGCGAATTCATTTCCTTTGGCTACGGCTCTTGTCAGTAGCCAATACACACCGAAAATCGGATTACATACTGAGTTACTCAGTACGATACGTACTGAGTAAACTCAGTTGGGCCCACTGCGAATTTATGTGGTTTATCCACACCTTCCATCCATTTTTCCATCTCATTTTAGGCGTTGAGCCCAAAATTGAAGCTTATACAAATCTCAAGTGGACCATACCACAGGAAACCGTGGAAATAATGATTTCCACCGTTGAAACCTTTCTATGCCCCACAGTGATGTTTATTTTTCATCCAAATTGTTCATAAGATCAAACAAACATGGATGAAAGGAAAAAACAAATATAATCTTGATCCAAAACTTCTGTGGCCCCCAAGAATTTTTCAACGGTATAAATTCAATTCACACTGTTTCCTGTGGTGTGGTCCATTTTAGCCTTGTATATCCTTCGGTTTTGATCTAAGGCCCAAAAATTATCTTGTAAAATGGATGGACAGACTGGATAAAATACATAAATCACGGTGGACGCCATAGAGTTTACTCAGTATGCTACTCAGTACACAATCCGCTTCCATCCACACCCGTTTCAATAGTAGCGCGGGACTTGGATTTCCTTCCTGCGCTACAAGCTTAGGTGGGGCCCACTGTGATGTTTGTGAAAAATCCTCCCTGTCCATCCGTTTTGTGAGTTCATTTTAGGACATGATGCCAAAAACGAACCATATCTAAAGCTCAAGTGAGCCTAAAACGTGATAATTAAATGTCCACAGTTGAAATATTCATGGGAACACAGAAGTTTTGATTCATGCCAATATTTTTGTTTTCAGTTCATCCCAATAGTAATGACGTTATTAATGGTACGGATGGCATCTAAACATCACTGTTGAACGCAAGAAGGTTTCAACGGTAGGAATTTCCCTAACCACATTTTCCTTTAGTATGGCTTACTTGAGCTGTTGAACCCAAAAAGGTTTCAACTGTGGGGTCCACCGTGATTTATGTATTTTATCCACTCCGTCCATCCATTTTAACAGATAATTTCAGGTCTTGAGCCTAAAAACGAAGTTTATCCAAACCTCAAGTGGACCACACTGTAGGAAACAATATGAATTAAACATCTACCGTTGAAAATTTCTTGGGGGCCATAGAAGTTTTGGATCAAACTTCTATTTGTGTTTTCCCTTCGTCCATGTCTGTGTGATCTTACGAACAGGTTGGATGAGAAATAAACATCACCGTGGGCCCTAGAAAGGTTTTAACGGTGGAAATCATTATTCCAACTGTTTCCAATGGTATGGTCCACTCGATCTTTGGGTATGCTTAAATTTTGGTCTCAACCCCTAAAATAAGATGGAAAAACGGATGGACCACATGGATAGACCAGATACATTCTCGGTGGGCTCAACAGAGTGTACTTAGTATGTTAAGAGCGTACATAACTATGTACGCAATCCCATTTCACGCCCGCCCCGATCCCCAATTTACGTAAAACCCCAAAAATCCCTCTCCCCATCCAGAAATTTCAAAATTTCATCTCCTTCCCACCAATTTCTCCAGATTTTTAACCCGAAAATCCCTCTTCATCATCTCAAATAAGCAAAAAACCCTCAAGATCTCGGCCCGCAAGCGGAGTTGAGAAGTTACAGAGGATTTTTCGATGGAAAAAAAGAAAATTTTGGGGTTGAATCTTACCGAAAATTGCCGATTTGCACTCAAGGTTGTGAATTCGCGTTTTCGTCCAGATCCGGACGAAAAAACAGGTATTTTTTGAGTTTTTTGAGATTTTATCGCCGACAACTATCCCCTTTTATCTATAAAGGGGGTTGTTGGCTACAGTTCCCACCCGTGGTTGGTGGGAACAACGAAATATCGGCGAGATTTTGAAAATATCGACAATCTGGCGAGATTATCGGCGAAACTTGGAAGCGATTCGAAAAAAAATGGGGTTTTGGTGTCGCCAGTGCAGTGACACCGATATTATCGGCGATATTTCGATAAAATCGCCGACATTTTAAACACCGACTCCTCTCAGTGCCGTGTAGATTGCCGACCTGCCGACTTACCCTCATACTTTTTGTTAAGGCAGTGAGGCCGAGCTCATTTCTTTAGTAGAATTCGGATGACATATGTTGTGAGGGGGTCGAGCTCAAGAGTCCGAGGTGCTCTTGGCCTACTTAGATATACTCGGATAAGCTTCGAGCCTCCCCTTATCATTAAGTAGATGCCCGACTCGCCAACTTGCCGACCTGCTTTCATATGTAGTGGGTGATCAACCTCCCTTCCTTAGTCATGACCGGCGCTGGCCGACCTCATGTCCCGTAGAGATGTCTGAGTTGACCTTTTCTCTTTAGCCAGTTAATTTTTACCCATAACAGTAAGTGTTTAAAATGTCGGCGATATTATTGAAATATTGCTGATAATATCGGTGTCGCTGCACTGGCGACACCAAAACCCTATTTTTTCGAATTGCTTCCAGTTTTCGCCAATAATCTCGCCGGATTGTCAGTATTTTCAAAATCTCGCTGATATTTCGCTGTTCCCACCAACAATGGGTGGGAACTGTAGCCAACAACCCCCTTTATCGATAAAAGGGGGCAGTTGTCGGCGATAAAATCTCAAAAAACTCAAAAAATACCTATTTTTCCCCCCGGATTTGGAGGAAGACGCGAATTAACAACCTTGAGTGCAAATCGACAATTTCCGGTAAGATTCAACCCCAAAAATTTCTTTTTTTTTCCGTAAAAAAATCCTTTGTAACTTCTCGAATCTGCTTGCGGGCCGAGATCTTGAGGGTTTTTTTTTCTTATTTGGGATAAGGAGAGGGATTTTCGGGTTGAAAATCTGGGGAAATTGGTGGGAAGGAGATGAAAATTTGAAATTTCTTGATGGGGAGGGATTTTCGGGGTTTTACGTAAATTGGGGATCGGGCGGACGTGAAATGGGATTGCGTACATAGTTATGTACGCTCTTAACGTACTGAGTATACTCTGATGGCCCCACCAAGAATGTATCTGGTCTATCCATGCGGTCCATCCGTTTTTCCATCTTATTTTAGGAGTTGAGACCAAAATTTAAGCATACCCAAAGATCAAGTGGACCATACCATTGGAAACAGTTGGAATAATGATTTCCATCGTTAAAACCTTTCTAGGGCCCACAGTGATGTTTATTTCTCATCCAACCTATTCATAAGATCACACAGACATGGATGCAGGGAAAACACAAATAGAAGTTTGATCCAAAACTTCTATGGCCCCTAAGAAATTTTCAACGGTAGATGTTCAATTCATACTGTTTCCTACGGTGTGGTCCACTCGAGGTTTGGATATACTTCGTTTTTAGGCTCAAGACCTGAAATTATCTGTTAAAATGGATGGACGGAGTGGATAAAATACATAAATCACGGTGGACCCCACAGTTGAAACCTTCCTGGGTTCAACAGCTCAAGTGAGCCTTTCTAAAGGAAAATGTGGTTAGGGAAATTCCTACCGTTGAAACCTTCCTGGGTTCAACAGTGATGTTTAGATGCCATCCGTATCGTTAATAACGTCATTACTATTGGGATGAACTGAAAACAAAAATATTGGCATAAATCAAAACTTCTGTAGCCCCACGAATATTTCAACTGTGGACATTTAATTATCACGTTTTAGGCTCACTTGAGCTTTAGATACGGTTCGTTTTTGGCATCATGTCCTAAAATGAACTCACAAAACGGATGGATGGGGAGGATTTTTCACAAACATCATCACAGTGGGCCCCACTTGAGCTTACAGCGTAGGAATGAAATTTGAGTCCCGCGCTACTATTGAAACGGGCGTGGATGGAAGCGTACTGAGTAACTGAGTAAACTCTGTGGGGTCCACCGTGATTTATGTATTTTATCCAGTCTGTTCATCCATTTTACAAGATAATTTTAGGGCCTTTGATCAAAACCGAAGGATATACAAGGCTAAAATGGACCACACCACAGGAAACAGTGTGAATTGAAGTTATACCGTTGAAAAATTCTTGGGGGCCACAGAAGTTTTGGATCAAGATTATATTTGTTTTTTACTTTCATCCATGTTTGTTTGATCTTATGAACAGTTTGGATGAAAAATAAACATCACTGTGGGGCATAGAAAGGTTTCAACGGTGGAAATCATTATTTCCACTGTTTCCTGTGGTATGGTCCACTTGAGATTTGTATAAGCTTCAATTTTGGGCTCAACGCCTAAAATGAAATGGAAAAATGGATGGAAGGTGTGGATAAACCACATAAATTCACAGTGGGCCCAACTGAGTTTACTCAGTACGATAAGAGCGTACTGAGTAACTCAGTACGTAATCCGATTTCGGCGTGGATTGGCTACTGACAAGAGCTGTAGCCAAAGGAAACGGATTGGCTAAGCCCCCTGCCACCAGCCAATGGCTGGGGGTCGGTGCTCTGTGGGCCCCACCTGCATTTCTGGTTATCAGGATATTATCGGTGATAACGATATTATATCTTTATCTCCAGCCAGCGAAACTTGTAGTGATACCGATAACTCGAACACGGATAACAGTAAGCCCCCCTACTTTTGAGCTCGCGTAGTGGGCTTGGGAAGTAAGTTGGTTTCGGTGAGGTCGAACATTTTAACCGAGTAGGAGCATTGGGGTGAGCTCTTGTGGTCTTCCTTTTATTAGGGGAATTCTGCTTTTGTCAATGACCCCTTCATGAGGGGTTGAGTAGTTTACTTGGGAGGATTATTTTCCCTTGCACTAAGATATGCTCATTGTAGATTGTGTGATCTAAGTGACATTACCAATTAGTGGTCCGACTTCTTCTTTAAGGGTCAGATGACTGGTGATGACTGTTTTTCTCTTGCACTAAGGGAAGTCCTTAGTAGTTTTTGCAACTCGAGAAAGAGATTTTCTTCTCGATTTGAGGAAGCTCTTCCATAATAGAATTCATGGTAGAAAACTTTTTTCCCTTGCATAAGGGGAGTCCTCATAGTCGATTTTGCAGCTCGAATAGTTGAAATTTGAAAGAAGTTCTCTTCCCTCGACTCGGGAAAGTTCTTTTATTGTAGAAATCGTCGAATAGTAGAAAACACAGCAGTAGTGTCGCGAGAACCTTTTTTCCTTTTAGAAAGGGAGGTCACCCTTGTCGAGTAGGTCAGTCAGTCGACATGCTCCTGGTCGGACGACTTCTTGAGTCCTCATGAGTAGTAGATCTTCAAGTGGTCAACATTCCATGGGCGAGATAAGAGCCCACCATGTCTTTTAGTCGATATGTCCCTCGGTATTTGATGTCGAGGTCGGAGTTGGCCGATGAGCCTTATTATCGAGCTTGGTTAATTGGTTCAGCTTGGTTGTAAGGTTTCCTTGCTCAGCTCAGCTTCTTTCAGTACATGTTCCGGCTTGGTGTTCAAGGGAGTATAGCAATGGAAGCGACTTTCTGGATGTCGGTTGGTATGCTGGTAGCGCTGGGCACCCGGCTTGACTGATGATTCAGGAAGAGCTGGGATAGCTGCAGGAGATGATTCAGGAAGAGCCGTGATGGATGCAGCAGGTGATTCAGGAAGGGTTGGGATGGCTGCAGCAGATGATTCATGAAGGGTTGGGATGACTGCAATAATGGCAGCTAGAGCTTTCTTCTTTCCTTTCGCCATTGTGGTTTTCTGGTAAAGCAAGAACGACTTTGATGTCGTTCCCACAGATGGTGCCAAATTGTTGATGCAAAAATCTGGTCCACCTTTTTAGACCTTCGAGTACCTGCACATGAAGAAGACAAAGGAGAACCTGGCTAGAGCAAGGGACCCTCTGATGTTAAAGTCAGGCTAGGAATCTGGGTCTAGTAGTATCGAGGGGTTTGGAGTGAGATTCTGTGTACCTTTCACCATTAGAAATGCTCCTATTTATAGTTGAGGAGAGGCGGTGACATAGAGGAAATCTCCTTATTTAATAGGGATGTACTATAGAGGGATTCAGATCCACGTGGGGGAATCTCTTGAGATCTTTGGCGAAGATATCGGGATCCCGAGAATGTCGCGAATATCCTCCAAGATCTTCGATCTCGAGCGGATTTCTCTTAGATAAGATCTGATTATTCGGAATCAACAGATATGTGCAATAAAAGGCTGAGGTGGTCTTGACTGACCTGACCTGGGGGTAGTATACCGACTTGACCTGGGGTAGTATGTCGACCCGACCTGGGGGTAATATGCCGACTTGAATTCTCTAGCGAGCCCTGACCCTTCTCTCAGTGTCGTGTAAATTGCCGACCTGCCCTCATATTTCGTGTTTGGGCAATGAGACCGAGCTCATTTCCTTAGTAGAATTCGGATGACATATGTTGTGATGGGGTCGAGCTCAAGAGTCCGAAGTGATCTTGGCCGACTTGGATACTTGGATGAGTTTCGAGCCTCCCCTTATCATTGGGTACATGTTTGACCTGCCTCAAGAGTCTGAGGTGGTCTTGGCTGACCTGGATGCTCGGATGAGCTTCGAGCCTCTCCTTATCATTGGGTAGATGGCTGACCTGCCTCAAGAATCCGAAGTAGTTTTGGCCGACCTGGATACTCGGATGAGCTTCGAGCCTCCCCTTATCATTGGGTAGATGGCCGATCTGCCTCAAGAGTCCAAGGTGGTCTTGGCCGACTTGGATACTTGGATGAGCTTCGAGCCTCCCCTTATCATTGAGTAGATGACCGACCTGCGGACCTGCCTTCATATGCTGTGGGTGACCGACCTCTTTTCCTTGGTCATTGAGGAGCTCATTGATCATGACTAGTGCTGGCCGACCTCTTGTGCCACAGAGATGTTCGAGTTGACCTTTTCTCTTTAGCCAGTCCATTTTTACCCATAACAATTCCCATTGCATTAACCAAAAAAATCTTTATTTCAACCTTCAAACCAAAAAAAAGAAAAAAAGAAAATTTTAATAAAATAATCTCCATATCATCTCTTTTGGTTCCATGCATTTGGCTTATATAGCCTCATGTTCATAAGAACCCTAATTAAAGCTAAAGAAGCCTTGGCTGAATTCCTTTCCATCCATTCATTATTTCCTAAATTGTCTCAAACTTCTCCTAAAAGACTTGTAATAAAAGATGGGAGTTATTAAATAAAGAAACTAATCTGAGAAGAAATAAATAAATAAATAAACTCTGAATAACACGAGAAGACTATTATATCCTGCACAATTGTGCAATGGCCCCATTTTCACTTATATGGTTTTTATATCTAGCTAAAAATGTTTAGTGGGACCCACAGTCCAACTGGTTGATAACTAGGCCATCCCATTGGATGTGTAGGCCTCACCTTCTGCGTAGACCCTTGATTTGGTCTCAATCTTCCATTGGGTCCCTTGATTTGGTCCAAATCTTCAATCTGTATACTTGGATGGGCCCGTTCTTCAAATAAGCAGCATTTGGCCAATCATGGACCACTTTCAATGATCTAGTGCCTGGTGGTCTCGAATCAATTCCCCCCTCGTCTTGAAAGATCTCATCCCTGAGTTTGTACCAATCACTTGCCACATTTCACCCGTGTCATGCCTTACCAGCTATGGCGGAAGCTGGGGATGCAATCCTATCAATTGGATTGACTTGATCTTCATTAGATTGTCTACTTGCGTGAGTTGTTTCTTCTTGTGCCTCATTGCAAGTTGAGATGTTCTCTGTGTTCATCTGACCGTTGATCTTCAACCTGTCTCCTTTGATTGTTGTTGGGAAGGAAATTAATGAGTTCATTGCAAACTCAAACGCACCTCAAATTTGCTGATCTGACGGCTAACTAGTCTGTAACTTTTTCCATCAATCTTGCCTTCAACCTGTCCATTTCGTTTGTTTCCTGTGTCTTCCGAAGTTATTTTGTTAATCCTTCATACGATTCCTTGATTGATTTATTGGTATCTTCAACAATTGATCCATTTGAATTTCATCTTTCTCTCCAATGGTCGTCATGGTTTCCTCAGATTGCTCTTCCTTCAGAGGTTTAGATCCTGCTGCATTAGCATTTCCACTTGGAATTGCCACCATGCATAGGGACCATTGTAAGAAGTGTAGGAATGACTGCTGCTCATAGACATCTCAATAAAGAACGCATAACCAGAATGGGCTCATGTAGGTGAAAAGTGTGTATGGAGGATATAAGACAAGCAAACCAAAAAGTAACCATGGATGGAAGTTGATGGATTTAAGTTTGCAGAGATTTATGGACTGGTTATTGTCAGTTAGGGATGGGTTTTGGAGCTGGTTTTTTGTTGCAAAATTTGGGATTGTTTTAGGCACAAAAATGAGAGTACACTGGGGACAGATTTCAGACAGTACTTGGGGTTTTGCAGGTTAAATTTGGGCTGAGTTGGGGTTGAGATGTGATCTGATGTTGGGAAGAGTGAATCGGCTATGGTTATGGACTGATTTAGGGGCAGGTTAAGGGCAGATTGGAGACAGTTTCGTTTTATGGTCTGTTAGGGGCTGGTCTATGGACTGGGTTTTGGGGCAAGATTGGGGACAGATTAAGGGCCTGTTTGGATGCCTATAACTTTTTAAAGTTGTAAGAAGGTTACATGTAACTTACTTACAGGTGAAAGAAAGTTACAGGTAATCCTGTTTGGATGTAAGTTGTAACTTACAGGTAACTTACTTTTTGTGTTTGGATAACTTATAACTTTATTACAGATAATAAGTCGCATATTCACGCTCAGTAGATCTTGAAATGGGGAATCGTTGAAAAATCAGATTAACATGTAAAAAATATTGGATAAAATTATTCTATGTTATTAAGCCCATGTAAATGAATAGTTTGGTTGATTCTTAGGCTAAACAAATCAACGGGTGGGCCATAAAAGTGGGCTCACGTTTTCAAAATGCTTGTAATGTAGGAAAAAAAACTTGAAGTAAGATATCCAGGCAAAAATTTCCCACAGGAGTGACTCTTGTTGGCAAGGATAGGTTTAAAGAGAAATCACAAGCATAGGAAGCTGCTTCTACCAAATTTTGCATTAGCAGTTAAAATCTCATAGTGGGACATTATTAAAATGGACCAATATCAAGGGACTGTTTAAAACTAGATATCTCAACACTTCGATGTACCCTCAATTTCTCACCGTTTGACAACAGGCAAGAATCCAGATGCAAATGGAACTTGAGACTGTTTGAAACTGGATATGTTAACAATGCAGTGGGCACTCAATTTCAAAACACCTGAGGACGTGCAGGAATCTCAATGCAAATAGAAATTAGGAGTGTTTAAAAAACCATATGTTAAAACAGATTTGGGACCTACTTGGGGACAAGTTGCACTGACCAACAAGCCCCACTTATACAAACTGAACAAGGGAATGGCATTGATATAAATTCTATACATTATGTCACCACTGTTTCATGTGGTGTGGTCCCACTATGATGTAAAACAGATTTGGGCCCCATTATGATGTATTTGTTTTATCCACACCATCTATCCATTATTCTAAATCATTTTAAGTCATCAGCCCAAGGAGTGAAACAAACATTTTTGGAATCAAGCCCTAAACCAATCCAAAATAATGAATGGACGGCCCAAGGAGTTTTTTAATGGTGGACTTTCAATCATTACTGTTTTGTGTGGTGTGGTCCACCTGCGATATAGATATGCCTCATTTTTGGAATCAAGCCCTAAACCAATCCAAAATAATGAATGGACGGCATGGATAAAAAAATACAAGATGGTGGACCCCACAGACCATTGGACATTACCCACGCCTAAAAGAAAGAAAAAAAGAAAGAAAGGAAAGGAAAGGAAAACCAAAAAAAGGAAAGAAAGGGGTTTTCTAACCCTGCTGAAGCTGGATCGGAGAGGGAGAAGGAGATTGGGAGAGGAAGAAGGAGACATTGGAGAGGGAAGCTGTGATTCTTTCCAAAAATTTTCATTTCAAAATTTCCAACCATTAGCTGTATCTTAACTTGGAAAACGACTCAAGTGCCTGTATCATTTTCGCCTCTTTCTCCTGTAAGAAAGTCACAGGTTGAGAGAAAGTTACCTGTGACTTTCCTCCCCCAAACACCAACTGTAACAAAGTCACCTGTAACGTTGTTACATTTTAGAAAAGTTATAGGCATCCAAATAGGCCCTAAGGTTGTTTAGTTGGTTGTTGCAGAATTGTCTGGCAGTGAGATTGGAATTGATTTTTTCAAGGGCTGGTTGGGTTCTGGGCAGATTAAGCACCTGTTACAGGACCTTTATTTATTTATTTTTTATTTTTTAAAGGGTACACAAAAGTTTTATTGGAGGGAAGAAAATAGGCAGAATCAAAGAGATGATGTGGCTTCAACCCTACATAGAGGAAGAAGCCCCCCTAAAAACCCTATAATAATTCTAGAGGCCTTTATGCAAAATCCTTGTGCAATATATAGCCCAATCTATATTGCAATATAGGAAGAAAATCGTTTGGGCACAATTGGTAGCCCATAGAGATGAAGAGCACCTTCCTGGCCTTAATCCCCAAACTAGAAGGGGCTCAAAACATAAAAGATTTTTGTCCAATTAATCTTCTTGGTAGCCCCAACAAAATTCTGTTTAAAATCTTGAGCCAAATATTAAGAATGATAATCCTTAAGATTATTTTCCCATTTCAGTTTGCTTTTGTGGAAGGAAGACAGATTTTAGATTGTGTGCTTATTGCACATGAATGTCTGGACTCCTGCTCAAAAGCCAGGGGATCGGGAATCCTTTGTAAGCTTGATCTTGAGAAAGCCCATGATCATATTGACCGGGCCTTTCTTGACTACATGTTGGAAAGGATGGGTTACGGTGTTAAATGGAGGGCTTGTATTAGAATCTGTGTTTCTTCTCCAAAATTCTTAGTTCTCATAAATGGATCTCCTTTTGGTTTCTCCAGGGCCTCTAGGGGTCTTTGGCAGGGTGACCTCCGTCCTCTTTCCTCTTTGTGCTGGTTACTGAAGCCTTGAGTGGTATGCTGTCTAGGGGTCAGGATTTGGGCCTCTTTGGGGGCTTTCAAGTGGAAAATTCCCACCTTGGTATTTGCCACCTACAGCTTACTGATGACACCCTTCTTTTTTATGAGGCTGACGACTAACGAGAACTTGGTAACCATTTTGGGTATGCCTATTTGTTGGTATGGGGTAGTCTCAGGTTTGAAGCTAAATCTCTCGAAAAGTGAGATCTTTGGGATAAATCTTGCTCTAGAGGTAATTTTTTCTCTTGCTGAATCCTTTGGATGTAAGGTAGGTTCTCCCTACGCTTTGCTTGGGTTTGCCCATGTATAGGGAAACCTCCTTTATACCTGTGGGATAAGATTATTGAAAGAATGGAGAGGAAACTTTTCACCTGGAAGCAGTGTTCGAAATATTAGTATTGCGTATCGGTCATCGCATGGGATTTATCGGTTGTATCGTGTAATGTATCGTTGTTGTTGGAAACATGTGAAAACATTGGGAAATTGGTTGAATTTTTCCATGAAACTTTAGTGATTGTTAAAAACGACATCAATACACACTCATAAATCAAAATATTACAAAAACAAGTGCATAAGTTTTCTTTGTATGGAGTCCTAATCTATGCGTTGTCTAATTGAATTGATGCAAGTATATTCAAAGTCTATTCATATAATTTATAAATGTAAGAAGATTTGTGGAAACACAAGCAATACATTCAAAAACAAAAGAATCACTAGATCAGGTTATGTACATGTTTGATTTTATGTTTGGACATAAAGATTGCAACCAATTTGCAAGAAATTGGGAAATTTTGTTTTTTGTTTTTTATTTTTTTTTTCAATTTTCCACAACTCTGCCCATCTCCTCAAAATCTCGAAATCGAAGCTCCCAATCCATGATTTTTCACGCAAAACATGAAAAATCATGAATTTGTAACAATTTGACACTGATTTAACATGATTTGCATGGAAAAAAGGATTGAAAATCGAAAATGCTCACTGGATTGAACATGTGGGATATATATCCCACTACTTGTGTGTTTCGCATTGCACAGGTGGGAAACAAGATATATCGTGGGATAAATCGGCTGATATCGTCGATACTTAAAACATTGCCTGAAAGTTAAATTTACTGTCCTTGGGTAAAAGGTTGAATTTAATTAAGGCCTCCTTCTCTAATCTTCCGATCTACTTCTTGTCCTTATTCCATTGCCCGAAGTCTGTCATCTTGAAGATCGACAAACTTCGTATGGATTTTTTTGTGGCAAGGAAGTTTAACCACTAGGAAATTTCCCTTGTTAAATTGGAGAGAGGTATGTTCTCCTTACAAAGAAGGGGGAACACGAGTATTAAGAATCTGAAGGTTGTTAACAAGGCTCTCCTCAAAAAATGGATTTGGTGATTTGGTTGTGAGGATGAGAATCCATGGCGTTAGATCATTGCTGCTAAATATGGTCTAACTCCCCAAGACTGGTGGATCAAATCCTCCTCTCTTTACTGTGCTTCCTTTCTCTGTAAAGGTATAGCCAAGGTGGCCCTGTAGTCTTTGATAGGGTATCTTTCTCCCTAGGTAATGGATCCAAAATTAGATTTTGATTGGATTTGTGCTGCGGATACCCGACCCTGGCTGAATCTTTTCTTGCTTTCTTTGCTATCAGTCCCAAACTTAATATTCTAGTGGCTAGCTGCTTTTTGGAAGTAAAATATTGAGGCATTTGGCCCCCCCCCCCCCCCCCCCCCTCTCCCTTGCAGAAATCTTCCCTAAGTTGAAAGCCTGACGCTTAGTTACTTTTTTGTTTGTAGGATCGATTGCTGTGCTCAAACTTGAAAGATTCCATGGATTGGTCGCTAGAGAGTTCTGGCCTCTTCTTTATCCGTTCGCTTTATAGATATATGGTAGCCTCTCCAGTTTCTTCAGCTTGTTGTCACATGAGTCTAGTGTGGTCTTATGGTGTGCCCCCAAAGGTTGCAACGTTCAGATGGCTCGTGGGCAGGAATTGTGTGCCGATGATTGATAATTTGAGCAAAAGAGGAATGTCTCTTATGCATGTATGTTTGCTTTGCCTCAGGGCGGAGGAGACAGTGGATCACCTCTTTATTCACTGCCCCTTTTCCTCAGACATCTGGTGGAGCATTCTTTGCTTGGCAGGGGGTCTTTTAGGCTATGCCCAATTCTCTAGATGACCTCTTCCGTGCTTGGCATGCGGATCCGGGAGGAGCTTTAGGGAAAAGGAAATGGAGGGTCCTTCATTTGGCAGTTCTATGGGTTGTGTGGGTTGAGAGAAATAATCGTTGTTTCAGAAATCTTAGTATTTCCTTGGCTGGGGTGTTTTCTAGAGTTTTAGTTCTATTCGGGGATTGGGCACCTTAGTTTTTTGGATTTCCGGGGTCTGCCCTCTAGTTGAGGGGCTGGTTACTGTATTTTTTTCTTCTCTTGCTTCTATTTCTTTTGGTTTTGTTTTTACTTTGTAGTTCATTGTAGCTCTTTTCCTTTGGCTTTGCCTAATAAAAATTATCATCTTTCAAAAATATAGTCCAATCTATGAGTAGCCTTTTTGCTTTCAGAACGACCACAACGAGTATGATTTTTCCTGAAAAGACCTCCTATTCTGATTGAGCCAAATTGCCCACAAAGAGGCAAGAAGTGTGTTGGTACAAGGAAGATCTCCCTTTGCAATC
The DNA here is from genome assembly GCF_029962835.1 of Magnolia sinica. NCBI lineage: Eukaryota > Viridiplantae > Streptophyta > Magnoliopsida > Magnoliales > Magnoliaceae > Magnolia > Magnolia sinica. The sequence goes on from NC_080581.1 coordinate 70,550,837, forward strand.
CTTGTGGCCACCCTGCCATGGTTAAAAAGTTCCCAATCGAAAGCAACATGACCCATTCCATTCAACTCGAAAAGATTGAAGAAGTTCCATTAGATCCCCAACCTAAGGGAACGTTGCGTGGATGGATACTCAATTGTTTCTGCATCCTTGAAACATAGTGGAAAACGTTGGTCATGTTTGTTTGCATTCCCCCTCCATCCGATGATCTAAGGAACTTGCAAAAGGAATGGACCGAGAAGCTCCCTAATTTGTCCTTCAACCAAATCATTCTCTTTCATTCCTCACCGGTATGCAATGTTGGAGACGATCAAGAAGCCTCCTGAACTCCTCAACTTCCTCATCCTGCAAGTTTCTTCGGCAAGGTGGGGTCCAAACAACATCATTTTGAAGAAACAAAAGCATTTAGAGACCATGATAATGTTTCCCGAAGAGAGGCAGATAATTCTCGGGTTCACCAACTGGAGTGGGCATTCTCCAATCCACACGGCCTTCTAGAATTGGACACTCTCCCCATTTCCAATAGAGAATCTGTCCCCCTCACTAAACTTTGCCTTTTAGGATAGATATTCCCCTCCACACATATGAAGCTCAGTAGAGAGACAAGCCCCTAACCCCCCACCCTCCTTGACACCCATACTTTTCTACTATGACTGCTTGCTATAAGGCATCCTCCTTTATCTCGAATCGCCATAGCCACTTTCCCAAGAGAGCTAATAATGCAGGGGCATTTCACACCGGGCTCGAGTGGGGTAGCCCGTGAGATGTGGGGACATACTCGAGGTGGGTGACCCATGTGATTTGGGGCCCACGGGGGAGGTCTCGTGTTCGAGACTCCTCACCAGGGGTGATTAATGTAGGGGCATTTCACACCAGGCTCGAGTGGGGTAGCCCGTTGGATGCGGGGACACACTCAAGGTGGGCGACCCATGTGATTTGGGGCCCACGAGCCCACGAGGGGGGTTCGGCCGAGGTCCTTACCCATGAGATGTGGGGCCTGGGCTATGAGATAAAAGGATTAATTCGCCATACTCTAAAAGTTCGAGCTTTTAGAGCAAGTGGTTAATTGTCCTGCATCAGTGGTGTGTATGTGAGCTTTATTAGACACGTGTGGGCTTAGCAAAGCTCTGTGATCTGAAAACATACTCGAGTGGGGTAGCCTGTGGGATGCGGGGACACATTTGGGGTGAGTGACCCATGTGATTTAGGGCCCACGGGGGAGGTCTCGTGTTCGAAACTCCTCATCGGGGGTGATTAATGCAGGGGCATTTCACACCGGGCTCGAACGAGGTAGCCTGTGGGATGCGGGGACACACTCGAGGTGGGCGGCCCATGTGATTTGGGGCCCACGAGGCCACGAGGGGGGTTTGGCTGAGGTTTAGGCTATGAGATAAAGGGTTTAATTTGCCATACTCTAACGGTTCAAGCTTTTAGAGCAAGTGGTTAATTGTCCTGCATCAGCTAAATTCATCATGCCCAAGTCCCTGATACCAGCCCCTCCTTGTATGAAGTACACATTTCTTTCCACCCCAAAAGAAATCTTTTCCTGTACTCTAACCCTTGCTTCAGGAAGTCATACCGCAACTTTTCCAACCTTGCCAAATACTAACTTTGGACATCTGAAAAGGGACATCAAGTATAATGGGAGAATGGAGAGAGCTACTTTAATGAGAGTGATCCGGCCACCCAAGGATAGATATTGGCTTTTCCACATTGATAGTTCTTCCAAACCTTTTTGTGACCACATCCCATAAGTGTTTTGTTGGTTTTCCTATACAGAGAGGAAGCCCAAGATAAATTGATGGAAAAGTACCCGCGCGGCATTTGAAAATCCATGCCCTCCACTCTACTCCCTCCTTGGCACTCGGACCCCCAACATTTCGCTCTTGGTAATGTTGACTCTTAGGCCCGAGACCACTTCAAAGTATAAAATCACCATACTCAACTTGTCCACCATGTCATCGCTGGCTTCACAAAAAAGGATCGTATCATCGACAAATTTGAGATGAGAGATTGGGGGGCGCTCTCCCTATTCGTTTAAAAACCTTGGATGATATTTGCTTCTTGACCTTTAGCTAGCATCCTACTTAGTGCTTGGGATACCACGACAAACAAAAAGGGGGAGAGTGGTTCCCCTTGCCGGATGCCCCTGGATGGCTTGAAGTAACTTTAGGTGACCCATTTACCAAGATGCAAAACTTGGCTAATCAAACGCAATCCCTCATCCAACCTCTCTACTTTGGCCTGCAACTGATCTGTCCAAGTAAGTAGTCTAAAGAACTTTCAAATGTCATGGTCATCGCCTTTTCCATGTCTAAGTTGCAGAGTATGCCTTTCGTCCCTTGTGTTGAGAATCAATACATTCATGGGCAATAAGTACGCTATCTAAAATCTGCCTTCCTGCTATGAATGCACCTTGATTCTTGGAGATGACACTGGTTAGGACTGCCTTGAATTTGGCTGCCAAAGTGTTTTCAAGGATCTTGTAGGGTCCCCCAATTAGACTTATTGGCGTGAAATCCTTCAAGCTTTCAGCTCTTGATACCTTCGGGTTAATTGCAATAAAGGATGCACCTATCACGGCCGACAAATGGCCCCTCTTGAAAGACACCGTCATGAAGCCCATAATAAGATCTTTAACCATGTTCCGAAACTCTTGAAAGAGGGCCAACAGGAACCCATTAGGACTCGAGGCCTTGTCCCTTCCCAAGGACACTACATCTACTTTAATCTCGTCTTCCACAATGGGTTTCTCAAGGGACTTTGCCTTGATGTTTGAAAGGCAACTGAAAAGTCTGAAGATATTCTTATCAAAGAAAAGTCCAACACACCATTACATACATGTCAAAAATACATACATACATATACATATACATATACATACATACACATACATACATACATATATGCCCGCACACACACATTCTTGAATAATTCTTTCCTTGTCTTAAGTTTGCTGAGTCGGGTTATTTCAATAAAATGTCATCTTTCAAAAAAAGTGATACATTCTTGAATATGTTGCTTCCCTTTTCTCTAATAATTTCCCGTAAATGATTGTCTTGGAAATAATTCTGATTAATACGGTCAAATATGGGGCCTATACCAATACACAATACCGTATCATATTGTTTTTCGGCTGGGCCGATATGTACGCCGATTCCGAACTTCAGAACCATGGATATGGGGGTGGAGATGGCTAAATAGGACGACGGCATAGAAATGACTTGAGCTGTTGCATTCCACACCCACCTACCTGAACCAACAAAGTGATTCCTTGGGCATTAAAAAGATCCACGAGACCCACAAAGTCACTACTCTTCTTGAAAGTCAGGTTTCTCAGGAATCAAGGATCCCATGCCACTTGGTCTCCCACCTTAAGAGGCACATTAGGAGAAATGGGCATCTACTTGGGTGTTAAGCCTGAAAAGGCTAGGGAAAGAGACTAGGGGGGGTGTCCCGAAACCACCTGTCCATCTAGAATCTGATCCGAGTACCATCCCTTGGCGCAAAAGATATCTCTGCGAAATAGGGGACTCACTTTGAGCACATCTTTTCATAGACCAGAAGCTCTATACTGAGAAGACTGCCAAGATGACCAACCTTCCACCTCATATTTACAAGCTATCATGCTTTTCGGTAGGCTGCCTTCTTCCTTCCTAAATCTCCACAACCATTTACCCAAGAGATCCAAATTCTCGAACTTCGAGACCTCTAATGCCAAATCCCTCATACTTCTTAAGCTTACAAACCTTCTCCCAACTAACCAAGTGGCACTTTTATTTTCAGCCCCTAGCCAAGGGAAATCCCCTTGAATCCTCTATAATATTTGAATGACTAGCTGGGCACTAAAATAGAGACAAATGTAAGTCATGCTAGACAAGGATGGCTCAATCAAGTTCATACAAACCCAAAATATAAGTAATGACTTTTTCTACCAGATTACTTTTTAAGTAATTACTTGTCCTACTACACAACTTCTACTCCATCGTCCCCACTAGCACATCTTAAAGATGCTTAGCTGTCTTGCTGACAGTTAAAGGAAGACTGAGGTAGGTGGATGGGAAATTATCCGGATTGCACCCAAAGACGTGCAAGGAAGACACTTCCAATATTTCACAGTTTCTGAATATGGATTTCCTGCCCAGACAACCTCAAAAGCACCAAGAACCTTATGCAGATCATTGACTTGCACCTTATCTGCCTCGCAAAACAAAAGTGTATCATCAACGAACTGGAGGGGTGAGATATGAAAGTTGGCATGCTCCAGCTCAGAGCCATTGATTAAGCTTCAATCTGTTGCCTGATCTAACATGTTGCTAAGGGCCTTTGAGATGATCATCAAAGGATCTAGTGAAGTCTGGAATTTGTAAGGAATCCCCTATCAGACTGATTGCCTGATAATTTTGCTGGTGATATTAATGAGTCCCAGTAAGTAGCCTAAGAACTTTCAAATGACATGATCCCCTAAGAGAAAATAGGGGCAGCAAAAAGAGAGAATTGCAAATTTACACTTTGAAGCGAACACCTGTCTCAAGGACAGGTTATTATTTATGGTGTCCTTGATATTTCTGCATCCTCTCGTAAACCCGCGAGGACTTGGCTTGGTCGGCCTTGGACGACTTATTTGCAATAAGTAAATGTATGGTGCAAGAGGTACCGTGTGCATGCAGCCAATAAACAAATCCCCTAGTACAAGAAGACAGAATGGATACTGTGTGCATGTTGGGAACAATTGGATCCCCCAAGTTCAAGAAAGGAAAGAATGTACGTTGAGGGTGGGTGTTGTAATACCAAACTACCCAAAATGATGCATGTAGCAGGTGAGAGGTTGAGAGTTGTCATGATGCTTCCACCAGCTGGTGGAGATCCATGCTCATTTCACTCCCCTCCTTTCTCTTTCACACATTTTTCTTGCCTTTTTTGGAAAGGTAATACCCTTATTATAGGGAGGCAAGGTAAGGCAGTTATCCTCATGGCTGTGCCCTACTCAATATGTGGCATTTGGATTTTGATAGCCTATGAGGAAGCAACACGTGGTAGCTAAGTGTGATGTGTCAGCACAACATGAGGTGGCACAATAAGATCAAAATGATGAGGGTTCCAACAAATGAGGAAGCATGCATATCACTACAAGGGGCCCACCCATGGTGGCCCCCAAGCTTTCTGGGATTTGTCTCCAACGCCATGTTAATGTATCCATTCGACAAATCTACGGGTGGTGCCAATTACTAAATTGGTTCAGCTCGGGCTGACCCTGGCATGGCCCAGACCCAGCTGATCGGCACTCCTATTCTTCAGATTATTGCACATTCTAATCTAGCATCATGATTTTCCTGATAATTCCAACTTTCCTTGATCTTCTTTTAATCTTCTATTCATTTTTTAGTCATCTGAAAATTTAGATCTTGGCAGTTGTTTTTCAGTTTTTTCTTTTTTCCGCGCACCTTAAATGGAATGTGGAGTTGAACTTTTGAGATGATTTTCAATGCTGCAGGTTATGCGTAATAGCTGGAAATATTTCCCCAATTGATGTGATCACACGTCCCCATCTTATGTGAAGAAGCTGAAATCCCATACATATATGTACCCTCAAAGGAAGTAAGTTCAAGTCCTTTGTGATGCATTTCAAGACTTTTCTTTCCCCTTCATTTTTCCTATATAATTAGTGGAGATTCATATGGATGCTAACAGGGTTGATTGACCAGGCCAGGTTGGGTTGAGCATGAGCCCAACCCGATAATACAAGGTCCTATGCCTAAGCCTGAAACGGGCCGAGTTTTTTGTTTTATTTTATTTCCTTTTCTAAACCAGAGCCTACCTGAATAAATTTTCTTCCCAATACCAGCCCAGCCTATTAAGCAATTTCTACTTGTATACTGTATGGTAAGCGTATTCAATAATGTATACAACTTATATAAATTACTAGAGTATGGCCTGTGTTCAGGTTGTATTTAACCCAATCTGAACCAGCCCAATGGGTCTAGGAGTCCAGGCCTGAGCCCTACTCATGGAAGGCTATGCTTGAAGGTCAAACATGGTGGGCTGACCCTTGGAAGGATTTAAACCATTGCAATGCTAAAGTCTAGAAACCTTTCTGATGTAGGACATGAAAATTAGATATGATGTGCAAGATTTTAGGCTTTAGATCATTATAATTTATAAACAATCACAATAATTCCACATCCCATGTAAAGTCAAGCATTCAACAAGGGAAATCTACGAGGGTCCAAGCCTACACATGTTCGGGTTGAATCAATTAAAAATTATAGACCAAACGATGCTCAAAGGATAGTAGATTCATCCATACATGCAAATGATTATTTCCCAATCCAAGGGATTCTCACATTTCAACTCGGGAAAACATAGGGTTTCAAAAGTGGAATAGAACTTGGGGATTTGAGATGATCTAGGGTTAGGGTTATGGAAACAAGGCAAAAGAGGATTAAAATAAAGACGAGAGGGAACCTGTGATCAGCTCGCACGTGTGGACAACAAACCGGCTTGACGCACATGCATGGATGATTGCCCGCATGTGTGTGGGGATCATGAATCTAGAATCGGCCAGCTAGTGCCTGGTCGGCCAGGGATGGGCCACCTTCCCTCCAAATTTGAGGCCAAACGGATGATCGGTTTGAACATGGTGCTCCGCTGAAGTTTCAGCCCTCTTGCAAGGCCAGATTCTGGAAATCTGCTATAGGGGAAAGATTAGCTGCAAACTTGGGTGGATTTGATGAGGTGATGACTGTAGGAGATGAGGAATATGGAGGGTAGGAGATGGGGGCGATTTGGGATGGGTGTGGCTTCGTACCACGGTAGTTAGCCCTTCGAAGAAGGGATGGTTTCACACCCAATTAGGTTTTCACAACTCAGAGAATTAGAGAAGCAGGAAAATGCAGAATTTTTTTAATCATCTTCAATGTAAAAAAAAAACCTTACAAGGGGTTGCCTATTTATAAGAAAAACATATACCCCAAAGGCCGCGCCATGTGCGCATACTATTACTTAAAGACGAAGTAATAAAAAATAACAACTAATTAATGCAATCTAAACCATTCATGATGTTCCTAATAACGATAATAAGCAAAACTCAAAGTCCTAGGTCACTTAGGGTAGTGGGCCACGATCATGAGATCCAATGATAGGATCCACATGATGATCGGGTCCACCCCAAGTAACCAAAACACAATCCTTTAACTAGGAAGCTCTCTATGGATGTCGTCGTCGATCCAGATCAAAGGTGGGGCCCTCCTTGCGTACGTGCGTAAGGAGGCGTGCTTGTGCTCGAGATGTCCCCACCAACTCTCCCCGGCTGCGAAGATTTCTCCACTGGCGAAACAAAATTCCTGAACTGCTCCAAGATGTCAGGATTAAGTCTCTAAAGCTCCTCAATGAGCCACGTATTGTCTGAAGCTGGGCGTGACTTCCACTTGATCAGGAACTTTTGAAATTCGCCATCTGACGTCGATATAATCTGATGGTCCAGAATATTCTCTATCTCATCTCTGGGTGTGGGAAGGGTATGTATGGGAGGTAGAGGCTGGGAAGATGGGTCGGGAGGGGGCTATGGAATATGGATCAAGGAAAAAGTCTGGGGAATTAGGATGGTTAGGTGACAGGCTGGACAATGTATCAGTGGTCCCTTGAAATGCAACTTGATCCTCCACATTGAATGTGGAACTAATTCCCATAGAAGGTGGAAGATCTACCACATGCGTATTGAGACTTTCGTTTTATAGTTTTGAATGGTCTAGCGCTACGCGTGTGTAATTTACGAATGGCTCCCTGAGGGTACCGCTCTGGCCTAATGCGGACCGTCACAGTCCCCTACATTGAATTCCCTGAATCGTTTATGTTGGTCAACAGAAATTTTATAATGTTCATTACTAGTATTGATCTTTCGCCTAATTTCTTGATGCAATGAATGAATGTGATGTGCAAAGGATTCTGCAGACTCTAATGGCTTATGGGACGGACATAGGGACAAGATCAATATGCTTCCTAGGTTTATAACCAGTAACGACTTCAAAATGACTTAAACCTGTGGATCTATTGATAGAACAATTAAATGCAAACTCAGCGATAGGTAGTGTAGTGTCCCACGTTATGGTGTGCTCCTCCACTAAACACCTGAGCAAATTTCCTAAACTCCTATTGACAACCTCAAACAAGTTTGGTAGAGTCGTCCCAAGGACTAAATCAATGGCGTGCTGTATATACCTCATAGGGGGAAGCTCGTCCGGTAGATCACCGGGAAAGACATCACGAAACTCATCCACTACCGGAATGGCCTCAGTGGGTAACTCTGCACTAGCCTTTGGTGCACTTTCCCTAGCCACAAGGGCGTACACCATCGAGTCCGACTTAGTCTTTCGCTCAAAGTTTTTGGTATTTAGAATATGAAAAGGCTTAGACTTGGACTTCGATTCCTCAAACAACCTCGAGTGATAAGAGAAAGGGAGATTTTTCCTTAAGAGTTTCTTTCATTTCTCCCCAATGGACTATTGGGGGTTCCATCAACCTCTTTTTCTTTTGTTCCACAGTAGCCCAAAATCTTTTTGCTTGGCGCACAAGCTTTATCTTGGCAAATCGGACTCGACGAGCATCCGACATGTCCTGCAACTCAAAATAGTGGTCCATATCCGCCAACCAATCTAAAAAAGCTTTAGGGCCCAAGTGGCCATTAAACGTAGGGGCCTCTACTCTAACTCTCTTGAGGAGTTACGCATCTGGGTCATAATGATCATGATGCCCCTTGCGGGGTAGGCAAAGGTGGGCATTGGACCGAGTCGGATCGGATTGGGGCTAACCCGATTCGGTCCGAAATCCAGCTGGACTGACCTGAATCCGATCCGATCCGGGACCGAGTCCGGAACATAGGACTCAATCCTACCCGGCACACAGTTGGCCTGACCTGAACCTAGTCCGACTCGGTCAGGGAAACTGAGTCAGATTGGGTTGGGTGCGATTCGGATTGTTAAAAATGGTGAAAATCATTATCTCATTGCTATTTTCGATGTGGTCCATTTGAGCTTTAGATATGATTTTTTTTTTTTTTTCCAAATGATCTAAAATGATCATGAAAAATGGATAAACGGTATGGATATAATAAATACATCATTGTGGGGTCCATATAAGGTTGATATCATTTAAGCCGTTCGTACAACTTGGAGCTCGAGGCGCTGCAGCTGCGAACGTGTTGTGCACGACAGCTGCTGTAACTTGTTGCCCACGAAAAGATGACTTTGATGTTACCAAGTTATGTAGGTCTGATCATGGGATGTGTTATATCCAAACCGTCCATCCATTTGGCAAGCTCGTGTTAAAGCTTGAGATAAAAAATAAGATAGATCTGACTATCAAGTGGACCACACTGGAAAAAGTAGTGGGACCACACTGAAAATCATTCTCTGTTGCTATTTGTGGTGTGGTCCAGATGATCTTTGGATATGATCCATTTTTTTGGATAATGCTCTAAAATGATCTTTAAATATATATCAACGGTGTAGATATAATAAATACATCACTGTAGGGCCATATAACTTTGATCTCCAAACCAATGGTAAACTCACAGGAAATGGTTAATGATGATTTCCTTAATTACAGCAGCTGTACCAATGCTTGATACGATGTTTGCTTGTTTTGGCACTAAAACCGATGATGCTGTGAAATATGTGGGGCCCACGGTGATATGTGTCTTATCCACACCGTCCATCCATTATCCCAGCTGAAATTATGGCATCGTCTAAAAGGATGAGGAAGATCCAAAGCTCAAGTGGGCCACACCACAGGATTTAGGAAATCAAACACTTACCTTTAAAAACTTTTTAGGGCCACTGTTTCCTTTGGTGTGGGTCACTTGAGTGTTAGATCGGCCTCATTTTTTGGCTCATGCCTCAAAATGTTTTGCTAGAATGGATGGACGGCACAGATACATCGTATATATCACTGTGGGACCCACAAATTTAAACTAGTCCATTTGGACCGATTTCCAAGCAGAAATATCGAATACGTCTGAATTTTCAAACAGGAAACTTAAAACCGCTTTTGCAACCCATTGTTTTGTTTAAAACCGCTATAGCGTGGGTTGCAGTTATGAGAAAATTTAATACTCTGGTGGAGTTTGATGGATCATACACAGGCACTTAGAAATTGCAGACGGTCCGGATCAGGCCGGTCCGAATTGGATCCAATTAGATCGGATTTCGGATCGGGTTGGTTCAGAATAGGGCCTATCCGGATTCGACTCGAAAATAATTCGGATCTAGATTATGTTATCTGATCCTGACTGATCCTGACCATCAATTCTGTTCGAATCGGGTCGAATCGGGTCTGATTGGGTCGGATCCACCGGTTCGGGTATAAAATGCCTAGCTCTAGGGGTGGGTGCACGGGCACGCGCCTATGACCAATTCCTTGGCCACCCCTATTCCCTTGTCTATCCTCCTGACCACCTGCCTGATATTGGGCATCTTCCCCAATGACGAAATTTGCCCAGGCGGAAGTCTCTAGTTGGGTAACTCGCACATTAAGCTAATCCCAGCGTTGGTCAATATGTTGTTCTAAGCGCCTACCCAAAGACTCAAACTGCCGGGTTATGTTGTCCATTGACTCCTGTAATTGCTCTATGTTTAGTGCAGAGTGCAACCCAAAATCGCGACCAGTACGTGTGGGCATACAATTACCCACTCAACTCAAAGGTCCTCTAATACAACTATATGCATCTAAATGGGGCTAAATGCTCCTAGAGGACTCTATATGAGGGAAACTACGCAACGCTCCTAAAATTTCAGCAATATAACTGTCCAAACAGTTTGTTAACAAAAAATTCAGCAATGAAAATTGGGGAATTTCTGACAATAGAAAATTCAGCAGTCTATGTTGTGAACGATGGGTCCTAAACAACCCTGTATGATGAAATTTAATGCAAAATAAACGTGAGTAGACTAAACCCTTAACATGCAATGCAATCCCCAATGAAAAACCTAAGCTCTGATACCAAATTTTATGCAAGACATGAAAATTAGATATGATGTGCAAGATTTCAGGCTTTAGATCATAATAATTTAGAAACAATCACAATAATTCCACATCCCATATAAAGTCGAGCATTCAACAAGGGGAATCTACGAGGGTCCAAGCCTACACATGTTAGGGCTGAATCAATTAAAAATTATAGACTAAACAATGCTCAAAGGATAGTAGATTTATCTACACATGCAAAGGATTATTTCCCAATCCAAGGGATTCTCATGTTTCAATTCGGGAAAACCTAGGGTTTCAAAAGTGGAATAAAACTTGAGGATTTGAGATGATCTAGGGTTAGGGTTATAGAAACAAGGCGAAAGAAGAGTGAAATAGAAACGAGAGGGAACCTGTGATCAGCCTGCACGTGTGGACAGCAAACTGGCCTGACGCATGTGCGTGGATGGCGGCTCGCACGTGTGTGGGGCCCACGAATCTAGAATCGACCAGCTAGTGCCTGGTCGGCTAGGGATGGGCCACCTTCCCTCCAAATTTCAGGCCAAACGGATGATCGGTTTGAACACGGTGCTTCGCCGAAGTTTCGGCCTTCTTGCAAGCAGGGGAAAGATTAGCTGTAAACGTGGGTGAATTTGATAAGGGAATGATTATAAGAGATAAGGAATATGGAGGATAGGAGATGGGGGCGATTTGGGATGGGTGTGGCTTCGTACCATGGTAGTTAGCCCTTCGAAGAAGGGAGGGTTTCACACCCAATTGAGTATCCATAACTCAGAGAATTAGAGAAGCAAGAAAACGTGGAATTTTTTTAATCATCTTCAATGAAAAAAACCCTACAAGGGGTTGCCTATTTATAAGAAAAACCTATACCCCATAAGCCGTGCCATGTGCTTATACTATTACTTAAAGATGAAGTAATAAAAAATAACAATTAATCAATGTAATCTAAATTGTTCAGAATGTTCCTAATAACGGTAATAAGCAAAACTCAAAGTCCTAGGTCACCTAGGGTAGTGGGCCACGATAATGAGATCCAATGATGGGATCCACAGGATGATCGGGTCCACCCCAAGTAACCAAAACACAGTCCTTTAACTAGGAGGCCGTCCATGGATGTCGTCATCGATCCAGATCGAAGGGGGGCATGCATATGTGCGAGATGTTCCCATCACTTTCATTGCCATGCATGTCAACACCACATTAAGGAAACAACCCAAGATTAGGTTTTGAGAATTTTACAAAATAGTACCTCATTAATATGATGTTTACATCCCAGTACCTTTTTAAATTTAAATTTCATTAACCTACCTCATTAATCATGTTATTGTCAAAGGGGTACCTTCTATTAGTTTTCTCTAACTTTATCATGATTTTTCCTAAAATGACAATAATACCCATCAGTTAATGAGATCGCTTAAGAAAAGTTAAATATGTAACTAGATGTAAATATCATTAATGAGGTGTTATTATAAAAAAATTCCTAAAAAGGAAAAAAAAAATTAAGGGTTTTCACTGAATGCAGATTGCATACTAGTAGTGAGGTGGCTACTGGTCAGTGCTCTATGGGGCCCCACCACGATGTGTGTTTGATCCACTTCATCTATTCATTTTGCTAGATCATTTTATGGTGTGAGCCCAAAAATGAGGCAGATCCAAATCTTAGGTGGATCACACTGCAGGAATGATTGAATGCCCACCATTAAGAACTTCCTAGGGTCCAGTGTAATGTTTATTTTCGATCCAACCTGTTGATTAGGTTACACAGACCTGGATGAAGGGAAAACACAAATATCTGCTTGATCCAAAACTTTTGTTGCCCCTAAGAAGTTTTTAATAGTGGGCGTTCAATCACCTCTGTTTCCTACGGTGTGGTCCACCTAAGATTTGGATCTGCCTCATTTTTTAGATCATTCCCTAAAATGATCTGGCAAAATGGATAGATGGTGTGGATAAAACACATACATCATAGTGGGGCCCTCAAAGCACTGACCAATAGTGACTTCAGTACTACAGGTTACGGATCATCTGCCAGAAATAAAATAATACAATACAATCAGTCCGTTTCCTCTCAGATACTCCTGCTTTGCTTCTATTATGAAACCTACCCCGATTCCAAGTTTCATACTTGCCACGTCACAAACATAGCTATCTTGAGATTTCCTAATTCCATACGTGTATAGGGCCTTGTGGCCTGCCAATCCACATGTAGGCACACATGCAAATGGTACATTTGACTCCCATATTTTGGTGATCCAAACTCTTCATATAGATGAGATATAATTGAAAAGTCTTTGCCATCAAAGTTTCTTTATTGTCTGGTTGAAAAGAGGCCCTAAAAGAGCATTGCTGGACCAGACACGCCTCTACAAAACAGCCAATTGTGCACGCTTGCGACATGCAATCACACCATGTTGATGACAGCCAAATTCAGTGGGCCCCGCCATGGTGTATGTATTTTATCCACGCCATCTATCAAATTTGCCAGCTCATTTTAGGGTATGGCCCAAAAATGAGGCAGATCCAGATCTCAGGTGGACCACATCGCAGGAAACAGTGGTGATTGAACCCTCACCAATTAAAAACTTCTCGGGGGCTACTAAAGTTTTGGATCAAGCTGATATTTTTGTTTTCCCTTCATCAAGGTCTATGTGACCTGATCAACAGGTTGGATGAAAATAAACATAAGTGGGCCCCAGGAAGTTTTTAATGGTGAGCAATCAATCACCACTATTTCCTGCGGTGTGGTCGACCTGAGTTTTGGATTTGCTTCATTTTTGGGCTCATTCCCTAAAATGATCTAGCAAAATGGAATGGACAACATGGATAAAACACATACATCATGGTGGGGCCCACAAAACACCGACCAGTAGCCACGTCACTACTAGTAAAACTCTTGATTTTTATTTATTTTTTTCTTTTTTAGAAATTCTTGGATAATAACACCTCATTAATGATATTTACATCTACGTAACTATGTAACTTTTCTTAAACAACCTCATTAACTGATAGGCTTTTTTGTCATTTTAGGAAAAATCATACTTTAAACTAGCGGAAGTTAGAGAAAACTAGCGGAAAGTTACCCTTTTGACAATAACTAAATTAATGAGGTAGCTTAATGAAAATTTAATTTAAAAGGGTACTGGGTTGTAAATACCATATTAATGAGGTACTAGTTTGTAAAGTTCCCTTAAGTTTTTATAGATGTGGATGTATTTAACATATTTTAATCGATATGTTTAAGTGGTTTGTATTTTTATACCAGTTAGTTCTTAAACATTTTACTATTCTAGGAATTTCAGGTTGTTTGGTATCTTCCTTTTGACGCCTCATGTCCTTGCATAGTTTATATATGTGTATCTATAATGAATTTATTTTATTTTATTTTTATTTGAGTATTTATATGATACTTTTTTTTTTTTTTTTTTTTATAAATAAAAATAAAATTTTTTACACATGCACACACCCCCCCACACACTCACATTGGAGTGGGATTTCACCACCTATTGATACTCGAACCCTTGACCAGGTGTTGAAACTCCTTAGAGTCTACCACCGGAGCAAGAGAAATTGTACACGTGGCATATATGATGCTTGATACGCAAGAACACAGAAATTGTACACGTGGCATATATGATGCTTGATACGCAAGAACACAGAAATTGTACACGTGGCATATATTAACTCATATAAACTGACTAGATTGTGCACCCTACTATGGCCAAGTCACAATCCTAAGATCAGATTGGTTGAACAATTTTAACCACTGATTCGTGGACACTTGTTTGTGGTTGGAATTTTTTTTCTTCCCCATTTTAACTGTCCAATAAATGTTCAGGAATCCAATAGTCAGACAATCAAATAAGCTTAATTTTGGTTCATGATCCTTCTACTCTGGATACCATAGTTTGGACTGTTTAATTTGACTACTTGTATGCCCTTGTGCAATTTCGAAGTAAATTCTAAGTGCCTGCATATCATCCATCACACCACCAGAGTATCGAAGTTTCTCTCTCTCTCTCTCTCTCTCTCTCTCTCTCTCTCTCTCTCTCTATATATATATATATATATATATATATTATCACTAATAAGAGTTTATACTCTCTCCATCATTGCATTCTGAAGCATTATACTGTGTCTTCCTGTTCAACACCTCATTTCTTTCCACAGTCAGGGTCTCACCCACATTGCTGGTTCTGGGGTTGTAGCCAAGTTGCGCTCCTGATTGACATGGCACATGTTGTTATCCTCTTTACGTACCTTCATTTACTTTTAATGAGTGCTACCTTTTTCAGTCCCCCTATAATTGCGTCTTTGTGGGGTAATTCTGTCTTTTGATAATGCAATTTGGTTCGTCCTGAAACTGTTTTTGGCCTTTTATTGTGTTCGAAGCAACAACCAAACCATGCTTTTCTGTTGATTAGTCTGCCTGTCATTTCCCTTTATAAATACATTTAGTGCCTGTCAAAATCGATGCTAGTGCTTCCTTTCACTTTTAATTCGATTCATCTCCCCTTTTGGTCATTTTATTCATCAAGGTGGGGTCCACATATCTTGGTGTAGATGTGTTTTGGCAGCACTAGACACCACTCCGTATGAACTGATTACCTACAGCTGGCTGTATCTAGCTTGTCATACACCCCCATCTCTCCTGCCAACCATGGTTTGACTCGACTTGGAACTCGGCCCAGTCACTGAAGAGATATTGAGTCGGGTCACTAAGAAACTCGCTGCCCGGCGAGACTCGGTACTGACTTGGCAAGACTTATTGAGTCAGCTCGCCAACTCGGTCGACTCAAAGGCATGACTTGAACTGAGTGAGAGTGCATGACCTGAACGTTGAACGTGTGCCTTGCTACCAGCTTGCCATGTGCTATGCTTGGAGGAGATTGCACCATTTTTGTACTCAGATCATACATATCCCAAACACCTATGCCTAAAACCTTTTAATTTAATTGTTAACTAGCGAGTCGAGTTGACTCTTCCAGTCGACCAAACCCAGCTGAATATTGAGTCAAGTAGAGTTTTCGGGTTTTCGAACTATGCTGTTGCCACCAGCATGTCACATTAGGACGTGCATACCATGCAAATGGTGGGCTCCATCATGAAGATTGCCTGTTTCAAAAATCAGGCAGATCCAGTCGTTAGCTGGGCCACCCAACGACCAAGTCTGCCTGATTTGAGAGGTGATCTTTGTGATGGGCCCTACCGTTTGCATGATATCTTACACAAGTGGCATGTTTGATGGGAAAGATGGCCGCCTGCACAAGTTTAGCATGCAGCCGGCTGTAGGTGGTTGGTTCTCACCAAAACATTCTCATTTTAGTTTTTTCTTTTAGGGGATTGCTATTATTATTTTTATTTAATTTTTGGGTAAATTTTTTAGGGGATTTTCAGCAAATTTCCTTAAAATCAGATTTTACCAAATAATGCCTCCAACCTCTCAAATTACTGACCAATGCTTATTGAGGAGAGAAATCACCTAAACACTCTTGGTTTTTTCTTTAAAAAATGGTGAATCGAGAATTGTGGGGCCCACAAGTTATATGTCTAGCATCCAACCCATCCAATAGATGCACCATACCATGATTACCAAAAGGACCAAAACATTGGCAGATCAAATGATAAGGTGGACCAAACCATAAAAACTAACATACACCACTCAAAAACATCTAAATTCATTTGTAGCCATTCTCCTGATTTGATCAGCCAGATTTTTGGGTTGTGCGAACATCATGGTGGGTTTCATATGTTTAGACAGATTGGATGTTGTACAAATACCATGTGGAGTCCACAATTCTCAACTTTATTACCTTTCAAAGAAAAAACTAAACGAGGACAATTTTGTACACTTCCACCCTCCAAAAAACATCTCCCAGGAATTTTATAGTAAAATGCAAATATCCGAGGAATTTTTTGATAAAATCTTTTTTTTTTTATTATATATTTTTTTATTTTTATTTTAATGTATAAATGGATAAATTAAAAATTGAATTTGTTTCTATTGAACCGCTGATCGGTTTTTGAAGTCGCCATGTCCAATATTGGCATGCATCATTGTCCAAGTTGAGAAATGCTTTTATTATTACTATTATTTATTTATTTTTAGATGTATTGAGAAATGCTATTATTATTACTATTATTTATTTATTTAATTTTCAAAGGTATTGAGAAATGCATATAGAATGCATAGTAGATTTTCTATACATCTTGCTCCCCATGTTACACATTGCAAACATGTGTGTTGATTGGGACTGTTGATCTAGTGGGCCACTGCATGGATGTGGGCTACAGTCCAAGTTATTGCTAGTTTTGCCGGATTAACATAATGTGTTTTGGTACATGGCCCTTGAACATGGTGGCCCAACAGATCAACAGTTCTAATAACCACACATTCGTCTTGTCTACTATTGGGACGGACCTGCATAGAGTCTTGGTCCAAGTTGCTTACGGAGTGGATTAGGTGCGGCCCTAGCCTCACCCAAGATGGTGCAGCCCTTACCGTAGGTCCCACCTTGATGTATGTATTCTATATCCATGCTGTCCATCCATTTTTCCATATCATTTTATGGCATGAGCCCAAAAATAAAGGTCCATACTATAGGAAACAGTGGTGATTGAATTCTCTACCATTAAAAACTTAATAGGGCTCACCGTAATGTTTCTATAATGTTTATTTGCCATCCAACCTAGTGATAAGGTCACACAAACTTAAATGAAGGGAAAATATAAATATCAGCTTGATCCAAAACTTGTGGCCCACAAGAAGTTTTTAATGGTCAATCACCACTGTTTCCCTTCATTTTTGGGCTTATGCAATAAAATGATCTGGAAAAATGGATGGACAGGGTGGATATAGAATACATACATCAAGATGGGCCCTACAGTAAGGGCTGCACCTAATCCGCTCCCACTTCCCATGCAATATCTAAATAAATAAATAAATAAAAATAAA
The DNA here is from genome assembly GCF_029962835.1 of Magnolia sinica. Classification (NCBI taxonomy): domain Eukaryota; kingdom Viridiplantae; phylum Streptophyta; class Magnoliopsida; order Magnoliales; family Magnoliaceae; genus Magnolia; species Magnolia sinica. Next base: position 70,568,766 of record NC_080581.1, read on the forward strand.
AAAGTTTGGAATGTGACTGGCTCAACTCAGTTTTGATGGAGAGCCACAAACACATTGAATGCGGACCGTTGGCATTTTTTAACCATCCATTTTTTAAAGGGGTGGCCCACTTGATGAGTTGACTGGCCGGGTTCTTCGTATGATCTTCATGGTGGGGGCTGGCCTATGCACTGCTAACATGTCCCATAGGGCTAGCAATAGGTCGACCCACACTACCTACTTTAGAAGCCGGGGTCAAACTTAGTAGGTTCGGGCGGGCTCGTGTCAGAAAATGTAGCCCACTCATGTTACCTAAATTGCCAGCCTCCCTAGCAATCCAAAATTATGGCCCTATGCTCCTATTATAGATTTATCTTGTAATGTTAATATATATTTAGAATGTAGATATTTATACTTTTATTTATGCAGCGACATGTCCAATCGTTTGAACCACTAGGTTATGGTCCACCTAATGGATTACTTCTGACCATTTGTGTGCGTGTGGCATTTAATTCGTCTGATGGGTTCCCACCATGAGGATTGCCTTAGGCAAAAATCAGCCACGTCCACTAGTTGAGTGGACCACACTTGTATTTTGCTATTTATCGATGGCTATAAATTTTATTTTTTTACTATGCTGTGGCCCACCTGATGAGCAGATGGGGGCTGATTTTTGCACTATATGATCGTCATAGTTGGGTGGACTTATTGGAAGGGTTGGTATGTTGTACATGAAAATATACTGTATATATCTAGTATATGTATCAGAGCAGACTCATGATCCTACCCTTAGGGTACCACACATTGAAATAGCATGCTGAGTGACCTGTTGTCGGGATGGGCTTGGGCTTGGGCTTGGGAATGAGGTCATGGGTCGACCATGGTCATCTCATCTGCAGTCATGGGTCATGCTCAGATTGACCTTGATTGGACCCGAACCTGACCCATTGCCACCTCTAAATTGTGCCACACGCCACCTTGGTGCTGTTGAAAACTTAGGATCAAAGCCTTCCGTATGTTGACCGTTCTTTGTGGGGCCCACCCATTTTTCTTTTTCAGGATCTTGCTACCGCAGGGACCACGAAGAGGCCCACATGCTGCGTGCTGGTGCTAACGAAACCCGCCAAGGGAGAGTTGGGCCAGGAAGAGCAGGAAAAATTGAAGGCGGATTACACCCAAGTCGTATTGGACGTAAATGAACTTACATCCCGCCTCTTTTGAAGACCGAAGCCCAATTCGCTTGCTCCAGCTTTTCGCTATCTTGTATGCATTTCTCGAAAGATTGTGAAACAGATCATATCCAGAGTTGGTAAATGAGAACTTCGTCGTCATCCGGGATGGGCCACCGGTGTCGTTCAATGTGGACCATTGCCTACTTTTTAACCACCAATTGTCCTTTTCTTTTTGTACAGGAGTGGCCCACCGGAGGAGCGGGCCAGGGAATCAACAAAGTGGGGCCCACCTGAGGAATTTTTTTTATATGCATGCATTTGCTTTTGCTTTATGCCTCTGTCATTTGTCATGCTTGTATGAGCATAGCTTGTGTTGGGGTGGGTGGGTGGGTGGGTGGGGACCAGTTGCCTTTTCATTCCCATAATATAGCTGTTTTTTTATTTTTTATTTTTTGAGCCATTGAAGGAGTCATTTGCAACCGTTGGATCATGATTATGAGGTGGTGGTCCTTATCTTCTGTTAATTGGTGAATGTTCTTTTTCATGTTTGAAAGGTGGTTTGTGTTTTTTGGGAAAGGATCTGGGACTGGGCCCACCTGTGTGTGTGTGTTTTTTTTTTAATCAGGTGGTAAGCATGTATTTGATCCGGGCAGTTTGATATATGGGGCCTTACCATGGATTTGGCCTTACTGAAAATTGCATCTTTACCATTCGAATGCTGATTGTAGGATTTGAGGCGGATGGTACAGATGAACGGTTGCAGTTCCGGCACAGCTGATCAATGGTAGGGCCCAACAGATGAACGGTTTGCGAGTTGTGGATCTTGCGTGGGACGGTAGTTGCGGAATGTGGAGCCCATTCGTCAGAGAGCATGGCAGGGGGGAAGCGGATTGCGTACTGAGTTACTATGGGGCCCACCATGAATGTATGTGCCTTATCCACGCCGTCCATCCTTTTTTCCAGATCATTTTAGGACGTGGGCCCAAAATTGAAGCATATTCAAAGCTCAGGTGGACCACACCGCAACAAACTGTGGGGATAATGACGTCCACCGTTGAAACCTTCCTAAGGCCGACAATGAAGTTTTTTGTCATCCAATCTGTTCATAAGTTCATACGGACATGGATTAAGGGAAAAAATCAAATATCAGCTTGATCTAAAACTTCTGTGGGCTCCAAGAAGTTTTTAACGGTCGGTGTTCAAATCCCACTTTTTCCTGTGGTGTGGTCCAGTTGAGCTTTGCATATGGTTACATTATGGGCCCATGCCCTAAAATGAGGTGGTAAAACGGATGGATGGTGTGGATAATACAAACACATCACGGTGGGCCCCTCACAGTTTACTCAGTAAGCAATCTGCTTCCATGGCAGGGATCATGTCAATCAGGACCGTCCTTCCAGTGGACGATCAAGGATGGCAATTGTTTCAAAATAATGATTGATCAGATGATCGTAGCCGTATGATAAATAGCCTTAAAAGCGATCAAAGAGGTAGGCATTCAGTGCAGAAAATTGATGGGTAGGATTGGTATTTAAAATATGGGCTATCCTATACGTGGTGGGTCCCACTGGATGAACAGCATATGCTCCTGCTATGTTCCTGTTCTACGTGCTCCACACCGAATCCATACTTATTTACTACTCTGAGAGTATGATGCCTGATACTCAGGCACTCAGTATACACGTGGCATACATAAATTCGTATTAAAATGTGGAGCCCCCGCTGCTAACTCACAGTTCCAGAACTAGATTGGTTGAACAATCCTAGCCTCTGATTGGTGGGTACTTGTTGAAATAGGGCCATTGGATAATTTTCATTTTTAACCGTCCAATAAGTAAAAGCCAACCCCACAAGCCGATTATCAAATAATCTTAAATATTAGTTAATAATACATTAAAAACTGGGACCTGTAATTGGGACCGTTTATTTGACTTGTATGTGATTTTTAAGTAATTTCGAAGTGCCTGTGTATTATCCATCACGCTTTGCCAGAGTATCCAAGTTTTTCTCTTTGTACAGAGGCGATTGGATTCCCACGTGTGTCCGTGTGCATGTGAGCGTACCTATCATAAAGCACGCGTGGGATGCATGTAAGTCAATCTGATCAGTCCAAGTCATAGCTTGAATGTTGCTGATTGAAAAAAATCTAGATTGGACGGTTAAAAGTGAGCGGTCCATACTCAATAGGCACAAATCGATGGGCATTGTTCCATAGACATTGGGACCCACAATTTTGAATGGTCCATATTGCTGTATTGCTGTACGTGCATGCCACGTGTGCGGCGGCCCAGTCACCACCATTTTGAAATAATGAATTTCTATGGAAATTGTAAGGCAAGAGTCTATACATCTATTTAAAGTAATTGGTCCCATGGAGGTTAGCAACGTTCCCAGACATTTTAAAGGTCACATCAGGTGATTTATTGTTGATCTCAACCGTTCATTTCGATTGATCCTAAGCTTCCGATCAATAGCATGAATGTGGAGACAGTGAGACTAGAGAAATAAAATGGATCCAATCATCATCGTGAAACATTTAGCCATCTAGATAGATAGATTCAACTTTGTATTTTTTTTTTTATCATTCTAAAGTAGCACTTTGATTTGATCATTCTAACAATGAATGGTTCAGATTGACAATAGACACCCCAATGGACGTTAGCAAAACCCTATTTTAAATTATTCTCAGAATGATAGAATCTGAACCGTTTATTTTGGATAAAAAGGGTAGGGAGGCGTGATGGTTAATTTCCATCCAACCTGTTAATAACGTTACATAGACCTGGATGAAGGGAAAACACAAATATCAGCTTGATCCAAAACTTCCGTGGCCCTCAAAATTTTTTCAACGGTACGTATTTAATCTCTACTGTGTGGTCCACTTGAGGCTTGAAACTGTCTCAGTTTTTGTCTTATACACTAAAATGATATGAAAAAAATGGATGGACGGTGTGGATAAAATCTATACATTAGGGTGGCTCCTCAGAGCCCCTGTCCATTCCTAGCTAGGTAGGGGCGGGGTAATACCCAGGCTTTTTGGACCGTTGTTTTTAACTCTTTCATTTGGAAGTTTTTACCAACATCAAGGTTCCTGATATCCGAGATTTTTCCGTGCGACCAATTATATCTGGACTTTTTAGATGAACGGCCTGGATCAATCACGAGAAAGGCAGAAAGGGTTCAGCAGCTTTGTACAGCATCCAGCGGGCCCGAACCTTTGGGACGCCGATTCGGTGTATCCGGTAACCAACGACATCGGTGGATCCATCACTGCGGGGCCCACCGGGATGTATGTGTTTTATATCCAGGCCGTCTATCTGTTTTTCAAGCTCCTTTTAGGGGATGAGCTAAAAAATGAAGTAGATCTAAATCTCATGTGGACCACACCACAGGAAACAGTGCTGAGTGAACGCCTACCATTAAAAACTTCATGGGGTCAGGAAAGTTTTGGGTGAAGCTGATATTTTTGTTTTACCTCAATCCAGGTCTGTGTGACCCTACAAATGGGTTTGATAGCAATTAAACATTACTGTGGACCTTAGAATGTTTTTAACGGTGGGTGTTCAATCACCACTATTTTATGTGGTGTGGTCCACTTGAGATTTGTATCTGCTTTATTTTTTATGGACAGAATGGTATACGTATACACTTCATCCAAAATGAGATTTAAACTATTATTCCACATTAAGCTTTGATAAAAATACCTTTGTGGAATTCTACATATGTCAAGGGACAATGCAAGTTAAGGATGATACGTTTCAAACATGTTTTGGAAGAGGTTGACTAATTATCGTATCAGTAGATCAAGGGCCCAGCCAAACTGACTTCGGCCAAATTATCAAGGTCCTTCGAAAAACTGAAAATGCATATCATGGATGAAGCCATCTCTCGGGTCCAAACGGCCCAAAGATCCAAATGATTAGGTTAGAAAAGATCCACCACATGACCTAATTAAAGATGATTAATGGGTTGGATCGCGAGGCCTATGATATGATCAACTTATATAACAGCCGATCTCTCAAGGTGTTTAGAAGTTTCAACGATGTATTGATGAGACTTATGAAGGGATTTTTTTTTTTTTTTTTTGGGTTAGCTTGTTAGTATAAATACACCCATGACAGTACACACACTCCATGTTAGCCACCCCCACTAGGGATCGATACCAAGACCATATGAAGGTTGATCTGATTGTCTAGCTACCAATGTTGCAGCGATTAGATTAAGCGATATGGAAAGGGAGGGTCCGTTCTTCAATGAGACCATTTTGCATTTTGCCTTAAGTTAAGGACTTCTCTTTTAACGGTGATCGTGATTTTAAGGTTTCTCAGTAATGCAAAAAATAAGATTAAAAATAAATGATAATAGTTGATTTTTATTGATTTGTAAATTTGTAATTATAATTAGCGACAATATAAAGCAGATAAAATAAAAGATAAATTACCTATAATCGTCCGTATGCACAAACACTCGAGACGTGTGGTTTACAAGAAATGACTTGTGTGATCTTCAAAGTATAGACTCAATTAATCGAAAATCTGACAATGGTGGTCGTGGATATTTACACTATTCCTAATCATATTATAACAATGAAACTGTATAACACATATATAAAATATGTTAAACTCTAGACTTGCTGCAGCGGGGCTAGACAGAAGTGGAGGAAATAAATCTAAGATTAAAATGGATAGCATTGCTTTGTATAAAGAGATTGTGTGTGTTGACGAGGGCCTCAGACTCTTTTTTAAGTGCCGTTTATATAGACGTGGAGAGATGGTGGTTGCGTCAAGGTTTTCTTATTGGTGCATGCTTTTATACTCAAAGGTTAGGAGGTTGTATCCTAGCTGGATTCAAATTCTTCATTGCATGCCTTGACCCCTTTCTAATTTTGGAAGAATCCGTTTCTTAACCCTTCGTAGTCTATGCAAAAGCAGTAGTTGTCTCTAAAAATTTTTATTTTCCTCTTCGGTATGATTGTACGAGATGACCTTGCCGTGCGTATATTGTGTCACAAGATTTTCAGTATCGACGAAGCTTTATAAGTTTCTTGAGCATGTTGCTCGATCACACATGCCGCTCTATGATGATCACGTGTTCCTCTCAGTGTATTTCTTTTTTCGCCTGCAAATGTGCATATGGCCCTAAGTCATTCTAATTTTAGCAAGCTACATGTCACCGAAGGAAGTAGGATCTAGAGATTTGTGGAAGGGCAAGTGAGATTGTGTCCGTCATTTGTATATAGTGTTGACATGTGGTAGCATTTCATTGGGCCATGTGGATTGCGACAAGTCAAAAGAGCCCTGCACCTCTTAAAAATAACCATCGGACCCTATATTTTGATATGCAATTCTATGATTTCTAGCCCACTATAAATTTTAAGATTTCATTTAACTAACAAAGACTCCCATCCAAACACATGTTTAATAACCGAGACACAAGTATGACACACGTGTAAGAACTCTATTTAGTGGGCCTCACTGATCAACGGTCTGGATTGTTATCAGTTGGACTGGATGATTGAGTAGACCAGTGGGCCCCACTTCAGGTGATATGCTGCACAGTCTATCTGCGCAGCTCTGCGTACTAAGGCTGGAATGCTATAGCTGTCTTACGCAGATAGCAGTTTGAGTTGAACTAGGATGCTACAACGTGGAGCATGGGAGAGAGAGTTGTGATGGGTTTCAAACTCCCTCTCCACAGACTCTATAAAAGAGAGCTGAGTCCCCAACCCTACACCACAGCAGAAATTCGAGTCCCATCTACTGATTTGCAGAAAGGGTGTAAAGGAGAGGAAGATCCTAAGTTCTACAGGTATTCTGGTATTCTTATCCGGCTTCCATGGCGGCGTCTCAGCTAGGTAAGCTATCCGACACCTGATCGCCATGTCCCATGCACAGACAGATCCGTGGGCGTATTCCGCATCTAGATAAGATCCCACAGTTGGTATCAAAGCAGTCTGTGCATAGGTATGGAAGATCATATTCAGTCTTCTCACATCAGCATAAGAGATTTTCGAATTCCTGGAACAGTTGAAATCAGGGATTTTTCCCTGAATTCAGAAATCAACCATTGGGGATTTTTCCCGGAATTCAGACCTGAATAAAATAAAGGATTTAAGATTTGGAAACCCCAAATCAGGTAATTAGGGTTTTCAGATTTGGATCCCCAAAATCAGATAAATTAGGGATTTCAAATCCCAAATCTCAAATTGGGGTTTTCATATCTACAACCCCAAAATCAAGTTGAGATTGGGAATTTTTGAATCCCTGGATTCTGAAATCAGACTTATCAGAGATTTAGATTCGAATCTCCAAATCTGGATCCAGTAATTAGGGTAATCTGGAAATACGAAACCCACATCTATTTAAGGTTTTCAGATTCCAGAATGCAGAACTTGGATTCGCATTCGATTATCCCAAATTGGGGATTTCATATACCCTTACCTGTATTTCTGGGAGATGACCATGGAGACTGTAGCCGCCATCTCTGTTGGACAGCTATGCGTCTTCTACTTCATCCGCATCCACACCAGCGTCTCGTGCTTTCGCGTCCATCAATGGCAGCCGCTGTCTCCGCCGCAGCCGCTGCTTCCGCTAAGGTTTGCAGAGATGAGAGGATCTCGATCTCTACTACTTGTATCGGACGGACAAGGGGAATAGCTGGGATTTGATCTTCCCTTCTCCCTCCTTTCAGACGCGGCTTGGAGCGGGGCGAATTTTTTTTTTTTTTCCCCTTTTCGCTGTGAGCATTAGGTCGAAGTCGACCTTATATGGAATCGGGTCTTCGGACCCGATTAAGCGCATTCGGGTCCGACTCCTGTACCCGCGAACGGGATCTATTCCCACTCTCTCGTGGGCTTATCACCGGCACTTTGCTCACTATACTGTTTTGATGGTGGGCCCCCTGAGTTAAAACTGTATGGACCATCATATATTTTTTCATGTCCATAATCTGGGCTAACTTATGGACATATTATGTCTATTTTGCTTGGTAGATGATTACATGAACTTCCATCTATATTAAGCGTTTAAACTAATCTGTCCATCTTGTGGACACCTATGCATGGACCTAACCATCCAATTGCAAAATTCCGTACTATTTATCTATCATGTGGATATTAGGAACTGGATTAGTCATGCTCATTGAACACTTTCAGATCGTATAGAGTACAGGTGCGACCCTATTATTGGCCCATCACCCATCTTTAAGCGTTGATATGGACCGTTGGAATATAAGATGTGAAACCTATTTCACTTTAAGGAATTCCAAAAGGTCAAAATCAACTAACTTATGGACCGCATCAGACTGTTAAGATATAATTCATGGAGAGGCAGGATTATGATTGCAATCTTGAGTCTGTCTTTGTAGTGTTGGATTCGGTTGTGTTAGCCACCATAGTGACCTCAATCGATGAAAACTTTACAAGTACAGATTTGTAACATTGGGATCAGAAAGATTGCATACAGTTGCGTTCACATTTTCATGCGTACGATAACGAAAACATAGACGATTACCGTTTGGCAGTCAAGTGAACGGGTGAAGTAAATGGTGCTAGTAATGTAAAACTGAAAGACTCATCTCACCCATAGGTGTTGAGTGTCTCAAATTTACATGACTTACATCACTCAGCTTCATGTTCAGGAGGATCACTAACATGTTATTATTACCTCCCACAGGAGGAATGATGATGATGTAACAGATTCTCACTAGGATGTGATGGTTGGGCCCATTTTCATCCTGAAGGATTCAGTTGATGCCTCCCTTAGGAACTGAATTGATTAACTTTGCCTGACATTTGTTTACATTCATAACATTGCTTTTGTGAAACTATGAACTAATGTGCGTATATGTGTATCTCTTATATTTCAGTCTCAATTCCAACTAATACACATCAAGTCCCTGCCTTAAATGGATCTAATTATACTCAATGGAAGAACGCCATTGAAGTTGTACTGGGTTGTCTTCAATTAGATCTTGCCCGATAACACCGAACCGCCAAAGCCATCCGATAATGCATCAAGTGAATATAATCGATGGGTTGCATGGTTTAGATCAAATGATACATGCATGAAAGTCATTAAGTATTCAATTTACGAATCGATGAAGGGTGCCATGCCGAAACAGATAAGGCTAAAGTTTTCCTGATCGAAATGGGAAAACGATTCAAGAAATCGAATAAAGCTATAAGCATTCTTTTGAATAAATTGACTCGCTCGTCCTACGATGGAAAAGGCAACATCCGTGAATACATTGTAGAGCAGATCGAAGTTGTTTCTAAGATCCGTGCTCTAGGGCTTGTACTCACTGATGATCAACTGGTTCATTTGATCATGAACAACCTACCTCCTCAATTCGGCACGTTCCTGGTAAACTATAACACTCTGAAGGACATGTGGACATTGGATGAACTCATCACTCAGTGCGTCCAAGAAGAAGACAGGATCAGACAGATGATAAAAGTTCAAAATGTTAATATGGTGACTTCAGGACAAGGGCATGGGCAGGGGAATAAAGGTAAAAGGAAGAGGAAACAAGGTTCTAATAATGGATTCTCTGGTCCTCCATCTGGAAACCATGAGAATCAAACTGGAAATGGATCTAAACGCAAACGGGTTAAATGCAAACCGTGCTTCTTTTGTAAAAAGACGGGTCATCTAAAGAAAGACTGCGAAGGTTTTAAGGATTGGCTCATAAAGAAAGGTAATCATTCTGTCCTTGTTTGTTTTGAATCTAATCTGACCGATGTGTCAGCGGATTCCTAGTGGATAGATTCAGGAACTACTATTCACATATGCACTTCTATGCAGGAATTACTACAGGCCAGGCCACCAACTGATGCGGAGCGCTCAGTATACGTAGGCAATGGTGTCAAAGTTGACGTGGACGCAATAGGAGTCTATAGGCTTAAGTTGAAGTCTGGTCATTTTTTGAATTTAGTTAATACATTCTGTGTGCCGTCTATAAGGCGTAATTTAGTTTCAATTTCCTGTTTGGATAAGTTGGGATATTCGTTCCACTTTGGAAATAAAAGTTTTAGTATTTACTTTAATTCGATTAAAGTTGGAACCGGCTCTTTAGTAAACAACTTATACCAGTTAGACTTGATTGTCTCTCATGTCTATAATATTAATACATTGCAGAGAAATAAAGTGGGATCCAAGCGAAAGCTAGACTATAAGATTTCCTCCATGTTGTGGCACAGGCACAGCTATGCCATATATCTCGTGAGAGATTAGACAGGCTTGTACGAGAAGGAATTTTGCATTCTCTTGACTTCTCTGAATATAAAGTATGCATTGATTGCATAAAAGGGAAACAGACTAGAACGAGAAAGAAAGGTGCAACCAGGAGTGTAGATCTATTAGAGGTTATACATACAGATATCTGTGGACCATTCCCTACAGCCTCATGGAGTGGCCACAAATATTTCATTACCTTTATAGATGACTACTCTCGCTTTAGGTACCTATACCTTATCAGTGAGAAATCAGATGCCCTGGATGCTTTTAAAATCTATAAAGCCGAGGTTGAAAATCAACTCGATAAGAGAATTAAAGTTGTCAGATCTGACCATGGTGGTGAATACTATGGCAGATATGACGAATCAGGACGCAATCCAGGGCCATTCACTAAATACCTACAGGATTGTGGCATTGTTGCTCAGTACACTATGCCTGGTACTCCAGAGCAGAATGGAGTTGCTGAGAGACGTAATCGCACCCTTATGGATATGGTGCGAAGTATGGTCAGCAATTCAACATTACCAGAATCTCTGTGGGGTGATGCGATCAAAACCGCAGTTCATATATTAAACAGGTTCCCAATAAAGCAGTAAGCAAAACTCCTTTTGAGTTGTGGAATGGGAGAAAACCAAGTCTCCATTATCTACATGTTTGGGGTTGTTCTGCTGAGGCCAAAATTTATAACCCGCATGAAAAGAAGCTTGATCCTAGAACCATAAGTTGTTTCTTCATTGGATACCCAGAAAGATCAAAAGGCTATCGATTCTACTGTCCTTCCCACTCCATTAGGATTGTTGAGACTGGGAATGCCAGATTCATTGAGGACACTGAAAACAGTGGGAGCACGAATATAAGAAATTTTGTATTTGAGGAACAAAGGACTGTGACTCCTGTTATAGTCAATCCAGATCACATGGACATTAATGATACAGTCGATTCTGCAGTCATTGCAGAGCACCACGTAGAACCTCATATACAAACCACTGATGAGGAAAATCAAGATAAGACCCAACAAGCTGAACCATTAAGAAGATCTGAAAGAGAGAGAAGGCCTGTAAATCGAGACGATTACATCGTATACTTACAGGAACACGACTTTGACATAGGGGTAGAAAAGGATCCTGAATCCTTTACACAAGTCAAACAAAGTGTTGATCCTTCTCGTTGGTTTAATGCCATGAAAGATGAGTTGAAATCCATGCAGGACAATAAAGTATGGGATCTTGTAGAGTTACCCACTGGAATAAGGCCGATTGGTTGTAAATGGATATTTAAAACCAAACGGGACTCCAAAGGTAATGTCGAACGATATAAAGCCAGACTTGTTGCCAAGGGTTTTAACCAACGTGAGGGCATTGACTTTAAGGAGACTTTCTCACCAGTATCAAAGAAAGACTCATTCAGGATCATAATGGCTCTTGTAGCTCATATGGATTTAGAGTTACATCAGATGGATGTAAAGACTACATTTCTCAATGGGGATCTAAATGAGAATGTGTACATGTTGCAGCCCGAAGGTTTTGTAGCTACTGGCGCAGAACATTTGGTTTGCAAACTTAAGAAGTCCATCTATGGGTTGAAACAGGCATCGCGGCAGTGGTACCTTAAGTTTCATGAAGTAATTTCTTCATATGGCTTTGTAGAAAACACTGCAGATGAATGCATCTACATTAAAACCAGTGGGAGTAAGTTCGTTATGATGATTTTGTATGTTGATGACATTCTGTTAGCTAGCAGTGATACCAGGATGTTGAGCGACACCAAGAAATTTTTATCTCAAAAGTTTGAAATGAAAGACCTTGGTGAAGCTTCTTACGTCATCGGCATTGAGATTCGCCGTGACAGAACACTTGGGCTGCTCAGCTTGTCACAGAGGACCTATATTGCTAGAGTACTCGAAAGGTATGGCATGCAAAATTGTGCTTCAGGAAAGTCGCTCATTGTGAAGGGCGACAAATTTGGTTTATTTCAGTGTCCAAAGAATGATTTAGAAAAGAATCGAATGAAAGAATTTCCGTACGCATCAGTAGTAGGGAGCATCATGTATGCTCAAGTCTGTACGCGACCGGACATTGCCTTTGTCACTTAAATGTTGGGAAGATATCTATCTAATCTAGGAATGCAACATTAGATAGCTGCAAAGAAAGTATTACGGTATCTATAGAGAACGAAAGACTTCGGACTCACATACAGAAGATCTGATCGGTTGGAGTTGATCGGATATTTAGATGCAGACTTCGTAGGCTGCGTTGATACTAAGAAGTCTACTTCAGGATATATCTTCATGATGGTGAGAGAAGCTGTGTCGTGGAAAAGCGTAAAATAATCTACCACAGCCTCATCCACTATGGAAGTTGAATTAATTGTCTACCATGAGGCATCTAATTAGGTACTATGGTTATAGAGTTTCTTCTCAGGTTTGTGGGTACTGGAGCATATCCTGTAACCCTTGAGAATATTTTACGATAATTCAGCTGTTATTTCATTCTCTAATAACAACAAGCCTTCGTCAAGATCGAGGCATATCGACATCAAATATCTTGTTGTAAAAGAAAAAGTTCATAATCATCAAGTGTTCGTAGAATTCATCGATACTAAGCAGATGATTACAGATTTGCTTACTAAAGGGCTCCCTATCATGCCGTTTCAGGAGCATGTGACATCCATGGGAGTCATTGGTCCCATAGATGTTTTCAGTTAGTGGGAGTTGAGCGTATTTTGATTTTCACAGATATTTAGAGATCTCGTTTTATGCAATTTTATTTTTGGATGATTTTGATATAAAAATTTATTTCTGCTTATTTATATATATGCGCAAATTTTTTAAATAAGTGGAACTACAGTTGTGTCTCGTTGGAGACATGAAAAAGCTTCAGGACCTCTTAAGGATAGGCACATATTATCACACTAAAGTGTGTAATCCTTATACCACATTTCCTAGTTCGTGATCTATGTCGTTAAGATTGAAAGTATTTGTGATCGCGCTTAGACTCACTTCGCCTAAATTAAATGTTGTGATGACTACCGCGTTTCGATACTGACTGTTTTGATGGACCAGATTGAATAGCATTACTCATATTGTCCAACTGTTTTCATTGGTTGACTATTTAGATATTTTCTTAAAAATATCAAAACTTGTTTACAAAATTATTATATATATGACTATCATTGACGTTGCTCAATGAGGCCCAAGTGGGAGAATGTAAGAACTCTATTTAGTGGGCCTCACTGATCAACGGTCTGGATTGTTATCAGTTGGACTGGATGATTGAGTAGACCAGTGGGCCCCACTTCAGGTGATGTGCTGCGCAGTCTATCTGCGCAGCTCTGCGTACTAGGGCTGGAATGCTATAGCTGTCTTACGCAGATAGCAGTTTGAGTTGAACTAGGATGCTACAACGTGGAGCATGGGAGAGAGAGTTGTGATGGGTTTCAAACTCCCTCTCCACAGACTCTATAAAAGAGAGCTGGGTCCCCAACCCTACACCATAGCAGAAATTCGAGTCCCATCTACTGATTTGCAGAAAGGGTGTGAAGGAGAGGAAGATCCTAAGTTCTACAGGTATTCTGGTATTCTTATCCGGCTTCCATGGCGGCGTCTCAGCTAGGTAAGCTATCCGACACCTGATCGCCATGTCCCATGCACAGACAGATCTGTGGGCGTACTCCGCATCTAGATAAGATCCCACAACACGTGCAAGGAAAAGTATGGTGTCATGAACTCACGTGCAAGTGAAAGTGTGGGGTCATGAGCACGCGCTCCCCGCGGCATTCACAGAATCACGGTAAAAGACACATACATCCCCGTGGGTAAAACAGTCAAAGATCCACCGAATCCGCGTCCGGTAGATAGACCGTCAATCAAGACCCTAGACGTGGATTGCTTTCCCATGCCGGAAAAAGAAACAAGCCCATATCTATTTATCATCGTCGGCAATAGCTTTAAACCAACGGTCATGATTCATCAGCTTTTAACAATAATTTAACAAAAAGCTCATGTAGTGGCTGATTTTTAATCAGCGGAATGTTAGCGTGCAAGCTGCTGCACAAATCTTCCGTACATTTCACTCCTCTATGTACACATGGAAAACACGTCCACTGATTTAAGCTGTTGATCTGGTGGGCCACCATGGGGATTGGACTGTGGTAGCCATCAGAGAACGGTCAGTTATAAAAACTGATAAATAAACGGCTAGAATTATCTGATCACTGCAATCTCTTTCCTATAGACCATTGACATGGTGGCCCATCAGATCAACGGATCTGATCAGAAGAAAATGGTTTCCACGTGTACAATGAGGAGGAACTGGGTATAACTTCGGGTGCAGCTACATGCATATTAGCAATTTTCTTTTAATTGCTGTTGATGGATCTAATTCAATCGCTTTCGGCAACAGTTCTAAAGGAATGATTTAAAGCCGTTGAAGCCAATGAGAGTGGGACAAGAGAATTGCTGTATGGTTTTGTCATTTGACTGTCCTTGAAAAGGAGCTAAAAGACATCAGCGGTCAAGATCAGAATGACAGGCTGGATTTCATTGGGTGATATCCATTTCAATGGCATGATTCATGGCTTTCACGTGGGCCAAGGGTTTGGCACGTGTCGGCTTCGGTGGACCCCACAGAGAGATGATTTAGTGCTTTTGGAGCACAGGAGTTCCGTGCACCTGCACTGACCTTACTTGTGGCATGCATGGACTAGATCTGGACCGTACATGCAATAGGTTTAGTAGTGAATAGGGCAGAAACTAAAAACAAATCAAAACAAAACAAAAAACATTTGTCTGAAGATTGTAACGGACACAAAAGGACATGGCTCAGATTGAAGGAGAGAGAATTTTCACTGGTTTGATGGTTAGGATTGAGCTATCAAGGTGGTTTTTGGTTGTTGGCCATTCAACTGTGGAATCAGTGGTATGAATGGTCTGGATCTTTTCCATACGTGCCATATATATACAGTAAATGTGTTCCATATTGGCACGTGTTCCCGCGTGTGGATTTTTTTTTTTCTTTCCAAGTAGAAATTTCAGGACTCGGTGCTCTGTGGGCCCTACAATGATGTATGTGATATATCCACACCGTCCCTCCGTTTTTTCATATCATTTTATGGCAAAAGATGGGAAATGAGGCAGATCTAACTCTCCGTTGGAACACACGGGAGGAAACAGATGTGATTGAATGCCCACCACTGAAAACTTCTTTTTTGGGGCCACAAAAGTTTCGGATCAAGGTGATACTGTGTTTTCCCTTAATGTGAACGCCCTCCCGCGTTTGAAGTCGCACCTGATGGAACGGTGCCCGTATTTATTTTTGGCTTTTTGTGTTGGTTAGCTCCTGATTGGTGCATGGGGCGGCTATGCGTAGATATGGTATTGCAAGGACCGTATATGCTCAAATACAGGATAGGGAAATCCTTTTCTACACTGTAAATTTACAGACCCTGCCATCTTTCGAATAATTCAAGTGCGCTTTGCTTGATATTTTAGATTTATGCTATGTTGCCGTCCTACCACCTGGCTTGGAATGGCTGATTCGCCAGATGCCTGTCTTTAGAGTGCAATTTTAGCCGTACACATGTCTTGCTCAGGGTCCAACTGAAGTTAATAGGTAGGATCTGATCCCATTTAAAGTGGGGTTTTTATATATACCATTTTTTTGACAGAGGTTGGAATATAACCGAATGTTAAAGTAAGTGGACACCTCACCCTCATATTATACTTAGACGTGATCTTGTCTATTACTTGCCATAGTGTTGTTATAGAGAGGCTTGCTTGGTTAAAAATTATCCTGGACATCTCATGAAGGTTGGGGAAAATATTGTAATTTGTCCCTGCGCGTTTTGCAGCTTTATAGAGCATCAAATTACAACCTTTTTATATCGTGATAGGCATGTGTATGCATTGAATGAGTCTACGAGTCTAGAATGAGGGTGGTTAGAGCCCCTACGCTTTCTGTGGCCTTGCGATGATAACAAACTTTAATATAGAAATATAGTTTTTGATGATGCACAATTTTCTAGGATTGCTTATAATACAGGTCGTTTGTAATGAATAATTTGCCTGGGCATTGTGCGGCTTTATGGATATCCCACATTACAATGCGTTAAGCTTACAAGTACTGTCCCGGACTAGAGTCATCCGAGTTATTCTTTCATCATTCGAGTTCTCGATTTCGTCACTTTGGTTGTAATAGACTTTTTTGTAGTCGAAGGTATGATTGCGCTAATCAAGAAGTAATCATTCCGTATTCCGAGATGATTGGGGGTGACACTGAGAGTTCAGGATGGCCACCCCATGTTTCGCATATGATTTCGAAGAAAATCAACAAGTCGAAAAAAACCAAAATCAATTATTGGTGTTGCATTGGCATACACTGGGAGGTATGGAAGAGCGCTTACTGCCTCAGATGCCATGCGCGCTATATTTTGAAGATTTTTTTTTTGAAAGATCCCTACCTATAAAATATGGTTACATGGGGATTTTATTGCAAAAATTTTTTTAAATTTTTTTTTTTTTTTTTTTTTTTTTTTTTTTTTTTTTTTTTGTGTGTGTGTGTCATTTAAGATATCTGCCTGATCTCGCGAGTGGGCATTGTTAGGTGATTTTTATTTTGGCATCTTTTTTTTGAATTTTTAAATAAGTTTGGGTTGCTCTTGTTTCCATTGAAGATTGCAATGGTTACGATCAGAGTAAGGGTTTTTTTTTTTTTTTTTAAATAGATCTAACCTATCATCTCACAATCCAGTGAATGCGATCAAGATTAGCTTTTATTAAGACTGACTCGTTGCTTAATATACAACTTTTAGCGTGCTTCATTATCAAGAGTTATTCTATACCTGTACAGAATAAGAATCGCTTTAGCCGAATGATTGAAGAGTTGGAGCAGAAGAAGCGAGTCACCTAGGTGGTTTGTTGAGGTTGTTATCTGACGCCCATGGCTTGAGTGATGCAACTTGCAACGATAGTTTTTTATTTTATTTTGTTATTACTATTATTATTATTTTTGGAGGGGGAGGTGTGGTGTTGTTTATATACATACATGTGCGGGAGGTGTGGTGTTGTTTATATACATACATGTGCACCTATTTTTTAAGGCAAACATAACTTCCTATAGAAGAGACGAAATGAAAAGCTTGTTTGTGATCGTTTTGTCTATATGATCTGTGGTTTGGATTTTAGAGCTTTGGATTATGGGGATCAGACACTTGACTGTTATAACATCCATCCTCTGTGAGATTTGAGCTGATTTCTGATGATTTATTTATTTTTGTGACCTTTAGAAGTACGAATTAGAAGTTCCTTCATAACACATTTTTTCTTTCTTTTTTCTTGGGGACATGTTGGTAGAGAGGGATGGGGTTCTACCTCAGGCGACTCTTTTTTCTGCAGGAAAGACTCGTTTAGGGTCAGTAAAAATGGAGAAAACTTTATCCCCAAAAATATGCTTGACTTTTTGGTGAAGGGTCAAAGGTATAACCCTAACCTTATATAGCCAGGGGTGGCCAAGGAGAAAATTGAATGATGAAGGGATGTCCAAGACTTGAAATGTGATTGTGGATGTATCTAGACTGATTTACAGTTCAATGTCGATCTCCCCTTGGGCATGTCTCCAGGAATTATCAAATGCTCTGATGTTTATGTTGCTTATCCTGAATAGTGCCATAGGACTACCTTATTATCAAATATTGGTACCTCTCTTCCCTATAGAACTAGAGGAGGTTGCGATGGTGGAGGCAGTGGTTGGTAGGAGGGGCTAGGTGACTTGGCCAATGTGCTGGGCTTGCCCTCAAGAGAATGAATGGCTATGGGGGTGGATTTTCCTAAATAAGGATTGTCTGGGCTGATTTGGCCCATTCATGTGGCATGAAGACTGAGAAGGGATATCCTCCTTGTAAGGTGACTGACGGATATGACTGGCAACATGTGGTGGTTCTGTGGCTCTCCCCAAGAAAAGCACTGGCTATTGGGTTTAAGACTGGTTGTGACTGGCGATTTGATTGGTTGCCGGGGTGCGCCCTTATGGAACCAGTGGTTGGTCCCACGATTAATGTGCATTATAGACTGGATGGCGGGATGGTTCGGGGGCTTTTCCTCAGAGGATCAATGGAGGAGGGAGTGGTGCCCCTTGCAGGACGAGATGAGGAAACTCTTGGTCGTAACTCAAGGTTGGGGCGGATAATCTCCCTAGATGGCGTTGATGGAGGGGGTTCCTGATGTGTTGGGACCTGCCTGATGCTAAGGCAAGGGATTCTGGAGTGTGCTGTTATTGCTTGTGGCAACTGGGTCAGGGGTCGTAATCGTGATTTTCTTCTAATCAATCAGATTCTGGACCGCATGCTTCAAAGAGAAACATTGTTTTGTGGTGTGACCCCTTCTTTAGTGGAATGTGCAATATTCACTTTTATTGTAGTTTGGAGGTAGTAGGTTTGGTAGAGGCCTAGGCTAGAGAGGAGCTAAAGCTGCCTCTGAATTAAGGTGGTTAGAATGTCAGTATACGATTAGGCTGTGGATGAATTGCCCAGGTGCCTAAGCTGCACCATGTCTACCTATTTTGATTTAGATATAGCAGATTCCACCCGGGATATTGCTATTGTAGCTATCATCCTTGTTGAGGGGTGATTGGTGCCCCCTATGCCGAAGCGATGAGATTGTTGGTTTCCATTAGATGGGGAGCATCTATATCTTTGTTTCTAGTTTCATATATGCCTTCCCTTTCTTTAGCCTCTACTTTTTGTGCAGAAGTATATTGGTAGTGTGATTGTGCCGACTCTTATTCTAGCTTCCACCTGTTCCCCTACATGGATTAGCTTGGAGAAGTTGATGTATGGGTACGAAATCAGATATCCTGATATGTTTGGATTGGCCAAGTGGACAATCATGGAGATTTGCTCCTCGTCGTCGATGGGCATTTTCATTCTCGCGGCTATGGCTCTCCATCGTCCAACATATGTGGATAACGACTCGTCGTTTCTTTGCCTAAGGGCGGCCAGATTTTCCCTTCGAGGTGTTGCATTCAGATTGTATGCAAAGTGATCTATGAATGCTTAGGACATGTCCTCTCAAGTCCTAATCTGGTGGTAATCGATCGATGTGTATCACCTCTGAAGGACTTTTGAAATAAGCGGATTAAGGCTCCGTCATCACCTGTCATCGCATCGAGTTCTCGTTAGAGATTAACTGGAGTGTGCATGTTGAGGTACTGGCTAGCTCCTGTTAGAGGGAGGAAAATGGACAGGTAACTAACTCCTTACCAAGACTTGTTGTTGGCTCTCGTTAAGGGGAGGATGTGTCAGAATTTGAGATACCATGACTGGAGGGTATTGAAAGTGAACCCGATTCCTGTCAAGGGGAATGGGTTAAGATTGGTTAATGGTTGGGTTAGAAAGACCAATGTGAGTGCTTGACTGTTGCACACTGTGAATGGATTGGGTAGCTTTTTCCTAAAGCAAGTGGATAATTAGATCCTCCAGCTTATGCCTGATATAGGCGAGGTCGACCATTGAAAGATTGGTCACAGGCTGACGATCTCGTTGTCTAGGGGAATTAAAGATGGGTTCTGGAATGTTCCCCTGGACTGACATGGTTGTTTGTGCATGAGTTCGGATGATGCTTTGGTATGTGCTCATTAACTTGGAAGGGCGACAACCCTCCAACTGATTTTTGGGCACAATGGTTGCAAACCAGCCCACCATCTGTTGATTTGGTTCACTACATTCATTTTTCGTATTTTCTTTTTCTAAATTTTTTTATCTTTTATCTTTTATTTTTCTACTTTTCTCTTTTTTACTTGAAGAAGTAAATATACATAATGTAAATGGAAGAAATGTACAAAAGGACCAATATACACTGGAATGCAAAATGCTTATAGGAAAGTAAAAGGACCAATTTATATTGGAATGCACAGGTAGGAGAGTAAAATGTTCCAGTTTGTACTAGAATACAGGATGCTGGAAGGAAACTAAAAGAACCAGTTTGCATTGGAATGCAGATGCTTGCAGGAAACTAAAAAGACTAATTTACATTGGAATGCAAGATGCTTGTAAGAAAGTAAATGGGACTAGATTGCACTGGATGCGGATTCTAGCAGGAAATTAAAATGGACCAATATAAATTAGAAAGTTAGTCAGTTAGTTCGTTAGCAGGTCAACATGGGATCATTAAGGACTAGAATTGTAAAAGTTAAGGAATCTCCTAAAAAACTCTAAAGTCCCGTGTTTTGAGTCGAGACTTGGCTACTGGCTAGCAATCCCTAATTGAGTCGCCATTCTGTTTACATCTCCTGCGCACGAAGCAGTGCATGGCAAAATGATTCTCATACTTTTCTTGGCTTTTTTGATATGTCGGCTTTGGCTTTGATTTGATTGAAATGTGGGGTTGACTTAGAGATAAAAATGCATTTAACTTAGAGTCTCCACTAGTCAAAAGAAGCTTGGGATCTATGATCAGTTAGAAACCATAGAATCACTTAACGGTCGAGGAATCGTAAGATTCCCCAACTCAAGTGCTTCCTGCGGTTGGTCTGCAGTCGTTAATTCTGGGTAAGGGCTTCGGTTATGAGAAAAAAAGGGGTTAGACACCCTTTTTTGTCCATGCGACGCACAATCTCTACTTTATGGGGCCGTAGGTTTTTTTTTTGAGGATTCAATAAAACTTTCAAATATAACAAACTTGAGACATACTATGCTAGGTCGTAGGGCCGGGATAGGCGAAAAACAATAAACCAATAGCAAAGTAAAGAAAGAACATAAAGTTAAGCCATACTCTGCAGACTTTTTAGAGTCCGGGTAGGCGAAATATTAAAGAAATGAAAGTAGAATAAAAGCATGAGTGGGTGTTGATGTTGCAAGTCTGTAAGGAATGTTTTGATTGGAATATGACTTAATTTGAGATATGAAAGGGAAAATGAAAAATCAGATACCCTTTTTAGTCAAAATGGATGACCAGATGTCCTGAATTCCTACCCTACTTGTTGAATTTTGTGGTGGCTTTGGCATTCACATTGACAAATAGGGGAACATGGAGAGAGGAATAGTTCAGAGAGGATAGAGGGTTTTTTTTTGTTAGCTTGTTAGTACACCCCACTATCAGTTGACACTTCACTGTTAGCCACTCCCAATAGGGATCGATACCAAGACCTCAGTGTTGAAACGAGGTGTCTTTCACTCAGTCTACCACTTTAGCTATAGATCAGGGTGTGAGAGAACAGAGGATTAGGCATGTATTGTTTTCTTAGTAATGAAAGTCAGTTGTCGTTTGACTATATTTGGACAGATCCTACTCTCTTCGGCCAAACCCTCTATGCTCTTCTTCTCTCCTCTGTATTACTCTCTCTGCTTCGTACTCTCCTACCTCTCTGGCTCTCTTTCTTCGTCTGAGCCTTCACAGTGAGTTGCCTTAAATAAGCAACAATCGAGTTCCACGCAAGCATTACAACTCGGACTAGATCTCACCGAACCAAGTTCGCTCACGGCAGCCTCAGGGTCAGATCAACATAAAGAGACTCGGGGCAGCTCCAGATTGGCATGTGGGGCAGCTATGCACATATATGGTGTTGCAAGGATCATATATGCACAAATACGGTCTCCATAAATCCGTTTCTAGGATCACGGATATCCCTACATCGTGAATAGACCATGCCAACTTTTGTATAATTCAAGCACGTTTTGCTTGATCATTTTAGATTCATGCTGCATGGTGATTATTTTCCCGAGAAGTTTTCAATGTGGGTGTTCAATCACCACTATTTTCCTGTGATGTTGTCCATCTGAGATCTGGATCCGCCTTAGTTTTGGGTTCATATCCTAAAATAATCTTAAAAAGTGAATGTACGGCGTGAATAAAACACATGCATTATGGCGAGGCTCATAGAGCACCGACCAGTAGCTAGTCGTTAATGACAGGACGTATGCGGCCGCGGACTAAGTACTAACCCTGCCTGTTCCGAGCTCCGGACAGGCAGAGGCTCTGAGGGCCACTGAAGGGCCACTGTGATGTATGAATCTTATCAACACTGTCCATACCTTTTTTCATATCATTATAGAGTAATGGACCAAAAATAAGGCATTTCCAATTCTCAAGTGGACCACACCATAGTAAGCAGCAGTGATAAGGACATCCACCGTTGAAACCTTCCTAGGCCCTAAAGTGTTGTTTATTTTCCATCCAACCCCTTGATATGCTCATATACACCTACATGAGGTGAAAAAACAAATATCATCTTGATCTAAAACTTATGTCGTCCTTGAGAAAATTTCAATGGTAGGAATTTAATCACTACCGTATGGCCCATTTGAGACTTCGATCTTCGCTATTTTTGAAATAATGTTATAAAATAATATGAAAAAAATGAAGGTATGGTGTGGATAAAGTTCATACATTACGGTGGCCCGCTCGGAGCCTCCGCCTGTCCCGAGCTCCGAACAGGCGGGGTAGTACCTAATCCGCGCGCGACGCATGCAATCCGCGTCTGAAATTTTGACCGGCGGTTGGGGTGTACTTTTACAAATTCTCAAAGAAGGCGGTTTATTGTAATGAAATTACAATGAGGGTGTATTTGATCCGAATGTTCTGCTCCATGGTGCGCATGGTAACGTTTTTTAATGAAACAAAAGCTTACATCCATACAGCTAAAAACAGAAGGCAACCAGACCATCCATCGAATCATTCAATGTCGCGGAAAGTGAACGCCACACGTCATGCCCACTCCCAGGCGCATCTGAATCTCACTCACCCACACGTGCAAGAACAACACATCTGCAGGATCTCATCCGTTCATCATATGGGCCCTAATGGTTATACCCAATGGCCCAAAAATCAGGAAGTTCTGATCGTCATTAAGGCCACAATAGTATAAAAATGGACCATACTTGCAAACATGACAGATGTATGAAGGACCTGAACCGTAGATCTAATGGGCCCCACCAGTCATGCAACGTGGCTCAAATATCCGTCACAAGAGTAAAAATATGGAATGTTAGAAATATTTAAAATGGTCTCACATTAGACTATGATAACTACAGCCAGGCTAATTTTTGGTCAAGCCATAAAAATGGTGGGACCCACCTGATGAGCGTGTTCTCAAACACACGTGCCACGTTGAGTGTGGAAGGAGAGAAGGAGATGCATGGGGTCTTTTCAAAGGGTTCTAACCATAAGTGGAGAAGGGTACTTTAGACGTGATGTCTCCTCATCACAGCCTTTATTCCATAATGGTTGTATGGTACTATGATTGTATGGGCTGCCTAGATTCATCATCACGTTGCTTTTTCTTTTTATTTGATTTAAGTCTTCTAAAACACTCCAATATCTCAATAATTGCTCTCGGGTCTAGTTAAAGAGAGCTTTGGACCCGACCCATTTAATAATTAGGTCTATCTTCTAATGGGACCAACAATAACAATGTCTATGCTGGGTCTGAATGGAATCAAAGTCAAAATAGACCCCGGACCCAACTCATTACCATATGGAAATGAAATTGAAATGTCAAAGTAGTGTTTTATAAGTGCCAATAAACCACAGCGGGCCCGTTTGGAAATTGCGCTAAGGTGGTATGAAATTGCATTTGATCCCATGTAAATTTCGTCTGACATTTGGAAACCATCACAAGAATTTAATTACTTCAAGTAACGTATCAGCTGATACCAATGATAGATTTTATGGGATTTTCGACTTATTTTGAAATCATCTACATTCATGGGCCCTATATTATGCATGTGTTTTATTCATTCATATGCACCCTTTACATATGACTTTTGAGTTGCAAATGCATAGATGACTGGCATCAGCATCAGTTGTAAAATATAGTCCTTTGATTACAATTGTGTAGTCCAACAAACACATGTTTCACTTAATACAGTGTTTTTCTTAAGAAAGAATTCGATCTCAAATATGGGATTTGATGATAAAAATATCATGGTATTTTCAAAAATGCAATCATTGTATAATAATGGTGTTAATTCCATCTAATGAAATTACACGCAATTTAATCCTACACTCTAGATTTTAAATTAGTACTAGGCTTTGCAGAATTTGATCTGGCCATCTCAAATTTCAAATAAATGTGAAGAATTTTTATTTATTTTTGGAAAGTGATGTCTTACAAACGTCCCTAAACTAGGGAATGGAAGTTTTAAAATAAGACGAATTCCAAGAAGATAAAATTACTTAGATCGATTTAAAGATATTATTGCATAATTAGATGAGATTGAAAATAAAAGATCCTATGATACTTCTATTGTCAATGGAAGTAAGGAAACATCGATTAAAAATATTGATGGTGTTTTAGAGTATGTTAAAGAGTGTGACATGGATGTTACAGTGTACTGTGATTGGTATACCGTTATTGAAAGTTCTCTCTTTCTTTCTGAAGATGGAAAAGTTTAGAATATTAAAGAATCAAAGAAATCCACTTAAAAAGATAATAGACACATTGAAACTAAGCTATTTGACTCTGAAATATCAATGGTGTGAGTTGGAATCCCTACAAATTAATTTATTTTTGCGCGTTGGTTGCAGCAATTTTCATAAAAAGAGTGAAAATAGTAACAATGGGTTATATCATAAAAAAGTTCAATCAAAGAAGATAAGGTTGGGAAAAGAATATTAAGCCAGCCCTGTGGATGAAAATAAAGCTGTTGTTTGGGTTTTCACGAAATTTGCATGGACAAAATAATATCTTGAAATATCAAGATGTGTGAGAGTTGGTGAAATTCAAAAACTAGAATCTGTATTGAACTATCATGGATTCTCACATTTGGCTCGGCGCGATGAAGGAATGAAAGTGAAAATAGGGAAAATGATATATACTAGAAGTGCACTTTAAAAAAAAAATCATAATCAATTTCTTTTTAATTTTTTAACACACACACCCGCGCATGCAGTAGCGGGATTTCACCACCTATGGGTTTCAAACCCAAGACCTCTTGTTGAAACTCCTCAGAGTCTACCACTCGGGCAAGGACTAGAACCCGAAAGTACACACTCAAGATTGTACAAGATCAATGAAAGCCGGCACATTCTTAGCAAGAGAACACTATAAAGAGAGCGTGAATGGAAATTTTATTCACTCACAATAACAAGCTATACAACTTATAAATCTTATGAGCACAATTTCTCTTACATAGAAGGAATTAAAATAATACCCTAGACTTCTATGTAAATCTTATAAAACTTTTAAAACACATTTTAGAGCATATATAACTCATTACCTTGGTTTTCTCAAGAGCTGTTCATGGGCATACACATTTCTAAACATGTCTTCTTTAGACTATTACAAATACAAAGGGGCCATTTTATTCAAGCAATGTTGTATCGGCACAAGCTGTATCAGTATAAACAACTTGTTTATGCATGGGAATTACATTAGAAATTAAGGATAGTGAATACGCCTATTACAACATGTATTGATAATTGTATGTCTTTGCCAAAAGGGAAAAAAATAATAAAAATAAAATTTCCTAGTTTGATGAGGGTGGGGAACAACCAACCACATGAGACATCGTATTTTGATACCACTTTGATATATGACAATTAACCACTTGCTCTAAAAGCTCAGGGGTCATTTGGCAACATGGATTTAAGGGGATTTGAGAGGATTTCAAATTCCCTATTGTTTGGCAGCATAAAGTACTTGGGGTTTCAAATCCTCTGAGAGGAGTTTGAAATCCATGGTGAAAGCTCAGATTACATGTAGAATCCTTTCAATAGTTGCATATGTAGCATATGTGTCACCATACCATTATTCTATTGGCCACATGACCCACTAATGATATCAAAAAACAATTAGATTATCAATTGCATCACTATAATTACTTTAATATGATGATCAACAACGTCCAAACATTGTCCATGTAAATCAATGGCTAAAAATCATTGGTTAGTCATTCAGACATGATCTTGTACTTGTGGCCCATCCGAGACTTGGAATTTCATCATTTTCGGACAAAACATATATTTCAACAGACTTATTACAACCATTGTGTCAAACATTACATTCGTCACTAATTAGAGATATTAAAATTAATTTAGTAATTAAATTCAAACCCTTGTGAATATTCCATGCATAGCTACTTTTGGATTAAAGTTAATTCCCAATACAAGGTACCAAACACAATAGGAGAATTTCAAATTTAGGGGTTTCCGAATCCAGGGCTTCCAAATCCACGCTCCCAAACAAGCCCTCAAATTGATAGAGCATTGCGATTCAATTCATTTATCTCATATCCAAAGCCTCACATCCCATGGATTAGGTCATCGGCCCGAATTCCATCATGGGCCCTACGTCACATGATTTCTGCCTCACATGAACCGCCCGTCTCACATAAGTTACCCACCTCACATGGGCTGTCTACCCTTAGTATGCCCTTGTATCCTACATGCCACTCCACTCAAGCCTGATGTGAAAATGTCCATGCATTACCCCGTTTTCGCCTGCATGTCGTCAATCTTCAAAAGTCAAATATGCACTACATGGGTCAATATGTACATGCATTATAAATGTGATGTATGTGACCATCAACATTAAGCTCTCTACATGTGTCACAACGCCTGCTCTAGGGTATTTGGTAAACAAGGAATAGAATAACTAGTCCAATAACATGACATCAGTAGCCTACATTGACCCGACTAAACCTACATAGCTTGTGTTGACACAACTTTGCAACCATCCAAGTAGACTCTAACAAAATGACGGGTTTACTCTTTCATGAAACTTCTACCAAATTACAAACATTCCATTATAACAAAAGGAAAAAAAAAAAAAATGTGCATGCACAAGAAAGGAAATTAGGAAGGTATACCACTTGAACTTATCAATGTAACTCAGACGATCGTCTGGTTGAGGGTTAACCCAACCTCACGAGGAGTCAACCTAGAAGCCCAACCGAACACTAGACCCAAACCAAGCTACCCAACCCAAAATATTGAACACTCAACCCTAACAGAATTCATTTTAGGTAGGTTAATACATGCAACTGGTCATGGTTTTAAGACTAGTCCCAGATGGGTGCAACTCGGCTAAGTCAACTTGGACTCAATGGAGCCCGATTTGGTTTGACACCATGACCCCTTGAGTTACTCTGACTGCACGGGCAAGTCAAGTGAGTTCAGGCTACTCAGAGTCCGACTCAAATTTGGATTAAATGACTTATCATGGAACTAGTAAATTAATACATAAAATTAATTATCTAAAATAACGTTTGTAACAACCAAAATAACATTTCCAGCCAATACTGGTATAAATTAAAAAGAATAAGGAAAAATAAAACTCGTTGATATTATAAAAGTAAAGAGAGAACATTCTAAAGGCAGCATATATAGACGGTTCCTTTTTTGAATTGGCAGACCTTGATATTACGTTTTGATTACGTATGGGATTCATAACTTTCTGTTGATATATTAATCAAGAAATTGCTCCACTGTTCTCAGAACACCATAAACTATCATGCTCCAAGTTGCATTTGGGCACTTAGACAGTCCAATCGAATGATCTAGACTGTTCATTAGGTTCAACACACATTTAATGGGTTAGCATGAAAACATTAAATTGATCGGACAAATACTAACCATTTGATCAATGACCTTCAATCTGGACAGCCAAGATTGTTTTGCACAAAATAGGTTCAATAAAAATTTTGAACCATTCATTCGGTAGGGACCATCGTAGATTAGTTATGATTCCATGGAATCACTTTCGTTAGGCAATCGTAACCATCCTATCCATGGTCCGGAAAAAAGGATGCCGTAGAAAATAAGACAAATCAACGATGGAATGGATATCAATGTGAATTTTGCATGGTAGCCAGTGAAATATGTTTTGGACGTAATGGACGGTTCAGATTGATCAATTTGACTGTAGTGAAGTACCAGTGGAACTAAGAGCACTACAAGTTATAGTGCTCAGAGAGAAAATGATACTTGAAAACCATTTTGGAGTTTAGGGTTTGTAGGGATCCAGACTGTTGATCTGGTGTGCCCTATCATAGGTGGACCATTCTCCCAAATTTGAAGATGCTAGCCGTCCAAATCTGTGGTCTATTGTAAGTTGAATGTGAACCGTCTATTTGCAGGCTAACGATCAAATGATTAATATTGTCCCATGGGGTTGGTATCTAGGCTACGATCTATCCACAGTGGGTCCACTGCAATCGATTCTCTTGTTCACCAATCGATGGGCCCCACCTGTATAGATTCAAGGCTCCTTAGGCCGAGGAATCACATATTTCCTCCTTGAAGGTATATGTTCTTGATTTTCTTTTAGGTATATTTAAACAGTAACTCCATAAAAATGTTCTAGTAATAAACAGAGGGAATTAGTTCCTTATAAATGGATGCAAGCCACAGTGCGTTTGGATGCACTATGGAATTGAATTCTAAATTCCTTTGTTTTCATGTGTCTCCTGATATTAGGGTCCACAAGTGTACAATGGATATGATGTGCCCCCACTGAATGATTTAATCTGAGCAGTCCATTCTCATTTACATGTGCAACACACCTGATAAACGAACCATATCTTACACACATGTGCCATGCTTTCATACGTGGTCCATGCTCTCAAGGTAACCAAGGCATAATTCCCGACCGAAAAAATTCAAGGGACTCGATAATCATCATAGGCGTACTGTCGTCCCAACTAAGGTTGGCTACATGAATAATGTTTTTCCATTCAACTCTATCAATGATTATATTTTCAGTTAAAATCTAGGCCATTAGTTCGAAAAAGAATAGTACACAAAGAAGGAAATAAAGAAACTTACTTAAAGTCAGATTTGTGGATATCAAATCTTAACTTGAATAGGCAATATCTCAAGACAGTTTTTCTACTATTTTGTAAATATTCCAACTAGTGCGAAAAAAGGAAGATGACAAATAGTCTTGAGAATATAACGAATTCACAAATTTATAAGTTAACACGAAGAATTACACCTCTTAAGTGTTGAACAAGCTAACAAAAAAAAAATTGTTTTATAAAACATTCGAAAAAAAAGACAATTGTGAGAAC
The DNA here is from genome assembly GCF_029962835.1 of Magnolia sinica. Lineage (NCBI taxonomy): Eukaryota > Viridiplantae > Streptophyta > Magnoliopsida > Magnoliales > Magnoliaceae > Magnolia > Magnolia sinica. The sequence continues at coordinate 70,598,152 of NC_080581.1, forward strand.
ACACTTGAGAGCACTGGGCTGAGGATGGCTTGATATAGGAATGTAGTGTTCTCTCTCTGGACTACGATGTCCAGGATATTCAAATCTTTAAGAGATACCTTTTTGTAGAGATGGGACGTCGACACCCATTCCCTACAACCATCTTTTATGAATGAATGGGACTCTATCTTATGGCAGTTACTTCTACTACTTTGGACAAAGATAATTACTCAACAATATAAAATTGTTACGGTATGTGATCTAAATGCTAGTCATTACAATCATTGTCACATATATAACATATGGCACTAATGCCACGTGTACAACCATGTTTCAGTTACCCTCTTGATCAACACTATGGTTAAATTTTAGGCATTAGTGGATCAAATATCTGACTATATATATATCCCATTTCACTTCTAATTGCAGTATGGCTTCGATTGATCCAAGCGAAGTGACAAAATGATCAGGCTCTTTAGGCTCCTTGTAATGATGTGCATCTGCATAGTGCAAAGTGCACCTAATGAAGTGCCTGAGCGCATGTGTAGGTAACACCATCCTTGTGGAGATTTGAATTTAGGTTTATGTGGCAAAACCCCCATATCTTGCTTCCACTCCAATTAATATTTTTAACAAAGTTTCTATGTATAATATATTTATTTACTTTTTAAAAATTAAAACTTTTATTTTAAAAATAAAAACACAACACCGTCAAGTTTTTTCCTTACCATCTACACCATGCCTAGAGGTGCAACTTGGTTGGTGGGTCAAGTTGATGGTCAACCCAAGCCAACACAACCTCAAGATTTAATGAGTACCCAATCCTAACACAATTTGGGTTAGGTCAGGTTAGGTTAAGTTAGCTAAGGTTGGATCATGCTACACCTGCAATCAGTGGATTAACATATAAGATCAGACATCTAACCATCAAATAATATCATTGACATAATATATGTAACTAGCAAGATTACACCTACAATCACCACCCTTCAACAAATAAAATTAAAGAAATAGATAAAAGGCTCGTCAATGTTTAGAGAGGCTATTACAAAGACGTACATGGGACTATTTAACATGTGAGTCGTGTCAATTTCAACCATGAACCCTATTTTCCACGCGTATATGATTTTCATTGTAGAGTCAACAACATTAACAGTTTAATATTTTTCCATGCAAGCCATGATGATTTTATATCATGTATACAAGTCACAACTTATATACATGTAAGGTTGGGTTCAAGTTGGGTGAGGTTGCCCAAGGCCTCAAATCAAAACCAATCAAACCTCACTCGGGTGGTGCCTGATTCAGGAATATTTCCAACCAAGTCCAACCAACCTAAGATACTTATAAGGTTGGGTTTAAGTTGGGCGAGGTTGCCCAAGGCCTCAAATCAAAACCAATCAAACCTTGCTCAGGTGGTGTCTGATTCGGGATTTTCAACCAAGTCTAACCAACCTAAGTTGTGCTTAGACCAATATTTTTGGTTTTATCCAACTCAAATTTCACCCCTACCTAGTCCTTTTAGAGCCTTGAACTCGAACCAATTCATTCATAAACAATATAGTTCTTCGTTTCCGTTGCACCCCACCAAACACCTAAGTGAATCTTGCCTCACCTTATTACCCATTGGTGCTACTCCTAAGTTTACTTCAATGCATTTATTTTTAATTTTTACCTTCATCACCTTGCTACTCATCTATCTCCACATCCTCATTTTAGGTATGTTTATCCCAATAATATATTGTTTCTTGACCGCCCAACATTCTATCCCATGAAGCATTGCTGATTTTATAGTCATTTAGGATTGCTTTGTTTTTTAATTACAATGGTAAATAGCTGAAACTGAGTATTGATTACTTATTCCCGTGATATATTGTATGATGACATCACTTATATTTGACTGTAATGATAAGTTCGCTCCCATGATTTGTTTCAGTAGAAATGGTATAGCTTTATAATGAAAAAAAGTTGTAATGATTGCAACTCGATTATTATTTTCTTTATAAGTGTATTTGACTCTTGTTTTTCGACTTGTAATTCTCATTTAAACTAATTCGTGGAAATGATAATGATAGCTCATATTACAAAATTGGAAAACCAAATACCCTCTATAAAATTTCCATAAGCACATTCCACTTCATCTAACTACCTCTGATTATATAAACAATGTCCTTCTCAATCTCTTCTCTCTCATGAAATACATACAAATATTTAAATATAAGTAAATACTTAGAATAGCTGAAACGAACAAACACAATACCCACTGTGCACTGATTGCAATCCTAAGCTAAGGTTATGAGTTCAACAACCACTATTGTCTGAGTGACTCGACTCGAGTCCAAGTTGAATCAGTTAAATTTCAAGCCTGAGTCGCTGAGTTTTAGAACTATGATGGACAGTAGTAGTAAATTGCATGCTTCCCTACAGAGTACAAATCCAGCAAAGAGCTAAATCCGGAGTGGGAACAAAACAAGGAATCCCACCGTCTAGTGGGGTTGTGTGATAAAGAGACAAGGTGGGGTCCATGGCCCATCAACTATATTAGGATGCTTTGTGGTAGATGTGCTTTTTTCGGTGCACGGCCATGTGGGTGTCTACTCATGGTCACTGTGGAATCAGCTCCATCTCCTCCTCCTTCTGTTTCCTCTATTCAAATCCAAGTAGTAGAAAAAAAGAAAATAATAATTCCCCACTCATTTGGAGCCATCCATCAGTGCATTTCTTCATGGAACCATTGTCAAATCTCTCTCTCTCTCTCTCTCTCTCTCTCTCTTCTTTTGACTCCTTTTTGGCTAAGACCTTCATATTCACATGCCAACAGTCCTGTTTGTCTAGCCCAATTACAACTGTGCAACTTTTATTTACTTATTTTTATTTTTACGGAAAGGTGGTACCACTGTGCAACGTAGTTGGAGAAACGAAACACGAGAAATGATCAACTACAGGCAGCTGTATGCTAACTTTGCATCCATCGCCACATTTTCAGCCAAAGTGTCACGTGCAAAGTACATCCAATCCATGTAAATGATGGGGTCCACCGTGAAGATCACCTGACAAAAAAAATACGGGCACGATCTACTTGGAAAATGGACTAAATTTTCAAAATCAATGTATGGCTGATGTTCCGCCTCAACGTAAAGGTGTGGCCCACGTAATTATTGATTTGGATGGGCGGGACCCAACGCCAGCCAGCTTGCAATTGTCAAAGCAGCTCTATGTGGCCCCGTGATTATATGTTTTATCCACGCAGTCCATCCATTCTGCTTGCTTATTTTAGGGCACAAGCCTCAAAACGAGGCAGATCCAAAGATAAAGTGGACCACACTACTAGAAAGAGTGGGGATTTAATACTTACCATTAAAACTTTTTGGAAAATGTAAATACCCCATAATCAAAACGCAACCACTTGACTTTGTAACTTGGGTGGGCTCTTGATTTGAAGAGCTAAAATCATCCTGGAAAGAAAACTAATGGTCTGGAATGACCCAGGGTTAGCCCAACACCATGCTCAGTGCCCGCTTTGCTAAGCCCCGACTTTTTGCTGCTCAAAGATGGTGGCGCCACTGCCATCTTTGCACCAAAAAACCAGATTTTTAGCAGATTTTACAGGTTCTAGCCCTCCAGCTGGTCGTTGACATGTATGTGGCTTGGCTCACACGAGCCTCACCTATGCCATCATTCATGCCATGGTCCATGCCGTCATCCTGCCATCGTCCATGTCATCATCCGTGCCATGATCCAGACCATCATTCATGCCCATCCATGACTCATCGGATGACATGGTTCAGACAAACCTAATTCCACACCTAAGCCTTAGGCTCGTGGTAGCCTCCCCTCCCCTCCAAATGCTTATAAAAGGGGGAGCCAGAGAGAGCCAAGGGAGGGAGAATCAAAGAGAGTCTAGGGAGCGTCCAGAGCGTCCAAAGAACCTTGAGAAAGCCACTTAGTGAGAGAGAGAGACTCTAAGTCTATGTTCTCATCTCTTCTAATCCCTTAATCTTCTTCTACTCTATTTCAACTATCCTTTAACATTCTGTACATTTCAACCCACTTGCTTTAAACACCTGAGGTACTAGGATCTACTCTAACACCACATAAATTATACTCTATATTTGCCTCTATTGAGGATCTTCTATATCAAAAAAACGTGACTTAAAGAGCAATCAAAAACTTTATGTTCTTTTTTTTTTCGTACTTTTATTAGAAAAATTATTTTCTACCATTTTCATTTTATTTTTATTTTATCTTTTATAGTTTAAACATTTAAATCTTAATGTTTTACTGGAAGTTCCTTGAATCCCCTTGAAAAATGTATAGCCTGGTAAATAGATACCGTGTTTCGCATGGGTAGTAAAAGGGTACCTAACCTCTTCCTTTTTCGTAACTGGGGCTCTTACCCATAATCCACAATGCAGACCTATCCAAGAGTCATCCAAGTTCGGAATTCTTCGGTTTTCCTAATCTCTAGGCGATTCCACGGATTCTAGCTAATCGTGGATTCTGGAACCTTCTCTTTAGCCAATAGCGACTCTAATCATTACATGGACATGAGTGGTTATATGAGGTATTACGAACGGTATGAATATAATTATTAACTTCTCTTCTTAATCCCTCTGTGAGCTTTGAGTATGGAGGTCTTAGTAGTGGGTTTTACTAGATCTAAATAGACTTCGGATCTGGGCTTTCATATGCTACTACCCATATCAATCGAACGCCCAAAAATCATTAACCTTATTTTCTCAACCCCTCTGCAAGGTTAAGGTATGGATGTCTTAGCTATGGGTTTCACTAAATCTGGATAGGCTTCGGATCTAGGCCTTCACGTGTTATTGCCCGTATCAATTGAGCATGCAATAATTCTATATCTATCACTACATATACATGTGTGTGTAATGATAGATATAGAACTATTGCATGATACAGGCAATAACACGTGATACATATAGAGCTATTATATGCTCAGTTGATACATACTCAACCCAACTAGACTCGACGAAGAACGGCCGGGTCAGCGACCCTCAACTGGGCAGCGAGTCGCGCTCCCAAACTCGGCGGCAACCCAACCCGACTCGTTCTTGCCCTCTCTCCATTTCATTTCTTCTTCCTTCTTGCTCATCTAGCAACTTCAACACTATCTAGACTCGATAAAGACCCAACAAACTCGAACAGAATCGCACCAACGACTAAGACGAGTCAACCTAGTGTAGCGAGACTCGGGTGCTCACTCTCTCTCGTTTTCTCTTTTCTCCTTCTCTTTTCTTATCTCTCTCTTTCTTCTTCTAACTCAATTGGATAGGGACTAGATTCAGCGCGAGCTCGGCCTAGATGTAACTGACTTAACCCATAACTCGGCCGAGTCCACCCAATGTGGCATGTAGGGGTGTACATCAAGTCGAGCTGAGTTGAGCTAGGCTCAGCTCGAACTCGGCTCAACTCAGTCCTCGAGCCTGATTGGCCAGCTCGGCTCGGTTCGGTCAGCAGCTCGGGCAAGTTCGAGCCGAGTTTGAGCCAAGATCGAGCCGAGTTCACCTATGCAGCATTTTCACAAACACATAGACTGCACATTCAAATTCTCACCGAATGTAAAACACCAGCAACAGTTTTATAGGTATTTCATCAAATACCTTATAAGCAACATCAAAATCAAGAAAAAGGGGATTTGTTTGATGAAACATACCTTCCTTGCCACCAGCCAACACTTCGTTGAGTCATTTCATCAAACACTTGGTGAGCAACATCAGAGAATACACGAGTTGAGTCGGGTTCGAGCTATATATCGAACCGAGTTGAGTTGAGTTGGGCCAGCTCGAACTCAACTCAAACTCAGTTTTGAGCTCTAAAAACCAGCTCGACTCAGATCGAACTCAGCTTCAAACTGAGCCGAGTTGAGCGAGTTGACCGAGCTAGCTTGGTTCGTGTACACCCCTAGCCGCATGGCAACATCTCACACTCTCTCTCAGGCTTCTTATTTTCAAAAAGAGAAGCCCTAAAAGACGGGTTTAGAAAGGGCTTTATACTGCTATTCTAGATGGTTCGAAAAGTAACTAAGATAGGATTAATTATGCCTAAGTGAGGTTAAAATCAAGCACAACAACATAGGATCCTTACTCTTGCTCGGGTGGTAGACTCTCATGAGTTTTAACACTCGGTCAAGGGTTCGAGTATCCATAGGTGGTGAAATTCCACCAGCATGAGTGTGTGGGGTGTGTGTGCATGTGTTAAAAAAAAGTACAACAAAATAATCTCTCCCCTAAACCATCCAAGATTTCTTGCATGGAACTAATCTAACGCTACCCCAGGACCTCTGACATCATGGCCCATCAGATGGACGACCCTGATCAGGAAATGGGGTCCACAAAAGGAAGATAGGTTTTTCCATTTGCTTGAGGAAGATAATCCAACTATTAATGGCTAATCATCCTCGAATGGCTTTCCTTTCGATCAGACGCGTATGAGTGGCTTTGATTGGACCATTGATCACAGTGGGTCCCACATTTTGGACAAGTATTACAAAAATTCAGGCGTTGCGTGAGATTTTCTCATCCAGCTCGGTATGTCTCGAAACAATTAGATCTCATGTAAGATCTCATACTGTTATAAAAGGGGCTTCAAGAAGCCCTAAATCGGACACATGAGAAGCTTTGAGCAAGTTCAGGAATGGATGTGTGGCTAAGATCGTGCAAGAAATCAAACGGAAAAAGATTTCTTTCAAGTTTTTTTTCTCTTTTTGCGGAGGAAACAGCAAGTGGTTGCCCTAAAATGGAGGGTTACGATTTTCTGAGAATGGACGGTTAAGATTGATGAATCCTCACGCACAAGGATTGCCAATCATTTTCAGAAGATGCCACACACGCATTTGCTTGGCTGAAAATCATGTGCATGCACACGTGTTTCATCCTATGGGAAGGGCCGAGGTTTGGTCGAAATTGGCATTCCTACATGATGGATGGTTTGAATCATCCCACTGGATGATCATGGTGGGCTACAACGTTACAAATGGACACTGTCCGTTTTAAACGCCCATAGGCCGGATGTAACAACCCGTCCAACCAGTACAGTGTCCTGGGGTGTCCACGTAGGATTTTCCGCGGGACCGATCATTTAAACCATGCGCGGTGAGGTACCACAGGCAAATCAACCCAGGACTAGCCCATTAGGATAAACCGGTCGGGTCATGACAGGACCCGGTGCAGGCCGTCGAGCCAGATGACACATTTGCCCTTAGCAACAGCCCGTATGGGCTACACCGTGACACATGAAGGTTAGAAATTCTAAAAATAAAGGGAACCATAAATCTCACTGGGCTTATGGACCATCACGGACCACGGACCTAACGGACACCCATAAGTGGAATCTGGCACGGACTAAATGCACCCCACCAATGCTAGGACCGAAATCTGGCGCTTGCAAATGAAACCGAGATACCAGGCTATCTAACCGTCGGATCTCTTTCACATTTACGGTGGAGGTCTAATGTATTTTCCTACACCCGTCCACCAACTTTGGGACCCGATCGTGGAACGGTGACCGTCGATCACAAATCGAACCCGTACCACTAAACCTCATATCCGATCGTCCCCAAATTTTGCATGGCCCTTCATCGGGTCATGAAGTATCTATCCTAGAAATTTCATAGCCAGAGGGCCACCAGAACTACTCCAATCACCAGAATGGACCTCTCAAGGCCGTTTAAAGATCAAAACCGTTGACTCAAATCCCACAATCGTTCATCCATTTGTTCCCAAATTTTACACGGGCCCTAATTGGGCCATAGGGCACCTACCCACCAAATTTGGTGGCCAAGGGAGTGTTAGGGTCACTCCAACTCCAAAAGTGAGTCCTAGTAGGCTATTTTGAGAATTTGAGGAAACTTGAGGCCAAAGGGCTCAAGTCTAGGGAATAAACCCTAGCTCTCATAACTCTCCCTCATTTGCCACAACCACCAAGAGAGAAAGAGAGTGAAGGAGTTAAGAGGAGAAGATGGTGTGTGAGGAGTGATTCAAGGTGGACCTTAGATCGAAGTGGGGCCCAAGCGAGTCAACCCTTCCAACTCCCTACCTCTCTTGCAAGGAGAAACTCATCTCCTTAACTTCAACAACAGTCCGTGGGTTACCTAGGTAAGGTTTTCACCCATTCTTCTTGAAATCCATGTAGTAAGATGGGATTGGCTTGGAATTCTAACATGCAAGAGCTTGTTTTAGGGATTCCGGCCGATCGACCCGAAAACCCTCTTCCTTAGGGCGTTTTCTGAATCTCCAACGAACCATAGGTGCAGACTATTACTCTTAGGTGGCCTAACACCAATTTTAGTACGAGCTTAATGATTTTGATTGCTTGGATGTTGTATTTGAAACTCTAGAGAAAACCCTATGAGTTATATGTTCGTTGGAATTGTATGGATGTGCATGTTAGCTCTCAAATTGGTATTGATCTTGTCTCTCACATGATTTGATGTATGGATGATAGTATGCTCATGTTTGCTTGATTCTTTCCCTCACATGTGATGTTTCATTGTATGTATGATTTATTACCCTTGTGCACATGATTTCTTGAGATAGAGGAAGTGTTTAACTTCCTCACAAACTCACACATTCACACACACCTTAGTTATTGACAATTATTTATATGCTTGTAAGAATATCCGTTTTGTATGGTTAAAACGCATGAGAATATGATATTATTATGCTTGATGATACTTGGGTAGCTGTCATGCCATGGATCCCCTCACCTTCCTTGGGTTGGTCAGGAATTGAGAAGAGACGGTAGTCCCATCGGTAGGACTATGCTATGGCTTGACCCGTGAGTTTGGGCGGGTGTGTTCGGGTGGCTGTAGTTCGACTACATGGGTCCCTTATGCCCGAAGTCACTCGCCTCACGCTCGCCCGACTCGTGCGGTCTAGCCTACTGTCTGACCAACCTTGTCTGTTAACCCTGTTTGCTCACACATGTATGGAACCTGGAACACCCCACAACCGTTGTAGCTCATTAGTAACCCACTTGAAATTGGTCCACAGCCTCGTGAGCCAGGCATGGTGGAATGGGACACTGTGTCTGAGCTGTCGGCCTACGCTGGGGTACCGCGCCTCCCCGTTGTGACTGCGAGCGATCCCTTTTCTCTCGGCACTCCTCATGTGCTTAAAGTCGGGGATGAGGAACACGACGGGATCACGGACCGCGGGGCCTCGGCCTCACGTATTGGGGGTCTTGGCCTCGCACTCAGTTTAGGGCGTTGATACTTGGGGTGTACCAGAATCCCCAACCTACTGGATGAAAGGACCTAACTAACAACTCGGTTAACACGATCGCATTGCATCGCATTAGCTAGGGTGGCGACTCGGCAGTCGAGGTCACACTGAGGGAGTGTTGTCATACGCGATCGTTAGATGGAGTCGCTCGAGGGAGCGTTGTAGTAAGGGCATACATCATATCATCCTACATACATGCGCATTAATAAGACTAGTTAGATGTTTATGATTGACTGCTTTTCATCAAGATCATATTATAATTGATGCCCGCGATAACTTAAGATTAATAGCACCCACTGAGTTGATCACTCACTCCCACTCTGGGACGATGTTTTAAAACACCAACCAGACCCATTCAAAGATGCAGATGACTCGGGACTGGAGGAGCCTGGCGAGGCGAGCTTCGACGAGGAGGACGAGCTATCCTACTTCCAGTTGATGGACGGTTCACCGCCAGCTTGAGAGGTGGGATTGGATCACTGAGAAGGGGGCTCAGTTCTATTCTTTTGGACTTGCTATTCTTTTGAAATTTTATTGGGTAGCGTCATATGCTTCCCTTTTATACTTTTGGACATGTATATGAATGTATGTTTGTTTTTCACTCATTTCAGTTGACTGGTGTGGTTATGTTTCATGCTCTAGGAACTTCCAGGCTGCACAACTAAACCTGATTAAACGCATTAATGAAATCGGTTAAAAGTGACTCTCGAGAACTCGGGAGTTGAGCGTATGCGTGACCCCCGATTTTCAGGGTGTTACAAGTTGGTATCAAAGCATGGTTTGAAATTAATTGGGCCATGGGTCATAAACTCATTATGCGTCCGCTGACTTGAGAGGATACACATTAGATAACGCAACGGGGACTTAGAACACTAAGAACCTCCCTAAACCCTGAACCAATAATCGTAGATGAAGGGTAGGACTTCCCAAGGAGTTAGGAATGGGTAGCGAGGGAAAGAATAGTAACCCTAGAGAAGGACAAATCCCGGATCTTCCTTCCCAATCATGCCTAGAAATTCATCATCCTAGTGCGTGGAAACCCCACATTTCACCATCCAACGCATGACTCATTCAGCAAAGCCTATGGGATGAAGTGAAGATCTTCACCCGAGATTCCAGACATGCCATTCTTCACCTTGAGCGGGGATTGACATCATAACCCCGCTTATTATAGCGTCATATCATTGGCCAAACTGGTCTGGGGCTAAATTCATCTCCCCATCCGATTCCCTTAAAACCTTCACGTACCTCCACTCAGTCCTTTAATTTTCTCGGGGCTCTGACAGGAGCGAATCGGAATGGAGTGATTGGTCGGTCGGAGCCCTTGTCCAAGTCCAGATGAGCTAATATCAGGCCGAACATGATAGAGCAAAGCCATTCGGGGATAATTAGTCCAGTGTGGACGAAAATTCGTTAAAATTAGGGAAGTTAAGAAAGAATAGGATTTTGGACCCTAACCATGAAAAATCTCACGAAATAGATCATCCCACGGCGAAGATCGGCCTCTCCTACCACAAATTCATGTGTAGCACTTCCCGGGGAGCCTTTCCGACGCCCGGGAATGCCAAAATTCATCCGGGCCCCTGATCCGGGTGCTCACCCCACCGATCCGCGTGGCCGCCCCCCCATTGATCCAGTGGACCGCGTGGCCCCCGTCGGACCCGCGTGCTTGCCTTGCCGTCCATGTGCTCGCCCCGCCACTGCTGCGTGGCCACCCCCTAAATGTCCAGCGAGGCACGTGGCCCCCTCCGAACCGGCGTGGTCACCCCGCCGGACCACCCTTGTGTCCACCTTGCAAAAAATTTGAAATTTTGGTGGGGCCCACTGCCTTGTACACTTAAGGGCACCCACTCTATCTCTCTCATTTCACTCAAAACCTCCCCAAGGAGAAGTTTCTCCCCTTCCAATCCCCTAAGCCCTTTTCTTGAACCACACCTTAATCCCAAACCCATTTCACCCATAACCTCCAAAACCCATTCTCTAACTTGCCTCAAAGGAAAATCCCTCTTCCTCTCAAACCCCTAAACCCATCCCCAAATCCTCACATCTCATAACCCATTACAAAACCACTTTTAAGACCTCATTCCAAATCCCATTTCAACTCCCTCACTTATTCACAAAACCCACCTCATCTTAACACCCATCCTCAAATCCTTCTCCATTCCCTCACTTACTCTTAAACTCCATTCCCTAAAACCTCATCTTTCACAACCCACTTCCACCCCCTTCAAAACCCCATTCTCAAACTCCTTTCAAGTCTCATCCCAAATTCATACCTAACCCACATTCTTTCCTCCATTCACAAACTCATTCTCAAAATCCAAGCTACAACCTATTCTAAAGAGCCATTACCCTTTCAACCAAGAACGATGGCATTCTTCTCCACCATTGCCTCATTCTTCACTATCCCGGTGGTCCTTTCCCTTATGGGAAAGAAAAGAGCGGCTCCTGAGGAGGCGGGGCCGAGCCGAGAGCGACGAAGTAAGAAGAAGGCTGATCTGAAGGGAAATGCAAGCTCAGAGGTCCGATCCAAGAGGGGAAATGATTCCCAAAGGGATGAAGCACTCGTTGAAGATTTGAAAAATTTTCACGTGCGTCAAGTCGCTTTCGAGGCTTCAGTGGAAGAACATCTGCGAGGTAATAACTTTCTGCTCAACCGACTTATGGAGAAGAATTGGGGTCCCGTGTTTTATGTAAGCGGGCAGGCCGATGAGGGGCAAGCTAGAATGTTCTACACCCGGATTAGGAATCCTCAATTCGAGCTTTTTGGATTTGATATTATAGTCTGAGGCGAGAAAATCCACTTGGGAGTGGAGGACTTCGCCGAGATACTGGGAGTACCACTGGGGGAGGTGCAGATTGATGAAACGAACCTCGAATCGAGAGAGGCTCGCGATGAACGGACTCGTTTCCTGTGTGGCCGAGCTGCCCCTTGGAATCGGGATGTCGGCCTGTATGCAACAGCCATGATCCCCAATTATTGGGTGCTCCACCGCATTGCCACTCATAATATATACCCGAGGTTGAAGAACCGTACCGAGTGCACCCGCTACATGGTAGAGTTCTTGTATTAGGTGGGCCGAGGAGCAAATGTGTGCGCCCCTAGCACAGTGCTCCACCAAATTGTGAAGGCCGCAAGGGCGGTACGGAAGGACATAGCTCTCTCATTTGGCCGCCTAGCCTGCCATATTGCCACTCAGTATGGGATAGGCGGATCGGACGGAAACCCCGTACCAATGGAAATCCGGGGGGACAAGCTGCTAAATTCTATGGGAGTGGGACCCAGACAAAAATAGGCTTACATCAAGGAGTTCGGGGATGCCGATGAGGGGGAAGAGGAAGACAGCGAAGACGATGAAGGTGATGAGAGCGACGAGGGGGAGGAAGGAGCTGGAAATGCTGAAAGGACCGAGCAAACTGAGGAGATCCAGGAGGTAGGCAGGGAGCCACCTATCACTCCAGACGTGCTTGGAAGCTTGGACGCACTCGACGCTAGGATGGCCAGGATCGAAGAGAGCCAAGCGAAGCAAGAGAAATGGAACAAGAAAATGTACCGAGCCATAAAGGCCCTGATTTGCTGCAGCAAAGGGGAAGAAGCACCGCCACCCTCGCCTGACTCAGATGAGTAGCGGCACCGCCTTGCCGATAAGTAGTAGATTGTTTTAAGTTACTTAGGACTAAATCCCTTGTACTAGGAGAACTTAGGACCTTTGCTTAAGTAGATGGTATTTTCTTTTCGCTCGGCATGTTTAGGAATGATTGTAACCCATGCAGTGTCCTGTAATTGGCCGTACTAACGGCATTTTGAAATTTGTGTGAATGTGTGGATTGCATTGCAAATTCTTGTTACCATGAGAATGTTGGCGCATGTGTTTGCTTATGTTTGTGAATAAGATACTTATGGATTCTATGAATTTATCTATGGCCTTGGTATATAAATGTTCAAAAACCTAACCCATCTAAGGGCATTCTTCTAGGAAATGCCTCATCGACCAGAGGATCGATTCATCCGCCTACCTTATGGCGGCTTGGTCGAGAGGGACCAAATTCTCGACGATCAACAAGGCACACAAGGGGCTAGCGGTTCCCAAAATACGGGTAGTACCACCCAAGAGGCGGCCCCAAATGCACCGCCATCGCAAGCCGCGTCACCCGCACCTCCCCCGCCACAGGCCATGGATCAAATGGACCAAATGTTGCTCCTTATGCAACAACAACAACAAATGATGACCACTAGTATGCAGCAACAACAACAAATGATGGTCACTATGATGGGGGCCATGGCCCAAAACTTGGGCATGCCGCAACCTGAAGCGCTCGGCTTAGCCACGCCTGTGACCAACCAGAATAACCTCTATGAGCGGTTCCAGAGGCATAGGCCGCCTACTTTTGCCGGCACCCACCGTCCAGAGGAAGCGAAATATTGGCTCAACTGAGTCACCAAGTTACTGCGGCCTCTCCACTGTTTTAAGGCAGAAAATGTAGAGCTCATCTCATATCTCTTTGAGAAGGAAGCGGACCTATGGTGGGAGAGTGTCCTCCGATCCATTCTCGAGAACCACATATGGACGTGAGAGGCATTTGAGGCTCGCTTTAATGAGAAATATATCCCTCAATCGTATCAGCATGAGAGGGAGAATGAATTTCTCCGCCTCCAACAAGGGGGGATGAGCGTGGCCCAATATGAGAACCGCTTTACAGAACTCTCCTGCTACGCTTCCGAAATGATTGCCAACGAAGCGATCAAGATGAGACGGTTCACGGCAAGGTTGAGGAGCGGTATTCGCTCTAAGATGTGTTGTACTAACATCAGGACATACGCCGAGCTTGTCGAGATGTCTATAAGGGCGGAGCAGGATGAGGAGCGAGTTGCCTGAAACTGTTCACAGTTAGGGCCACGGAACAGGGTGGAGAGATCGTCCTCCTCTTTTGAAGGAAAAAGGGCACGCCCTAGCTCACCACCCCGACTAGCCATCGCACCGGCCCCTTCTGCACGACCGCCCAGATATATACTTATTGCAGGAGGGCGGGATACTCTGAGCCCTACTGTTTTAATAGGATGAGAGACCTCGGCTTCACACCGCCACAGCGCAACATTAGGCCCCCACAGCAGGCCTTGCAAATTCCGCCCCTACGGGCAATGGGGCCTAGTCAACAGTTTCGTTGTCCACCACCACCTCAGGTTAGGCCGCCACAACAGCCCGTGCAGCGACCGAACTTTCCACGGCAGGCTCGGGTGCATGCCCTAGCGGTCGATGGCCAAGATGCAGTTATTCCCAATCCTACAGCTTTGAGGTGACGGCCCACGTCCAAGGTACTCTCATATTTTTACTAGTGGACACTGGAGCTACTATTTCCCTAGTATCGCATGCAACCATCAAGCGCTTAGGGCTACGCCTCACTCCTATCATAGGGTTGAGAATCATTGCCGCCACCGGAACTATTTCTGAAGCGACAAGGATGTGTTGTGACTGTCCCATAGACTTGGGGGGCAAGGTGGTACTCGTTGATCTGATCACGACTAAGATTTTCCATTACGACGTCATCCTGGGTATGGACTGGTTGACTCCGATGAAAGCGAAAATTGATTGTGAAATAAGGAAAGTAAAAATATACGAGGGCGACGAAGTTCCCTTCACGTTCCCATTCCAGGTCAGCCACCAAGAAAGAATTTTGTGTTATGCTTCATTGGAGGAGGGTTATGATGGGCCCTCGATAACGGACACACCCGTAGTCCAAGATTTTTCAGATGTATTTAAAAACATACCTGGACTACCACCTCGACGTGAGATAGACTTCACGATTGATCTGGTTCCTGGAGCCAAGCCCATCTCCTTGCCTACTTACCGCATGCCCCCATGTGAGATGGAAGAACTGCGGACTCAAATCGATAATTTGCTAGAGTCAGGCTTCATCCGGCCCAGCGTGTCGCCATGGGGAGCCCCGGTCCTATTTGTAAAGAAGAAGGACGGCTCTTTATGACTATGTGTGGATTACAGAAGACTGAACCAAGTGACGGTTCGAAACAAGTACCCGTTGCCCAGAATCGACGATTTATTCGACCAGTTGAGGGGTGCTCACTATTTCTTAAAGATCGATTTGCAATCCGGGTACCACCAGCTGCGAGTTAGGGACGAGGATATACAGAAAACGACCTTAAGGACCTGTTTTGGCCATTACGAGTTCCTTGTTATATCGTTTGGGCTCACCAACGCCCCAGCAATCTTCATGGACCTCATGAATAGAATCCTTAGGCCATTCTTATACAGATTCGTCATCGTATTTATCGACGACATATTGATTTATTCAAAGAGCGTGAAGAGCATGGAGAACATTTAAGGGCAGTCTTCGAAACCCTAGAGAAAAATTGACTATTTGCGCAATTTAGGAAGTGCGCCTTCTAGAAGGAGGAGGTCAAATTTCTAAGTCATGTAGTGTCTAAGGAAGGGATATCTGTGGATCTCGCCAAGGTGGCGGCGGTACAAGATTGGAAGTAACCAAAGTTGGTTATGAAAGTGTGAAATTTTCTTGGTCTTGCAGGCTATTATCGTAAATTCATTAGAGACTTCTCGAAGATAGCCCGACCGTTATCCCAGCTAACTCAGAAGGACCTCAAATTTGCTTGGAATGAAAAGGCGGAGGGGACCTTCCAAGAGTTGAAAGATAAACTGACGTCGGCACCTGTGCTTGTGCTGCCTGAGCAAGGGGTCAAGTACACCGTCTATACTGAAGCCTCTCATGTGGGCTTGGGTTGTGTACTCATGCAAAAAGACAGGGCAATTGCGTATGCGTCTCAACAACTAAGGAAACATGAGGAGAACTACTCTACGCATGACCTCGAGCTTGCGGCGGTAGTTTTCACATTGAAGATATGGAGACATTATCTCTATGGTGAGGAGTTTGAGCTCTTCTCTGATCATAAGAGCCTCAAATACATTTTCACCCAGAAGAACCTGAATATGAGACAGCGTCGCTGGATGGAGACGCTGAAAGACTTCAAGTTTGAAGTCTCATATCATCCTGGTAAGGCCAACTTGGTGGCAGACGCCTTGAGCCGCAAGAAGACAATTGAATTTGCGGCCCCGCTAATGATGAGAGAGTGGGACATGGTAGAGTTCGTTCGAGACTTCGACATGAAGTTAACCGTGGAGGAGCCGTACGGGGTCATAGCCCACATTCGGGCCTAGCCCCTGGTCGACAGTAAGATCATTGAAGCCCAAGGGAGCGATGAGTTATTGAAAAAGATGAGGGAAAGAGCAAGGAATAATGGGAAGTTTGAGTGGAGGATCGGTACCAATGGAGGATTGCAGTACCGAGGCCGCCTTTGTGTTCCAAACCTTTAGGGACTACGATAAATGCCGCTCACAACTCCAAGTTGACGATGCATCCTGGTAGTATAAAGATGTACCGGGATCTAAAGCAAACTTATTGGTGGGACAACATGAAAAAGGAAATAGCGAAATATGTATCCAGATGCCTCACCTGTCAACAAGTTAAGGCTAAACGTCGCCGACCACTGAGCCTGTTGCAGCCCATGCTTATAGCAGAATGGAAGTGGGACTTCATATCTATGGACTTCATTGCCGGGTCACCCAAGACTAGAAAAGGGTACAACTCGATGTGGGTGATTGTGGACAGGCTAACCAAATCAGCCCACTTCCTGCCGATTAAGACTTCTAGCTCCGCTGATGACTTGGCTAAGTTGTATATCAAGGAGATAGTGCAGCTCCATGGCGTCTCATTGGAGATTGTGTCAGACCGGGATACTCGATTCACGTCAATCTTCTGGATTTGCATTCAAGAAGCTATGTGAGTGAAATTGAAGTTTAGCACCGCCTTTCACCTGCAAACAGATGGGCAAACCGAACGGGTGAACTAGATTTTAGAAGACATGTTGCGTGCTTGTGTTCTAGACTTTTAGGAGAGTTGGGATGATTGCTTCTCATATGCCGAGTTCGCCTACAATAATAGCTTCCAAGCTAGTATCGGTATGGCACCTTACAAGGCCTTGTAGGGGCGTCCATGCCGAGCCCCGCATTGTTAGGAGGAAATTGGCGAGAAGAGTTTGCTAGGACCGGATCTGGTGCGGATCACGACCAAAAAGATTGGAACTATCTGGCGCCGCCTCTTGACGGCTCAAAGCAGGCAGAAAAGCTATGCCGACACAAGGTGAATGGACTTAGAATTTGAAGCTGGGGACCACGTATTTCTCAAGATCTCCCCAATGAAGGGCGTTTTATGCTTTGGCAAGAAAGGAAAGCTCGCACCACAGTTCATCTGGCCATTCCAGATTTTGGACCGTGTAAGTGCGGTTGCCTATCGCTTGGCCCTACCGACGCCTCTAACCGGAGTGCATAACGTCTTCAATGTATCAATGTTGAAGAAGTACGTCCCCGATCCTTCGCATATCATTCGGTCGGAACATGTGGAACTTAAGAAAAATGCCACATACATTCTTCGACCCACTCAAATACTTGATAGGAAGGAGCAGGTCCTACGCAACAAGGCCATCCCGTTGGTCAAGGTACTATGGACCCATCACGATGAAGAAGAGGCCACTTAGGAGACGGAAGCAGAAGTCCTCAAGCATTACCCAACCCTGCTTCAGCAATACGAACAGGTACAAATTTCGAGAACGAAATTTATTTGTAAGGGGGGTAAATTGTAACAACCCGTCCAACCAGTACAGTGTCCTGGGGTGTCCACGTAGGATTTTCCGCAAGACCGATCATTTAAACCATGCGCGGTGAGGTACCACAGGCAAATCAACCCAGGACTAGCCCATTAGGATAAATCGGTCGGGTCATGATAGGATCCGGTGCGGGCCGTCGAGCCAAATGGCTCATTTGCCCTTAGCAACAGGCCGTAAGGGCTATACCGTGACACATGAAGGTTAGAAAATTCTAAAAATAAAGGAAACCATAAATCTCACTGGGCTTATGGACCATCGCGGACTATGGACCCAACAGACACCCAGAAGTGGGATCTGGCACTAACTAAATGCACCCCACCAATGCTAGGACCGAAATCTTGCGCTTACAAATGAAACCGAGATACCAGGCTATCCAACCGTCGGATCCACATTTACGGTGGAGGTCTAATGCATTTTCCTACACCCGTCCACCAACTCTGGGACCCGATCGTGGAACGGTGACCGTCGATCACAAATCGAACCCGTACGACCAAACCTCAGATCCGATCGTCCCCAAATTTTTTATGGCCCTTCATCGGGCCATGAAGTATCTATCCTAGAAATTTCATAGCCAGAGGGCTACCAGAACCACTCCAATTACCAGAATAGACCCCTCATGGCCGTTTAAAGATCAGAACCGTTGACTCAAACCCCACAATCGTCCATCAGTTTGTTCCCAAATTTTACATGGGCCCTAATCGGGCCATAGGGCACCTACCTACCAAATTTGGTGGCCAAGGGAGTATTAGGGCCACTCCAACTCCAAAAGTGAGTCCTAGTAGGCTATTTTGAAAATTTGAGGAAACTTGAGGCCAAAGGGCTCAAGTCTAGGGAATAAACCCTAGCTCTCATAACTCTCCCTCACTTGCCACAACCACCAAGAGAGAAAGAGAGTGAAGGAGTTAAGAGGAGAAGATGGTGTGTGAGGAGTGATTCAAGGTGGACCTTAGATCGAAGTGGGGCCCAAGCGAGTTAACCCTTCCAACTCCCTACCTCTCTCGCAAGGAGAAACTCATCTCCTTAACTTCAACAACCGTCCGTAGGTTGCTTAGGTAAGGTTTTCACCCATTCTTCTTAAAATTCATGTAGTAAGATGGGATTGGCTTGGAATTCTAACATGCAAGAGCTTGTTTTAGGGATTCCGGCCGATCGACCCGAAAACCCTCTTCCCCAGGGCGTTTTCTGAATCTCCAACGAACTATAGGTGCGGACTATTACTCTTTGGTGGCCTAGCACCAATTTTAATACGAGCTTAATGATTTTGATTGCTTGGATGTTGTATTTGAAACTCTAGAGAAAATCCTAGGAGTTATATGTTCGTTGGAATTGTATGGATGTGCATGTTAGCTCTCAAATTAGTATTGATCTTGTGTCTCACATGATTTGATGTATGGATGATAGTATGCCCATGTTTGCTTGCTTCTTTTCCTCACATGTGGTGTTTCATTGTGTGTATGATTTATTACCCTTGTGCACATGATTTCTTGAGATGGAGGAAGTGTTTAACTTCCTCATAAACCCACACATTCACACGCACCTTAGTTATTGACAATTGTTTAAATGCTTGTAAGAATATCCGTTTTGTATGGTTGAAATACATGAGAATATGATACTATTATGCTTGATGATACTTGGGTAGTTATCATGCCATGGATCCCCTCACCCTCCTTGGGTTGGTCAGGAATTGAGAAGAGACGGTAGTACCATCGGTAGGACTATGCTATGGCTTGACCCGTGAGTTTGGGCGGGTGTGTTCGGGTGGGTGTAGTTCGACTACATGTGTCCCTTGTGCCCGAAGTCACTCGTGTAAGACCCGTATCCTAGTCCGTACTGTTCCATCAAATCCCGCGATCCTTCCCGTCGAATTTCGGCAACCTGTGACGTATAATCGACGTTGCGATCGACCCTAAGTCGTATGTTGTAGATTTGAGTCGGCTTAAATCAAGACTTGTACCATTGCGACCGCACCGTCGCCGCGGTTCCGACGCCGCGTCTCTTGTACCGATCCGATACCCTGGCAGGAAGATGTGAGCCGGCGTTTATTTCGAAGAAAACGTCGCGCGTTTGCAATCCCAAGAGAATCTCTACAATGTGTCAAATCAATCCCATCAATCAATCCCATCCATCACCTCATGTCAAGTACAAAGCAACCCATGCTTTCTCTCTCCAAAGTGAACCCTTTCTCACCCTCTCTCTTACACACCCATGCTAGTCAAGTACACATCACCTCACCCATCACTCACATCCATCACTCTCTCTCTTTACATCCCATCTCTCCCTCTCTCTTTCTCATTTCTCAACTCAATTCCAAGCAACCAAGTGAGCTCACGTCCAAGCTTCTCCATGTGAGAGAAATGAGATTTTTGGTGGCCCACTTTCCCATCCCAAACCTTCCATCCTAGCCTTTCATTTTTCATCTTCCACCGTTGAAGTGAAGCTCAAGGAGGTCGGCTTTCCAACGGACCAAGAAGATCGGACGGTGGGTGCCTTATAGGATAGGTTTTTTTCATGTTTTGATGATGGACCAAGTGAGGCCTACCGATCAATGGTATGGATCTCACTTGGGACCTTAAGATGTGGTCGATGGCCCACCTTGATCTTCATGATCATTCCGTGATGGGGCCATTCTCTATGAACCCCATCATGATGTCTATTTTCTAGCTTGTAAAGGGTCATCTAGACCTTTCATTTTGGTGGAGAAGGGATCTCCACCGTTGATCCTTGATTTGGTAGGCCCACATGTATTGGGACCCACTTGATGTATGTTTTAAATTATGCAAGGGAGGGCCCATAGTGCCGGGGTCCCTCCATCACACGTGTTCCGTCTCTCTCTCTCTCTCTCTCCCTCTCTCCTTTTTTTTTAATTGTATGCGATGATATGGCCGTGTGGCCCATTTGAATGGACCCCACCACGAAGCATGTATTGGATCCAAGTCATTGATAGGTGAGGCCCACTGTATGTATGTGTATGTTCCACACCACCCAGCCATGTGATGGCCCACTTAAGCAGGGCCCACTCTAAATATATTTGCATGCCCAAAAACGTCCAGCGTCTGGACGTGGAGTGGGAAAACAAAAAAAAAAATATTAGCTTGGTTCTCAAGCCATGGAGAGGGTGGTGCATGTAGGCCCCACCTTGATGTATGGGGCTAATCCACACCGTCCATTCCATTTTCCAAACCATTTTAAGCGTTGAGCCAGAAGATGAAGCTGATCCAAGCATCTGGTGGGCCATACCTTTCAAAACAGTGGTTTTCACCGTCTAAATTCACTTGAATCTTTTTTTTATGCCAAAAATATCCAATATTGGACTCTACAGATTTGTTATGGTCTGTAGGGACCAATGGCTGGGGTAGATTTACCTGATGCGGGCCCCACGTATGAAAAATTAAAAAAAAATATTTAAGGGCAGCAGCCCTGCTGCCGCTGACAGCGCCAGAGGCGCAGGCGCTGCCTGCCGTGTAGCGGGCGTCCGTGCAGGGACCCACGGCCCCTCATGTGGGCCCCACCATGATGTATATTTTGTATCCACGCCGTCCATGAGGTGGACCACCCCTTGAGGTGGGTCCCCTCCAAAAATCAGTCAGATCCAGACCTCAGGCAGCCCACATCACAGTAAACAGTGGGGTTGAACCCTTTACCATTGAAACCGTTTCTGGGTTCACAGAAATTTTGGATCAAGATAAAATTTGTTTCTACACTTCATCCAGGTCTGCCTGACCTTATGAATGGATTGGATAGCTTATAAGCATTATGGTGGGCCCCACTTGGGACCCACAGTGATGTATGTATTTTATTCGCACCGTCCCAAGCACGGGACGGTGGAACCCACCCTGTGCATGTGTTCTGAGGACGCCGTCCACGGCAGTGGACGGTGAACTCCACTGTGATTTAGGTGTTTTATCCGCACGGTGGGACCCACTGTGATGTACCTGTTCTATCCATGCCATCCAGTCGTCAATCAGGTGGGCCACACAGCAGGAAACAGTGATGATTGGATGCCAGCCGTTGAAACCCTTTTGGGTTGCTGCACAGTTTATTTTTGGGTTGCTGCGCAGGTTTTGGGTCAACATGAAATTTGTTTTTTTTTTCTTATCATTCAGGTCACTGTGACCTTATCAACAGGTTGGATGGAAAACAAACGGTATGGTGGGCCCCACTTGGGACCCACAATGATGTATGCTCTTTATTCACACCGTCCACCATGGACGGTGGAACCCACCATGGTGCATATGTTTTCACCACACCGTCCAGGGCTGGACGGTGGGACCTCAATGATGCATGTGTTCACTCCATGCCGTCCATTTATATGGGACCCACCATGATGCATGTGCCGCATCGAACCTCTCCATCCATTTTAAAAGCTCATTTTATGGTATGAGCTAAAGAAAAAAAAAAGATAAATTTGTAGTTCAAATGGACCCCACCCTGGCATATGTTTGGGGCCCATCTTGATTTACTTATGACCGTCCATTAAGGCTCACCTTGGTATATATCTAAGGCCCATATGATTAGGCCCATTTGGTATGCATAAGGCCCCATATGAATAGACCAAAGGCCCATTTGGCATGCATAAGGCCCATGTTACAAGGTCCATTGTGATGTTTTCAAAGGCCCATGGGATATGGCCCATTGCAACGTACATAGGCCCGTTGGTGGGGGCCCATTAATGCGGCCCATTTGATAAATGTAAGGCCCATGTGATACGGCCCATTTGATGTATCTAAGGCCCATGGGTCGAGGCCCAACGGGATGTCCTTAGGGTCCATTGCAATGTGTAATTCCATATGGTTTGTGTAATGGTATTTTATGGCGAGCCTTGCCTTGGGAGCAATGTTGGTTTGACGTCCACGTTGCAAGGATAATGTTGGTTAAATGTCCGCATTATAACTCTCCCTAGGGCCCATTGATAGGCCCATACTTGTTGATAGTTCATTACTTTATAACATGCTTAGTGCACTTTCATGATTCATGCCCATACGCATCATATGTATGCTTGAGATGAGGAATGTTTGATCATAGCATAAGCCGTTGGGCTGAGACATTTACGGGACTCCTTATGAGACGGAGTGCCCCACATGATCGCGTGGTACACGCAGGATTGCTGCATGATTGTACGGTGTGACTCATGCATCTCGCATATGTGTGACTTGATCACTGCACGCCCTAGCGACATCAGGGCCGTGGCCTCCACAGGCACATCGTGGATGGTCGTATCGGATACCGAAAATATTGGCTCTAGCATTGTGGGCACTTAAGATGTCCTTGGGTGAAAATTTCAGAACCTTTTTGGTACCAGGAGATGCTCCAACGTCTAGACCGAGTGGATACACGAGCGCCCGAGTGCCGAATACCAGTAGGCCGCGTCTCCCACTGTTTCGTGGTCGGTTGGAAGGGGGTGTGGCCTTATCCGCCCGAGTGAGGGGGCTATAAGCTAGGCTGAGTTTGACCAGCTCACAAATGAGTCCGCTATCGACGAGCCGGGTAGGTATTGGCAGACTACTGGTCAGGCGGATAGTGTGGTCTCTTCCACTTGCTTGACTGTGCAGCTAGGGAGGAGGCAGTCAGTGTGAGGTGTATTAGACCCCGGTGATATCCAGAGAGGAACTGTATTGATATGGGTACTTGATGAGTACTCGCACGCTTGTTTTGCATCTCGCATATGACATTGGCTACATAGGCCTCGCATCGCATAGCCTTGGTATGGCTGATAGCATTCATGCCTCGCATCGCATAACTTTGATATAGTTGATAGTATTCATGGACTTACCGCATATTTCCGCATTACTCTGATATTATACACTTGGCACTCGCCTTACACACACTTTCACCACCCTCTAAGCTTTCTATAAGCTTATGCACGATAGATGCGTGCAGGTGGCGTTAGGTTGCAGCAGCGTTGAGCTTGGAGCGTGCAGCCGAGCTTCTGGAGTTTCTTTTACTTTCATTATATTGTATTTTCCTTTCTTACGCATTGTATTTAAAGTTTTGTTATAGTGGATATGTGGTGTTGTTGTTTTGTGACTTGGTTATGCTTGTGGTTGTGCTCCATTACAAAAAAAAAAAAATTCATACTCAAAATCCTCCTTGTAGGATCCCAGGATCAGAACCTGGCATGTGAGTGCCGGGATCCGAGAATGGGGCACTACGGAGGCTATCGGCACCAGATTCAACGATTGAAAATTTTGTGAGCCCGTTTTCCGAGTTTGGGGCGTGACAACTCGCCTCAAGCTCGCCCGACTCGTGCGGTCTAGCCTACTGTCTGACCAATCTTGTTTGTTAACCATGTTTGATCACACATGTATGGAACCTGAAACACCCCACAACCATTGTAACTCATTAGTAACCCACCTGAAATTGGTCCACAGCCTCGTGAGCGGGGCATGGTGGAATGGGACACTGTTCAAGCTGTCGGCCTACGCTGGGGTACCGCGCCTCCCCGTTGTGACCGCGAGCGATCCCTTTTCTCTCGGCACTCCTCATGTGCTTGAAGTCGGGGATGAGGAACCTGACGGGATCACGGACCGCGGGGCCTCGGCCTCACGCATTGGGGGGTCTTGGCCTCACACTCAGTTTAGAGCGTTGATACGTGGGGTGTACCAGAATCCCCAACTCCTGGATGAAAGGACCTAACTAACAACTCGGTTAACATAATCGCATTGCATCACATTAGCTAGGGTGGCGACTCGGCAGTCGAGATTGCACTGAGAGAGTGTTGTCATACGCGATCGTTAGATGGAGTCGCTCGAGGGAGCGTTGTGGTGAGGGCATACATCATATCATCCTGCATACATGCGCATTAATAAGACTAGTTAGATGTTTATGATTGACTACTTTTCATTAAGATCATATTATAATTGATGCCTGTGATAACTTAAGATTAATAGCACCCACTGAGTTGATCACTCACTCCCACTCTGGGACGGTGTTTTAAAACACCAACCAGACCCATTCATAGATGTAGGTGACTCAGGACTAGAGGAGCCTGGCGAGGCGAGCTTCGACGAGGAGGACGAGCTATCCTACTTCCAGTTGATGGAGGGTTTACCGCCAGCTTGAGTGGCGGGATTGGATCACTGAGCAGGGGGCTCAGTTCTATTCTTTTGGACTTGCTATTCTTTTGAAATTTTATTGGGTAGCGTCATATGTGCCCCTTTTATACTTTTGGACATGTATATGAATGTATGTTTGTTTTTCGCTCATTTCAGTAGACTGGTGTGGTTATGTTTCATGCTCCAGGAACTTCCAGGCTGTACAACTAAACCTGATTAAACGCATTAATGAAATCAGTTAAAAGTGACTCTCGGGAACTCGGGAGTCGAGCGTATGCGCGACCCCCGATTTTCAGGGTGTTACACCGGAAAATCTGAAAAATCCAAAAGGGAAATTGACCGTACTCGCCTCGAAGTTTGGGTAAATTACCTAAAACGCTACAACACTCCATATATTCCCAGAAGGGCCTTCTGACAGCTTTTAGAGTTTGTTTAAGATGAAAATGCCCCTGACCTTGGTTTAGGACTTGTACGGTTTTCCAGGGAAGAAGAAGTTACGTCGTATTTAATGCCAAGAAAGTGATGTGTACGGAATCCTTTTTTGTGTGTGAGTAAGGACCAAGCTCGTGGGGCCCACATTAATATATGTGTATAATCCATGCCGCCCATCCTTTTTGTCGTGTCATTTTAGGGCTAGGGCCCAGATATCAGCCTGATCTAGAGCTTGTGTGGGTCACATAATAGAAAATAATGGTGACAATGGAACCCATTGTTGAAACTTTTTAGGCTCACTATGATGTTTGTTAGAAGTGGACACTGCCCAAGTCAGGACTTTTTTAGGCTCAAGCGGAGCAGGCCGACAAGGTGGAAGGAATGGATCACCCCATTGTGGGCCTTAAGCTATGGTACCAATGGTTTGGTAGAAAAGGACGTGCACACGTTCAAAACCACGATCTATACAACATGACAACCACGACCCATATAACATGGCAACTACGACCCACGGAAACCACGACCCAAATGGGCCCACACTGATGTATGTGTATAATCCATTCCGCCTATCCTTTTGTCGTGTCATTTTAGGGCTAAGGCCCAAATATCAGCTTGATCCAGTGCTTTTATGGCCCACAAAATAGAAAATAATGGTGACTATTGAAAGTTTCCAGCTCATCGTGATGTTTTTTAGAAGTGGACATCGCCCAAGTTAGGACTTTTTGGGCCCACGCCGAGCTGGCCGATAAGGTGGATGGATCGGATCACCCATTTGTGGGCCTTAAGCTATGGTACCAATGGTTTGGTAGAAAATGAATTGAACACATTGAAAACTACAATTCATACAACATGACAACCACGACCCATATAACATGGCAACTACGACCCAAATGGGCCGCAGTTGTATGGATCGTAGTTGTCATGTTATATGGGTCTTAGTTATCCCATTATATGGGTCTCAGTTGTATGGATTGCAGTTGTCGTGTTATATGGATCATAGTTATCTTGTTATATGGGTCGCGATCGCAGTTGTCCTGTTATATGGGTCTCAGTTGTATGGATCGCAGTTATTCTGTTATATGGGTCGTAGTTATCCTGTTATATGGGTCGCGGTCGCAGTTGTCCTGTTATTCGGGTCTTAGTTGCCCTGTTATATGGGTCTCAGTTGCATGGATCGCAGTTGTCCTGTTATATGGGTCGCAGTTATCCGGTTATATAAGTCGCAGTCGCAGTTGTCCTGTTATTTGGGTCTTAGTTGTCCTGTTATATAGGTCTCAGTTGCATGGATCGCAGTTGTCCTGTTATATGGGTCGCAGTTATCCTGTTATATGAGTCGCGGTCGCAGTTGTCTTGTTATTTGGGTCTTAGTTGTCCTGTTATATGGGTTTCAGTTGTATGGAATGCAGTTGTCTTGTTATATGGGTCGCAGTTATCCTGTTATATGGGTCGCGGTCGTCGTAGCGGGATTTCACCACCTATGGGTACTCGAACCCTTGACTGGGTGTTGAAACTCCTTAGAGTCTACCACTGGAGCAAGAATAAGGACCCAACAAATTGGTGAACCTATTTAGACAAATTTTTAATATAAATAAAAGGCTATAATTTGGTGAATTTGGTACATCAGCCAAGGGTCATGATTGAGTAGGTTTAATGTATGCTCAATGATTAAAATTGACCCAGTTCACCAATGAACGATTAGTTTTGTGTGCAAGAGCGGTGAGAGTGAACATGTACATACACAGATATATATATTTATACACAATTATATAATTACTAATTCAATATTAGTCCAGGTCGTAAGTGGGCTAATTTGCTACATGGATCAATGGTTAATAGTAAACAGATTTAATATATGTATCAATGTTCACCCCTTGCATAAATTGATGGGTATATAGTTGGTTGTGTATGAATGTATGTATGTATGCTATGATGAATGAATAGATGTATACATGAATGCATGAATGATGTCTATATGTGTGCTTAGATAAATTCAAGTACATAGGTATCCGTGTACAGGAATGCATACAAAAATCTAGAGTTATTAAAAAAAATACATCTTTTCAAGCAAACAGGTTTGTTTAGGAGCTTGTAAATGGAGGTAAATGGAAAATGAAATTTGAGGTAAAATTGGAGTAAATGAAATGCATTGAAATCCAAAATGTTGTGTGTGGATGGGAGAAAATGATATGCATTGAAATCCAAAATATTATGTTTAGATGGGAGTAAATGGGAGTAGGAGTACACATCGAACCAGTAGAACTGTGGAACCAGACCGGAACTAACCAAATCGTCTGGTTCTTGAGTGCACCGGTTCTAGTTCCTGTTTCAAAAATCAAAGAACTGATTAATTCAGTTCGATTCTCAGTTTGGGGGCATGTAGAACCGAACCGTGGAATTGAACTGAACCTGGAACCAAACCATATATTAAATAAATAAAAAAACTCCAAAGTTCATTCCCTTCACTTCTCTCTTCGAGTTGCCCCTGCTACGGCTGCCCCCAATCCCCATCCATTCCTCTCTCTCTCTCTCTCTCTCTCTCTCTCTCTCTCTCTCTCTCTCTCTCTCTCTCCATTCACCACCAGCATCTCTCTCTGGATTATAAAAAACCTAGAACCGTGGAACCAATCCAGAACCAAACTGGTTTTAACGATCCAGTTCTGGTTCAGTTCTAGGGTGCTAACGGTCCAGTTCCGGTTCTGATTCTCCTAGAGCCGTTAGGAACGCTTCGGTTCCTATTTCACCCCGGAACCAGACCGAACCGACCCGTGTGCACCCCTAAATGGGAGGAATTGGAATGCATTTGAATTTTTCAATATATTTACAAGACTATATGTGATATTCTAAATAAGCTTTAATATACAAAATTAGTGTACATATATGATATTTGATAGAATAAATGTAATAAACCCATTGAAATATATACTTTAACTGAAAAGGAGGAGATTCCAAGCCTTATGTGGGCCACAAACGTAGGCTTCACAAATAAGCAACTTGTCAATGTTTTTCAAACGTCCATTTGGATGACCAATGTTTGGACAATTTGTATCATTCTATTAATGTGATTTTGTATGGTGGATGCATACACCTTTGTTTAATCATGCGACTCTCCAAGGGAGTCCAAAAATGCATTTAGCTCCATTTTCCTCTCAAATCTTTTAGTTGAGAGAGGATTTCACTTGCAGCCACATTTGCTCCCATTTCATTTTATTTACTTTCGTTTACTTCCATCCAAATGCACCAAAAGAGTCATTTACTTCCATTTACTTTCATTTATTCCCAATCCCTCTGTAGGCGACCAGTTTGTGCATTCTAATATTTTCTACTCATAATTCCAATATGAAGTTGGTTTAACAATCTTAATTACCCTGTGATTCATTGACATTTGTTTAGAAATTGAACCATTGGATCTTTTCATTTTTAACTGTCCAGTGAATGTCCTCCAATCTATAGTCAGAAAATCAAATAAAATTATTTTTTAGTTCAGGATACATTTATAATGGGTAGCATAATTTGGACAGTTTAATTTGAGTACTTAATGCACGTCAGCAATTTCTAAGTAATTCCAAAGTGCTTGTGTATCATCCATCATACTCTCCCAGGGACAAGGATTTCCTGCAAAGTCTTTCTCATAAAGTTCCTACCACAAGAAGCTGGGTGTGTCCCACCGCGATGTTTGTGAGAAATTCACCTGCCCATTCATTTTACTTGATCATGTTAGGACATGTGCCAAAAAATAAGGCGGACCCAAAACTCAAGTGGGCTGTATAATGGGAAACAATAAGGATTAAACATCCACCGTTGAAACATTGGTGAGGCCAAGGAAGTTTTGTATCAGGATAATACCTTCGTATTTTCAGTTCACCCTAAGTAGGAATGAGCTTATAAACGGCATGGATGACATATAAACATTACAATCAGCCATTGAAAGGCATGTACTTACCTATGGCTAGCTTTTGTGGTGAGGCCCACTTGAGTTTTGGATCTACCTAATTTTTATGCCCATGTCCTAACATAATCCGGCAAAACCCAAAAAATCAGAGTGGGGCCCACCTAGCTCACCGTCGCAAGAACTTCTTCATGCTAAGGGGAGCTGGATGGGGCCTACCGGGATGTTTGTGAGAAATCCACCCCGTTCATCCTAACCTTCATTCAATGCCCTACAAGCAGATGTTTAATAAAAGAAGTGTAGTTATGTTTGAATGATCCTGACCTCTTATCTTTGGACACTCGTTGATTGAAATAGGACCATTGGATATAGTTCATTTCTAACCGTCCATTAAAATTCCACCAATCCTGATGCTCAGATAATCAAATAAGCAGACACATCTAAGATGTGTGGCACTTTTAACAGTTTAATTTTAAATACTTGTACGCAATTTCAAACAATACAATTATGGATGGTTTTTTAGGGCATCCCTCTTCCATGGTAGGAATTACTACTAGATCAACGGTCCGGATTTCCAAACCATAACAAGAGGGTTGTATTTGTAAAAATGGACTATAGATCAAACGGTTATGATCGTCCAATGCGGATGATTTTTGGCGCATTCCCTATCCATAGTAGGACCTACTAGATCAACCGCCTAGATTTCGAAACCATGTCCACAGAGAGTAGCAGTGGGGAGAGGGTGGTTTGCAGCATTATACAGTACACACGTGCTTTCATTTCTGACAAGTGGGACCCATGAGCTGCAATCTACTCCATTTTGCGAATACGGAGCATGCCACAAAAAATCTCCATGGGCATTTCTAGATTAATTTAGACTCCTTGACCGTCCATCTCTAGGAAAGAAATCCAACCGTTGAGATTGTCCCATAAAGAAGGAAGATAATGAGTAATCCATCCACGATGGGGCACAACAGACCGTTGGTACTGATTGCAGAACGGTGGGCCTCACATGTCAAAATCAACGGCACGTGTATCAACGTACCATATGATTCGTGTAGGAGTAGGGGGTGGTGGTGGCAGCTTTTGCTTTTAAAAGCTACTCCTACTTTAGATTTGTTTATTGAATGGACTGTCTGCTGACTGCTACACACGGTGTAAGTGTGCTGATGGGGTCGTGGGAATCAATAAAGCAGACCCAAATATCAAAAAGATGGAGCGTGTAACTATTCATACACATTCACATTGAATATGTACACGTGGCAAACATTACTCCCATCTCAAACTTCCAAAATGGTGGGACCCACCACACAACTCAAAATAGGATATATTGGACGGTTCTGATCTTTATTTACTGAAAATATTTATTGAATTCAGGTGGTTAGCCACTTTTTTCATTTCGACCATTTGTTTGATGGACGTAGATGTAGAAATTAAGGTGACTTTTTCGGCG
The DNA here is from genome assembly GCF_029962835.1 of Magnolia sinica. NCBI lineage: Eukaryota > Viridiplantae > Streptophyta > Magnoliopsida > Magnoliales > Magnoliaceae > Magnolia > Magnolia sinica. The sequence goes on from NC_080581.1 coordinate 70,628,891, forward strand.
TTTATTTTTTGGATTTACCTATGAAGGATTGTTTTCTCATGAATTGAACGGTTCAGATTGAGGTAATTGCAAGGAAGGTGAAGATAATATCTGTGCATGAGTATGGATTGTTATGATCCTGGAGTATAAAATTAATATTTGAATGGGAAGAGCACCCAACAAAGATCTCATGGTCTCTCCTCCTGTGCAATGCAATGCAACCTGGCACGAATCTCGACGCATTCTCTCGAGATTCCCAACGGCTACTTTTTCTTTTCTTTTTTTGAATTAACTTTAAAAAGATGGAATTTGGGACTTTAATGAATGGCCAAACTCAGGGAATGTTGGATTCCTTGCCCTTCTCTCTCTCTCTCTCTCTCTCTCTCTCTCTGGGATTGTACCGTAGATATCATATCGTAGGTTGTATGCATGGGCATGTTTAGTGTACAATTGGGATTCGTGTAGTTGAATCCAAACCGTCCAATTTGTGGGACTCACCATGGATGGGGTTGATACAAAAATTGAACGTATGAAAATTCTTCTGGCCACCTAATGAACGGTTAATAAGAGGAATAGTTAATGGAACAAATTCATCAAAGTTATATCAGTTGATCTGACGGTTAGGAATGTCCGGTCCATGTAATTTTTGTATCGTGGCCCATTCATTTTGGGGATTATGATTTGGATGGTGCGTAATTTGAATCTACATACATGGGTGTTTGTTACCGTATGTGATATGCATGGGGTGTTTGGGGAGCGGATTCGGTCAGTCGGGTTCGCACCGACTTACGTCAGGCCATGACCGTGGGCCCACCTTGATGTATGTGTTATATATCCACGTCATCCATCCATTTTTACGTATCATTTTAAAATAAGGGCCTAAAAAGGAAGTAGATATAAATCTCAGGTGGACCACGCTACAGGAAATAGTGATGATTAAACGGCCACCATTAAACTCTTCCAAGGGCCCAAATTATTTTTTTAATTTGACATCCAACCTGTTCATAAGGTCAAAAATAACTGTATGAAGAGAAGATAATACTTTCAGCTTGATCTAAGATTCCTGTGGACCACAAGAAGTTTTTAATGGTCAATAACCACTGTTTCCTGTTATGTGGTCCACCTAAGATTTTAATATGCTTTATTTTCAAAAATATGTTGTAAAATGAGATGAAAAAATGGATGGACGGCGTAGATATACAACAAATATATCAAGGTGGGTCCCATGGTCATGGCCTGACCGAACCTGTTGATAAAATGCCTGTCACTCTCTCTCCAATACAATTCTCACACGCTCATATCTAGGCCATTGGGTGGTGGTGATGGCCCACCAAGATTATTTTATTCCATGTTTCTCTCTCCTCTTGATTTTCCATGTTTTGTCATTTTAAAATTGTTTAATGAATCTCACTTTCATATCTTTTAATCTTCTTTTTATATTCTAATGCTTTTACTAGTAATTATATTATATGATAGTCTGGCAGAGTATGGTGCATTTTACACATGCACAAACCTGCCGTACAGGTTTCATTCACAAACCTCAATCCGGGCCATCCAAAATATGTGTCCAGTTGTGGATGAGGAATAGAAAAAAGTGAATCATACTTTTCAGTGAATCCTAACCGTCAAATGTATAATAAAAATCAAAGTGCAAAATCAGATAGTTAAAATCGGATGATCATGCAATATTTGAGCATGGCCCATCTACAAGAGCGACGTATTTTAAACGTTGCATTGATGCACGTGCATGTACATGTTTGGTCCACCATACATCTCATTGTATGAAAATTTCATTGGCTGGACTCCTATGATAGTTCACCACCATTTTGGAAATTGTGGTCAATCATCCACCTCACATGTAACACTCATTTACAGATATCCAGACCATTCAAGTTGTGGGGCAAGTTTTATGGATGGAGGTTATCTCTAAAATCACACCCATCAAGAAATCCCAACCATCCATTTAATGGAAATCAAATTATTGGTTAAAACTAAACTAGTGAGTGCCCAAAATGGGAAGAAGAAAAAAATAATCAGATGGTTACAATCATCTTGCAAGTGCAATTTTTGGGTTATTCTCCAATGCACAATCAGTTAAGTGATATGGACGGTTAAGATCAATGTACAACCATTTGTGCACTTTAAGGGTCACCACCACTTCTTAAACGGTGAATAGGAGTCTAGCCCTTCACACAATCTTCATTTTCCATACAAAACGTATGATTGGCCCACCATGGGATTTTTTTATTATTTTTTTTAATTTCTTTTTCTAAGTCGTCCACACGCCAGAGCATCATAAATTTCCCTCTTTACATATACCAGTATCAAGGTTTGGGTGGGTGGGTGTACACCAAAACTCGATGCACACGCACCCCTCACCATCCAATAGTAGTGGGCGGGAATCTCAACACATTCTAATATTGGATTTTTAAATATTGCATTTTGAAATGCCTGCTGGACCACTGATGAGATGGGATCATCTAATCATATGAATTCTTTGAAACCATCAGTAATCCATGATAAAGCCATCTAGTGGATAGTTCAATTTGTTGATTGGGCCTTTTTCTATAATCGATCTAGGCCATCCATTTACAGTCTACTGATCAGATCAGTAGAACCGTCCGATTAATATGATATGTTCTCAGTGGGCCATGAAGGGTAGTGTGGACCAAACGAACGGTTCATATTGATTGATTGTACTGTTGAAGAGTCCCCATGCAAGTGGAAGCACGGTAACTGTAGTGCTCTGGTAGATATGGATCATATATCTGGATATACATCAATACATACACACGTATGATTATCCCACTGGGATTAGAAAATTCCCACACGTCAGCTTTCCTAATGAAGCTGTTTGATATCCCACAAAGGCATTTGGCTGTTTCTTCCAGTGCTCTGAGAGCACTATAAGTTATGGTACTCCAAGTTGCATTGATCCACTTGGACAACCTAATCAATCGATCTGAACCGTCTATTAACTCCCGAACACATTTCATGGACCACCATACAAAAAATCACACTGATCAGATAATCTAATCCATCCTTGATGTGGATTTATTTTCTTCAGCCATCCTTTTACCAAGCTACGGATGCGATCTCAACCATTGGTTAATAAAAAGACGATTAATTACAATCACAGGCAATCTAAGATGGGTGCTAACAAATAGATGGATTAAATTATTGATTTGGCCTATTATTTTGTAAATGATCTTGACCGTCCATATTAAAGGCCATTGATCAAACGGTCGAAAATTTTCAGATCAGCCTGATGCTTTCATAGTATCTCATGAAATGTGTGGTGGACCTAATGAACGGTCTAGATCAATGAATTGGACCAACTGTCCCAATGCAACTATAACCGCTAGAGCATTCTCTCTTTCTTACATTGCCACACCATAGACAATATTTGAGAGTTGATACCCACCCATTAAAATCTTCATGATCGCTTGTGGGCCCAATGAGATATGATTCGGACATCCATTCCATTCATCGTGCATCTCCCACTTGGATGAAGGGTCACACCAAGATACAGATATCCATCCCATCCATTGTGTGTGTCCCACTTGGATGATGGGTCACACCAAGTTTCAGCCATATACAAAACTAAGGTGGACCCACCAAGTGCTTTCAGATGTTTTAGGCATGATTTCAGTGTTTCAGATGGTGTGTCATACTTAAGAGTTCCAGATACGGCTGATTTTGGAATGTCCCTATCCTAGAGGCCTCATAGGGTGTGTGTGTGTGTGTGTGTATATGTGTGTGTGTGTGTGTGTATATATGTGTGTGTGTGTGTGTGAAATAGTACTACAAGGTCGACCTCATGGGAACTTCCCATGAGGTCGAGCTGTGTGGGACCCACCATGATGTGTGTCGAATATCTACCCCATCAGTCAGATGCACCATTCTATGATGGGCCACGGGCTTAAAAATCAAGTTAATCTGTGACTTGGGTGGGCCACACCAGATACAACAGTTGAGAGGGGTTACTCTCCCATTAAAACATTCACAAACATTTATTGGCACCACCAAGATGTGGTTCATAAATCCAAACTATCCATTATGTGTGTCCCACTTGGATGAGGGGTCATACCAAGTTTTAGCTGCATCCAAAACTCAGGTGGGCCCACCAAGTGCTTTTATTTTTTTAGGCATGTCTTCACATAGTTTTAGATGTTATGGCCCACCTGAGTTCCGTATATGGCTGATTTTTGGGATATCTCATAACCTAAAGGGGACCCATCAAATGCACGGTGTTGATGTTCGACACACATCACAGTGGGCCCACACAGCTAGACCTCATGGAAGTTCCCATGAGATCGACCTCATAGTACCATTTCCCATATATATATATATATATATATATATATATATATATATATATATATATATAGGCACCCATATTCATTTAAACTGAAATGAGTCAGTGGCAGCATGCTAGTGGGCAGCATGCTAGTGGTGTGTTCTTCCCTACTACCAAACCTCTAGCTTCTTTTTTCTTTCTTTTTCCTTTTTCAGTCTGACACCATATATGAGTGATTGGATTTCTGTAATGGAAAGCATTAGCTCTACTAGGATTAGGTTCTTATGAAAATAGTCTAAAAACCAAAGAAAACCCATCAAGGGTCTGAGCACCTGACTCCATTAGACTACTCCCACAGGCACCTCAGATCCTCATAAGCTGTTTCTAGCATCTGGGTAGCTCTTCTTTTTGGAGTTTCAGTACAATGGAAGTAGGTAGATGGGGAGTTTTCCTCTGTTTGGTGGTTTTGTTATTGTTTTGGAATTCTACAGATGGTTTGCTCTCTCCCAAAGGTGTTAACTTTGAAGGTATGTTTGAGTGATTTTCCTTGTGTTTGTGTAAAAAAATTTGAGAAATGAGATTTTTTTTAAAATTTTTTATGTGGGTTTTTTGAATTTCAGTTCAAGCATTGATAGGTATAAAGGCATCATTGAAGGATCCTCATAATGTTCTACAGAACTGGGATCAGGACTCTGTTGATCCATGTAGCTGGACTATGGTTACTTGCTCAGCTGAAAATCTAGTCACTGGGCTGTAAGTTCTAGTGCAAAAACTTTCATGAACTTGGTTTTTTTTTCTTTTAAATTTTCTTCAGTGGGAAAAATGAATGTCTTTCCATTTTCTTTTGGTTGATTGCACCTGAAATTTGCAAATTCTTATGTTGCTATGCTGCTAATTTGCTACGAACCTCGTCCAAGTCGACTCGACTCGTTTGAATATCGAATCGAGTCTTTTGCTGAGTCAGATTGACTAGTTTAAATGGAGAAAGAAGTTTGTTCTGTAACCATATATCCGAGATAACGTCGTTTTTATATTTTTGTCTTTTGTCTTGTGGAATTAAATTTGCAGAGCTTCATCTTTAGTTTTCAACATTCATATGTTAATTCATCTATTATATTTACAATTTATTTTTTTTAAATGTCATTTGCATGTGTAGATGCTCCGAAAAATGATACCACAGACTCTTTGAGTCGACTCGAGTTGACCCGACTCATCTGAACATGGAGTCGAGTTAGCTCTTCGCACTACGCTGCGAGCTATATGAAAATGCTAACTTCCCCACCTTCATGGCGGCGTTAACTACATCCCCTAAACTTTTAATTTTCATGTGGGACAGCCAATCATAGATCCAAGACCATCCATTCATTTGTACTACTAGTGGCAAGCCATTCAAAAAATCACACGAATTGGATGATCCTAACCACACAAAAACACATAGATAGATTGATGAATGGATGGATTGTGATGTATATTTTAATGGTGTTATCGCAGAGGTACTCCGAGCCAGAACTTGTCCGGCACACTCTCTCCAAGTATAGGGAACTTGACGAATCTTCAGCTTGTGTAAGTACTAGAAGATTGTTTTTGAATTTTGAATTTTGGGATTGTTTTTTTCTTGCAATGGTTTGATGAGAGGGAGTGTTCTTTGTTGCAGTCTGTTACAGAACAACAACATATCGGGACCGATTCCAGTAGAGATTGGGAAGCTCTCGAAGCTTCATACACTCGATCTTTCTAATAATTTATTTACTGGAGAAATCCCCATTTCTATAGGAAACCTTAAAAGCCTTGAATACTTGTAAGTAGTAAAAAGAAAAGCTAGTGAAGAGAAAATCTAGTATTTTGGAAGTTCTGAATCTGTATATATTTCTTTTCTCATGTTCTTCATATGCTTATAGAATTTCGAAAATCGAGTTCTTGGACTGAATCTCGTTCGTGGGTGTTTGAATACGGACCAGGCGGCTTAACAACAACAGCCTTTCAGGAGCATTTCCATCATCGTTGGCCAACATCACAAAGCTTGCTTTCGTGTATATCTCTTGACCTTCTCATGTATAATCAGTACATGAATTCTAGTATGATCTGTGTTTGTCTGTGTTTGTCATTGAGTTCTATCATCTCTTCATGAAAAAATATGTATTGTACATGTGGCACTTGCTTACGGTGGTCACGACCATTGATTTGGTGGGTCACCACGTGAATAGACCATGTCCTGAAAATCAAGGGCGTTGGACTGTATAGCTAGCTATCTGATCTACCAGATTTTTAACTTGAGAAAGAACCACAGTCCACATCCAAGGGTAAAAACTCACAATTCTCCAGTTTGTAGCTGATGGCCCACCATCAGTAGTTCCATTCACCATGCATTTTTGCCATGTCTACAAAGGAAGGAAAAACAAAAAAAACAAAAAACTGCCTAGAACTTGTACGACGCACGCTGAGTTATTGCTCATGATGTATATATGTGTATACATATATACATGTGTGTATGTATGTACATGTGTGGTACGTGTGTATGGATGTATGTGTATGTATATGTACATACATGTGTATGTGTGTGTGTTTCTGATGGCTGAAGTAGGTTTGTGGATTTTAATGCTTCAGGGATTTATCTTACAATAATTTGAGTGGGCCCATACCAAGGTTTCCTGCTAGAACAGTCAAGTAAGGACTCTAATAGTGTTTTTTTTCTTTCTTTCTTTTCTTTTCCTTCTTTTTTTTTGTTAATTTTATAGGAAAAAAAAATCTTTTATACTGAACTTGTTTCATTCATTTCATTTTCAATTTTCATATCAGTATTGTAGGAAATCCGCAGATTTGTGCGACTGGATCAGAGCCAGATTGCAATGGAACAGAACCAATGCCGCTTTCCTTCAACTTGACTAATACACAAAGTATGAGCTTAGAATCTAAATATTTCTTCTTCTTCTTTCTTTCTTTTTTTTTTCTTTTTTTTTTTTTAATGCACTTAGAGAAATGCTCTTACAGCCCACAATTCACTGAATTCCGATGGATCAATTCTCCATACATGGCAAATTTACTTGGTGGTCAGGATGTTGATCTGGGGAGCCACCATGCCAATGGACCATAGCCCAAAAACCGTAGTGATTGGGCAATCGTAGCCATCCAATCATTTTGACCATCCATTCGCTGTCCACTGATTGAATGGCTACATAGTCCAGTAATATCAATATTTGGGAATGGCCCATCAAAAACTGGCCTACAAAATCATGATCCTGATCACTATACAAATGTTCTTACCTATGAACTTCAGATGTTCTGATCAACACTTGAAAGAGCTCCATGAAGTGAAACTATTACATTTTCGCATTCTTCTACATTCATTTGCCGTGGTTACTATTAAATTCTACATATTCATATTTCAATAACTTGTATCGATTCTCAAGCTCTTATAATCTGACGGTTCTGACATTTGATATGATCCTTGCTTTGATCTTGATGTCTCTCATTGCCCTATGTTTACAGGCCCTCTACCTTTGGGAAGACCCAAAAGCCACAAGGTGGCCTTTGCTTTGGCGACGAGCCTCGGCTGCATCTGTCTTCTCATTCTTGGATTTGGGTTCCTTCTATGGTGGAGGCACAGACACAACCAACAGATATTCTTGGATGTCAATGGTTAGTATCAGAGAGAGAGAGAGAGAGAGAGAGAGAGAGAGAGAGAGAGAGAGAGAGAGAGAGAGAGAGAGAGAGAGAGAGAGAGAGAGAGAGAGAGAGAGAGAGAGAGAGAGAGAGAGAGAGAGAGAGAGAGAGAGAGGATTTTGATATTTTTATGTTTCTTGATTGAGAGAAAAAAAAAATTGTTTTTTCTTTGGTTTGACCCAGTACAGGTGAGGCCCACCTTTCGGGAGCCTAAGCCGTTGATCTGGTATGATCCATCTTGTTACAGGATGTTCCCTGATATCTCCCCTACGGATGATCTTAGCCATCTGATGAAAATGGATAATTACACCAATGGTCCACATTCATAGTTAAGTATCATCTGATAGGGGATTTTTTGGACTTCTCCTATCCACCATTGGAAGCAACATGTGAATATTTGGATTTTAAAAAAGGAGGGCCCCACATCTTTATTGGGCCAACAAATGCACAATCAAACGTTTGTGTATATCCTCTACCATGAATACTTCAAAGCTTGTTCTGTTCTATTTTCTACTGATGGTTATGTAATTTTTTCAGACCAACATCATGAAGAAATCTCTCTTGGAAACTTGAAGAGGTTCCATTTCAGAGAGCTTCAGACTGCGACAGATAACTTCAGTAGCAAGAACATACTTGGAAAAGGCGGTTTTGGAAATGTCTATAAAGGCTATCTCCAAGATGGGACGGTCGTAGCAGTGAAAAGACTCAAGGATGGAAATGCTGTGGGTGGGGAGATTCAATTTCAAACAGAAGTGGAGATGATCAGCTTAGCAGTGCATAGAAACCTTCTTCGGCTTTGCGGGTTTTGTATGACAGCAACAGAGCGGCTTCTAGTTTATCCATACATGTCAAATGGAAGTGTTGCTTCTCGACTCAAAGGTACCATACACTTTGAAGTTTCAGGCCGTCGAAAGAATATTTGGAGTATGATTTGATTAAGGGTGTGTTTGGTTGCACCGAATATCATGAAATTTGTACTGAATTAGACTAATTAATCATGAAATTGCATGATATCCAGTGCAACCAAACGCACCCTAAATGATAACTATCATATACCATGCTTCTGCCCGAACTTTGTGTTTTTTTAGAGGTAGAATTTGGTGCAGGTGGGGCCCACCTTTTGATGATGCAGATTGTTCATCTAGCCCCCCAAACAAACCCAGCCGTTGGATTTTGGACTTCTTCCTTCTGTGTAACAACTGCGAGCATATCGTATGGCTGTGATTGTCTGAGTGGGGGATTTCCATTGCATTACTATCCACAGTGGGGCCCACCAGATGCACTATCAGGATCACTGCAATGTGCTAGTTCATGCCAAACATGGTATATTTCCACTATAAAGATGGCTGCTAGGTTCTCCTTCATCCGATCCTTTTCATCTCTTAGAATCTGGTGCAGGTGGGGCCCACCTTTAGATGATACAGATTGTTGATGTAGCCCCTCAAACAATCACAGCCATTGGATTTTGGACTTCTGCCTGTTGCGTATCAGCCATTTAGCCATATCATATGGCTGTGATTGTCCAAGTGGGGAAATTCCATCGCGTTATCATCCACAGCGGGGGGCCAGCAGATGAACTATCAGTGCCACTGAAATGTGGGCCACACCTGTACAGAAAACTGCCATTAGTTCTCACCAAAGAATGTATACTTCCACTATACAGATGGCTGCTAGAGTTCTCACTCATCGAATTCATTTCATCACTAATGGAAAACTCATGGAGTTTATTCATGTTCATGCCCCGTCTTCATTCTTTTAGAGCTGAATCGACAATTCAAACCTCTATGTTTTGTTTATGTTTTTCCTTTTATAAATACTCGAATAAACCATCGATTCATTTTCTATTCTTATATAGGAAAACCAGCATTGGATTGGGGTACTAGAAAGAGAATAGCACTCGGAGCAGCACGGGGCCTGTTGTATCTTCACGAGCAATGCGATCCTAAGATAATTCACAGGGATGTAAAAGCCGCGAATATATTGCTTGATGACTACTGTGAAGCAGTAGTAGGAGATTTTGGGCTGGCCAAGCTTTTGGATCACAGAGATTCCCATGTAACGACCGCAGTGAGAGGAACGGTGGGCCACATAGCCCCTGAGTATCTCTCCACGGGCCAGTCATCAGAGAAGACAGATGTCTTTGGATTCGGAATCCTTCTCCTTGAGTTGATCACTGGTCAGAGAGCTCTAGAATTCGGCAAGGCAGCTAATCAGAAAGGAGCCATGCTCGATTGGGTAATAAGAACAACTCTAGTTTCTTACTGAACTTGATTCCTTCCACATTGTAGTTTCCTGGTTTTAATGCAACTTGATGTCGATGTTCGATTTAGCCATGATCAAAACTGAGTTCAAGTCGCTGAGTCGGATATGACTCAGCCAGTCAGGTAGAGTTCTTTTCTTGGAAAATTGAAAAAAAAGAAAAGGAAAGAAAAGAGATATAAAGAAAAATAAGAGAGAGAGGTTATATGCCATTTATGTTGAAATACTTACCAAATTGACCCGAAACACTGTCGATTTGTTGAAGTACCGAATGGGTTATGCATTCTCGTCCTAACGGTTGAGTTGGCTGTGATTCGGCGATTTGGATTTGCTTTGGACTACTAAATTGTTAAGAATAACTCAAACACTATGAATATATATCTGCCGTGTAATATCAGATCGATACGAGTTGCTTGTTGCATGTCCATCCTGTATAAGTGACACTGACCGCTGAAATTAAGTTGAGTCGATTGAGTTCAAAACCACGAATACTCTACTTTGGTACATAAATATGTAAATGTACAGGCTGTTATATGTGAATCTGTACATGTATTATCTTCTTTGCTTACCTTCAAATTTTAAGAAATTTGTGGAAATTTGCCTTTTGTGTTGTGTTTGGAGAAGACCCTTGACAGAAATATCATAAATCGGAATTTTCATGAATCATCATCGTCATTTAATTTCATGCTTAAAGCCTAAAAGGATATACATTCTTCTCTCTTCAAACATTCATTTAAAAAAAAAAAAAAAAAAAAAAAAACTGTTTCTAGCACTTGTTCTTTTCTTGGTCTAACCGAATCATGTCGCATCGCAGGTGAAGAAAATCCATCAGGAAAAGAAGCTTGATGTGCTCGTCGACAAGGACTTGAAAAACAACTATGACCGGATCGAGCTCGAAGAAATGGTCCAAGTTGCTCTCCTATGCACCCAATACCTCCCAGGCCACAGGCCCAAGATGTCCGAAGTAGTGCGAATGCTAGAAGGTGACGGACTTGCGGAGAGATGGGAAGCTTCCCAGAGAGCTGAATCACACAAGTGCAAAGCCCATGAATTCTCCTCTTCTGAGCGGTACTCTGATCTCACCGATGACTCTTCATTGCTCGCCCAAGCAATGGAACTCTCTGGCCCGAGGTGACTTCACAAAACAAAGGAACCAGAGAGGGCAAAAAAAAAAAATGAAAGAAAAGGCCACAAATTCATTGGAACTCTAACATTTCGATGTGTCCAAAAGAACCCAAGTTCCGGTTTCGAGAGTTTGTATAGAATATCAGCGATGAAGCCGGTTTGCGACTGTACAAAGGTGATTTGAGAAGACTGACCTTAGATTAGAGTGAGGGTGTTTCATGCATTGTTTGTTCAGTGAGTGAAAGAAGCTTTGTTGAATAGGATATGGAATTTGGGCAGTGAATCATATAGCCTCATAGGCTTTTGTATGAATAATGTAATATGGATCCTGATTGTTTCATTAAAAAAGAAAGGAGAATGTGATAGATTGTGTTTTGGATTTAGAAATTCTGTGATTTGTGATTTAGTAAATTTCTAATCTTTTTTATTTTTTTCTCATTCAAATTCAAATCAAGAAAACCATGAATTGGCAGATGATTCAGAGACGCATGTGTTGCTTAACAGAGGATTAGAACGACGTGTTTGTAGGATGGAACAGCGTCTATATGCAGTCAGGCCGGGCCGAGTGGGCCACTTAGCCCATCGCCACACCTAATCAGAGCCAATGGTCTAGATCGCCAATCCATGGGCTCTGATAATCTAAACTACAAACTCAAGGCTTGGGATACTTTCCGAGTGAATATCTAAGATGGCCTTTGAGTGGAAAATCCGAACCATTCACTGGATCGGCGCTGTCGCCCACTCAAAAGCATCAGGCCAGTCCACTCTCAGATACACCGCAGCTTACAAAACAAATAGACACTTCAGATTCTTGGTGACCATGATGTTGGATATAGGCCCGTGGGGCCCACTTGTGGGGCAATCACTAGTGGGTGTCCCATATCATGTAGACCGTCAGATCTTGAGGGCCCACTCTTCCACACAGACTTTCACATTATTCTTCACGCAGGCCTGAGTGGGGCCCACCTAATGAACAGCTTAGATCTTGCACAAATTCAGTAGCATTGAATTAGCAAACTTGTGTTTACCAACATCTGCTTCCTTAAAAAATCTCAGATGGTTTATTAATTCAGATGGAAATATATTCTGAGAAAACGACAATTTCATTTATTTGTGAATTCACTCTCTCATGGAAACTAAAATTAAAGAAAATGGTTTCTTAGAAAATCTCTTCCAAAATTTTCTCACAATCTACCAAAGATTCAGATGATGGGCTATCAAAATGTGGGATGCACCTGATGGATAGTTATATCAATTAGGATAATCAATATGGACCATTCATTCTTCTAGCCATTGATGGTATGGTCAGGACCATCCAATAAAAGTGATTTTTGATAGGGATGGACCATCAAAGGTGGGTAACACAATTTTGATGGTCTAAATCAATGACCAGTCATTTTATGATACAATCAATATGGACCATATAATATTCAAATCATTGATCTGATGGTTAGGATCATCCAAATCGAAGTGATTTTTTTACAACAACGGAAAATAAATAGTGGGCCAGACATGATGTGTGGTACATATTAGTGATCACATTTTTTTTTTAGTTTTAATCAATATGAACCATTCATTCTACAAGTCATTGACTAACAGTTAAGATCATCTGATCAAAGTGTAATAAAAATGGGCCATGAACGGTGGGTTACACAAACAGTCTCGATAATTGATCATACCTTTTTTAGGTATATTAATACAGACTATCTATTTCCCAAACCAAACTATTAGGATCATCCAATCAAAGTGCTCTTTCATAAGGATTGGCCATCACAAGGAAGCCACAAATACCAAGCAATCTAAATCAATAATCAAATCTCTTTTAGCATACTGTTAGAGCATGGCGAATTTATCTCATAGCCCAGGCCCCACATCGCATGGGTTAGGACCTCGGTCGAACCCTCCTCGTGGGCCCCAAATCACATAGGTATCACCTCACACGAGCCCGATATGAAAATGCCCCTGCATTAATCACCCCTAGTGAGGAGTCTCGAACTTGAAACCTCCCACTCTAATACTAATTTGATGCAGGTCAATTAACCACTTCTCTAAACGCTCAAATTATTAAAGCATGGCGAATTAATCCCTTTATCTCATAGCCCACACCCCACAGCGCATGGGTTAGGACTTCAGTCGAACCCCTCTCATGAGATCCAAATCACATGGGTACCGCCTCACACGAGCCACCCACCTCACACAGGCCGCTCACCCCGAGTGCGTCCTTGCATCCCACAGGCTACCCCACTCAAGCCCGGTGTGAAAATGGCCCTGCATTAATGGGCCACCAAAGGTGGGCTGTACACGAAGGACTATTGAAAAGAATGATTGGGCCCTTTATAGTATAATCATTACAAATCGTCCATTCATTGACCCTTTATCATATGCTTAGGATCATCCAGTCAAAAGTGTTTTTTGAAAGGTATGAACCATAATCAACATGGATAGTTCATTCCCCAAATCAACGATTATTATTTTTTGCAGAGATCAAACGTTATTAATTTTTAGAGGGATTGACGATCGCAGCTACTTGGAAAAATATCGATGTTCGAGGGAAACATTCGAAAAAAAGTGAAATTTTTTTGTGAAACTTCAGGAGATGTCAAAAGACATGTCTAGACACGTAGAAATCAAAATATTGTATTTAAATAATAATAATAATAATACAACTTACATATAATAAATTTCCATTTTACTGGGGCTTAACCAAGTATTGCCAAAAAAATTAAGATAAAATTTTTAACATATCAATAGATTAGCTAACATATATATATATATATATATATATATATATATATATATATATATATATATATATATATATATATATATATATATATTCACATTAATTAACAGTTAACAACAAGTTTTCCTACATAAAATGGATTTTTCCAACTTCTCCCACTTTTCACTTAAATATTAATTTTTAACCACAAATCCATGTCCATGCATGATAATCATGCATCGACATGTGTTTCCATTGTATAATATATATATATATATTTGGGAGTTAGCTTGTTAGTACACACCCATGTCAGTACACACACTCCATGTTAGCCACCCCCGCTAGGGTTCGATACCAAGACCTCAAGTGTTGAAACGAGGTATCTCCACTCAGTCTGCCAGCTGAGCTATGGATCTGTGCTAACATTTGAAAAAAAAAAATACGGATTTGTCATCCCCTTTGGGTTCTGGCCCATCTTTATTTTGAGTCAAGATTTCTCCCAAAATCTAAACTTTTATTCTATAAAAACCAAGAGTGATTGAAATCATCTAATAAACGAATTTCCAAAAAAACAACAAATTTCCCAAAAAAAAAAAAAAAAGGAATGAATTTTCGCCTATTTACATATATTCCCTAATATCAGAGATATTATCAACCGATACCGGGACCTTTTATAAGGAACTCCTCTTAAAGTAATTTCTTATACTGAAAATATCACCTAATATCCCCAATATTATAAATAAAAAATATCAGCAATATTAGAAAAATTTTTACTTTCACAATTTCAGTATCATTGACCATCAATACCGACAATATCGGTGATATTATCAATAATATCATCGAAATTTGGAGCACTGGATCAAAGGTGGGACACATACGATGGATGATCCATATCAATGATCAAACATTTTCTATAGTATAAACAATATTGGTCATACATGCTCGCAAGCCACTAATCAAACAGTTGGCATCATCCAATCAAACTAATTTTTTGACAAGGATTGGTCATCAAAGGGTAGCCTTGTATGATGGCCAGTCCTTATCAAAGATTGGACCTTTCTACTATAATCAGTGTGGATCATCCATTTTCTAAGTGTACTACATAGTATGGCCCATGTGTTAGGAAGATGGGTGATAGATACCATCCTAGCCCTCCAATCCATAGGCTCGCCGATGAATAGTATAACATGGTTCCTAGCTCACTTCACAATGTAGATTCCATGAAAATAACTTCCAAACAATAAAAAGGGGGAGAAAAGAAAATGAGTTGGGAAGAAAATTTTGTAAACTCCCAAACAAGTGAGAGTATTTTACTTTCCAACTTTTATTCTTTGAAACTTTCCAAACAATTCACTTTCTCTGATTTTATTTCCCTGGCTCCCAAACAGGCCCGAAAATACAAAATAAGGCATAAGAGAGGAAGGACTATGTTTGAAGCAACATAAACCTCCTCTTATTTTTAATTTTGAGAATTTCGAAGTCCAACTATAAAAAAAAAAAAAACAAACAAGGGCTGTATCTTTACATCCTAGATCTTTGTTACAACAGTGTCAAATTCGAATTTAAATGGTGATCGGGATTGATCAGTTACCTTGTCCAAGTAAAAGGGAAGGGCCCATGATTAACCTCCAGTCATGCATCTCCCATGAGAGGTAAACCATCTGATATTTGGCGTTTTGATGTCGGAAGGACTCAGCTTCGGTACAGAGACCTGAGCAGAAATATGCTCATACCGCCAATTGCCAGCGTGAGAATAAGAGGGCTTCTGAAAAAATCAACATCCGTCATTCTGCGGTTGTCATCTGTTCTTCCTTGGCGAGCCAGCTCTCCCAAGTGCTCGTGGAGAAGATTGCTAAGGTTGTCCAATTGATGCATGATTTGACGTTGACCTCGTGCGATGACTGTTACCTGTTTATGCCACCCTATCAGACCAATGACTTGGGAAAGTGGGAAAATGGCTGTCAATGGATACCCAGACCCACAGGTACCAGATGGACCTCACCCATTTTTAATGGAGTCCAGGACCCATTAACACGTTAAGAAACCAAGTTGGGTTCAGGTCTCACCTGTTAGATCCGGTTAAAACTCAGGTCCAGCTGGGGTCAGGTCAGGTCCATGTGATCGACACAATTAAAGTCAGGTCAGGTTGGTCCAGGTTGGATCCAGTTTTAATATTTCTAGAAAAACAAAAAAAAAAAAAAAAAACAAACAAAGAAGTTTCCTAAGCCACACACACGTAAAGAGAACCAGTTTACATACTATGCATGTGTTAAAGTGGCACATGTGTGCATTCTAACCCATCCATTGGGTGGGCCCAACCATATAAAAATGCTCTTATTTGTCCCAAAGCCAACTCAAAACCTAGATTCAAAGACCCAATCTGTACCGGACAGGTCCTTGAGCCTGATTGGATTGACATGGAACCGAAATCACCTGAACCCGGTTATCCTGGGTCGAGTACTAAAGGACCTGAACTGAACCGAACCCAACCTGTTGACAGCCCAAAGTGGGACCTACTAGATGAACGGTCTAGATCACCACTGGGCTGAGGCACAAGGGGCAAAAAACGCTAGAAAACCTCATTGTTGAAGTATTAAGATTGATAATATGTGCAGCCTATCAGTGACTCGCTGATATGGAATGTACTATTGTTGATTGTATACACATTACATAGAATATATCCACAATAGGCATTAAACCAATAACAAATGCAAGAGAGGAAAGAAAAGGTGAAATTCTCAGCATACCTCTTCTATTAATTGAAATTCTTTGGCCAACTGGGAAGAAGAAGATGAATTTGGTAGCAAGGATCCAGTCAAGGTGCCATTGCCCAAGCTGGGCATGATTAGAGCCATGGGTGCAGAACCATTGCAGGCATCAGCTTGCAGCGCCAGGTTTTGTTGGCTAGTAGAAGATTTCCCGGCAGTGAACTTGGAATTCATCTCTTCAATGCGAGATGTGAACTCATCCATCCTCTCGTTGAGTGTGGTTATCTGTTCTGAGAGTTGAGTGATAACTCCCTGAAACAGAACAAAAGACAAAATAAAATGACAAGCAAGACAATGGCATTTAGGAAGGCAGCACTACAGTACAAGTTGCCTCGACAAGCCAACTTCAATAGAGCACGATTTTTTTTTCCCTTAGTAATATGTTGTAAAAAAACACAATTTATTTGTTTAATATGCAAAAATAGGTGATTAGTTTATCTATTTTCTAATTGGTCAAAAATCAGCTAAAACTACTAATGGCAGCACCACGGTACAAGTTGTCCTGACAAGCCAATTCCAATAGAGCACAAAGATTTTATCCTTCGTAATATATGATGTTTTAGTATTTAAAAAAAAAAACACAATTTATTTGTTTAATATGCACAAATAGGTGATTAATTTATATGTTTTATAATTGGTAAAAAAATCAGCTAAAACTACCAAAAACATGAAAATTGAGAAAATCGACCAAATAGGGCCTAATCAAACGCAGATCAAGTATGATCAGTGTTTGAAATAGCGGTATCGCATTACGTAATGCACCCTTGGAATACGGATACGTATACGTATCGATTATCGCATGGGATATATCGGTTGTATCGCGTCATGTATCGTTGTTGCTGGAAACAAGGGGAAACATAGGAAATTGGTCGAATTTTTCAATGAAATTTCAGTGATTGTTAAAAAAGACATCAATACACACTTATAAATCAAAACATTACAAAAAACTAGTGCACATAATAGGTTTTCTTTGTATGGGGTCCTAATCTATGCGTTGTCTAATTGAATTGATGCAAGTATATTCAAAGTTTATTCATATAATTTATAAATGTAAGAAGACGTGTGGAAACAGAAGCAATACATTCAAAAGCAAAAGAAGAATCACTAAATCAGTTTGCATACATGTTTGATTTTATGGTTGGACACGAAGAATGCAACCGATTGACGAGAAATTGGAAAAATTTTAATGTATTTTCAATTTTCCGCAACTCGGTCCTTCTCCTCTAAATCTCAAAATTGAAGCTCCCAATCCATGCTTTTTCATACAAAACATGAAAAAACATGGATTTGTAACAATTTGACATTGATTTAACATGATTTACAGAAAAAATAAATAAATAAATAAATAAAGATCGAAAATAAAAAATACTCACCAGATCGAACATGTGGGATATATATCCCAGCACTTGTGTGTTTCATATCGCGCAGGTGGGATACAAGAAATATCATGGGATATATTGGCCAATATCATCGATATTTAAAACACTAAGTATGATTAGGTGCATTAGGGCCCACGATGCTAAAACACAACAAAAAGAAGAAACCAAAAAAAAAAAAAAAAATGGTTTGCCTTTTCTCTGATTTTTCCCACAGCAATCCACTCGGCTCCAATTCATCAAATCTCACTCAAAATTCATGTTTTACCTCCAAAATAGGCCTAGATCTAGTTGAAAATGGGTTTCTAAGCTCCATCTAAGGTTGAATGAAGAAAAAATGAGAGAAGATAAAAGAAAGGGCTTTCATATGTGTATCGGCACTAACCAATACAGGGTGAGCATATCGATACCGATATAGGCTGATACTACCACCAACTTTTAGGTTAAGACCATTGATGTGGACATCAGACCATTCAAAGTATATCAACGTAGAAGGCTTGCGTTACCCGTGTCAATGTGGTTAGATGATGGGTACGGGTCGGGTCTCTAGAGTAAAGTATTTCGTATCGGTTGTGGTGGCCATAACGGTCACCACCATTATCAATATGTGAATCGGCCGTAACAGCCGGGGGTAACGGACGATACGGGGGCATAACAACCAATACAGAGGCATAACGACCTGCCCCTGTAACGGTTGAATTTTTTTTTTGCTCAAAAAATTCTGAAAAATTATCTAGAAAATCCAGAATAATGTAAATATTCCAAATATGTATACATTTTTTTGTTTTGAACATACTTATGGTAGTGTAACGGTCCACTCTTTGGTAAGAGTGTGGTATCCAAGGTATTCAAAATCGGTTACGTAGCGGCCGTTACGTAACGGTAACGATCATAACCGTTACGCGTTATCGGGTCGAAACGGACGTTACAGAAAAACGGTTCATAATGGCCCCGTAACGGTCTAGTAACAGTTTTTTCAAAAAATAAAAAACGGTCGTAACGGCCGTTATGACCCGTATCATAACGGTAACAGTGGTGGCCGTTACGGCCACCATTACCGTTTTAGAATACCTTGGTCGTATCGAGTTGTTTAGTGAATTTGTGAACATGATTATGTCTCTAATGTTTACACATCACAATCAAGCATTAGAACTAGAAATCATTAAAAAGGTATAAATGCTACTTTTTCAATTTTTTGAAAAAAAAAAATCCCTCGGAGCTTCTATTCACTCAAATTACTTTAATCTACGGTTTTAATCTTAAAAACTATAGTAAGAGTGGTCGAAATCTGTTGTAAAATGATCTATGAGAGTTTTTGGAATGAGAAAAGTGAAAAAATGAGGAGAAATGAATTTAAATAGAAAAAAAAAAAAAAAAGTGGTGGTTTTTCGACTATTATGGGTGTAACGGTCGTTATACACCGTAACGGCCTTTACGGCCACTATAACGGCCGATACAATCCTAAAAAACCAACCGCCCCGCTTCACCCCCATATCGTGTAACAGTCATGGCCATTACCTATATGTATCAGCTTTTACGGGTGTATCGTAACGGATACAGAACACCTTGCTCTAGAGGTTGAAGACCTTACATGACATGTGTAAGTTGCTTGGAGGAGATATTTGGACCGTTGGATTGCGATGATGGTGTGATCAGACCATTAGATCACCGCAGCCCACCTTCATTGCGCCATCATAGGGGCCTACAAGCATCTTGGATTTGAGTTTATTTTATGCATATTTTGTTTATTTGAGTTTTAAGACAGTGCGCACACAATTTTTTGTGCGAATTTCTTTTTTTAAAACTTTTTTAGTAGAGGATTATTTTGGTCATTTAATGTAATTTCGAATTTATAAGGGTGTTTTTTCCTAAACCTCAAAGGTAATACTATTTTATGTTTATGAAAAATAGAGCTTTTGCTTCTTTAAGGTCGGATAATTCCATCCTCGACTTCCAGTGATTGGAAGAGGGCATGAGGCCCAAGGAAGTGATTTCCCTTCTTTCATTTTTTCTCCTTCTTTCTTTTCTCAAGGTATTCTCTTCTTTAAACATCTTTTCTTCATTTTCTTCTAAATTCCCTAAATCTAGAAGCCAATCCCTTTTCTTTTCAATCCAAATCATTATCTTGATCCACACATACATATTTTGATCCACGCATACATATTTTGATCTTCTTCAAATCCCATCACCCAAGGCCCTAGATTTGAACTATAATCAAAGAACCATCTATTTTTCAAAATTTTCCATATTTCCCAATCCAGAAAATTCATATTTCTTGGATTAGAAAATTCACTTGGATCATCAGACGGACCAGTTGCAAGACGAAAGTCTTACCTTTCAATGAATCCGACTAAATTCAAAATTTAAAGTTCAATACAACGTGTTTGTGATGGACAGCTATGATCATTACTAAATTTTCCTTAGTTCCATCTTGTTTTATGATGTATAATGCTGAATTTTTATTTTTAATGCTTGTATAAATCTGCCCCTTTTAAATTCTGCATTCATTTAGGGTTGGATTAGGCCGTCTTACACCAACCATGGTTCTGAATATCAATGTCAGCGGGCGTATCAGCCTAGGCCAAAATGAAATGATGCAAGCATTGTGTATTAATATCGGTGTGTACTAGCCTTTTTTTAAGCCAAAGAATTGAAGAAAATATCACAAAAAAAAAAAAAAAAAAAAGTTTGGGGGGTGGGGTGGAAAGATAAGACATTGAAGAATCCGTCTTTCTTTTTTTTTTGTATTTTGGAATAAGTATATAATGGTGTGTCAGACCATTCTTTGATAAGAATGCTATCTGTCGGTTTGACCCACTGAAAGTCAACCAAATGGGCCCTAATTTAACACAAATCAAGCACACGTTGGTGAATGATGGCCCATTACATTGAAATATAACAAGAAAAAGATGAAAACATGAAAACAAAAGTGGAGGTTTACCCTTCTTTCCAAGTTTTCCTAAAATAGTCCATTTTGCTTTGAACCGCCAAATCCCATTCAAATCTTTTGTTTTAATCCCTAAGATAGGTCTAGATCTAGTCTAAATGATTTCTAAGCTTCCTCCCTCCGTAGTTTAAATGAAAAAAAAAAAAAGGAGGGAAAATGATTGAAATTTTGAAATAATAATAATAAATTAAAAAAATGGACCTTTATATTGGCCATATCATACCCCATATTGGTGTCGATACAGCCCTTTTCTTAAGGTGGGCTGATTCGGCCATGTATCGTGTTTCATAACAGGCCAATATGGATACAATACAGCCGTATCTACCGATACAGATACAATATTCAAGACTATAGTTAAGACTTTTTCGGGTATCAGCATCAACTGATACAATTATACAAATACAATATGCATGTATCATCCAATACAATAAACATATTCGAAACCACGTAGGTTAGCCAAATTGATTAAATTTGGAATAGACAAAAAAAAAAAAAAAAAAAACATGTTTCATTTTGCATGAACTTACCTGGTTTGTGAGCGTTGAGGGTGATTCTAGAGCTCTTCCATCAAACCTTCTGTTTGTAACAGTGAGCTTGCTTAGCTTGGCTATATTCTTCTCCCTTTGTGTTGAATAAGAATGGGATAAACCACTGCTTAAAATACAAACAAGTTCTAAAGTTACAACAATGGTTTTTCCTTAAAAAAAGGAAACATGATGCAACATCTTACTTCTAACTTCTAAGTTGAACTAATAATGCGAAGACCATTTCATTGGAAATGCAACTAAATTCATTGATGGAAGGAAAAAAAAAAAGGAAACTATCCACAAGGTAATGGCCAGTCAAAAGTATAGGTAGCCTCAACTAAGGAATCCAGTAGGACATTGGCTCCCATAAACATGCCTTCAGGCAACCTGTAAGGTTGGCCCTAATTTAGTTCAATGAATAAAAATTAATAAGAATTACTGAGGATTAGAACACTTCTCCGCACCCCAATCTGTAGTGCAACTAGAGTTGCATCCAAAGATTAGATAGCCCTCAAAAGACTCTTTAAAATGGCTTACATCCATTTTTCACCACGCTATGATTTCTTGTATATTAGAGTCACCAATGTTGGTGGGCCCGGATAAAACCAATTTAATCAACCCTTTGTTATACACATTACCATGCCACCAATCCTGGAGTTCCACAGGCTAAACGCAAAACTAGCATGAATAATAGGTAAATCTGGCTGGCTAAGGTTGATGAGAGAATCAATTTTTAGAAAATTTGAATATCTACACCAAATGGATGAAAGTATAGTTTTATTGACAGACAGAACAGCAGTCCTTGATTTATTTATTTTTTTACAATTGCAAACAGCATCAGTAAAACCCATTGGCATTTTATCTGAGTTTCAAATAGAACTTATCAAGATTGAAAGATTTCCCAGATACGACTCCGAGTACGAGTGTGTGAGTACATGTAAGTTCATTTATGTAATTTTTATAATTTATAGCCATGCTTTATGGATTGGAATGTTGAACAGTTAGGGAACAGCATGTTCTTATGGTGAATGTAGCTGAAATGAGTATGTAGAGATGGATGAATGGTAAGACAAGGAAGGTAAGAATTAGAAATGAATGCATTTGAGGGAACTCAGAAGCACCAATAGGTACTAAGATGAGGGAAAGTAGACTTAGGTGCCACTTGATAAGCTGAAAATTAAGCTCTGAAATTAATTAAAGTGTTGAATTGTGTTTTTGAAATAATTTTAGGGATATTTTAGTCAAAAGTGAAAAGAAATTTTAACGCACCACAACTTTCAGCATTCAGCCTACAGCATTAAGTGAAGGGAGGGGAGCTGGAAAAAAAAAAAGGACCCATATTTTCCGTGAAAATTAATTTAAGCACTTAATAAGTTGGATTTGCCAAACAATCTGAATCAGTGAAGATCACTGAAAATATCAAATTTCAGTGATAAGTGCTGAAAATAAGTGATGATGTGTATGATTTGTAAGTAGTTCAAAAGGTTGAATGAAATTATGTACAAGTTCAAGATTACTAGATTAATCAAAATAATTAATAAAGCTGCCAAACATTAGGGAAGTCAACAACAAAACTGTTACTTGTTGCTGGATAAAAGAGACAGGACATCCGTTTTGGACTGGGTAG
Organism: Magnolia sinica; assembly: GCF_029962835.1. Taxonomy (NCBI): domain Eukaryota; kingdom Viridiplantae; phylum Streptophyta; class Magnoliopsida; order Magnoliales; family Magnoliaceae; genus Magnolia; species Magnolia sinica. The sequence continues at coordinate 70,652,181 of NC_080581.1, forward strand.
GTGACAACACAGTGTCCTAAGTACCATTACTGTGGTATTAAAAAACAGTTAAGCTATGGTTGTATTAGCTATAATGTCAAGTAAATCATCACCCCCACTATGCAATACAAAGATGAATCGAATCTCCAAACCCCCCCCACAAAAAAAAAAAAAAAACAAAAGTATCCACGTGTTGTATAGCCTCTACACAAAGTGTGAAGCAAAGCAGCAACAAATTTGGCTGTGGGACCAGGGAAGAATCTCTTTAAAAATGCAAACAAGCATAAATAGGTAGGCAGCAGGAGCAGGAGCAGGAGCAAGAGCTAGAGTCTGAAGCAGGGATTCGAAGTGGGAATAACACCCAGTTAGAAGGATCCTGCAACTAAGTCTAACATGTGAAATGATCCCCAATACATGCCAAACATGGCACTACATCCACAACAATTTGCTTGGCAACAGAGAGAGAGAGAGAGAGAGAGAGAGAGAGAGAGAGAGAGAGAGAGAGAGGCAATATAAATTATTGAGCTAGAGAACTTGACTAACAGTCGAAACATAAATGTAAATCCCACGACACAGCTGACTGGTCCCCAACTTGCTCAGTCAACTCTTCTATCCAACCTATGTCTGGAAATATGGAGGAAAGGGATTAGAAACAGTACCTCTTAAGATTCTTATTTCGTAAGGCAATCATGCCTGCAGAGGCCCGCGAAAGTGCTTCTTTGGGACTCGATGCTATATCATCGTCAATGCTGAGCTTTGTCTTCAAATCATCTGGTAGTGCCTGTGCAGAGATTCTATTGTATCAAGATCAATTTACGATAGTAAATTGAAGCGGGAAACTAAATATTTAGCTTAAGATGCTTTCAAAAGACAACCTACCATAACATCATTTACAAGCTTCTCAAGCTGAATCTGTTCAATATAAGTACGGGGAACATAAGAGCCCTCCAGACCCAATTCCTCTGCAATGAATTTTACAACTAGACGGTCTCTTCCTTGCACCTTTCACCAAATCAGCAAATTTTAAGTTATAGAACTTTGTAACGACGATCTAGCAATAAAATTTACATACTAAATTTCTATACAGTGCCAAAGATACAAACATATACTGCAACTGTACAAAAGATTTATTTTCATGAAAAAGATGCTTCTTTGACTAAGTGATGAGCATTGTTAGAATTGTCAGTCTAATAATTTCCATTGTTTACACGGATCAACAAAAAGAAAAAGAAAATATTTTTTTTGGAATGTAAAAACAACAAAAAAAATGGAATGAATAAAAACTGTTTTCGTAGGTAACAATTTTCTCAAGATATAAATAGTTTTAGAAGGTAAGGAAAAGAATTCCGATTGTCTATATCCCCCGTGTCATTGTTTTGATGCATAAATAGTGATTAACAGGAAAATTCTTTTCTAGAGGGAAGAAAATTCTAGACGGCAGGCCGCAACAATAGTTCATTCAGAGGATGCTTTTAGGGCCCATTTGGGTGCAATTGGGTAAAAGGAGGTTTCTGGAGAAGGGGGTTTCAAGCCTGCTTGTTTGGTCGACTTGATGAAAACCAGTCGGCATTTTAGAACATATTTTCATAGTTGGCATTTTAATTTCTATTTTGTCGAGTGGGATGGTGAAACGGGGGTTTGCAAAGTGCATCCGACGCACAGCAAAAACCCCAGTTCTGTTCATAAGAGAGTTTACGCCTCAAACGGCTCTTTGAAGGTGGGTCCAAACGGGCCCTTAGTACAGATTCACAAATTCATTGTAGCTTATGTGTCCACTAAAAGGTAGGATTAACCTTGGCACTGTTCTGCAAAGGTAGGTCCCAGGAACTTTAGACATGTTTATCAAGGAGCTTATGTTTCTCGAACCATAAATGTGGGTTACATGTATTTAGTGGTGGACTACTGTAAGTCCACTTCACTACCGTCTAGTTAATGGAATCAACCCTTTAATTGACACAATCTCTGAAGCCACCTCTCAATCTGCCTGACCAACTGATACGCCCTCACAATGGGACAGTGTAAAACATGGTAGTGATCAGATTATAACCATTTGATCTATAAACACTTTTCCTGAACTGTTGATCTAAATGTAAGAGAGGAATTTCGTATGCATGACAATAACAATATATATGAATATATAAGTGGTATATGCAGATGGCATACCTGAACATAATGGCGATTCAGCTGTTCTAACCAATCAATCTTCACACACACACGATCATCAGAAAAAACATGGCTGCTTCTTTTCAAAATGGATGCAATTGTATATCCCAATGCCATCAGCCCACCAAGAAGCCGCACACTGACTTCGAATGTGATTCTTGGAGATATAATGAAGGGACTGTCCGTAACCCATTCCTGAAATCAACAAAGAAAGCAAAATGTATATTAGACGATGGAGTGCACGTGAGAAATGCTTGATGATTATTGAAAATACAAAAACAATGATCACATAAACTACATAGAGAGGCACCAAGAAGAAATTTTTATAGATGAAAATTGACAAGTTATACCTTAGCCACAGGTTTAAGAAGGTGAGCTTTTGCTAAGCCACACACGTGTGCAATAAAGCTCATGTGCGCACCACACATGCCAGCATGGTGCAATAACTCAAAGATCCAATTCCAATCCAATGTTTTTCATATCATTATTGGGTAATGTATCGCACCCAGTGTTCAAAATATCAGTATCACGTTACGTATCACACCCTTGGGATATGGATACGTATCGATTATCACATGGGATATATCGGTTGTATCACGTAATGTGTTGTTGGAAACATGGGGAAACATTGGGAAATTGGTCGAATTTTTCAATGAAACTTTATTAATTGTTAAAAAAGACATCAATATACACTTATAAATCAAAACATTACAAAAAACAAGTGCACATAATAGGTTTTCTTTGTATGGGGTCCTAATCTATGCACTGTCTAACTAAATTGATGCAAGTATATTCAAAGTCTATTCATATAATTTATAAATGAAAGAAGACGCGTGGAAACACAAGCAATACATTCAAAAGCAAAAGAAGAATCACTAGATCAGGTTACATAAATGTTTGATTTTATGTTTTGACACAGAATGCAATTGATTTGCGAGAAATTGGAAAAAATTTATTTCTTTTCAATTTTCCGCAACTCGGCCCATCTCCTCCAAATCTCAAAAACGAAGCTCCCAATCCATGATTTTTACAATTTGACACTAATTTAACATGATTTACAGGAAGAAAAAAGAAGGATCGAAAATCAAAAATGCTCACCGGATCGAACATGTGGGTTATATCCCACTACTTGTGGGTTTTGTATCGTACAGGTGGGATACAAGATATATCGTAGGATATATCGGCCAATATCGTCGATAATTAAAACACTGATCGCGCGCTTGGGATACAAATAAATAACCGCTATCACACTTAGATATCATTATCGGGAAATATTGGGAAATCGGTCGAATTTTTCAATGAAATTTCAAGGTTTGTTAAAAAAAGGCATCAATACATACTTAGATATCAAAATATCACAAAAACCAAGTTCACATTATAGGTTTCCTTTGTATGGGGTCTTAAAGTATATTCAAAGTCTATTCATATAATTTATAAATGTAAGAAGACATATTGAAACAAAAGCAATACATTCAAAAGCAAAAGAAGTAGAAAGCTAGAAATATACTTGTGAATAAAGTGTGTGGCTATCTCAAACCCACATAAATCTGCATGGTGGCTTAAAATCATCATATCTATCTCGACAGGGTTGGGCATGGTATTGTTGCTCCACAAACCAATAATATTATGCCCATGTCATACTAGAATGATGTCAGTAAAGATACTCTCTAACCTAGCATTGGTACCCATCCTCTCCGATTTGAGAAATTTTGGGAAATTTTCAAATTTTCTGCAAATTAGCTCATCTTCCTCCAAATTTCAAAATTAAAGTATATGTGATGATGATTTCATCAAACACTCCTAAATACTCTCAAATGGGGGCCAATTGACCGCTGATCGAAGTGGAATTTTGAAAGGAAAAAAAAAAAGTAACATTTTTAATTAATTTTAAATTAAAAAATATATAAATTTTTCCAAAAATTCCCCAAATTACCAAGAATCATTGGATCAGATTACATACATGTTTGATTTTATGTCTAGACAAAAAGATTGCAACCGATTTGCACGAAATTGGGAAACTTCAATTTTTCGTAACTCGGCCCAACTCCCCCAAATCTCAAACTCGAAGCTCCAAATCCATGATTTTTCATGCAAAACATGAAGAATCATGGATTTGTAACCATTTGACATTAATTTAACATGATTTACAAGAAAAAATGGATCGAAAATCGGAAATGCTCACCAAATCGAACATGTGAGATATATCAACACTACCTGTGTATTTCGTATCGGATAGGTGGGATACAAGATATATCGTGGGATATATCAACAAATATCATCGATACTGAAAACATAGATCCAATCCATCCATCAAAATGGCACCACTATATTGATGACCTAGTCCACAAATCAGGTTGATCCACTGTTCAAGTGGGCCCACAGTTTGAAAAACAAATGTATGGCTTTGAAAAACTTGGCTGAAGTTTTCTAACACATTCCCTTGTTTACATTATTGAGGCCCACATGCTGATTGGACCTGACTTTATCTTTGTGAAAACATGTACAAGGTTGGACCAACCTAATGGATGGACTAGATCTCGCACATAAATGCCCTGTTGATACTGTGTTGCGCGTACACAAGCTTTATTGCAAATACGCGTGTGCTCAACAAAGTTCTTGCAGATGTAATTCAATTGCTAATAAGAAGTAACATTCATTTTGGGCTAGTTGCAAGGTCAAGCATACTTGGGAGCTTTGTAGCTTTCACAAATTGAATTAAAAGAAAGGTGCATTTGACTAATTTGTGTGGCATGCATGCACATTTGCAAAAGGGCAGGCAGGACAAAATAACATGCCGGCGTCTTCCAAAGAGAGAGCAGTAAACATGGGGAGATCTTTGACAAAATATGTGCAAGAGTTGGTTTCCTTGAATAAATTTGCACCTTTTCTGGGCTATTTCCAAACCAGCCTAAGAGAGCTTGATCCTAGTTGTTTCCTCCACAAAGGAACATTTCTTCTCCTTCTACCTTTTTTCTTTGTTTTTTTTTTTAATGATCCTCCTCCTCCTTTTTGTGTACTAGAAAAAAATTTACAATTCATAGAATGTCTACACTCACAATGATAGAATGTCGCACCTTCTACATGACTCTCTAACATCACCTAAAATTTTACAGCTTGCTTGAATTCTCTCCAGCACATTTAGCAGCATGTAAAGGTCAAGGGAGTCCAACATTGATTCCAAAAACAAAAACAAAAACAAAAAAGTCCAACATTCAGAAGTGAACCCATCAAAGCCAGTGTCAATTCAGAAGGGTGTGTTACAATGTCAGTACGTGTGAATTCCAATAATAGCAAACAACCAAGGTAGAGGTCGGAACATTTTATTTTGTGATGGTGATATACCCCTAATTTCAATTCCATGCATTTCAAATTGGACTGAACGATCCAGATTGCAATATGGGGCTTTCTCCCTCATTGTGAATGGAGAGAGGCTAGCTCCAATTAGGTCATTTCCAACACATTGAATTGAATTATTGCAGCTTGATTCAGTTTAGCAACCAAACACATTCACAACTTAATGCTTGCTAATCAGACAAGCATTCAAGCTACATAAAGATTCTGCACGTCTGAATACATAAAGTTGTATTGACAAATAAGGGTTACACAGCAAAGTTCCCAAACAACCAACCTCAAACATAAGATTGTATTTCCCATCCCTGTTCCTCATCCTCAGATATGATTGGCAAGCTTCTGGATCTTCACCTGGTGGCAGGAGATATATATCGTAAGTCTCCTCCATAGTTTCAGTATGTTCTTGGGAAATAACAGCCTTGATTTGATCCACTGTCAGAGTCTTTCGCGACTACAATAATAGAGAGCACTCAGTGCTAGATGTGGTCAATTACAAAACCCATCACTAAAGGCACATTCAGATAAACCGTATAAACTTCAAAAAAATGGATAGGAGATTAACCTTTAAAACATATGTAGGATTCTGGAATCCAGTGAATGGGTTGAACTTGTTGATGATTTTTATATGTGCAGTTTGTAGGTCAGGCTCAATAAATGCCTTGTACATTGGGTATACCTGTGTATAACAACAGTCAAGAAGTGTTAGTGACAGGAACTAGAAATTAATTGACGAGATGGATTCATTTTAGGTTTCTTTTCCATTGTTCAAGCTCCTGAAACCCAACCCCACACAGATGTCCACCCAAGTTGCCCAACTCGAAGACGCAGTGGAGTCTTCATAAGACCTTATTTATTAATATTTCGAGATAGAGCTTTGCTAAGCCCGCATTGGTGTGCAATAAAGTTCATGTACATGACACACATGTGCCAGCATGGCATGATGTCCGAGATCCAATCCATCCAGCAGAACAGGACCACTATATTAATGCCCTATCCCAAGAATCAGGTAGATTCACTGGTCAGGTATGCCACAGTATGCCAAACAAACGTTTGGCTCTAAAAAATCGTAGCTGAAGTTTTCTAACCCATCCACTTGTTTCCAATATTGGGGCCCACATGCCGATCGGACCAGTTTTATTTTTGAGAAAACATGCACAAAGTTGGACCAACCTAATGGATGGATTAGAGTTGGCATGTAGCTTTAATGCTTTATTGGCCATGTGTTTGCACTTAGTAAAGCTCTTCAAAATATAGCTTTGTCTTTCATTCAAATATAAATGATAGTAGGACATTGAGCCAATTCTTTTCTAACATCTTAATTGGTTTTTAAAAAGGCAGTAACAAGACTCAGTTGATGGGTGGAGTCTTGGTGAGCTCAGCTGACCAAGTGCTGGCAAGTCTTAGTTAGACAAAGTTACAATGGATTGAAATCAAAATTGATGGAGTTGAGTTGATCAGCCAAGTTTCGAGTAGACTGAGTTTCAATGCTATGTTTCCCTCAGAACACAGAAGCTGTAAGTCCTAATTGAGTACCAGTGCAAGTTACATATAATTTTCTGATGGTGTTTTGGAGTAGAGAGAGGAACTACAAGATTGGGCTTTCAAATGGATGGGTTAGCCCATGGCCACCTTGGACTACTTCATTTTCAGACACTAATTGCTAGCATGTTAAGAATAAAATCTAATATGGGGAAAGTGAATGAACCGTTTCAGAGATTTGATGAATTATTTCTTCTGGTTCTTGACCAGCACGTTGTATGTCTCGCATGACCCTTTTCACAAGGTCGAAGTGAACGCCTCCTGTCACGGATACTCGAAGGTCTAGTAAGGGTCGTAACTTTTCACTCAAAGCATAGATGCCTTCAATGATTACAATGCGAGAACTGGGGACTTCAAGTGTCCTATAATACAAGCAAAAGTGGCAGATCAGAGTCAGAATCATGAAAATTACAATATGCAAAATATCAAATGTAGTGAGTAATGGCTGCAGAAAAGGATAATGAGCCCTAACCAGTGTTACCTGGACACTTTTGTATTTCTCAATTGCTCTTTTTTTTAAAATCATGTGAAGTTACTTTTACAAGTCAAAAATCTCTCACCCTTAGCCCTCAGACTTGCCTCCACTCTATTGTTCTTGAAGAAACTACTGATAAGGACTCCCTCCCTCCCTTAATTGAAGGAGGTTTGCTAAGCCCACACGTGTACAAGAGCCAGTCTACACCCTGCATGTGCAATGTTGCACACGTGTGAGTTCTGAGTACTGACCTTAGGTGGGTCAGACTATGTACATGCCCTTGTCCAACCCACACCCGACCCGAAGCCAACATCTAAAGACACAAAGGATGCCCAACAGGTACCTGAACCTACTTGGATGTGAGTCCGGGACCTAAATATGGTACCCCAGACCAGTGTTTTCAGTATCTTGCAATATCACCAATTTATCCCATGATTCTTGGAATATCACCAATATATCCCATGATATATCAGTAATCCCAGTAGAGCGATACAAAACCTAGCGTTAATATCCATTTTTAATTGTCTCGTGCAATATATCGCACGATATTGTGATATATCATGTATATCACAATATCATGCGATATATCCACATTCCCCCTTTATAAATTCTTTATGTATCATGTGATATATCAATACCGAGTGTGATATCAAAAGGGATAAAAGGAAACTAGCGCTGTTTTGTAAGGAAAATCCTCAAAAAAATCACAAAAATCAATTTTTCTTTTTCAAAAAAAAAAAGAAAAAACTTTTTCGTAGTACATTGTAAAGTGACTTCGACCAATCCACTCTAGTTTGTTGGAAGAAAATCTTTGAAATTTCTTTGAAATTGCAATCAGAAGCTTCTTGGGCCTAGTTCTAAAAGGTGCGTATTTTTTAATTTTGATTTACTTTTTTCCATATGTTGTAAATAGTGTCAAATGGTAAGAAATCCATGATTCTTCACATTTTACATGAAAAATTTTGGATTTGGAGTTTCGATTTTGATATTTGGGGAAGATGGGCCAAGCAGCGGAAAATTGGGGGAAAATCATTTTTTTTCAATTGTTTCCAAATCGGTTGCAATCTTAGTGTCTGAACACGAAATCAAGCATGTATATAGCCTAATCTACATATTTTTTGAAATTTGGAGATTTTTTGGAAAAAAATAATTTATTAATTAAAAATGTTAAAAATAAATATTTTGAAATACAAAGGTATATTTCTAGTTTTCTACTTCCTCTCTTGCTTTTGAACGTAATGCTTGTATTTCCATACATCTTCTGAAATTTATAAATTTTATTAATTGACTTTGAATATAGTTGAATCAGTTCAGTCATACGGTGCATTTATTACAATTTACAACCCTATACAAAGGAAACCTATTATGTACACTTATTTTTTGTGATTTTTTATTATTATTTCTAAGTGTGTATTGGTGTCTTTTTTAACAATTCCTAAAGTTTCATTGAAAAATTCTACCAACTTCCCAATGTTTTCCCATGTTTCCCAACAACAATGATAAGTTACACGATACAACCGATGTATCCCATGCGATAACCGATATGTATCTGTATCCCAAGGGAGGATACATCTCCCAAGGGTGCGATACACTATGCAACAACGATACGGAAAACATTGCCCCAAATCCAAACCCGACAGGATCAAACCCAACCCATGGACAGCCCTATTTTTTCATAGATTTATTTTATTTTTAATTTTATATGTTAACTTTATCTATTTAATTAAAATATTATTTATTTATGTATAAAAGTATCCTCGTGCCAAGATTTTTGGAGTTTGTTGTGCCAGATTTAGGACACTGACACTTGGCACCGCACAACATGTCCAGGTAACACAACTCCTAACAAATTTGCACATCTACACCAATCAGTGCATTTGTTGACCACAAGTTCCAACATGGCATACACATCAGGTAGGACTCACCAATTAGATCAAGTAGCCGAAGATCAAGCTGAACACGCATCAGGTGGGAGACATGAGCAAAAGAAACAGGCAGCTGCAATCCACATCCAACAAACAGGTGTAGCTACCAAATGAAACAGAAGACTGGTTGTTGGCGAGGGCATCTACCCACCTGGTGAATGGCTTGGATCTCATACACGTATCCCACATTGGCACATGTGGCGCAAGTGGACTATGAAATGGACATGATTGTTAAATCAAATCTGTTAAAATACAAAACTAATCTGGTCGGATCAGGTAGCAGATATCCAACCTGTATCCTGAGCGACAACTCGACTTGAAATCATATATTGGCACCTGAGCAGGCTTTCCTTCTTTTAGATGATGTATATTTTCAAGCAAAGTGTCATAGTCTGTCAAGCGTGGGTCTGTTTCAACACTACAATCATTAGAGTGCCACCGTGCATTTTACATATGCTTTTTTATCACTCTGGCTTTAATAAGTGACTCTTTCTCCAATAAAACAGCAAAACAACCATAAACTATCAGAGTAATAGCTTAAATGAAATGCAAATATGCAATAGATGATTGAGAATAAGGGAAATATCAAGTCAGTGATATGATTGGTATACACTCAGGCTTCTTTTTACAGGGAAACCTACAACTGGTTCAAGCTACCTCCTAACTGCAATGAGTCACCAATGACTAGATAATCAAACAAAAGATGGCAAAAACATAAGTTCCTTTGAAAACCCTGGATGCCCATGGATAACTACATACATGATTCGTAATCTGACAATAAAATTAGAGGTAACCTCATTCCTAATATGATTCGACCACCATATATTTGTCAATCCAGACTACCTAAATCATGGGCCCCATTGAGAATGGAGTAGGGACTTAAAATCACACCGATGGACAATCTAAACCATCTGATTCCAAATACTGAATTTTTACAACTGACCATTTTCTTTTTAACTGTTCTTGATTGGACTTAGATGGTTAGATCACCCTATAGGTGTCATTTTCAGGATACCATCCATTCAACAGTGAGGCCCACAATTTGCAAGGTATGGATTGACAAACAAACATACACGCTGAAGGTGATTGTATCACAACTATTTATGAACTGGTGGTAAAAGTAAATAGTAATCTTAGCCTACCAAGAACCAAGGTGTCCCATATCGGTATCGGTTGGCGTAACGGTACCCTCCGAAACCAATACGGATACGGGGGCGTAACAGCTCGTAACGGCGCAAAAAAATATGAAAAAATATGGATTAAATCCGGAATATTCTAAGCATTCCAAATATGCATTCATTTATAAATTGGAACATGTTTATGGTGGTGTAACGGTCCACTCTTTGGTGAGAAGTTGTATCGGACTGTCTGATGAATTTATGAACCAGATAACCTGAATTTGACTACAAAATTCATATATTTAATTTTCTAAATATATAATTTATATACTTAACAATTTGATATCGTTTCTCCCAATAGTTTTTTTAAAAAAATGAAATTAAATTTAGGTAGATGGCATTGCCAATTTGGGGCCAACTTGGAGGACTAATCCATGCCCCAAATCAGCCTCAAATTCATGCAATTTATTGGCATTATCTGACACAGGACGTGAATTTAAATATGATATGCAAGATTGCAGGCTTAGATCACACCAATTCAGAAACAATCACACAAATTCCACATCCCACATGAAAATCTAAACATTCAATTAAAGGGGAATCTATGCGGGTCCAAGCCGACACAAGCTAAGACTGGACCAATAAAATTATAAGCCAAACAATGTCAAAGGGAAATAAAATCAACTACTCATGCATAAAAATCAGTCCCTAATCCAAGGGATTCTCTAATTTCAATTCAAGGAACCCTAAGGTGATAAAAAGGGGCAAATCAATTAGGGATCATGTAATATAGGGTTAGGATTCATGAAAAAACGGCTATGAGAGGATAAAAGAGGATAAAAACCTAAGCCAAAAGATGATCCCGCATGTGGACAGCAACAATGGCCCAGACGGACGTGCGTGTGATCCCGGCCGCAAGTGTGGGGCCCACTATTCAGAAAAAGGCCACCTTGGCCCTGGTTGGCCAGGGATGGACTCCAAAACCTCCAAATCTCAGCTCGATCCAATGTATGGTTTGTGCGTGGTGCTCCGCCAAAGTTTCAGCTCGCCTGCGGGCCGAAATCTGGAAACCTGCTTCAATGAAGAAATCTGATGCAACAAAAGGACAAATTCGAAGTACGGATGGTGGGGGAAGATGGAAAAAAAATGATGGAAGATGAGGGTGAATTGGGATCGATGTGGCTTCGCACCACGGTAGTTAGCCCTTTGAAAAGGGAGAGCTTCGCACCCACTTTTGAATTCTTCCACAACTCACGAAGAGAGCAGAAAAATAAAGCAGAAATTTTTTATTAACTTCAATGAATGAAAAGAATTACAAGGGGTGCCTATTTATAGGGAGAACCCTATACCCAAAAACTCGAACCATGTGCGACACCTATTACTTGGCGATGAAGTAAACTAAAATAAAAATCAAACAAGGAAATCTAAAGCGTTCACGATGTTCTAAATAATAACAATAAGCAAAACCTAAAATATAAAACCAATCCGACGAGTGGGCCACGATCATGAGATCCCATGGTGGGCTTTACTTGACTATCGGACCACTTTTCTGAACCAAAACTTGTTTCTAGCTAGGAGGCCCTCCCTGGACGTCGTCATCGAGCCAGATCGATGGTGGGGTCCTTCTGCGTACGTACGTGCGTAGGGGTGGTGGTGTGCGGGCGTGCGTGTGCACGATGTCCTCATCAACTCTCTCCGGCTGCGAAGATTTCGCCACTGGCGAAATAAAACTCCTGAACCGTTCTAGGATGTCTTGATCAAGTCTCTGAAGCTCCTCCTCAGTGAGCAACGCGCTGTCCGAAGTTGGGCGTGACTTCCATTTAACTAGGTATTTCTGAAACTCGCCATCCGACGTGGAAATTATCTCATGGTCCAAGATATCCTCTATTTCCTCTCTGGGTGTGTAAAGGCTAGGTATGGGAGGCAGAGGCTGGGATGAAAGGTCGGGAAGAAGCCATGGATCAAAGGGTAAGATTGGGACATCAGGATGGGTGGGCGAATGATGGGGACATCACGCGCACATGCGCACTCACGCCGCCCCCCTACGCACGTACGTATATAGAAGGAGGACCCCACCATCGATCTGGCTCGATGACGACGTCCAAGGAGGGCCTCCTAGCTAGAAGTCAAGTTTTGGTTCAGAAAAGTGGCCCGATAGTCAAGAAAAGCCCACCATGGGATCTCATGATCGTGGCCCACTGTCAGATTGGTTTTATATTTTAGGTTTTACTTATTGTTATTATTTAGAACATTGTGAACGCTTTAGATTTTCCTGTTTGGTTTTTATTTTAGTTTACTTCATTGTCAAGTAATAGGTGTCGCACATGGTGCGAGTTTTTGGGTATACGGTTCTTCCTATAAATAGACATCCCTTGAAGTTCTTTTGATTCATTGAAGTTAATAAAAAAATTCCTACTTTATTTTTCTGTTCTCTTCGTGAGTTGTGGAAGAATTCAAAAGTGGGTGCGAAGCCCTCCCTTTTCGAAGGGCTAACTACTGTGGTGCGAAGCCACATCGATCCCAATTCACCCCCATCTTCCATCATCGTTTTTTTCCATCTTCCCCTACCATCCGTACTTCGAATTTGCCCTTTTGTTGCATTAAATTTCTTCATTGCAGCAGGTTTCCAGATTTCGGCCCGCAGGCGAGCTGAAACTTCGGCGGAGCACCACGCACAAACCGTACATCAGATCGAGCTGAGATTTGGGGGTTCTGGAGTACATCCCTGGCCGACCAGGGCCAAGGTGGCCTTTTTCTGAATAGTGGGCCCCACACACGTGCGGCCGGGATCACACGCACGTCCGTCTGGGCCATTATTGCTGTCCACACGCAGGATCATCTTTTGGCTCAGGCTTTTATCCTCTTTTATCCTCTCATAGCCGTCTTTCATGAATCCTAATCCTATATTACATGATCCCTAATTGATTTGCCCTTTTTTATCACCTTAGGGTTCCTTGAATTGAAATTAGGGAATCTCTTGGATTAGGGACTGATTTTTATGCATGAGTAGTTGATTTTATTTCCCTTTGACATGGTTGGCTTATAATTTTATTGGTCCAGTCCTAGCCTGTGTCGGCTTGAACCCGCATAGATTCCCCTTTAATTGAATGTTTAGATTTTCATGTGGGATGCGGAATTTGTGTGATTGTTTCTGAATTGGTGTGATCTAAGCCTAAAATCTTGTATATCATATTTAAATTCATGTCCTGCGTCAAATTTGGTATCAGAGCCTAGGGTTCTTGTAGGGGAATTCATTACATGTTTAGGGTTTGGTTGTTTATGTCCATTAGGCATCAATTCTCATCATATATGGCTGTTTAGAAGTCCATAAACCCTAAAATAAGCTGCTGAAATTTTCTGTTATCCCCTTATTTGAATTATTTTAGAAATTAACTTAGTTTTCTATTTCTAGGTTTAGAAACTTTCCTTTTCTGTTTTTTATAAATTAATTTTTTAGAAACTTTCTTAATCTATTTTTAGAAACTAATTTCCTTTCCTTTTTCTTTTTAGAAACTAATTTACTTTCCTTTTTCTTTTTTAGAAACTTACTTTCTATTTTTAGCAACTTTCCTTTTTTCTTTTTCTTTAGAAACTAGGTTGTTTTTTTAAAAAACTTTTCTAATTTGTTTTTTTTTTAATTATTTTAGAAGCTTTCCTAATTTGTTTCTTTAGAAACTTTCCTTTTCGTTTTTTAGAAACTAGGTCGATTCTTTAAAAAAAAAAAAAAAACTCTTATATTTTGACAACTATATTGCTGAATTTTGGTTGACACCCTGTATTAAACATGGAACAATTGCAAGAGTCACTAAACAAGTTGTCCCAGAAGTTGGAGTTTATGATTAAGCGTTTGGAAATGGACCAATGCTTTGAGCAACTTGATGAACGCATTACCCGACTAAAGACCATCGCCAAGACAAACCCCACCATTGGGGTATATGTTCAATCTCAGGCAGGTGGCCTGAAGGATAGACCAATGAATGGAGTTGGCCAAGGAATCAGTTATGGGCGTGCACTTGTGTACCCACCCCATGAGGGATATCAAGACCACTATTTTGAGGGGTATAACATGTGCAGTCTTGTGACTGGAGAGAGTGCATCAAATGTTAGTGTAGAGTTACCCACTGAGGTCATTCCGGTAGTGGATGAGTTTCGTGATGTTTGTCCTGATGATCTACCGGATGAGTCCCCTAGGAGGGATATAGAGCACACAAGAACATGGGACATCGTAATACCTACAACCAAGTTTGTATTGAATAATTTTGTCGATAGGTCCACAGGTCTCAGTCCTCGTGAAGTCGTTACTAATTATAAACCTAGGAAACTTATTGATCTTGTCCCTATGTTACTGTCCCATAGGCCGTCAGAGTCTGCAGAGTCTTTTGCGCATTACATTCATTCATGCCATCAAGAAATCAGCAAAAGATCATGACTAATAATGAACATTGCACATTTTCTACAGACCAGTATAAATGTTTCAAAGGATTCAATATTGGGGACTCTGTGATGATCTACATCAGGCCCAAGCGGTATCCTTCGAGGACCGTTCGTAAGTTACACGCGTGTAGCGCTGGACCCGTCAAAATTATAAAACAAAACGGTCTCAATGTGTATGAGGTAGATCTTCCACCTTCCATGGGAATTAGTTTCACATCCGATGTGGAAGATTTAGTTACTTTTCAGGGGACCACTGATACTTTGTCTGGCCCTTCGCCCACCCATCTTGATTCCCCATATTTATCTCTTGAACCATGGCCCCTTCCCAACCCATTTTCCCAGCCTCTACCTCCCATATCTATTTTTCCTAACATTTCTTCCCAGCCTTTACCTCCCATATCTATTTTTCCTAACATTTCTTCCCAGCCTCTACCTCCCATACGTACCCTTCCCAACCCATTTTCTCAGCCTCTATGTCCCATACCTATCCGTCCCGACCTATTTTCTCAGCCTCTACCTCCCATATCTACCATTTCCAACCCATTTTTCCAGCCTCTACGTCCCATACCTACCCATCCCGACCCATGTTCCCAGCCTCTACCTCCCATACCTACCCGTCCCGACCCATCTTCCCAGCCTCTACCTCCCATACCTATCCTTCCCGACTCATTTTCCTAGCCTCTATCTCTCATACATAACCTTCACACACCCAAAAAGGAAATAGAGGATATCCTGGACCATCAGATAGTTTCAACGTCGGATGGCAGGTTTCAGAAGTATGTGGTTAAATAGAAGTCACGCCCAGCTTCAAACAGCACGTGACTCACTGAGGAGGAGCTTCAGAGCCTTGATCCTGACATCCTGGAGCGGTTCAGGAGTTTTATTTTGCTAGTGGCGAAATCTTTGCAGCCGGGGAGAATTGATGGGGATATCACGCGCACACGCGCACTCACGTTGCCCCCCTACGCACGTACGTACATAGAAGGAGGACCCCACCATCGATCTGGCTCGATGACGACGTCCAGGGAAGGCCTCCTAGCTAGAAGTTAAGTTTTGGTTCAGAAAAGTGGCCCGATAGTCAAGAAAAGTTCACCATGGGATCTCATGATCGTGGCCGACTTGTCGGATTGGTTTTATATTTTAGGTTTTACTTATTGTTATTATTTAGAACATTGTGAACGCTTTAGATTTTCTTATTTGGTTTTTATTTTAGTTTACTTCATCGCCAAGTAATAGGTATCGCACATGGTGCGAATTTTTGGGTATAGGGTTCTTCCTATAAATAGACACCCCTTGTAGTTCTTTTGATTCATTGAAGTTAATAAAAAAATTCCTGCTTTATTTTTCTGCTCTCTTCATGAGTTGTGGAATAATTCAAAAGTGGGTGCGAAGCCCTCCCTTTTCGAAGGGCTAACTACCGTGGTGCGAAGCCACATCGATCCCAATTCACCTCCATCTTCCATCATCTTTTTTTTCCATCTTCCCCCACCATCCGTACTTCGAATTTGCCCTTTTGTTGCATTAGATTTCTTCATTGCAGCAGGTTTCCAGATTTCGGCCCGCAGGCGAGCTGAAACTTCGGTGGAGCACCACGCACAAACTGTACATCAGATCGAGCTGAGATTTGGGGGTTTTGGAGTACATCCCTGGCCGACCAGGGCCAAGGTGGCCTTTTTCTGAATAGTGGGCCCCACACACGTGCGGCCGGGATCACACGCACGTCCGTCTGGGCCATTGTTGCTATCCACACGCAGGATCATCTTTTGGCTCAGGTTTTTATCCTCTTTTATCCTCTCATAGCCGTTTTTCATGAATCCTAACCCTATATTACATGATCCCTAATTGATTTGCCCTTTTTTATCACCTTAGGATTCCTTGAATTGAAATTAGGGAATCTCTTGGATTAGGGACTGATTTTTAAGCATGAGTAGTTGATTTTATTTCACTTTGACATCATTTGGCTTATAATTTTATTGGTCCAGTCCTAGCCTGTGTTGGCTTGGACCCGCATAGATTCCCCTTTAATTGAATGTTTGGATTTTCATGTGGATGTGGAATTTGTGTGATTGTTTCTGAATTGGTGTGATCTAAGCCTGAAATCTTACATATCATATTTAAATTCACGTCCTGCGTCAGCGAAGGGCTGGACAAAGTATCAGTGGGTGCCTGAAAAGCAACTAGATCCACCACGTTGAATGTGGAACAAATTCCCATGGAAGGTGGAAGATCTACCTCATACGCATTGAGACCGTTTCGCTTTATAATTTTGAAGGGCCCAGCGCTACGCGCGTGTAACTTACGAACGGCCCCTGGAGGGTACCGCTCGGGCCTGATACGGACCATCACAGAGTCCCCAATATTGAACTCTTTGAAACGTCTATGTAGGTCTGCAGAAAATTTATAATGCTCATTACTAGTAGTGATCTTTCGCCTAATTTCTTAATGCAATGAATGTATGTGATGCGCAAAAGACTCTGCAAACTCTGATGGCCTATGGGACAATGACATGGGGATAAGATCAATAGGTTTCCTAGGCTTATAACCAGTAATGAGTTCAAAAGGACTTAGACCTGTGGACCTATTAACAAAACTATTGTATGCAAACTCGGCTATGGGTAGTACGGCGTCCCATGTCCTGGTATGCTCCCCCACTAAACATCGAAGTAAACTCCCTAGGCTCCTATTAACCACCTCAGTCTGGCCATCGGTCTGAGGGTGGTAGGCAGAAGAAAACTGGAGCCTAGTATTCATCATGTGCCATAGTGTCTTCCAAAAGTAACTCATGAATCTCACGTCACGGTCAGACACTATGGTTTTTGGTAACCCATGCAGTTTGACAACCTCACTAAAGAATAGCTTGGCAACATGAGAGGCGTCGGAGGTCTTAGAATAAGGAATGAAGTGGGCCATTTTAGAGAAACGGTCCACGACAACGAATATGGAGTCATGCTTTCGAATAGTCTTGGGAAGTCCAAGCATGAAGTCCATACTGATGTCCTGCCAAGGGATGAATGGGACTGGCAAAGGTGTATATAATCCTATATTCTGTTTCCTTTGCTTTGCCAGTTGACAAGTACGGCATTGCCCTATAATTTTGGTCACGTCCCGCTTGAGGCTTGGCCAATGAAATCTATCTTCCACTAGGGCAATGGTCTTGTCACGACCGAAATGACCTGCAACCCCCCCTGAATGTAACTCCCAGACAAGAAAATCGCGAAGGGAGGTGCGTGGTATGCACAAGCGGTCACTCCTAAACAAATATCCGTCCAAAATCAAATACTCACTGTTAGCTCCTGACGGACTCTCTAATAAAGACATATACACAACTCCAAAATCTGGACACTCAGAATACTCTTCTTTGATGCGCTCAAGGCCCGTAACTTTAATGTTCATGGAGTTGAGTAATGCGACTCGACGACTCAACGCATCGGCAGGCTTATTCTCTACATCGGCCTTGTGCTTAAGCACAAAAGTGTACTCTTGAAGGAATTGAACCCACTTAGCGTGCCTGGGGCTTAATTTCTTTTGAGAGTTCAAGTATCTTAAGGCCTTGTGATCTGAGAACAAGACGAATTCTTGCGGTAACAGGTAATGTCGCTAATGGCGTAGTGATTGCACTACCGTGTAGAATTCCTTATCATAGGTGAAATATCTTCGCTTTGCCTCATTCAGTTTCTCACTAAAAAAGGTGATAGGGTGCCCTTCCTGGCTAAGTACTCCTCCTATGCTAACTCCTGACGCGTCACATGCGACTTCAAAAGCTTTTGAAAAATTTGGAAGTTGCATGATTGGAGCTTTCGTCATCTTGACCTTTATCTCCTTGAAGGCCTTCGAGGCGGCCTTTGTCCATTGAAACTCTCCTTTTTTTATGCAGTCCATGATGTGAGCCACAATGGAACTGAAGCCTCGAATGAACCGCCTATAAAAAGTGGCTAAGCCATGAAAGCTGCACACCTCATGAATATTATAGGGTTTAGGCCAATTAACGATGGCCTTGACTTTCTCGGGATCCGCCGATACGCCCTCAGCTGACACAATATAACCTAAAAAGATCACAATACTAGACAAGAATGCGCACTTCTTTAGGTTGGCGTACAACTTCTCGGCCCTAAGGATCCCACAAACCTGCCTCAAATGGTTGAGGTGTTGCTCCTTAGTCATTTTATAAATCAAGATATCATCAAAGTATACGACCAGGAACTTCCCCATGAAGGGTCTCAACACTTGGGTCATCACACGCATGAAAGTGCTTGGGGCATTAGTTAACCCAAAAGGCATAACTAGCCACTCATATAGCCCATCCTTCGTCTTGAAGGCCGTCTTCCACTCATCACCAGGGCGTATACGGATTTGGTGATACCCACTTTTGAGGTCGATTTTTGAGAAGATAGTAGCATTAGCCATCATATCTAGCATGTCATCAAGACGTGGTATGGGAAATCGATACTTGATTGTGATTTTGTTGATGGCCCTACTATCAACACACATCCTCCATGTGCCATCCTTCTTAGGTGTAAGAAGGGCGGGCACGGCACACGGACTCATGCTCTCTCGAATGAAACCCTTCTCTAGGAGTTCATCAATTTGCCTCTTCAACTCAGCGTACTCCTTCGGATTCATTCTGTAATGTGGGAGGTTTGGTAGAGTTGCCCCAGGAATTAAATCAACGGCATGTTGTAAATCCCTCATAGGGGGAAGCTCATTTGGTAAATCATCAGGAAAAACATCACGAAACTCATGTACTACCTGAATGGCCTCAGTGGGTAACTCTACGCTAGTATCTAGTACACTCTCCCTAGCCACAAGGGCGTATATCATCGAGTCCGCCTCCGTCTCTCGCTCAAAGTCTTTGGCATTCAAAATATGGAGCAGTTTGGACTTGGACTTTGACTCCACTTCTTTTGGGCCGCTCACATCACTCTGTGTGGTGAACTCTTTTCCAGTTGTATTCTTGGGTGGTAGAGGATTTAGCTTGACCTTCATGCCCTCAAACCAGAATGTACACACATTTGAACGACCAAATATGGTAACATCCCTGTCATAGAGCCACGGCCTACCCAGAATGACATGGCCCACATCCATAGGAACAACATCACACCAAATTATGTCTTTATAAGATCCGAACTGAATAGGGACAAGACAGCGGTGCAAGACTGGAATGGATGTTTCATCAACCCAGGAGACTCTATAGGGCTGAGGATGGGCTTCCAGCTTCAAGCCCAAACGACTCATAGTGCTAGTCGATGCCACGTTGGCACAACTACCACTATCCACAATCATCTTACAGCTCTTTTCCCCACATTTTGCATAAGTGTAGAAGATCGTGTTGCGGCGCCATTCATCAGTGTTCTTGGCTTGAGCTAGGGAGCAACGGACAATTGCGAAGGTCAAAGACTCTTGTGCTCCCTCTTCCTCATCACTTGGGGTTCCGACTGGCTCATATTCCTCCTCCTCACTATCACTCTCTGGGGGCACTACTTCTACTTGCCCATCAATAAGGAGTACTTTGGTGCCCTCTCTCGTGCCGCACTGGTGAGCAAAGTGACCAAACCCCTGACACCTAAAACACCTAGTGGCCCCACTTCCACGTGAACTAGACCCGACAATCTCTTTACCCTTATCATCCTTAGGTCTGGGCTGAACATTAGGGGAAGGTTTGTTTTGGAATCTCGTGTTAGGTCTAGCCCCAGAGGGGTTGGCCTTAGTACCGGATTCGCGAAAGTCAAACCGCCTTCCCACAGATGCTTTAAGGTATTGTTCGACATCTAACACTACTTGGTACAACTGTTCGATAGTGTCTATGTCTTTGGCGAGCAATTCTCTCCTAATGTCAGGACGGAAGCCCATTTTAAAACGAGCAAGGATGAGTACGGGGTCCTCATCAACCTCACAGCGGGTCGAGTACTCTTTGAATTTCTCAATATATTCAGCAACACTCATGGAACCCTGTCGAAGAGACTGCCACTCCTCAATCAACCGCATGCGATAAGAGAAAGGGAGGTACTTCTCTTTCCATGTTTCTTTCATTTCTCTCCAATGGACTATTGAAAATTCCCTCGCTCTTTCTTTTTTTCGCTCAACCGTCGCCCAAAACCTCTTTGCTTGACCCACAAGCTTCATCTTGGCGAATCGGACTCGTCGAGCATCCGACATATCATACCACTCAAAATAGTGGTCCATATCCGCCAAACAATCTAAAAAAGCTTTAGGGTCCAAGTGGCCATCAAAAGTAGGGGCATCTACCCTAACTCCCTTAAGGAGTTGTGCATCTAGGTCATATTGATCATGATGTCCCTCACGGGGTGGGTGCACAGGTACGCGCCCATGACCAGCTCCTTGGCCGCCTCCATTCCTTGGTCTAACCTCCTGACCAACTGCCTGAGATTGGGCATCCTCCCCAGTGGTGGGGTTTGCCCTGAAGGAGGCCTCTATTTCTTCGAAGCATTTATCTGTGTTGTTCCAAATGCTTATTCAAGGACTCAACTTGCTGGGCTAACTTGGCCACTGCTTCTTGTAGTTGTTCCATGTTTAGTGTGGGGTGCAAACCAAAACCGCGACCCGTACGTGTGGGTATACACTGACTTACTCAACCTAAGGACCTGCTATGACAACTATATGCGTCTAAAAACTAAATGACCCTACGAGACTCTATATGAAGGAGACTACACACTGTTACTAAAATTCAAGTATATATGATGGACTGCATGCATGAAGGACTCAAACAAACTAAACCCTAAACATTTGGTGAATTCCCCTATAAGAACCCTAGGCTTTGATACCAAATTTGACTCAGGACGTGAATTTAAATATGACATGCAAGATTGCAGGCTTAGATCACACCAATTCAGAAACAATCACACAAATTCCACATCCCACATGAAAATCCAAACATTCAATTAAAGGGGAATCTATGCGGGTCCAAGCCGACACAGGCTAGGACTGGACCAATAAAATTATAAGCCAAACAATGTCAAAGGGAAATAAAATCAATTACTCATGCATAAAAATCAGTCCCTAATCCAAGGGATTCTCTAATTTCAATTCAAGGAACCCTAAGGTGATAAAAAGGGGCAAATCAATTAGGGATCATGTAATATAGGGTTAGGATTCATGAAAAAATGACTATGATAGAATAAAAGAGGATAAAAACCTGAGCCAAAAGATGATCCCGCGTGTGGACAGCAACAATGGCCCAGACGGACGTGCGTGTGATCCCGGCCGCACGTGTGTAGGGCCCACTATTCAGAAAAAGGCCACCTTGGCCCTGATCGACCAGGGATGGACTCCAAAACCTCCAAATCTCAGCTCGATCCGATGTATGGTTTGTGCGTGGTGCTCCGCCGAAGTTTCAGCTCGCCTACGGGCCGAAATCTGGAAACCTGCTTCAATGAAGAAATCTGATGCAACAAAAGGACAAATTCGAAGTACGGATGGTGGGGGAAGATGGAAAAAAAAAATGATGGAAGATGGGGGTGAATTAGGATCGATGTGGCTTCGCACCACGGTAGTTAGCCCTTTGAAAAGGGAGGGCTTCGCACCCACTTTTGAATTCTTCCACAACTCACAAAGAGAGCAGAAAAATAAAGCAGGAATTTTTTATTAACTTCAATGAATGAAAAGAACTACAAGGGGTGCCTATTTATAAGGAGAACTCTATACCTAAAAACTCGCACCATGTGCGACACCTATTACTTGGCGATGAAGTAAACTAAAAGAAAAACCAAACAAGGAAATCTAAAGCGTTCACGATGTTCTAAATAATAACAATAAGCAAAACCTAAAATATAAAACCAATCCGATGAGTGGGCCACGATCATGAGATCCCATGGTGGGCTTTTCTTGACTATCGGGCCACTTTTCTGAACCAAAA
Organism: Magnolia sinica; assembly: GCF_029962835.1. NCBI lineage: Eukaryota > Viridiplantae > Streptophyta > Magnoliopsida > Magnoliales > Magnoliaceae > Magnolia > Magnolia sinica. Next base: position 70,675,035 of record NC_080581.1, read on the forward strand.
CCTGTCTTCTAGCTAGGAGGCCCTCCCTGGACGTCGTCATCGAGCCAGATCAATGGTGGGGTCCTCCTGCGTACGTACGTGCGTAGGGGTGGTGGTGTGCGGGCGTGCGTGTGCACGATGTCCTCATCATTATCCCACTTATAAATTGGTGGACATTTATTGGATAGTGAATCATGAAAAAAATCAAAAGGCCCTATTTTAAAAAATAAGCGTCCACAAATTAACAATTATAACTATTCAAACAATTTGATTTTGGCATTGTGAGTTAGCATCTATAGTTCATAATTTAATTAGTAAATTTTAAGTTAATACATGTCTTGTATACAGTTTTTTAAGGGCCCGAATTAGGCGGGACTCGGATTGTGAAGTGTAGCACATGAGTGTCAAAGTTTTTTAGGCCCCACCGTGATGAATGTGTTATATCCACACCGTCCATCCATTTTGCCAAATAATTTTGGGGCATGAGCCCAAAAATGAGGCAGATCCAAAGCTCAGGTGGACTGCAGCATAAGAAACAATAATAATTAAACGTCCGCCATTAAAAATTTATTGGGGGCTACAAAAGTTTTAGATCAAGCTGACATGTGTGTTTTCCCTTCATCCACGTCAGTGTAACCTAATTAACAGGGCAGAGCACGTTAAAAAACAAATTTAAAGTGCGTGGCTGTTCATGGTTGTGAAACAGCCACGCAGTCCATTCCGTTTTCGATGCCAAAATGAAAAAAGAAGAGAGAGGGAAACCGAAAAGAAAAAAGAGAGAGAGAGAGAGAGAGAGAGAGAGAGAAGAAGAAGAAGAAGAAAGAAGCTGCGGCCGAAGCCGCAGCTCACAGCCACGCGGTCCATTCCGTTTTCGATGCCGGAAATGAAAAAGAAGAGAGAGGGAAATCGAAAAGAAAAGAGGGAAAGGAGAGAGAGTGAGAGAGAGAGAGAGAGAAGAAGAAGAAGAAGAAGATGAAGAAGAAGAAGAAGCTGCGGCCGCAACCACAGTTGTCCGAGAAGAAGAAGAAGAGGAAGAAGAAGAAAAGGTATGTATTTTTTTTCCTCTTTTTTTTTTTTTTTGCCCATAACAGCCGTTACGGGTCAGTAACGGCCGTTACGCCCGTAACAGGCCCGTATCGGCCGATACGGGTACAAAAAAGGGGAACGGCTGATACAGCCCCGAATCGCATAATGGTTACCATCGTTACCGATACGTAACCGATATGGGACACCTAGCCAAGAACATAAAATGCAGACTTTTGTTAAGCAATCATATTGCAGACATATATCAGCTGATCTTAGAGAGTTTATACATGTGCGTGTGTTATATGAGCATGTTAAGGGCAATTGACTAATTTTCTCTCAAGCAATGTTGTTGTGACCGAAAAGAAATAAACACGGTGGAAACAACTTCCGTTTTTTTCTCCATTACCCAAGAATCAGTTCGGTTATTGCTATTTATAGAGAAAAGAACCTTAGTTATATTTGTTAAGCCACATCATGGCTGCAGTTGATGAGTCTCAATCACTCATTTTCACCACAGAAGTTTCTTCAGATAGAAATATGGCATATTTCCGACTACAAGGCAATGGAATAACTGCCAAATGACTCATTTGAAGTCAAATTGATTTCAGAAAGGGAAAAAAGATTTAACTACTAGAGAAGTGATTTACAGCAAATATCATTAACATTTCTACTAATTCAAAAATAAATAAAAATTTGTCGTCAATAGGAATCTAGAAGCTTCATAAGATACAAACATAGAGGAACCCCACAATTGCAAAAGATGCATATAAAGAACTATGGGTGCTGAGAGGAGCAAGATTCTGTACATGTGGGGGCCATGGCTTGGTTATCTAGACTCCATATCAACTTTCAGTCTTATTGGCCTCACCATGGATAAGGGATGCTGAAAAGAAGAACTCCAAGATTGGAGCCACAATCTTTCCCTTCGATTTAGAGGGTCAAGAAGAAAATAGCAACAGCCCACATTCAGCAGAAAATAGTCCAAAGATCGAGTTGAATCTTCTTCCGACCTCAAAGATTTTTGGTGCATCCCTTTGTAAGGTTGAGTCCATCAGGTCAATTGTCTGGATCTCCTACACATGGGCCCCACATTTTTTGGAATCATGTGCCGCTTGTAACCCTATAATCCCTCGCCTGTGAAAACCCCACAATCAATGACTCTGGTATTGCTCAAGATAAACTCCTTGTCAAAAGCAGAAATTACCATCAAAGTTGCCATCGATGATACGACTAGAATCGTTGTAGTTGTCCATTGATATAACAGCAATGCTGGGCATAAAATTCAGCACTTTCTCAGTAAATGCAGTCTTCCCAGCACCAGACGGGCCCGCAACCCCTACCAGTACTATCCCATCATTCTTCTGGGACAACAGCTGGCATGTACGGATCACTATAAAGAATCCTTTCTCAAATGACAGTGACTCTTGGATCGGAACGATTTCATACCGATCAGAGTCCTTTCTTTTTACCAATTGGACCTGATCTCTTAAGAGACCCGGCCTTCGTCGGGGTGACTCCAACGCGGAATTATCTTGGGCCATTGAAAAGATGTTATATATTCGGTCTGTCATGAGGTGAACAGCAAGAAATAGGTGAGCATCTGAAGAGATATAAATCTAACTAAATAAAAATCAAGTACAACTGCAGGAAGAACATGTAAAGCACTAAAACCTCAGAGATAATAGGGTTTATATGATCCTCGACTTGCTGATATGCACAAGTGAGGCCTATGGTTCAGCAACTTGGATCTCCCAGATTGGAAGATCCCATACATCCATTTTTTTCCTCTTTCAGCCGAATGTAGACAGTTGCTGGATTTATTTTCCTGCCTGTCTATTTGCAGGCCACCATTCAATGGGTTAAGTTGTTCCATTCCATCAACAAGCTCTTGGAACATGGTCCATCCAATGAGAACCATCAGATCAATGATCTGGATCACTGAACAAAGTTACTATAGCATCCCAAGGTCGGGGATCATATAATTACTCCTAGATGAATGCATGATCCATAAATGAATGATTGAAATGTGCTTATAAGAAGTCATACTGGGTCCTAACTCCTAACTATATTTGTGGGTTAGAATGATGGCCTTTGCGACACATCCCCCAGCAGCAATTCCTAATTAAGATATCATAGCTCCCTTATAGAAATGCCTTTGATACTAATAAACTGTTGTTATGTATTGTTTGTGGACCAAACCGATGAATAGATTTAGGTGTTTTCGATCTCTCCTGTCGATGCTCCAGTTGTAAACCTCTTCCCCAATTCTACCCAGTTCTTGATGCAACTTCTGATAATGTTTTCAACCTCTCCTCTTTCATTGCTTTCCTTTTCCAATTTCCTTTCATTCTTAAAAGCCACAAAACCATTTTCTAACAAATAATAGATAAACGCATATGAGAGTTCAATCCATATGTAGATCAATATTTTTTTTGAAAGATGAATATTATTACGGCCAGAGGCCAAAAAAAAGAGAAAAAAGGACAACAAACCAAAAGGAAAGGAAAGGGAAAAGAAAAATATAAACCCCACCCCAAGACCCAACTCAATATAAAGCAAGGCAACCACTCAGAAAGGAGCAAAACAACCGTCGTTGCACTCTGGATATCCCTAAAGGCCAGATTATTTCTTTCAAACTAAATAGACCACAACAGTGCAAGCAGCACAAGCTTCCATTTCCGGGGGCTAAAAGCTCCACCATCAGCTCCTTGCCAGGCCCTAAACAGCCTGTCAATAGACCCTGCCATTACCCATGAGATGTAGATCAATATTGGACGATTCCATCCTGATTTTACCTGTGGCTTTGGTCTCTCCTCCCAGTGCCACCCTGCAGTTTGTTATTAGAGTATAGAATATGTTCAACATTTGTATATGTAGAGCTGTATATACTATTGATTGTTATATGGGTGGATATGGATGAGTACATGTGTATCTGTCAAGATTTTCCACCTCTTGTATATATTCTTGTCATTTTCAGTGGGTAACATACACAACACAGTTTCCACAATCTAGACCCTAATTTAACACGGTATCAGAGAGGATCATCGGTCCGTTTCTGATTTCAGCCATAGATCACCTGTTGCCATCCCAACCATGTCCAAACTCATTCTTGGACTTGGATTGTACTGCCCAGACCCATCCAGAACCCACTAATCTGCTCTTTTTGATTTGGCTTGAGGATGAACACTATCAATATAAAGAATGCAGAACCTGAATCATATGCCCCAAGATGCAGGAGATAAGAGTTGCAAAGAATGTCCAAGAGTAAGAAGTCGAAGGGATTTATCTGAAATGGTCTATATGGATGGATGTATGGTCAGTTGGTCACATGGAATGCATATTTTGTTCAATGAGCCTATACATCAGCTACAGAAATCAAGGGGTCTGCTAACCCAGAAGGAAGCATTTGTTTCTTCCAAAATACCATCTGCGCACTCAAACCATCATCTCACCTGCACAAGATTTGCATAAAACATTGCCATCGCGTGCTCAAGATGATGAATTTGATGCACGCCCAAGACCCAACATGTGCTGCTAGTTTTGGTGGCTAAATTTCAGGTACTAATTTTACTATTTCTGGAAGACTGCAGTTCCTAATTTTAATGGTTATGGTTGCTGATTTTGAATATTCTCTGAAGATAGGGGATAATTTGATGGATTTACTTTACTGTGTTTAGGCCATTATGACATGGCCAAAACTTTGCAAATAGAGTTGTTAATATTTTAGTATCTTATTAGATTGATTTGTATTCAATCTAAGAGTGTAAAAATTCCCGATTAAAGATTCATAAGGATTTTGGGGTGTGACTTTTAAGACCGATAAAAGGGATGTTCTACGAGGCGGAAGTAATGCAGGGGCATTTTCACACAAGGCTCGAGTGGGGTAGCCTGTGGGATGCAGGGACACACTCGGGGTGAGCGGCCCGTGTGAGGCGGGTGGCTCGTGTGAGGCAGGTAGCTCGTGTGAGGCGGTACCCATGTAACGTGGGGCCCACGAGGGGGGTTCAGCCAAGGTCCTAACCCATAAGATGTGGGGCCTGGGCTATGAGATAAAGAGATTAATTCGTCATGCTCTATCAGTTCAAGCTTTTAGAGCAAGTGGTTAATTGTCCTGCATCAAATTGGTATCAAAGCGGGAGGTCTCGTGTTCGATATTCCTCATCGGGGGTGATTAATGCAGGGGCATTTTCACATCAGGCTCGAATGGGGTAGCCTGTGGGATACGGGGACACACCCGGGGCGGGCGGCCCGTATGAGTCGAGCCCCACCCGTGTGGGGCGGGTGGCTCGTGTGAGGTGGTACACAAGCGATGTGGGGCCCACGAGGGAGGTTCAGCCGATATCCTAACCCATGAGATGTGGGGCCTGGGCTATGAGATAAAGGGATTAATTCGCCATGTTCTATAGTTCGAGTTTTCAGAGCAAGTGGTTAATTGTCTTGCATCAGGAACGTATTACACTTCTCTTTGGAGTTTTTATTCAAGTTGTATCTAGTGCAAGAATTTGATTCTTTTTTACTTTTTCTTTTTCTTTTCTTTTTTTTTCTTTTTTTGGATGGATTGTAAGACTTTGATATTGATTAGCTATTTAAGGCTTTATATTCAAGGACTCCTGCGTGGTGTGTCTTTGTCCATCCTATCAATTTAGGTGTCAAAATCCCATTGGTTGGATAACCTGATTGCATCACAATCACCCTTTCCACTGTAGGCACATTGAGCTGTTGAGGCCATTCAAACCCCTAAAAGTGCATCCGCATTCTTTGTAAATTTTGTTTGTGAGAGCTTAGGTTTACCTAACGCCACGGAGCCCACCACGAACTGCAAGGCATTGACATTATGATGCATGGATGGGCAACAACCAATTTAGGCAGGGATTCCAATCAAGGTCCTCACTCCCAACATCAAAAGTTTGAGTGATGTGCCCCTTACGGAATCAATAAAAAATTAATGATTATCAACTCTCATATTATACATTTTATTGCCCATAGGAGACAAAAGGATATCTTTGAAATTCCTAGAAAGTACCAAAGACTTCTTTTAATCAATACTCCATAATGAAACAATGATTGAGTCATGATTTGGGCTGGAACGGGGACTGATTTGGGAGGAGCATAACTGTAGGACTTTTTGCAGCCTGTCAGAATTATGTTTTGTGACCTTCCGTAAGGCCAAAGCGAGAGTGGTTAATTGGGCAGCAGGTTCAAAAGCCTTTGTGGCCTATAGCCAAGATCAAATAGAAGGATTTGGGGGAGAGGGACTCTCGTAGCAATGGAGTTGTTGATCATTGCCATCTTGTCCCCTAGCTCACTTTCGTGAGCATCTTTTGTTGTGTTTCTTGCTTTCAAATAAAAAGAAACATGCACCCATGACTAGTTAGAAGCATTGCCAACAAGTAGCAGTTGCCTTAAACCTACAAAAGCTGGAACTTCTTAAAGCATCATAGGATAAGGAAATCTATCAAATAGTTAGAGTGCACTAGAGACCTCAGGATCATTACAAGAATGCAGCTCATGCCTGGAAAACATGCCTGTGAATTTATAAAATTGTTGTGAGAAAGCTAATTTAGAAGCTGTGAGAAAGCTAATTTGGAAGCATTGAAAAAACCATGCATCTGCACATATACATCGCAATTGGATGCACTACCCAATTGAAACGCCCCTATTAGTCTGACGACATGGAAAAGACCAGATTGTGATTTCCATAGTGCTCACATTTAGAGTCTTGGCTACAAATTGCAGTTACATTGCTTTTTGTTGCGAAGAGAGAAGAGTTTAAGAAATTTGTGTGTCAGGGATCTAATGACCTCCCTAACCTAATTTATTAGTTGGAGAAGAATAACACAAGGTATGGTGTCCCAAGGGAGCAACAAACCAAACAAGTAACATAACATTGAAATACTCCTCTCCCTGACACTTTTCAAGTTGCACTTGAAAGGAATTTAACCATAATTTGATGCCCACTTCATCATTATGAATAGTACGAAACATCTGTGACTTTTTGTCATTCACTCATTTCCTCTTGATTAAAGCAATGTTCGCTACCCAGTTCACATGTCCATACAGACAGCTATACACAAATAAGTAATGTAGGATGGATCATGGATGACTAAATGGAGTGCCACAATCGCACAAATTCGGGCATGAATGGCCATGATCTAGCAAAAAGGGCCTAAACACACTTCAGCTTCCAACGCCCATAAATTCATGACCAGTTATTGGATTCACGCGTATAATATGTCGTTGAAAGGCTATTGACAAACCCTACAACGTGGAAACTGGTGGAATCAGTTGGCCCAAAGGGACAGAGAAAAAAAGGCCATTTGTTGGGTCAAAATCATGTTTTAGTTCAAAGCTTAGTATTTTTAGTAAGTACTTTTTTTGTTATTTTTAGGGTTTTAAGAGTATGTTCCTAGTCCAAAGCCTTTGTTTTGGTCATCTAAGAGTTTTGTACAAGTTTGGGTAGGATTAGACATCTTTTACCATTTTTAGTAAGTTCACTATTTTGGAACCTTTACTGTTTCAGGAAAGTTGCCTAGGTTGACTGAGATTTGGAATTTAGGGCCTCTTTATTATATAAGCACATCAGAATTCAGATAGGTTGTACGACACACTTCATTCAATAATGGTATTTGTAATCTCATTTTAGAGATTTCTCTCCTTATGGAGTCAAATATTATTGTAGGGAAGAAGACAGTGATCTCTAGCATGCATGTAATGCCCAAGAATGTATAGATGCGTGCATAAATTTTCAGTTTACTCGCATGAGCATGAGGAAAGCAAGAGTTGATTCGGGTGTGGAGAAAAAGCATTTTAAATGCCTAGGAAAGAGCAAAAGTAATACCAAGGATAGTAGGTTCTTACAGTTACAACTCACTTTCCAAGTTACAACAAAATGGGAATCGTTTTCCAAGTCTTCCTTTTTTTGGATAATTATTTCCGAAAGTCACAACAACATGGGAATCAATTTCCAAGGGTCTGCTGGTGATTAGATTCATGAAAAGGGATATGCTGAAAATCTCAACATTGTCTTGTAAATAACCGCCAGTCACAGGTGACCTGTGTAAGGACTTGAATGGCTGAATGGAAATAGAGAAGAACAAAAATTACGAATACCAAAAGAGAACTGAAGAAAAAATGATGTTTTATATGGGACAAGAAAAGTGATAGAAATGATGGGTTGGAAGAAGAGATCAAAGAAATCTAGGGTTTGGAAGAGGAAAAGAGAGAGAGGTATTGAGGATGAACAAATAGAGGTGAAATGAGATGACTTGTTTAAGAAGCGAAGATTGCCGAAAAGAGATCTCTAATGGAAGAAAAAAAAAAAAATTGGGAAAACGTATTCTCAAATATTCCAGAGTGAAGAAAAACTGCTGTCATTTGCACAGGTAAAAGAGTTTCAAACTAGTAAATCCATTCCCTCAACCTAAATAAATTTTCAAAAAGCTAAAATAAGGGCTTTAAAAATATAAATCATGTCTTCATCAGTTTCCACAGACCAATAAACTCACAGAGTTTGTTATAACATAACACATCAAAGATCAGCCAAATTGAGTGGATAAAAGATTGGCTAAATAGATCATCAAATAGCTGATTATTTCAAAACAACAACACAAAAAAAAAAAAAGGAAAACAAAGAGTCTAAAAGTTTTGTACTTGGAATGAGATATTTAGGCCTGTTTGGATACCACCAAATAAATTACTTTTTCTACTTACGACAGTAGGTAACTAATTTATTTGAGATAAGCATGTTTGGTTTATGATCAATTATAAGTAATTTTTTTACTTAAAGTTACTTAATCACTTCAGCTTAATAAATAGAAACCAAGATAAGTTACTTGAGGCATAAGTAGCTTATCTTGAGTAACTTAAATACCTCGTTTCAACACCAAGGCTTTGGTATCGATCCCTAGTGGGGGTGGCTAATGTTGAGGGTCAAATATTGCATATTGGACCCCATTTATCACTTAGTTTTATGCACATGATAATGCTTAATGTTCTCTTCTAATCATGTTTGTGTTGCAAGGTGAATTCAAGAGCTTGGATTGAAAAGGATGCTAAAAGCATAGATTTAACGCTCAAGAATCATCAAAGTCAGTGGACAGATCAACCACTGATAGTTTGGGGCCACCTGATCTCTGGATATGCCTCAATTTTGGACTCAACTCCTTAAATTAGGTGGAGAAACGAATGGGCGGTGTAGATTCTCCAAGAATCACCAAAAGTGGGCCCCACTTGCAGGAGCGTGTGCACAATACACGTGCACTGGTGACGCACCAAATCTGAAGTCGGGTCAAACACAATTTGACCCAATGATTTTGCAGAAAGAAAGGATTTTCAAAATCCTTCTCCCGCCAGCACCGGACGAACATCCGCTGAGATGGTCTCCGGCCCACCATCATCATCAGATTTGATGATCCAAGCCGTTCATTGCAACCAGGTGGTCAAACCGACTGTACCCTGATCTGCTGCTCGATTTCCTCAGATATTACATGTACATGGAGAATTAAACGCAAGATGGATGGTGCCAAGAAGAATTCCGTGGGCCACACCAAATCCGAACTATACCACGTCATCCTAGCCGAGAGAGGAATTCAATGAACGGAGTGGATTTCCCCGCCTGAACCGATCATGGGCCCACCAACCATCACAGAGCCAAGAAATTGCGTAGAGCATGCGAACAGAAATTGCGGACGAAGCCCGGAAAACCGCAGGCCGTTGGATGATCAAGGTCCAGATCGTGGCCATGATCCGGACCATCCAGATGCTAGGAACGTGAGGTTCGACCACCTCCATGATGGCAGAAGTGATCAAAAGGAAAACAATGGGTTGCACGCGGTCTCCAATCAGCCATGCGCAGAAGCAGGACGCGCAAAACGTCCGTCCGAATCTCTATTGTGTGCGTAAACCCCTTGCGCAGGACATATCTAGAAAGCCCTCTCTGCTACTATAAAAGAGAGTCATCTAAGGTGAGCAAGGGAGAGAGAGAGAGAGAGAAAGACAGCCGGCCGTTCTTAGCCGGACACACCAGGAAGGAGTAGAAGCGTGGAGAGGCCATCATCAGGAGTTTTTCTCCCCTTTTCTTAGTTAGTTTTGTTCTTAAGAGATTCTAGTTCAATCATGTTTATGATTGACTAAACCTCTTAGCTAGGGCTAAGGGGTGAAGCTTGTAGCGTGATGGGTTATTTTCTATTGGTTTGATTCCTGTTGTTGAACTCTCTTTGATTTTAGTTTGATTATAAGAAATACATTTAGTTTCTAATGATTTGTCGTGACTTAAATTACAATGGATCTGCGATAGCTTTGAGTATGTTCTTGTTATTGAGATTGTGATTTTAGGAAATCCTGTTGTTCACCATCGTCCCCTGGGCATGTTTAGATGATGGAATCCTCCCTAACTCTCACAATTCTCTCAGATTGGTTGTGGATTGGTAAATTCTGTTGTTTGCTTTGTCTCATGGGCATGGTTTTGTGATGGAATCACTTCTGGTTCTCATACCTCTCATCCTCTGAGAACTAGATCAAAGGAAGTTCAAATTTGATTTTTAATGAGATATCTTCCAATTGGATGAAGATGGGACTCTGATTCCAGTTGTGTTCATGAATCAAGCATAGATCTCCCTGATCTCTATAATTGGATCCTTGGAAACCCTAGTTTCCCACTTTTGAATTTCACAAGTTTTTCATTAAGTTGTTCACAATTAGTCTCTCACATATTCCAGATTTAGGTTTTCATCTTCTTCTAATTCTAGTTCTAGTCGCTTTCAGAAAACACACGAGATTAATCCCCGTGGATTCGACCTCGGTCTCACTGAAATTATTATTACATCGCAGCCCTGCACTTGGGGTTGTGAACAGCTAACAGTGAAGTGTGAACTAACAGTGGGGTGTACTAACAAGCTAATGAAAAAAAAAAAAAAAAGGTAACTTAAAATCCAAACACCCCCTAAGTTACTTTTTACACTAAAGTTAGTTTGGTAAGCATCATCATAGAAGTAACTTAATGCTAAAAGCTACTTATTTCAATAAGTTTCTTTTTTAGCTTCTTGACTTGTTACTTTTCTACTTCTCTCTCAATTATGGTCCATGTCAAAGGAGCCTCTCTCTCATAATCCTTATCAAAGGAGGCCCACGTGATGGATTATCCCTATCAAAGGTGAGGCCCACACGATGAACAGACCACATCAAAGGTGGGCCCCACACGATGGGTGATCCCATATTAATGTGGACCCACATATGGATGGGGACCATTAAAGGTCGGCCCCTAATGATAAATAGCGCACATCCAAAGCGGACTAAAGGTGGGGCCTACATGATGGACAGCCCACTTCAAAGGTGGGGCCTACATGATGGACAACCCACATCAAAGGTGGGCTCCGCATGATGGGTAGTGGTCATTGAAGTTGGGCCCCGCATGATGGACGGCCTACGTCAACGATGGGGCCCACATGATTGATGGTCCACATCAAAGGGGGGCTCCACATGATGGGCGGTTGATGTTAAAGGTGGGCCCCACATGATGGATGATAACATTGATGGTGAACCCCACATGATGGATGACCAATATTAAAGTTGGGCCCTACTTAATGGGTGGTGCACATTAAAGGTTGGCCCTTTATGATGAATGGCTCACATCCAAGGTGGGCCCTACATGATGGACGGTCCACATCAAAGGTGAGGCCCACACAATGAACAATCCACATCAAAGGTTGGCCCCACATGATGGACAATGAATATGAGGGTGGACCAAACAAACCCGAGGGATAAACACTTATGTGATGTTGGAAACAAAACAAGCTTTTCTACTTTTTAGCTGACGAGTATGTGTTAGACAACTCACATACCTTGTATAACTAGTATAACTTGTATAGTTTATTTCTATAGGTAGAGGATTTTGAGTTTATTATTTTCCTTGTATAGATGGTTGTAATCTCTATATATTCAACCTCATTGGGTTATCTCAAATACAGAAAACCTTCAGTTCCTCTCGGCTTTCATGGTATCAGAGCTTCCCTGATCCGAAACCACCCCTGCGTCGTCCAGTCACCACCCTTGCTGCATCCGGTCACTATCTCTGCTCGTCCGATCGCCCCTGCGTCGTTCGGCCGCCCCCACTGCATCGTCCGACCATCCCTGTTACATCCGGCCACTGTCCCTACTCGTCCGACCGCCCCTGCTGCGTCGTCCGGCCACTATCTCTGCTCGTCTGATCGCCCCTGCGTCGTCCGGCCGCCCCCACTGCATCGTCCGACCATCCCCACTACATCCGGCCACTGTCCCTACTCGTCCGACCGCCCCTGCTGCGTCGTCCGGCGACCCCTCTGCTCCAGATCTGCTCGTCCGAACCCTGTTCCAGATCTGCTGTTGCTCCAGATCTGCTTGTCCAAACCCTGTTGTTGTTCGAACCCTCTGCGTCTGCGTTTGCGTCTTCCCGATCCAGATCCAGATCCGTTCCGCTCCAGCGCCCCTCTGTTCATCCCACTCCAGATCCAGATCCAGATCACGAACCTGATTCAGATCCAGATCCCAATTCAGATCTAGAACCAGAACCTGTTGCTGTTGCTGTTGTTGTACGGTACATCTAAAATTTCTTCTGTTGCAACTCCTTGGGTGCTTTATAATACATTAGCTTAATGGACAAGAACACATCACGTCAAGAGGCCCCACGTTATAGTTTTGATGGTACCAACTATTCTCTATGGGCCTTCCATTTTTAGAACTTTCTCAAGGGTCGTGGTTTGTGGGGACTAATTGATGGATCTGTTACTATCCCCACTTCCACCGATGCCGACAAATTAGCTGATTGGGAAATGAACAATGGACGGATTATTACCTAGATTCTTGATTCTGTTGATCGGTCCATTGTTGTTGGCCTCACACCTCATCGCACTGCTAAGGCAATGTGGGAGCATCTCCAGACAATTTATCAACAGAGTAATGCGGCCCGGTTATACCGCCTGGAACAGGATCTCATTAACCTTACTCAGGGTGACGACAGTATTCAATCATTTTACTCCAAAATTGTCACAATTTGAACTAAGATGACTATGATGGATCCAACATTTCCTCATGACTTTAAGATATTCCAAACTATGGGCGAAAGTGCGCAAGTTTGACAATTTCTTATGAATCTGCATCCGGAATTTGAGCATTGTCGAGCTGCTCTCTTGAACCGTAGCCCTACTCCTTCATTGAATTTGGTTATTAATGATTTATTGGCTGAGGAACAGCAACTGAAAGTTCTCTCTTCCTTCCTCAACTCCGGGATCATCTGATATGGTGTTTGCTGTGTCCACCACTACACCAACACCTGGTTCCACTCCTTTGACTTGTCGCGGCTGCAACAAGGTGAGTCATGTTGTCGCTCAATGCAAAGAATGGTACGCTTATTGTCGACGGACTGGTCATGGTATTCAGGTCTGCCGTACACGTGTCTATGCATCTTCTTTCGGCCGTGAACGTGGTGGTCGTGGTCGTGGTCGTGCCCTTTCTGCTACTACTGCCACTATTTCTTCCGAGCCGTCTCTTAGTGATTCTACATCTACTGTTTCTGCTGAAAGTCTTTCATCTCCATTGACTCCTGCGATGTTCCAGCAAATCGTTCAGGCCCTTTCTGCGGCCAGTATGTCAGGTATATCCCCATCTTCTACATGGTTCTTCGATTTGGGTACTTCCAATCATATGACCGGTGATGTATCCCATCTTCGTGACATTCGTCCCTACACCAGCAATCAGGCTATTTCTACTACGGATGGCACTAGACTACCTATTCAGTCCGTTGGATCATTGACTTTCTCTCCTTTTGCTCATCGCTAGTTCACCCTTCGTGATGTGTTTCATGTCCCTAACCTCTCCTCCAATTTAATTTCAGTTGGTTAACTCACATCCAATAACTGCTTAGTCATATTTCTTCCCAACTATTGTTTTGTGCAGGATCTGGCAACGGGAAAGGTACTTGAGAGGGGTAGGCGGCATGGTCGTCTGTACGTGCTGGATTTTGATCCATCTGTCACTCCGGCTCATTGTTTCTTTTCTCCATCTTCATCAGATATTTGTTCGGCAAATAAATTGTGGAAACTGTGGCACTTTCACCTGGGTCATCCATATTTCGATCGGTTACTTCAGTTAATTTCGTCTGGCATGTTAAGGAATATTTCTCTCAATAAAAATGATTTGGATTATTCTTGTTCTTCCTGTTGTCTTTCAAAAAGTAAGTATATTCCCTTTTCTCTAAATACTACAAAATCATCTTCTATGTTTGAACTTGTGCATACGGATGTCTGGGGTCCTTCACCAATTATGTCTCTCTCTAGGTTACGATACTATGTTATATTCATTGATGATTCCATAAGTTAAACTTGAATTTACTTTCTGCAATTGAAGTCACAGGTTTTTGAAAAATTCAAGTTATTTCACTCTATGGTGGAGACTCAATTTCGGGTTCCAGTTCAAACTCTCTGCTCTGACTCAGGGGGGGAATATCTCAACCGATTTTTGTACATTTCTTCAAGGGCATGGGATTATTCATCAGACCACCTGTTCTGATACTCCACAACAGAACGGGATGGCTGAACGAAAAAATCATCATATTGTTGAAACTGCCTACACCCTGATAACAGCTATGAGTGTTCCTCGTTCTTTTTGGGCAGAAGCAATGTTACATTCCGTCTACTTGATTAACCGGATGCCAACCAAAGTTCTGAACAGTAAATCTCCTTACTTTGTTCTCACCGGCTTACCTCCTGCATATTCCACATTTCGTGTTTTTGGTTGTATCTGTTATGTTCACCTAGCTTCACGTGAACGAAACAATCTATCTCCAAAATCGGTCAAATGTATGTACTTGGGATTTGGGGAAACTCAGAAGGGTTTTTGATGTTATGATCCGGTTTTTCGTCGTGTTCGGGTTTCACGACATGTTGTTTTTCTTGAACACATTGCCTTTTATTCATCTCTTCCTCCTCCGCACACTCCAAACTCTCCTGGTCTAACTGCCTTTCCAGAAATTCTGTTTGCCTCAAGTACTCTCCCTCGTCCGTTGCAGGTTTACTCACGTCGACCACGTACAGATCCACCACCTATTACTCAACCCGAACCTACTGTACTTGTTGCAGATCCCGAACCCACCTCGATACGTCGTTCCACTCGTGAATATCGAGCGCCTGATCGCTTGATATACTCTGTCTGCCATGAATGCTACTCTGGATACTGTTTCTTTTCCTACTTCATACTCTCAGGCAGCCATTCATGATTGTTGGAAGAAGGCTATGACAAAAGAACTTGCGGCATTGGATGATAATCATACGTGGGACATTGTCACTCGACCTGCTGAGATTTATTCTGTCAAGCTCAAGTCAAATGGATCATTGGATCGATACAAGGCTCGACTTGTCGCTCAGGGATACAAATAGGAATACGGAATTGATTATGATGAGACTTTCGCTTCCGTGGCCAAGATGAAAACTGTTCGTACTCTTATAGCTATATCTTCTGTTCGCTCATGGCCACTCGCTCAGATGGATGTGAAAAATGTCTTTCTTCATGGAAACCTCCAAGAAACCGTATGTTTGAAACCTCCTCCTGGCTCTTTAATCCCTGACAGTATGTCGCCTAAAGAACGCCCTGTACGCCTCAAACAGGCACCTCGGGCATGGTTCCAACGCTTTCACGATGTTGTTACGGGTGCTGGCTTTACTCAAAGTGGTCATGACCCATCCTTATTTTTGCGCACCACTGCTCATGGAATTGTCATTGTTCTGGTCTATGTTGACGACCTCCTCCTGACTGGTAGCGATGCTACTGGCATTTCGGCTTTAAAGGAAGTTCTACAATCATCCTTCAAGATGAAAGACCTCGGCCATCTAACATACTTTCTTGGACTTGAATTTTCACGTTCCAACCGTGGGATCCTGGTCAGCCAGCGTAAATATACCAAGGATCTTCTCGCATTGGCATCATTGACGGATCAGAAGACAGTTCAGACTCCCTTAAAACTTAACATTCACTATGGCCGTGACGATGGTGATTTACTTACACAGCCCGACTTATACCGCCGTTTGGTTGGGAGTCTGGTTTACTTAACTATGACTCGCTCTGATATTGCCTACGTTGTCCAAGTCGTCAGTTAATTTATTTCTGCTCCTCAGACTCTTCATATGACTGCGGTGTTACACATCCTACAGTACCTTCGTGGAACTCTAGATCAATCCTTCTCCTCCACGGCGACTCTGGACCTTCATGCTTATTCGGATGCTGATTGGGCCGGTTTTGCTCTCACACAAAGATCTATCACTGGCTATTGTGTCTTTCTCGGCACTTCTCTCATCTCTTGGAAGTGTAAGAAGCAAGCCACTGTTTCCAAATCGAGCACAGAAGCCGAGTATCGGGCGATGTCCGCTGCGTGTAGTGAGCTTGTCTGGTTACGTGAACTTCTTTCAGACATGCATTCCTCTACAGAATCCTACTCCACTCCATGTCGATAATCTCAGTGCCATTCAGATTGCCTCTAACCCGGTTTTTCATGAACGGACGAAGCATATTGAAGTTGACTGTCACTTTATCCGCGAGAAATTTCAGTCTGGGCTCATTTCTCTTCCACATGTTGCATCTCATGATCAGATTGCCGACATTCTCACCAAGTCCCTCACTTCTGCACGTCACTCTTTTCTAGTTGGCAAACTATTACTTGTCGATGACCAGCATTAGCTTGAGGGGGGATGTTAGACAGCTCACATACCTTGTATAGTTTATTTCCATAGGTAGAGGATTCTGAGTTTATTGTTTTCCTTGTATAGATGGTTGTAATCTCTATATATTCAACCCCAATGGGTTGTCTCAAATACAGAAAACCTTCAGTTCCTTTCAGCTTTCAGTATGATGTTTATCAAACAACCTTATTTACTACATAAGTATAACCCAAAATAAGCTACTTAAGGCATAAATAGCTTATCTAAAGTAACTTACAATACAAACACCCCCTTAAATACTGGGAAGAACTTTACAAATGAAAAGCTGCACAACTAAATAGACCCCATATAGCTCAGCCAAAGTAGACTCGACAAGTAGTCAACGAGTAGATCATATTATATTTTTCTCACATCAAAATGAGTAACACCTGATATGGTTAGTGCCCAGACTTCTATATATGGAAACAAGAGATCTTCTAGCTAAGCAATGAACTAAGTGATCCTCAAGATTATCGAATAATCAAAGCCCTCCCAAAATCAAGCTACCTACAAAAACAAATCTTGCAATGGCATTTCTCGATGCTAATGCAAACCCACTAATATAAACTCACCAACTAATATTTGCAGATTGAACATCCAAATTACAAGTTTAAATCATAAAAAATAATAAAAAATTCCCCAATGTGTTAAGGTTTAATTTGTCTGGTTCCCAACAACCAAGGCATTCAATAACAGTAATGGTGGTTATAACAGCCACCGCCATTACCACTACAATACATGCCGTAATGGTCATTGCGACCGCTTTTTTTTTTTAACAATTTATGGCCATTATGGGGCTGTTATGGGCCATTTTCTGTTATGGCCCCTTAACGTGTAGTGGTTCCCACCATTACCATTACGTAACAGCTGTTAGAGTTGTTGCATATCCATTTTTTAATAAGTGCGGTGAAAGCCAAAAACAAAAATCGCAAACACTAAAAAAAATTTCACACCCATAAATTAGCAATAATGAAAAGATTCAACAGAATTCATATGTAAAGAAGCAGAACCTGATCAAAAGCAATAGAGAAAGAGATGAATTATGGCAAGAGTTCAGTGGATCATGCTATCACGCACATCGACCATGTATGTAACACATATTAGTGAACCCACACTGATAGGCATTGCCGGAAAAAGAATAATCAGATGATCCTAGCCACCCAACTAGTGCACCCCAAATCAACAGTTGATAAGAAACAATTGTCGGTCCAAATCCAACAGGCAAAATTGAATACTTAGGATCATCAGATCATCTGCCACATTACAGACTGGGCACGGCCTGAAAATAACATGGATGGCACGAGCCTATCCATTGGATCATGGATCAGCAAATGCACCATTGAAAGGTAAGATGATCCAAGGCCCAAATGGGGTCGTCGAGTCATCTTCTTACTCTTTAATGGCCCAACCATTTAGATGGTCTGGAGTAATATACCTAACAGCCATGTACAGAGTAGATGTGTGACTGAGTACAGTCCACTATACTATGCCAGACTACCATATATAATTCCACTAAACCAGAAATAAGGGGAAAAAACACCCAAAAAAAAAAACCCAACAAAAAAATGCAAAGATAAATTTTTCATGAATATTAGAAAAAGAAAGGGGAGAGAAGGCAAACTGTGAAACTATCTGCACAGTTACCAATCACAGCAAAGACTAACATTCCTACCATTTCTATTATTTTCTGTCATCTTTCTTTGGATATAAAAATTCAAGAAAGAAACTACAGAAATAAAGAAGAAAAACTCAATTGGCTTATAGCAAGAAAATACAGAAATAAATAAGAAAAATTCAGTTGGGTTTTGCAGATTTTCTTACAGCAGAGAGAGAGTGGAGGAGAGGAAGATTCTAGTGTTTTGATTTTTGGTCTTTGCTTCTGTACTGGATCTTGATCTTTTGTGGGATTCTGTGGCTTTTATTTCTGAGAGAGGCTTTTATTTCTGAGAGAGAGCTCCCCTCCCGGACGCGGATTGCGTCCTACCCCCGGCAGTCTCCAGCTGGGAATGGGCAGGAGCTTTGAGTGGCGACAGTGATGTGTAGGTCTTATCCACACCGTTCATCCATTTGAGGCAGATAAAATTCTCAAGTGGACCACACCACAAGACGTACGGTGATAATGATTCTCACCGTTGAAACTTTTCTAGGGCCCACTACGATGTTTATTTTCCATCCAACCTATTCATAAAGTTACATAGACCCGGATGAAAGGGAAAACACAAACATCAGCTCCATCAAAAAAACTTCCGTTGCCCCCAAGAAGTTTTCAACGGTAAGAGTTTAATCCCCATTTTTGTAGTCCACTTCAGCATTATGTCTGCCTCATTTTTGAGCTTAAATAATAAAATGATACAAAAAAATAGATGGACGGTGTGGATAAGACACATACATCACGGTGGCCACTCAAAGCACCTGCCCGTTCCCAGCTTGAGACAATTTTTGGAGGTTGGTTATTCACAGGCGTGCGGCTGCCCTTCCCATACACACGCAGCTTCATACATGCGAATATCTAACACGAATTTAAGATCTGAGCTTTCCATCAGGTGGACCATGATGTTAAAGTATTCTTTCCTAAAATACAGGCCATATCACGTTGAATCTTAGGGTATGAAATGAATGGACGGCTTAGAAAATTTGTATTTAACCGTCAGTTTGTACATTGTGTACCAGCTGAGGAGTGAAACGACCTCGAGGCAGATGATCTGACCGTTGTTTCAAACAATGTAGAATGTTCAGATATTTCAACACGTGTTGCGTATTTACAAATGTGACTGCGTATGGATGGTGTAGCTCACACGCGCGATGAGTAGCCATACCTTCCGAGATGATTCTTGAATCTTACAGCTAGAAGGAGTGCCGTACGTTCCACAAATTCCTACCTATATATTTATACACGGGATGTCTGGAGTTTTTATAACTATCTGAACATAGACGAGAAATGCTATCTTCATTCGGATTTTTTTTTTTAAATCACTTTTACCGGAAGTGGATTATGATCTTTTTATTTAAATAACAATTAAGGTAAAGGAAAGTTAGGAATAAAAAAAAAATTATTATATATATTCATGGGTAGATCTTATAAAAGATAAGACCAATAGCATACACAATCCTTGGATTAGCTATGTAAATGCTATATAGTTGGTTCTCGTTCTTCAGAGACTGAGTGTCGACATGCATGTCTGAACTTTGGCCATTTTGATTCTTGATGGTATTTCGAATGATCCAGACCACTTGTATGATGGGCCACACCTTGGATGAGGGACATGCAAAACATAAAACCTCTTATATAGCTATATCATGACAGTTTGTTCAGAGAGTCAAGATCTTCTGTTATCAGGTTAACAGAGAATTCCTGTTACCCTAATGGTTTGGCGTCCGAAGCTGTATTTTATTTTTTTTCATTTTTTTAGTGAGTGGTGACGTGGACCAATGAGAATTTGGGTATCAAGAATTCTCTGTTGACCTGATAACAGAGGATCCGGACTCTTGTTCATAACATGTCAGAGGGGGTAGGTTGAGAAGTATGTTGTCTATTGAATTTAGGATTTTTGGTTTAGGTAGCCTGGGGCTGGGACAAGGTTTTAGTAAGAGTTTGTATGGACTAAATTTAAGATTTTATAGTGGTAAAATTACTTTTTTCATATTTTGAAAGATGAAAATATCTCTCTAACACAAATGCCTCTCATAAACAACATGTTATCGTCTTGAAATCAAAAATGTTTTTTTTTAGGAATGGACGTGGGGCCCACTAAAAATTGAAATTCAGCCGGTCCCTTAGTCAATCTTTTTTTTCTTTTTTAGCTTGTTAGTGCACCCCATTGTCAGTTGACACTTCACTATTAGCCACACCCACTAGGGATCAATACCAAGACCTTAGTGTTGAAACGAGGTATCTTTCACTTAGTCTACCACTTGAGCTATGAATCAGGGTATCCCTTAGCCGATCTGATCCGTACATTTTAATCGGATAGTCGTGAACTTACATAAGGAATCTTTTAGGTTTTTTTTTTTCTTTGAAATGTTTGAATCTCACAGCTATACTAATGTTGTACATTAAAAATAGCCATAATTCCCACGTTACATATTCAATTTGGTTGATCTTATACTCGTCGGAAAGATAATTTGATGAAATTTCAAATAAATTTAGAATCATCTCATTTGAACACCATTTAATTGTTCAAAAGTAAACAACAATAAATATCAATGATATACTATGAATGATGAACTTTGGGCCTATTTTGAGGCAATCAAATAATATTTGAATAAAATAATTTCAAATCCATTTGAAATTTCATTAAATTATCTTTTTAACAAGCATAAGATCACCAAAATCAAACATGTAATGAGGGAGTTATAGTCATTTTCGCCAAATCGGTAGCCCATAGTGAATGATAAAAATTAGGCCCACTTTTAAAAAATAAAATGATGTCCGAATGAGATAATTCCAATTCCATTTAAAATTTCATCAAATTACCTTTCCAACAAATATAAGATCACTCAAATTGGACATGTAACAAGGGAGTTATGGTCATTTTTGTCATATCGGTATCCCATAATGAATATTAGCGATTCACAGTGAAAATATCAGCGATTCACGGTGAATATTGGAAATACTTAGTAAATAATGGCAATCTACACTGAATATCGGCGATCGACACTGAATATCGGTGATCCTCAATAAATATTGACAATCCGCACTGAATATTGATAATCCATAATGAATATTAATAATTTACACTGAATATTGGCGATCTACAATATAAATATCGGGAATCCACAGTGAATATGAGCGATTTATAATAAATATCGATGATCCATCATACAACTTTCATCCATTACAAAATACTTACATCTTAACATTATCCCATTACAAAAATTCATATATCATAACAGTCATCCATTCCAACATTCATCACATTTATCCATTACAATATTCTCTCATTATGAAATTTATTAATTATAATATTATTTTATTATTAAAAATTTTATCGATTACAATATTCTTTCATACTTTCTTCTTATTCACAAACTCTTACCATTCATGCCCAATAAAAAATTCCAAAATTTAACTATGAAGAAACCAAGAAACAAATAAGGAAAAAATGAAGAAATGAAGAAGAATGAAGAAGTAAGGGAACCAAAAAACAGGAAGAATGAAATGGTCAAATGGCCCAAGTGCAGAAGGGCCCTACACTTTGAACACATCCACATCTTATGTGAAGCCCGCTGGGTTGTCGTAAAGCAAATCCAACCCGTCAACATATAAAGGGTTTTAATTTCATATCATCGATCTAAGCTTGAGGGCAAAACTCATTACAAATGGACCATATTAAAAGAAATAATTTAGAATTATCGCACAACGTTAATGTAGCTGTGGCTCACAGAGAACTTCAAACAGAAAACTAGAAAAACTCTCTAATGAGTTCTGGAATGTGTCATTAAAATAAATGAATTAAATCAACTAAAGAATAGGCCGAATTTCAATTTTTACTAGGAGTCACCTCAATTTTTTTAAATGACATTTCTGATTTCGATATGAGCCCAACATTACATGACACAATAGTTATAGCATAGTGGCATTTTCATCCTTTTAAAAAAAAAAAAAAAGTGATTTAAAAGTTAAAAAACTTTACTTTAGTTTACATAAGCTCCTACAATGACCACCTCAAAATACAGGGTTACCCCGGACCAAAATCCCTTAAAATTTAATATGGGTATAAAAAAAATGAGGGAAGCCAATTGTGTCCACATACCTAAGTAGTATGATGATGTCGTTAAGTTTTTATGGCCCCACCATGATGTTTGCACTATATTCATACTATTCATTCATTCTGTGAGATCATTTCAGAGCATGGGCTTAAGAATGAAGCACATCTAAAGCTCAAGTGGACCACACCATATAAAGCAGTGGCAACAATGATGCCCATAGCTGAGACTTTTGTAATGCCCACCACAGTACTTATCTTATCTGCATCTAATCTGTTCATACGGTCTCGCAGACTTGGAAAACAGAATATGGAGTTGTATAAGGACGTTGGTAGATGTAGTAAGAAAATAACAAAAGACGACCTGCCTGCTCGGTGATCCGAACCGTTCACCTAGTGGACCCCACCATGGATGATCATGTCATAAATCATCTCATCAGTACAATCTTTACCATCTAATTAACAGGCTTCTGCTTTATTAGATGTGAACGGTCAGGCTTAGTTTTAAGTTTTAACCGTAAACTTGCAGGCCATGGCGATGGTCACCTAACCATCCAATCAGTGATATTTTCCATGGCACCCCATCCAACCTAGTTCATACTGGATGAACGGTGTGGATCATCATGATGAGGCACGTACATGCTAGATTTCACAAAATTCTATGTTATTAGCTCCCATTTCATGTTCTCTCTATCATTCAAGAAGACCATCGTACCGAAATGAACTACCAAAGATGCTCTCTCACCTGGTGGACCGTCCAAGCTTATCACATTCCCATGGATAAGGGTACCTAATTCTTTTTGCTTTTTGTATCATGAGAAGATCCCGTAGAGAAATTACCCTGGTTGTGTGGGGCCCACCATGATGTGTGTCAAATAATAAGGCAGATCCAATTCTCAAGTGGACCACACCACAGGAAGTACGGTGATAATGATTCTCACCGTTGAAACTTTTCTAGGGCCTACCGCGATGTTTATTTTCCATCCAACCTATTCATAAAGTTTCGTAAAGTTAGATAGACCCGGATGAAGGGGAAAACTCAAATATCAGCTCCATCAAAGATTCAAAAACTTCTATGGCCCCAAGAAGTTTTCAACCATAAGAGTTTAATCCCCATTTTTGTAGTCCACTTGAGCATTATATCTACCTCATTCTTGAGCTTATACCTAAAATGATACAAAAAAATAGATGGACGGTGTGGATAAGACACATACATCACGGTGGCCACTCAAAGCACCTGCCCGTTCCCAGCTGGAGACAGGCAGGGGTTGGACACGCATCCGGGAGGGAGAAGGATTTTTGGAAGTTGGTTATTCACACGCGTGCGGCTGCCCTTCCCATACACACGCAGCTTCATGCATGCGAATATCTAACACGAATTTGAGATCTGACCTTTCCATCAGGTGGACCGTGATGTTAAAATATTCTTTCCTAAAATCCAGGCCATATCACGTTGAATCTTAGGGTACGAAATGAATGGACAGTCTACAAATTTTGTACTTAACTGTCAATTTGTAAATTGTGTACAAGCTGAGGAGTGAAACGAGCTCGAGGCAGATGATCTAACCGTTGTTGCAAACAATATAGAATGTTCAGATATTTCAACATGTGTTGCGTATTTCCAAATGTGGTTGCGTGTGGATGGCCTGGCTCACACGTGCGATGGGTAACCATACTTTCGGCGATGATTCTTGAATCCTATACCTTTATATCTATCTGCAAGATGTCTGGAGTTTTTATAACTCCGTGAACATGCATAAGAGAAATGTTATCTTTGTTCGGATCAAAATCCTCTTTTGGTTCGGATCAAAATATCACTTTTACCAAAAGTGGATTTTGATCTTTTTATTTAAATAACAATTAAGGTAAAGTTAGGAATAATATTTTTTTATTATTATAAATATTTATGGGTAGATCTTATAAAAGTTCATACTAATGACGTACACAATACTTGAATTATCCATATAAATGCTATATGGTTGGTTTTCATTCTTCAGAGACTGAGTGTCAACACGCATGTCCGAACTTTAGCCATTTGGATTCTTGGTGGTATTTAGAATGATCCAAACCACGTGTATGATGGGCCACACCTTGGATGAAGGACATGCAAAACATAAAAACTCTTATATAGATATATCATGACATTGTGATCATAACATGCGAGAGGCGATAGATTGAGAAGTATGTTGTCCATTGAATT
Organism: Magnolia sinica; assembly: GCF_029962835.1. Lineage (NCBI taxonomy): Eukaryota > Viridiplantae > Streptophyta > Magnoliopsida > Magnoliales > Magnoliaceae > Magnolia > Magnolia sinica. Next base: position 70,699,664 of record NC_080581.1, read on the forward strand.
CAGGGTTTTTGGTTTAGATAGCATGTGCTGGGACATGGTTGTAGCAGGAGTTTGTATGGACTAAATTTAAGGTTTTATAGTCTTAAAATTACTTTTTCAATTTTTTTGGAAGATGAAAATATCTCTCTAACACAGTTGCTTCTCGTGTCGCATGTTCTCATCTCAGAAGTAAAAAGATTTTTTGAGGAAGAGACGTGGGTTCCACTAAAAACTGAAATTCATTCCACCCCTTGGCCAATTTGATCCGTACGTTTTAATCAGATAGTCATGAAATTGCAGAATGAATCTTCTAGTTTTTTCTTTTTGAAAAAAAAAATGTTTGTATCCCACAACTATAATAATGTTGTGTGGTAATTTTGAATTATTTTTTTCGATGTAGTTTATTTGTGATAAGTTTTGCCCACAAACTTGGGTCAGCAACATGAAATTAAAACCCATTAAGTATGGATGTATTTGTTTGCTTCACGACAACCCAGTAGGCCCCCACATAAGATATTGATAGGTTCAAAACGTGGGGCATTTACCTCATGGAGTCATTTGGTTGTTTCATTCTTCCTTCATTAGTTTTTTTTTTTTTTTAATTTGAGGGGGTTGGGGGTGTGAAAAGAATGATTGTGTTTTTTTAGTTTCATTCCTTTTCCCTTCATCCTTAATTTTTCCTTTATTGGTTTTCTTTATAGTTGTTTTTTTTTTTTTTTTTTAAAGTATGAATGATGAGAGTTCGTGAAATGGAGAGGATGTGAAAGAATAATTTAATTGATGAATTTTTATAAGAGAAGAATGTTGTAATGAATTAATTTCATAATGAAAGAATATTGTAATTGATTAATTTTGTAATCGAATAATGTTGTAATGGAATGATGTGATAAATGTTTGAATGAATCAATTTCATATTGAAAGAATATTTTAATAGATGAATGGATGAATGTTGTAATGGATGATTTTTGTAAAAGAATAATTTTGAGATAAAAGTATGCTGTAATGGATGAATGTTGTATGATGGATCATCGATATTTACTATGAATCACCCATATTCATTGTAAATTACTGATATTTACATTGTACATTGCCGATATTTAATGTAAATTATTGATATTTATTGTGAATCGCCAATATTTAGTTTGGATTACCAATATTTACTGTGGAACACTGATATTTTCACTATAAATCGTTGATATTCACCATAGGCTACCAATCCGACAAAAATGGTTATATCTCCTTATATATCTGATTTTAGTGATCTTATACTTGTTAGAAAGATAATTTGATTAACTTTCAAATGACTTTATAATCATCTCATTTGGACATCATTTTATTACCAAAAAGCTGGCCCAAAATTTATTATTCACTTTAAGCCACCGATCCAACAAAAACTGTCAGAACTCCCTCGTTACATACATATCTAATTCGGTTAATCTTATACTCGTTGGAAATATAATTTAATAAAATTTCAAATAAATTTAGAATCATTTCATTTGAACATTATTTGATTGCCCAAGAGTAAGCAATAATGAATATCAATGATATACAATGAATGATGAATTTTGGGCCCACATTGAGGCAATCAAATGATGTTCAAATAAAATAATTTCAAATCCATTTGAAATTTTATTAAATTATCTTTCCAACAAGCATAAGATCACCCAAATCAAACATGTAACGAGAGAGTTATAGTCATTTTCGTCAAATCGGTGGCCCATAATGAATGATAAAATTTGGGCCCACTTTTGGGAAATACAATGGTGTCCGCATGAGATGATTCCAATTTCATTTGAGATTTTATCAAATTATATTTCCAACGAACATAAGATCACCCAAATTGGACATGTAATAAGAGAGTTATGGTTATTTTTGTCATATCGGTATCCCGTAATGAATATTAGCGATCCATAGTGAAAATATTAGCGATTTACAGTGAATATCAGCAATACTCAATAAATAATGGCGATCCACACTGAATATTGGTGATCGAAAGTGAATATTGGTGATCCTCAATAAATATCGATTATCCACACTGAATATCAATGATCCATAGTGAATATTAGTGATCTACACTGAATATCGGCGATTTACAATATATATATCGGCGATCCACAATGAATATGGGTGATTCATAATAAATATCAATGACCCACCATATCACATTCATCCATTACAAAATATTTACATCTTAACATTCTTCTATTACAAAAATTCATCTATCATAACAGTCATCCATTCTAACATTCATCACATTCATTTATTACAATATTTTCCCATTATGAAATTTATTAATTATAACACCATTTTATTATAAAAAATCATCCATTACAATATTTTTTCACACTTTCTTCCTATTTACAAACTCCTACCATTCATATCCAATAAAAAATTTTAAAAATTAACTATGAAGAAACCAAGAAACGAATAAGGAAAAAATGAAGAAAGGAGGAAGAATGAAGAAGGGAACAAAAAAACACTATCTTCCATTTCACACACTTTTCCTATGGAAAAAGAAAAAAAGAAAAAAAGCAAGAAAGAATGAAACGGCCAAATCGCCCTAGTGCAGAAGGGCCCTACGCTTTGAATCTATCCACATCTTACGTGAGGCCCGCTGAGTTGTTGTAAAGCAAATCGAACTTGTCAACATATAAGGGGTTTTAATTTCATATTGTCGATTTAAGTTTGAGGGCAAAACTCATTACAGATGGACTATATCAAAAGAAATTATTTATAATTATCGCACAACATTAGTGTAATTGTGGCCCAACTTCAAACAGAAAAATGGAAAAACTCTCCATTGAGTTTAGGGATGTCTCATTAAAATAAATGAATTAAATCAACCAAGGGATAGGCCGAATTTTGGTTTTTACTAGGAGTAACCTTCCTTTTTCTTAAATGCATTTCTCATTTCAAGATGCAAGCCCACTGTTACAAGACACAATAGTTATAGCATAGTGATTTTAGAATTATAAAACTTTACTTTAGTTTATACAAGCTCCTACAATGACCACCTCAAAATACAAGGTTACCCAGACCAAAATCCCTCAAAATTCAATATGAGTATAAAAAAAATGAGGGAAGCCGATTGTGTCCACCTACCTAAGTAGTATGATGATGTCATTAAGTTTTATGGCCCCACCATGATGTATGCATTGTATTCATACTATTCATTCATTTTGTGAGATCATTTCAGAGTATGGGCTTAAGAATGAGGCAGATCCAAAGCTCAAGTGGTCCACACCATATAAAGCAGTGGCAACAATGATGCCGATAGCTGAAACTTTTGTAATGCCCACTACAATACTTATCTGCATCTAACCTGTTCATACGGTCACGCAGACCTGGAAAACAGAATATGGACTGGTAAAAGGACATTGGTGGACATAGTAAGAAAATAACAAAAGACCACCTGCTTGCTTAGTGATCCGAACCGTTCACCTAGTAGGCCGCACCATGGATGATCATGTCATAAATCGTCTCATCAGTACAATCTTTACCATCTAATTAACAGGCTTCTGCTTTATTAGATGTGAACGGTCAGGCTTAGTTTTAAGTTTTAACTATACGCTTGCAGGCCATGGCGATGGTCACCTAACCGTCCAATCAGTGATATTTTTAAATGGCAACCCATCCGATGTAGTTCACACTGGATGAACGGTGTGGATCATCATGATGAGGCACGTACATGCTAGACTTCACAAAATTCTATGTTATTAGCCCCCATTTCATGTTCTTTCTCTATCATTCTAGAAGACCACCGTACTTAAATGAACCACCAAAGATTCTCTCTCACCTAGTGGACCGTCCAAGCTTATCACATTCCCATGAATAAGGGCACCTTTTTGTTTTTGCTTTTTGTGTCATGAGAAGATCCCGTAGAGACATTACAATGGCTGTGTGGGGCCCACCATGATCTACACTGAATATCGGTGATTTACAATATATATATCGGCGATCCACAATGAATATGGGCGATTCATAATAAATATCAATGATCCACCATACCATATTCATCCATTACAAAGTATTTACATCTTAACATTTTTCCATTACAAAAATTCATCTATCATAACAGTCATTGATTCTAACATTCATCACATTCATTTATTACAATATTTTCTCATTATGAAATTTATTAATTATAACATCATTTTATTATAAAAAAATCATCCATTACAATATTCTTTTACACTTTCTTCCTATTTACAAACTCCTACCATTCATATCCAATAAAAAAAAAATTTAATTAATTATGAAGAAACCAATAAACAAGTAAGGAAAAAAATGAAGAAAGGAGGAAGAATAAAGAAGTAAGGGAATCAAAAATACAATCTTCCATTTCACACACTTTTCCTATGGGAAAAAAAAAAAAGAGCAAGGAAGAATGAAACGGCCAAATGGCCCTAGTGCAGAAGGGCCCTACACTTTGAATCTATCCACATCTTACGTGAGGCCCGCTGGGTTGTCGTAAAGCAAATCCAACCCGTCAACATATAAGGGGTTTTAATTTCATATCATCGATTTAAGTTTGAGGAAAAAACTCATTACAGATAGACTATAACACCCTGAATTTTTTGCTAACTTGGAGTTAGACGTACTTAGGCAATGGGTCAATCCTAACACCTTAATTACTTCTCAAAAACTCAATTCCAAAGTCTCAAATCCCCTTTCAACCCATTTCCTTCAAAATCTTCCATTTCCTTCAAAAATCTCACCTTTCACCACTTATTCTTCAAAATTTTCTAAGTACTTTCATATTAGACGCAAATCTTAAAGTTTAGGTAATAAAGAAGAATACTTAAACTAAAAATTACTATGAATAGTAATTAAATATATAAAATGGGTTTTTAACTATTAACCTTTTGGAATCTCATGAAATAAGTAGGCTATTTGGATAGATAAGCTTCTCCTACCCCAAAAACATATATTGCACGTCAAATAACTCATTTCGGTTTCTAAAATACACCCATTTTAAATATCAGGTGGCGAAACCACCCCAGATAGGACAATGAGCAGTGATGGCCTCGCCGCAACCGCGAGGCCTCGCCGTCCAGCAGGTCGGGCGGCCCATTTCCTGCCGTTTTCTTGCTTTTATTTCGTCCGACTTCAAAAAGTCATATCTCCCTCGTTATAACTCCGATTTAGGTGATTCAAAAGCTAGCTTGAAGCTTGATAAGTCTAATTTCATATAAAAATAAGTGAAAAATATAATAAAAATTTTAATATAGTTAAATATAGGTCATTGTGACAACTGTCTGAAAATCATTAGTTTGGACAGCTGCTGCTTCTAGAATTTTTAGAATTTTTTTACAATACAAAATCTAATGAAATTTGGTAGATATGAATTAAACTTGATGATGAACTACTAAAAAAATAATTAAAATAGTATACTAATTAAAAGTGCCAGAAAGGGTCGTAAAACTACCCTAGGACCATATTCTGTCATAACTAGGGCATAATTTAGTTAAGTACTAAACTGAATACTCAATAGAATTAGCTTGAACCACTTTAAATATAAACTACAAGACCCAAAACGAGTAGAACCACTAACGCTACGTTACCTAGAAACCTAAAATCAATCTCTAAACCCAGTTGCTCTTAGGAGCATCATGAAACTCCGTATCGAACCTGGACCACGCGTCAAAAGTCCGATTAACGCGAAACTATATGGTTATGACCGCCTCATTGGACTTGACTACCATCTCGAAAATCAAGTCCTAATAGTAACCAGAAACGTACAACTTGAGCCCGGAGCGAAGTGGGTGAGAAACTCAAATATCTTTATAAAACGAACTGAAACTTAAGTGAATTGAGTCGTTCACTTGCAGGCCAAATCTAAGGATTCAGACTGTTAGAATCTGATCTAATTACACCCTCGGATCAGGGAAAATTTTCAATACATGTCAATATACTTGTGGCCCTGATTGAGTATCGGTGACCGTTGAACTGAAACTGGTCTGCCACGGTTGATCTGTAAATCTGATCGGACCGAAAACTTAACTTGACCTAAATCCAATGTCTGGAAGCTTAAGTCCGACCGCACGCACAGAAGGGGCCTCCAGAAGTGCTCCGTTGGATCGAAACAGTCCCTATTTGGCTACAACCTAAGTATAACTTGGCCCTAGGGCCATTTCCATCAATCCGGGACCTATATAAGGGTCTTAAACCCTCTCTCTCTCATTCCATACAAATTTAGAAAACCCTAAGAGAGAGAGGAGAGAAAAGAGAAGGAAAGAGAGAGAAAGTGAGAGAGTGAGTTGACGATTCTTCCTGGGATTCGATCCCACTACTCCATGCACTCAACCACCCCATCTGTATCGCTATACCGGCGTTTCCGACAACGTACTTGGGTAAAGAATCCTAACCCTAACCTGTTTTAAGGTTTCCAACTAGTGTAATAGATGAAATAGCTAACCTATTCCCTAATATAGGCTGTTGTGGTGCCGTAAACAAAGACTTAGTGGTTAAACTGAGTTCGTTACGCGTTTACCGGCGTAAGGTGCGGACTATAAATGTTTAAGTTATGGTTTTCAAGGCTTTCAATGTCGGTTAATGATTCATAACTGATTTGGGTGCCATTTCACATGCTAAATGCGAAGATTCCTTCGCTTTACGGATATATATGAACTATGTCGTGTATAGTGTATCCCATGTGTTAGTTGAAATGATTGAATGCGTATGGAATTTGGATTCGTGTTTGACATGATTATCCGTCGTGGATATGGGGTTGTTGTATGTGCGACAACTCCTTGGCGAAAGGACTTGCCCTAATTCATGTTATGGCCAACATACGTCATGTATGTTATAGTGTGTAGTCTAAGTGTTTGTTGAAATGACTGAATGAATATGGATTCATGATTTGTGCTTGCCATGTGTATGGAATGTAAGAACATGATTGATGTGTATTAGACAACTCCTTGGTGAAAGGATTTGCCCTATTATATGTTGAAATCAACATACGTCATATATGTCAGTTATGTGTAGTCTAAGTGTTTGACAAAATGCCTGAATGAGTTGTTGCTAGATAAACTGTAGTTAATAAGGTTGTTGAGATAGGATTCTCAACCACCTTAGCTATGTACATAAATTCCTTCAAGTAGCTATAAATCTATATGGTGTATTTATGTAGAATAGGTATATGTAAAATGGCATGTTATATGTGTTTTGTTGTATTTTCAAATGCTATCCATGGTTGCAACGGTTGTTAAGTGTCGTATGATTACCACATGTACATATTTCTTACATCGTAATATGTTTGAGACTATGGTATAGTCCAGGCAATCGGTAATAGGTCCTGACTAAGTGGCTGAGGTTGTTTCGCCACACAGGACGTGTTCGATGAATCCGAGCTGTACTTCGATTGTCGACAGTGGTTAGGCCACACGGAGTGCTTACGCACTTCATGTCGATCAACTCGATGTGCGCTCGTACCAGTCGAGCTCGTCAATTAACCCGATTGACATAATGTATGTTCACTATATATGGACGCTACTGCTTGAATCTAAGATACCAAACTCACCAATGAAAACCCGTTAAATTATGGTACCTCGATCCGCTAAGACTCATGAGCCGGGCATGATGGTATGGGACACCGTGATCGAGCTGTCTACATACGCCTGAGTGACGAGCCCACCCGTAGTGACCAGTAAGCAACACCGCCTCGTGAGTCGAATACAGTAATATGGGATACTGTATTCGAGCTGTCAGCCTACACTGATCAGGTGACGAGCCCTTTGTAGTGACCTCGAGCATACTCTGAAACTGCGTTGAGGCAACGAGTCTTTCCGTAGCAACTAGAGTATAAACTAGGCCTACACTGATCAGGTGACGAGCCCTTTGTAGTGACTTAGAACCGCAACATCATATGAGATTTGTTAGGACTGACGACCCTAGAATGGATCATTGTTTGGGAATTGATATAAGGGAGGTACCTTAGCTTCCCAATCCCGCTGTATGAATAAACCTAAGTAAGAAACCTGGCTAATCAAGTATATGCATCGCATTACGTGTGCCTTTGGCGTAGCAGGTTAAGCACTGAGGAAGTGTTTCATGCCGCGATCGTGAGATGAAGTCGCTAAGGGAGCGCAGGCGAGGGCATGCATCATTATTTCATATCATTCTTGCATTAACAAGAATACTTAGGAACTGATTGTTGTATTGTGTTATCATTACTGCTTGACTGAATTGATAACATGTTAACCTTTGCTTTATTGTTTCACTGAGTTGATCATTCATTCCCACGTTACGGGACGGTGTTTTAAACACCCACCAGACCCTATTTTAGTTTCAGATGATGGCGATGCGTATAAGGTAGAGCCGGGCTTTTATGATGACGAGGAGGCATTCTCCTATATGTAACTATCGGGCGGTTTATGTAGACCATGTTCTGATCGACGGGGTTACAAGGATGCTAATTAGATGTCATTGTTATTTTGCACCTTTAGAACACCTATGTATCTTCATTTTGTTCATTTTTTAACTATATATGTATATATTTAACCTGGAATCATGTTCACACTCTAAAGACTTACAACAGTTTATATATTTTATATATTTATCACAGTCTTCCACTTGCGAAAGTTAACTGTCTTTGGAGTATGATATGCTGTTTTGGTATAATCTCACTCATGTTTAATGCACTAATATGAACAACATTCAATCATCATTACCTATGTTGCATAAGTGATGCGTTGGAACTCGGGAGCTAAGCTTTTGCTTGACCCCCGATTTTCAGGGCGTTACATGGACTATATCAATAAAAAAATTATTCACAATTATCACACAACATTAGTCTAATTGTGGCCCAACTTCAAACATAAAAATGGAAAAACTCTCCATTGAGTTTAGGGATGTCTCATTAAAATAAATGAATTAAATCAGCCAAGGAATAGGCCGAATTTCAGTTTTTACTATGAGTCAACTCCATTTTTTTAAATGACATTTCTCATTTCGAAATGCAAGCCCACCGGTACAAGACACAATAGTTATATCATAGTGACATTTTCGTCCTTAAAAAAAAAAAAAGTGATTTTAGAATTTTAAAACTTTACTTTAGTTTATATAAACTCCTACAACGACCACCTCAAAATATAGGGTTACTCGGACCAAAATCCCTCAAAATTCAATATAAGTATAAAAAAATTGTGTCCACATACCTAAGTAGTATGATGATGTCATTAAGTTTTATGGCCCCACCATGATGTATGCACTGTATTCATACTATTCTTTCATTTTGTGAGATCATTTCAAAGTGTGGGCTTAAAAATGAGACAGATCCAAAGCTCAAGTGGTCCACACCATATAATGCTGGCAACAATGATGCTGATAGTTGAAACTTTTGTAATGCCCACTACAATACTTATCTGCATCTAACTTGTTCATATGGTCACGTAGACCTGGAAAACAAAATATGGACTGGTAAAAGGACATTGGTGGACATAGTAAGAAAATAACAAAAGACCACCTGCCTGGGCAGTGATCCGAACCGTTCACCTAGTAGGCCGCACCATGGATGATCATGTCATAAATCGTCTCATCAGTACAATCTTTACCATCTAATTAACAGGCTTCTGCTTTATTAGATGTGAACGGTCAGGCTTGGTTTTAAGTTTTAACTATACGCTTGCAGGCCATGGCGATGGTCACCTAACCGTCCAATCGATGATATTTTTAAATGGCACCCCATCAGGCATAGTTCACACTGGATGAACGGTGTGGATCATCATGATGAGGCACCTACATGCTAGACTTTACAAAATTTTATGTTATTAGCCCCCATTTCATGTTCTTTCTCTATCATTCTAGAAGACCACCGGACCAAAAAGAACCACCAAAGATTCTCTCTCACCTAGTGGACCGTCAAAGCTTATCACATTCCCATGGATAAGGGCACCTTTTTCTTTTTGCTTTTTGCTTTTTGTGTCATGAGAAGATCTCATGGAAACATTACAATGGCTGTGTGGGGGCCACCATGATCTGTGTCAAACATCCAAACCGTGGATTGGAGGTACCCCATCATCCAAATGTGATACCCAAAAAATATTCAGCTAGATCCAAAACTCAGTTGGACCATTCAACAAATCTTTCATAGGATGGCCTCAGTAGCATAAAAATCCAAATACGAACGGCTGAAATCATCATCCAAGGGGGCTGTATGGATTTGGGCAAAGTTGTATTGCAACAAGCAGCTAGAGTAACTAAAAATATATGCACATGTATAACTGTGCCACCAACCATTTTTATCCGCATGTTTCACAATATATCCTGTGATATTGTGATATATCGCATTTATTGGCCATATAGCGAGATATTGTGATATTTTGAAAATATGGCATTTATAAGCTACCTAATAAGTAATAATATTGCTATGTGTGGTATGTATTGGTAATGTTACACTCATGTTAGACCACTTGTGAAAAGAATTTAAAAATGTTTTTTTCTAAAAAATTTTTTTAACACACACCTTAGTGAGATTTCACCATCTATGGATACTTCAACCCTTGACCGGGTGTTGAAACTCTTGAGAATATACCATTAGAGCAAGAGTAACGATCCAATTTTATTTTTTTGTTATGATTACAATCTTAAGGAAATGCAAACCACTTGTTTTGGTTTGTTTAGAGAGGAAAGGAGATTTGGGTGCTGGAATTTAAATAAGAGACGGAAACCCAATCATTAAGTTCTTGCTAATTTGAATTGTTTTTGTTTGTTTAAATTTTTCAATGAAATGAAATTAGTAATCCACAATTGTCCGTGCTGTGAGTATTCGAACATAAATTTTGACCTCTAAATTTTAAATTTGGAGAAAATTCAAAAAAAAAAAAAATCGACTTTACATTTAACTCACAATTAAAGTGTGAAAATTTTTGGGATTTGAAAAAATATTATTTCTAATTAAAAATATAATAAATAAATAAATAATATTTTTCTAAAAAAAGATTGGCCAGATGTTATTTATGGCTAATATTTATGTATTTATGAGTGTATGATGATATTAACACCAGTCACACTCATTTATTTATTTAAAAAATTAATTATTTTTAAATTATAAGTATATATTTTAAAATACATGCACCATACATTCTAGTATAGATTTAGTGCAAGTATTTAGTACATTAAATATAATAATAATTTTATGAATTACAAAAATATCAATGATTTCTTTATTTACTATTTTAACTTTTAATTAAAAATGTATAAAAATATTTGAGATGGTATTACCTACTTTTCTAACATTCTTTTTGCCTAGTGTGCTTATATAACTAGAAAATGATTAGAAAAAGGATGGTAACCCAGCATTAGCTGGTAGCATGGGACACTACCTTCCGACAACCGATATAGGTATACGTGCAGCTATCACGACTGTAACGACCTTGGAATTTTTGTGCTAATCTTTCCTTAAGTAGTTGTTTTGGGGTAATTAGCGCTTTACTCGATTGCTTGTGAAATCCGCATCAATCACTTTAAATTGTATCTGCATGGCTCTAAACGTGTAGATTAGTGAGCGCTACGTTACTCTGAAACCTGGGATCCATCGCTAAATCCAGTTGTTCTGGGGAATTTTTGAAAGATCTGGATCGGACCTGTACCGCGCGTCGAAAGTCCGATAGCGATGATCTTAGGCTGTTGCGGTCACCGAGTTGGGCTTGACTATCATCTCGAAAATCAAGTCCATCTGATGTTCTGGGTCGATTTGCTTGAGCTTGGAGTGAAGAGTGTGAGAACGGTTGGAATTTATTAAGCTTTTATTGAAATCTGAGTCGTGTCGCTTGCGCGACGATTTTAAGCTATCTGACCGTTGGATTCTGACCCAATTTCACCCTCTGATCAGGATAGTTGGCCCAGGCATATCCTAGTGCTTGTGGACCTGATCGAGTTTCCGTGACCGTTGAATTGAGTGTGGTCCGCCACGGCTGATCTGAAGAGCCGGTCGGTATGAAAACTCTGCTTGACCTAGATCCATGGTCAAGGAGCTTAAGTCCGACCTTTCGTGGTTATAGGCCCACCAGAAGTGCTTCGTTGGATCGAGAAAGGCTTACTTTGGTTATAACCTAAGTATACCTTGTCCCTAGGGTTATTTTCATCAAGAATAGGCCTATTTATAGTCCTTAAACCCTAGTCCTCTTTTCCATACGATTTTCTCTAACCCTAGCTTGGAAAGAGAGTGGAAAAGAGAGAGAAAGTGAGAGAGATAAGTTGGTGAATCACCTTGGATTCCTCCTTGTTCTTCTTCATCTTTGAACCTTCACTTTAAATCGTTCTTCTGACGGTTCTGAGTTCTTTTGGGGTAAGTTAACCTAACCCTAACCTGTGTTAGAGCTTAGATTAGTCTTGGTGTTGTTGTATCTCATTTCTATCCTTGTTTTAGGGTATTTTAGCGCCGTTGACGAAGACAACTCGTCTAAATCAGTTCGGTGGTTCTTTCTTCGCTTAAGGTGAGGACTTTAAGTGTATAGGTTATGGTTTTCAAGGCTTTCAACACCAGTTAGTGATTTATTCTTGTTATGGATAAGATTTCACATGTCAAATGTTATGTTTACATTGCTTTCCTGATATGCATGTGCTATAGTGAGATTTGTGTATTCTATGTGTATTTATAAAGTACCGTATACGTATAAAATATGCACTTATGTTTGCCATGATTATTTGTCATGTATGTATGCTAGATGCATGGATGACAACTCCTTGGTAAAAGGAATTGTCTAAGTGCATGTATTTCAACATACATCATGTATGTTGTTCCATGTATGCTAAGTGTTTGTAGAAATGCATGAATGATCTAAGTGTAACTGATTACACTAATTGCGGGCGTTGAGAAGTGATTCTCAATACTCCTATTGATGTGCATGATTTCCCTTATGTAAGTTACATTCCAAGTTATTTAAATTCAAGCACTACTTGCGCTTACATTTATGTTAAGTTGATATTCCTCAAGTGCTTATGTACCATGATTTAAGCTGTTGTTCCATTACTGTTTTACATTCCATATGAATATCTGTTGTAGTGTAAGGTGTGTGGGACTATGCATTAGTCCAGAAAATCGGTAATCGACTCTATATTCGTGGTTGAGATTGCTTTCGCCACGTAGGACGTATGAGACGAACCCGAGCCGTATTAGAGTTGGCGGCAGTGGTTTGGCCATGCGGAGTGTTTGCGCACTCTATGTCGTTCAATTCAACGTGCGCTCGTGTTAGTCGAGTTCGTCAAGTAACCCGATTGTCCGATGTATGTTAACCATGTATGGACGCTACTGCTTGAATCTAGGGTACCGAACTTACCAGTGACATCCTATTAATTATGGTACTTGATCCGCTAAGACTCATGAGCCGGACATGGTGGTATGGGACACCGTGGTCGAGCTGTCGGCCTACGCTGGGGTGACGAGCCTCCCCGTAGTGACCAATGAGCAATTAAACTTGTGAGCCGATTATGGTGGTATGGGACACTATATTCGTGCTGTTGGCCTACATTGATTGGTGACGAGCCTTTTGTAGTGACCTCGAGCATACCTGGATACCGCAATGAGGTGACGAGCCGAACTGTGGTAGGAAGGACATGAAAGGCGTGCATTGATTAGTGACGAGCCCTTTGCTACGACCTCAAATATATGATCGTATGAGATGTCTAGGATTGACGACCCTAGTATGGATCACTGTTTGGATGGTGATATGAGGAAGGTATCTTAGCTTCCCAATCCTGTTGTATGAAACGGACTAATAACAACTTGATAATCATATCCATGCACCGCATTTGCATGTGCTTTGTAGATGTGGCGCACTTTGAGGTGATGTCATGCGTAACGTAAGATGAAGACGCTGAGGGTGTACGCGTGAGGGCACGCATCATACCGCATTCATACTTGCATTAACAAGAGTACTTAGGATTTATTTAATTGTCCTGTTTTATCATTACTGTTTGATTGAACTGATAACATGTTAACTAGTGCCTTATTGTTCCACTGAGTTGATCACTCACTCCCACGTTTCTGGGGCGGTGTTAAACACCCACCAGACTCTGTCTTAAGCCCTAATGTTGCAGATGTGGATGCGACGTCTGAGGCAGAGCGGGAGCTGGATGACGACGAGGCTGCCTTCTCCTATATGCAGTTTTCAGACGGGTTCTAGTGAGCCTCGGTCTGATGCGCGGGATCTTTGGGATTATTTTTGGGAACTTAATGATGTAACTTGATACTTATAATTTTGTTAAATAACACTTTCATACGATCTGGCTTGTATATGTAATTCAGGGATTTACACTTGTACACATATTTTGCTATAAGTCTTCCGCTTGCTTTATTCACTTATTCCTGAATCATATCTGTGTTTTGGCTTAATCTATTCCATGTTTTATGCACTAAGACAGTCAACATACATCCTTCATTAAATATGTTGCATAAGCGATGTTTTGGAACTCGGGAGCTGAGTTATGCTCGACCCCCGAATTTCAGGGTGTTACAAGTTGGTATCAGAGCATGATCTGGATTAAACCGGACCTGGGTTATGGTCACACACCGCACGTTGTCGTCACTTTAGTATAATTGGGTGCGGGTCTATTATCACTTTTGTGTTTGTGCTCTGTAGCTTCTATTGGCGAAAGTTCCTTGAAAACCTTCGCCGAGATCGAGTCTGTACTCTTACCTGATCACACACAACGACCCGAAACCTTTTCCAGACCCTCTATTAATGAGTTTAGACGGTCTATCTTTCCTTTTTTCATCTTTAAACCTTTTAGAAATCGCTATTTGCACCAGATTTCTGTCAGAATGACCCGATAGGCGTCAAACTATGCAAGAGGCCGATCGGGGCATTTTCTATGGGGCCCAGGGGGGAACCACATCATTCAAACCAAGGGGGACCATGAGGGACTCGCCAAATCGGCGAGGCATCGCCGGACTGTCCGCCGGGCCAGGCCGCGGCGAGCCGACGCATCTCAGGCCTAGTGTGGCCCACCCCTCTACGGTTTTACCTTAAAACCCATTCCTTTTACCTATTTCCTTCACAAAACCCACTCCCAAGCTTTCCTTTTCTTCCAAAACCTCTCCAAATCCTCTCAAATCTTTCCCCAATCTTCATCTTCCTCCATTTTTCGTGCAAACCCATCACCCCATCTTTAAAGCTTCCTTCCCATTGCTGATTTCTCCTTGTTTCCTTCTCATTTGAGCCCTTGCTTTCCCTATTTGGCTAATAGTTGTGTGGAAGCTTCACCATCTTCCTATTTCTCTCTTTCTCTCATTTCTCATGGCACTCTTTGAGATTGTGACGGCCATCTTTTCCATTTCTTCCCTTCTTTCCTTCATGGGGAAGAAGAGAGCACCCGTGGATGAAGCCGGGCCAAGCCGCCCAACCCGTGCACGGAGGCCGAGAGGAGCCGCCGCGAGCACGTCCGCCACGTGCGAGTTCTAGATGAAGCGTGACCTCGATCCTCGAGCTCCCGTCAGTAGGACTCTGTTGGCGGAATTATCGCATGGAGTTTATGAAGGGCGTAGAGTCCTTTTTGAGGCACATGTTGATCCGCGGCTCTTTGGTGAGTTCTTCTTGTTGGAGCGCCTAGAAGGGGCTGGTTGGGGTCCCTTGTTTGAAGGCGAGTATCGCGCGAATGCTAGCACTGTTCGGGCCTTTTATGCCAACATTCTGGAGCCTTCTCTGGATCCTCTGTAGTTCAAGATTCCTTGTGGTAGCGGTCGTGTGGGTATTGTCAATGTTGCTTTGATATCCCGCCTCCTGAGAGTGCCACTTGGGGAAGTGCATGCCAGCGAGAAGAATGTGGATAGTGTGCGCGAGAGGGATCGTCGCACCCGATCCTTGTGTGGTCGTCTGGTTGAATGACAGCCGAATAGGAGTCTTCTGGCTTCTTTCATGACGGACGACTTCCGTTTGCTTCACCACATCTTTACATTCAATGTATATCCAAGGTGGAGCAACCGCAGCGAGTGTACGCGCCTGATGGTGGATTTTCTGTATCAGGTGGGGCAGGAAGCGAAGTTGTGTGTGCCGACGTACGTCCTGCGCCAGATTATTCTCATTGCTCGTTCGAATAGAAGGACCGAGTCGCTTCCCTTTGGCCGCCTCATTTGCAGGATTGCACATGAGTTTGGCTATAGGCTTGGAGCTGAGAAGCCGGTTCCTGTTCGTTATATCAATTTGAGGACTCTTAAGCTGATGGAGGTTGGTTCTGGTCGGCTTGCCTCAGAGGGTGAGGCTGAGTCTGAGAGCGGTGATGATGAGAGTTTTGCTGAAGGTGGTGCGGAGTCTGAAGAAGAAGCAGAGCAAGACGAGGAAGAGATTGAGGCACAGGATTCGAGTGATAGCTCTCCTCCTGTGGTGCCAGAGCAGGGTGCAGAGCAGACTGCCAGAGATGCCCGTCTTACACGGCTTGAAGAAGGGCAAGCTGCTTTACGCCAGGAGATGGTTGATCTTCGAGGCTTTGTTAAGTATAAGTTTAAGAAGATGTCTCGGATTCTGAAGTCTATCCTGTGTTGCTTGTAGGATAAGGGTGCTCCGCCTCCATCTCCTGGTTCCGACGAGTAGCTGTCGTCGTGGCCGTCTTTGCTTTGTTTGTGTTTTCTTTCTGTGTGTAGCCGTTGTTGGCTTGTAGTTGGAGTGTTGTAGTGTTGTAGTTGTGGTAGTTGTTTGTGGTTGTTGTAGTTGCTGTGGTTGTTTGAAGTGTTAGATGTTGTTGTTTTCATGCTTTCCTAGTCGTGATTCATGTATTGCTACACTACTTGTATTGCGACGTTTTTGATTAATGGAATACATATTGTTTGCCTTTGGAGTTGTGCTGTGCTGTGTTGTTGTGTGGATGGATTATGTGACTTAGAATCTGACAGGTTGCATCCTCTATTGAATGTAGGGATGCCTCTTAAGGGTTCGAAGACTTCGGCCCGTCTTTCTCTGATTGAGTCGCTTGTTGGGGTTCCTCCCTTGAGCGATAGCCAGTCGGATCCGCAGGCGGGTCCATCTCGTGCCGGTGTTGGGTCGACACCTTCCTGAGCCGAGCCGTGCACCTTCATCTACTCCACCTGTTGATAGGTTTGAGCAGATGATGTTGTTGATGCAGCAGCAACAGTAGCAGGAGTTCCTCTCCTCCATGGCTGGCATCTTTGCTCAGTCAGTAGGGGCGACTCCACCTGTTTCACCTATGCCTCCATCTGGGAGTGCTAGTGTCAGTGCCAGTGCCAACGGCACATTTGAGCGATTCCAGCGCTTGCGACCTCCTACTTTTGCGGGTTCTCATAGACCCGAGGAGGCCGAGTATTGGATTGACCGCATCTCTAAGATGCTGAGGCCGTTGCACTGCTCTGAGGTCGAGCAGGTTGAGCTTGCCACCTTCATGTTTGAGAAGGAGGCGAGTTTGTGGTGGGACAGTGTGCTTCGCACTGTCGAGGAGGACTTTGTTTGGTCGTGACAAGCGTTTGAGGCGCGCTTCCATGAGAAGTATTTTCCGGTGACGTACCGACATGAGAAGGAGAGTGAGTTCCTTCGCCTCCGCCAGGGAGGGTTGTCGGTTACGGAGTATGAGAACCGGTTTACTGAGTTGGGGCGGTATGTTCCTTTGATCCTGGGTGATCAGCCGATGAGGATGCGGCGTTTCTCTGAGGGACTGAGACCTGAGATCCGATCGAAGATTTGCTGTGCTAGCATTTCTTCATATGCGGAGCTGGTGAGCATGTCCTTGCGAGCAGAGCAGGACGGAGATAGAGCGTCCCGCATGCTAGCACCAATGGCTCCTAGGCCGCAACCGGACTTTCAGGGTGCACCTTTCCTCGGCAAGAGGCCACGAGTTGATTCTCCTCCTAGGCGTTCAGCGCCGCCCGCTCAGCAGATGAGAGCTGATCTTAGGTGTTCTTATTGTGGGAAGGTGGGGCACTTGGACCGTTTCTGCTTCTCCCGTATGCGAGCAGGTGGTTTTACTCCACCGCAGAGAGTTAGCCGTCCGATGCCTCAGGTTATTTCTCCTCCTCCTCTTTGATCAGCGCCAGCTCATCCATCCTTCAGATCTGCAGTTCCTGGTTTCAGGCCACCTCAGCGGCCCATGGTTCCTCCGCCGAATCGTCAGCAGCAGGCTCGTATTCATGCGCTTTCAGCTGAAGCGCCTATGTCTGACTTGGTGTCGAGGTCCTTTGAGGTGACAGCGCATATTGAAGGTATTCCCGTTTCTGTGTTAGTGGATACAGGGTCCACTACTTCTCTTATTTCTTATGCGGCGTTAGGCGTTTGGGTTTGAGATCTGTTTCTATGCAAGGAGTGACGCTTACTACCGCTACGGGGATGTCCTCTGCTTTGGGCAAGCGTTGTATGGATTGTTTGGTCGATCTGGGAAGTGGATCGATCCGTGTTGATTTGCTAGTCGCACCGCTTTATCACTACGATGTTATTATGGGTATGGATTGGCTCACGAGGATGCGAGCTGAGATTGATTGTGAAGCGAGATCAGTGACGATCCATGGACCTGAGGGCGAGGTTGTTACTTTCCCTGTTCAGGTCAGTTACCCTCTTCGTATTAATTTTTATTCTTCTCTGTTGGAGAGTTCGGCCGAATCGGCGTTCGTTAGTATGCCGGTAGTTCAGGAGTTTGAAGATGTGTTTGAGTCGATTCCTGGATTACCTCCTCAGCGTGAGATTGATTTTGCTATCGATCTTATACCTGGTGCGGTGCCCATTTCTTTACCCACCTATCAGATGCCTCCGAGTGAAATGGAGGAGTTGAGGAAGCAGATAGATGGTTTGCTGGAATTGGGTTTTATTCGGCCCAGTGTGTCTCCTTGGGGAGCACCTGTTCTGTTTGTGAAGAAGAAGGATGGTTCCTTGCGATTGTGTATTGATTATCGCAGTTGAACTTCTGGTAATCGTGAAGAATAAGTACCCTTTGCCCGTGATTGATGATCTGTTTGATCGTTGAAGGGGGCACGGTACTTCTTGAAGGTTGATCTGCAGTCGAGTATCATCAGTTCCACGTCAAGGATGGGGACGTGCGGAAGACCGCTAGGACTAGCTCCGGTCATTATGAGTTCCTTGTGATGTCGTCGGCTGACAAACACACCGGCCGTGTTCATGGATCGATGAACAGGGTGTTTCGCATCTGTTTCGATTCGTCATTGTTTTTATTGATGACATTTTGATTTATTCTGAGACGGGCAGAGCACGAGGAGCACTTAAGAGCGGTTTTGGATACTCTTAGGAAGAATTAGCTTTTCGCACAGTTCAAGAAGTGTGATTTCTGGAAAGAGGAAGTCAAGTTCCTGAGACATGTGGTGTCCAAGGAAGGAATAGCCGTCGACCTTGCCAAGGTAGGTGCAGTGCAGGACTGGAAGCAGCCTGGTTCAATTACTGAGGTAAGGAGTTTTCTGGGTCTTGCAGGCTATTATCGACGCTTTATTCAGGACTTCTCGAAGTTTGCCAGACCGTTGTCGAAGCTGTCTCGGTAGGTTTTGTTGTTTGTTTGGAGTGAGCTGGCGGTGTTTGCTTTTCAGATGCTGATGGACATGTTGACGTCCGCCCCTGTGCTAGTATTGCCAGAGCAAGAGGTTAAGTATATTATATATACTGACGCCTCTCGCGTTGGTTTGGGTTGTGTCCTTATGCAGAAGGACAGGGTGATTGCTTATGCTTCGCGTCAGTTGAGGAAACACGAAGAGAATTACCCTACACACGACCTGGAATTAACACATGTCATCTTTGCATTAAAGCTTTGGAGACATTACCTCTATGGTGAGGAGTTCGAGCTCTTTTGCGACCACAAGAGCCTTAAGTATATTTTCACGCAGCGTGATTTGAATATGAGGCAGCGCAGATGGATGGAAACATTGAAGGACTTCAAGTTCGATGTTTCTTACCATCCTGGTAAGGCGAACCTTGTGGCGATGCGTTGAGTCGCAAGAATGCTTTGGAGTTTGGGCTCCGCCGATGATAGCAGAGTGGGATATGTTGGAGTTCGTGCGCGATTTTGAGCGAAGCTTACGGTGGTTGAGCCGTATGAGGTTATCGCACACATTCGTGTACCCCCTATCGACGAGAGGATCGTTGCAGGCCTGGGCAAATGATGAGCTTTTGGTGAAGATGAGGCGCGAGTTGGTACGATGAGAACTCCGACTCGGAGTGTTAGTTCGATGGGGGCCTACGCTGCGTGGCGGTTATGTGTTCCCGACATCACTGACTTGAGACGGGAGATTCTCGAGTTAGCCCATAGTTCTAAACTTGCGATGCATCCAGTAGCATGAAGATGTATCAGGATATGAGGAGATGTTATTGGTGGGACAATATGAAGGTCCAGATTGCTGAATTTGTTTCTCGTTGTCTCACGTGCCAGCAGGTCAAGGCAGAGCATCGCCGACCTCCTGGGTTGTTGCAGCCCATGCCCATAGCTGAATGGAAGTGGGATTTCATCTCTATGGATTTTATTTCTGGGTTGCCGAGGACGAGAAAGGGATTTGACTCTATTTGGGTGATCGTCGATCGATTAACGAAGTCGGCGCATTTCTTACCGATCAGAGTCACTTACTCTGCAGACGAGTTGGCTAGGTTGTATATCAAGGAGATAATGCGTCTGCATGGAGTTCCCCTGGAGATTGTGTCTGATAGAGACACGTGTTTTACATCTATCTTCTGGACTCGTATCCAGGAAGCAATGGGTGTGAAACTGAAGTTCAGCACCGCGTTTCATCCGCAAACAGATGGGCAGACGGAGCGCGTGAATCAAGTCCTGGAAGATATGTTGCGAGCTTGTGTTTTGGATTTCAAGGACAGTTGGGATGATTGTCTTCAGTATGCAGAGTTCGCGTATAATAATAGTTTCCAGGCGAGTATCGGTATGGCTCCCTATGAGGCGTTGTATGGTCGCCCGTGCAGAGCACCACATTGTTGGGCAGAAATTGGTGAGCGTAGTTTGCTTGGCCCGGAGTTGGTGCAGGTGACTTCAGAGAAGGTTGACATCATTCGACGTCGACTTCTGATAGCGCAGAGCAGGCAGAAGAGTTATGCTGATACGAGGCGTCGACCGCTTGAGTTTGAGGTTGGAGACCATGTGTTTTTTAAGGTCTCTCCTATGAAGGGAGTGTGGCGGTTCGGTTAGAAGGGGAAGTTGACGCCGAGATTTATGGGTCCATTTCAAGTTCTGGATCGAGTGGGAGCGGTAGCAGACCGCCTTGCGTTGCCCACACCTCTTGCGGGCGTGCATACCGTATTTCATGTTTCTATGTCAAGAAGTACGTTCTCGATCCTTCGCATATTATTAGTTGGGAGTTGGGAGCGTTGAGTGAGGATGCCACTTATGTACTGCGACCGACGCGTATTCTCGACAAGAAGGAGCAGGTATTGCGTAGCAAGGTTATCCCTCTTGTGAAGGTGCTATGGACGCATTATGGTGTGGAAGAGGCTACTTGGGAATCTGAAGCTGAGGTCAGAAAGACCTACCCTCTGATCCTTGAGGCTTATATGAAGGTATGAATTTCGAGGACGAAATTTTCTTTAAGGGGGGTGGATTGTAACGACCTTAGAATTTTTGTGCTAATCTTTCCTTAGGTAGTTGTTTTGGGGTAATTAGCGCTTTACTCGATTGCTTGTGAAATCCGCATCAATCACTTTAAATTGTATCTGCATGGCTCTAAACGTGTAGATTAGTGAGTGCTACGTTACTCTGAAACCTGGGATCCATCGCTAAATCCAGTTGTTCTGGGGAATTTTTGAAAGATCTGGATCGGACCTGGACCGCTCGTCGAAAGTCCAATAGCGATGATCTTAGGCTGTTGTGGTCACCGAGTTGGGCTTGACTATCATCTCGAAAATCAAGTCTATCTGATGTTCTGGGTCGATTTGCTTGAGCTCGGAGTGAAGAGTGTGAGAACGGTTGGAATTTATTAAGCTTTTATTGAAATCTGAGTCGTGTTGCTTACGCGACGATTTTAAGCTATTTGACCGTTGGATTCTGACCCAATTTTACCCTCTGATCAGGATAGTTGGCCCAGGCATATTCTAGTGCTTGTGGACCTGATCGAGTTTCCGTGACCGTTGAATTGAGTGTGGTCCGCCACGGCTGATCTGAAGAGCCGGTCGGTATGAAAACTCTGCTTGACCTAGATCCATGGTCAAGGAGCTTAAGTCCGACCTTTCGTGGTTATAGGCCCACCAGAAGTGCTTCGTTGGATCGAGAAAGGCTTACTTTGGTTATAACCTAAGTATACCTTGTCCCTAGGGTTATTTTCATCAAGAATAGGCCTATTTATAGTCCTTAAACCCTAGTCCTCTTTTCCATACGATTTTCTCTAACCCTAGCTTGGAAAGAGAGTGGAAAAGAGAGAGAAAGTGAGAGAGATAAGTTGGTGAATCACCTTGGATTCCTCCTTGTTCTTCTTCATCTTTGAACCTTCACTTTGAATCGTTCTTCTGACGGTTCTGAGTTCTTTTGGGGTAAGTTAACCTAACCCTAACCTGTGTTAGAGCTTAGATTAGTCTTGGTGTTGTTGTATCTCATTTCTATCCTTGTTTTAGGGTATTCTAGCGCCGTTGACGAAGACAACTCGTCTAAATCAGTTCGGTGGTTCTTTCTTCGCTTAAGGTGAGGACTTTAAGTGTATAGGTTATGGTTTTCAAGGCTTTCAACACCAGTTAGTGATTTATTCTTGTTATGGATGAGATTTCACATGTCAAATGTTATGTTTACATTGCTTTCCTGATATGCATGTGCTATGGTGAGATTTGTGTATTCTATGTGTATTTATAAAGTACCGTATACGTATAAAATATGCACTTATGTTTGCCATGATTATTTGTCATGTATGTATGCTAGATGTATGGATGACAACTCCTTGGTAAAAGGAATTGTCTAAGTGCATGTATTTCAACATACGTCATGTATGTTGTTCCATGTATGCTAAGTGTTTGTAGAAATGCATGAATGATCTAAGTGTAACTGATTACACTAATTGCGGGCGTTGAGAAGTGATTCTCAATACTCCTATTGATGTGCATGATTTCCCTTATGCAAGTTACATTCCAAGTTATTTAAATTCAAGCACTACTTGCGCTTACATTTATGTTAAGTTGATATTCCTCAAGTGCTTATGTACCATGATTTAAGCTGTTGTTCCATTACTGTTTTACATTCCATATGAATATCTGTTGTAGTGTAAGGTGTGTGGGACTATGCATTAGTCCAGAAAATCGGTAATCGACTCTATATTTGTGGTTAAGATTGCTTTCGCCACGTAGGACGTATGAGACGAACCCGAGCCGTATTAGAGTTGGCGACAGTGGTTTGGCCACGCGGAGTGTTTGCGCACTCTATGTCGTTCAATTCAACGTGCGCTCGTGTTAGTCGAGTTCGTCAAGTAACCCGATTGTCTGATGTATGTTAACCATGTATGGACGCTACTGCTTGAATCTAGGGTACCGAACTTACCAGTGACATCCTATTAACTATGGTACTTGATCCGCTAAGACTCATGAGCCGGACATGGTGGTATGGGACACCGTGGTCGAGCTGTAGGCCTACGCTGGGGTGACGAGCCTCCCCGTAGTGACCAATGAGCAATTAAACTCGTGAGCCGATTATGGTGGTATGGGACACTATATTCGTGCTGTCGGCCTACATTGATTGGTGACGAGCCCTTTGTAGTGACCTCGAGCATACCTGGATACCGCAATGAGGTGACGAGCCGAACTGTGGTAGGAAGGGCATGAAAGGCGTGCATTGATTGGTGACGAGCCCTTTGCTACGACCTCAAATATATGATCGTATGAGATGTCTAGGATTGACGACCCTAGTATGGATCACTGTTTGGATGGTGATATGAGGAAGGTATCTTAGCTTCCCAATCCTGTTGTGTGAAACGGACTAATAACAACTTGGTAATCATATCCATGCACCGCATTTGCATGTGCTTTGTAGATGTGGCGCACTTTGAGGCGATATCATGCGTAACGTAAGATGAAGACGCTGAGGGTGTACGCGTGAGGGCACACATCATACTGCATTCATACTTGCATTAACAAGAGTACTTAGGATTTATTTAATTGTCCTGTTTTATCATTACTGTTTGATTGAACTGATAACATGTTAACCAGTGCCTTATTGTTCCACTGAGTTGATCACTCACTCCCACGTTTCTGGGGCGGTGTTAAACACCCACCAGACTCTGTCTTAAGCCCTGATCTTGCAGATGTGGATGCGACGTCTGAGGCAGAGCGGGAGCTGGATGACGACGAGGTTGCCTTCTCCTATATGCAGTTTTCAGACGGGTTCTAGCGAGCCTCGGTCTAATGCGCGGGATCTTTGGGATTATTTTTGGAAACTTAATGATGTAACTTGATACTTATAATTTTGTTAAATAACACTTTCATACGATCTGGCTTGTATATGTAATTCAGGGATTTACACTTGTACACATATTTTGCTATAAGTCTTCCGCTTGCTTTATTCACTTATCCCTGAATCATATCTGTGTTTTGGCTTAATCTATTCCATGTTTTATGCACTAATACAGTCAACATACATCCTTCATTAAATATGTTGCATAAGTGATGTTTTGGAACTCGGGAGCTGAGTTATGCTCGACCCCCGAATTTCAGGGCGTTACAAGTACCCTTGAACTTTTGTACGTACACACACTTAGACCATCGTACACCTTGTAACTACACTCAAAGCCCAATATACCTTCGTATGGTTGATTGTTCGTTAAACCAACCGTTGAAAACCCTATCCATTATTAGACCTTTAAATCCAACCGTTCACTTCACCTTTAGACCGCCGATCAAGTCCAACCAAATTCGAGATTCTCCCATCTGCCAATGTGCATGCCCGTCTATAAATCTGACCGTCTATCTTACTCATTACCCTCATTTAAGCTTATCTAAGCATAAAGATTGTTAGCTAACGACCCGACCTTCGAATGCTTGTACCTACATTTCCTATTGCAAATCTTGAGCCTACACGTCACAACACACTTAACCTATGATCAATCTAAACCATTAAAAATAATCTTTATAGACTAAATAACCTATTTAACCATTTGATTTCTATCCCAACCTAGTCATCATCACAAAATTTCAAGATAAACCTGAGCCATTGCAACTAGTTGAATTTTTTTCCCAATCCCCCAACTTCAGATCTTCCTCATTTTCGAGTCAATGGCCCATCATGACCTGAAAAATCTAATGGCCGGAGTTGATCTTTCACCAACACATTAGTGGGGCTCTCTCTCTCTCTCTCTCTCTCTCTCTCTCTCTCTCTCTCTCTCTCTCTCTCTCTCTCTCTATATATATATATATATATATATATATATATATATGCTAGCGTAGACCAAAGTAATTGACTCCATATCTCCCCCCTCTCCATTCTATTTGAAACAACGACCAAAGAGTTGCACCCATCTATTGCATGTCATCCATCCTAGTGGGACCCTCTCACCAATCCAAACCATCCATTGAAATTGGACCATTATGAAATCCCATCCATTGAAATCCCTTAACCAAAACCTCTGGTGCGGCCAACCTTAAACCTTTGATCGAGCCCATCTTTTAGACATTGTCTTATCCTAATTCGAAAAGCCTAATGGACAGCTTAGATTGTTCTTCCAGCCATTACAGTGGACACACCTAGATACCCAAGTTCTGGAACACCGCTTCCTTGCAGTGTAAGTCCTGTCTGAAATGGGACTTCCATATATTCTTGCACATAACAATCTGCATAATGAAATTGCGTGGTTATCTAATACGATACAATACGAAAGCTTAATAAGCCTAGAATTATGGCTAAATCTTAGAGGAGGGGGTGAATAGAACATTTTAAAACTATTTGTCAATTAATATAATTTAAACCACAATGTTAAATAGATCCAATATCATATACTATAAAGGATACAAATATATATACAAAGTAGTCTATGATGAGAGATGGTAAGTATCAAGTACGGGTGCACTAAGCTAATACCTAGCATACAATCTATTCATGCATCCATATGGGCGTTTACATGCTTGGATCGGCTGCCTCCTCTCTTTCCGATTCTTTTTGGGATTAATCACTGAACGCAGGGGAGGCAAGGAATGGCACCATTGAATCGGCGAGATGTCTTGTGGTGTGGTGGCTTGCTCAAATGATAGGGGGCCACAATAAATAAATTAAATCACAAGCATAATAGAATTGCATATGCATTAACAATCACAAACACAATGATGTATAGTGGTTTAGCTAAATACTTACTCCGCTCCCAGATGACGAACTCAAACTCAAGTTTTTCGAATTTCACTATCTCAATGATTTTCTATACGTTCACCATTAATATTTACAATGAATTTCTATAGGTTTACCACTAACCTTTGCGATCCTACACAACGATTTATGTACACTCCCACTAGAGGCCCACATAGAGACAACTTACACTCATGTCGGAGGCTCATATAAAGACTACTTATACTCTCACCAAAGGCTCATAAAGAGACTACAATAGTTTTTTATAAGCTCACCGTTAACTTAATGGTTTTCTATAGGTTTACCACTAAATTTGTAGTCCTACACAATGACTCATGTACACTCCTGCCAGATGCTCACACACACACTATATACACTCTCGTCGGAGGCTCACATCAAGACTTAATTTTGAATTTGGATTTCAAACTTTATACTTAATCTACACAAGACTTGAATATACAATGGATTCTAAATTAAACTCTTACGAGTTTGGATGAGCCATGTTGATAGCGCATTTCTTGAGATGCTCAATCAATCTTGATGCAGTTTCTCTTTAACTCCCCCGATCTTTAAGGTGTTCTTCTTCAACTCTAAGATTAGTAACCTTGCAATTAATCTATGAGGATGCCAAGGTAATGGGAGAGCGTGTTGATCAAATCCTTATAACTAATGAGATAGTTTGTTTCAATTGGGGATTCATTTAGATGGACATTATAGAGGATGATAGACAAAATGATTTACGTATAGAATAGAATTAGTGTCTAATTTCTAGAGAATGTAAGAGAAAATATACATCTTTAAATGGAGCTCGGAATGTTTATTAGAGTGATGATTCAAAAGGAAGATGACATTAATCTCTTTGGAAAGAGCCTAAAATAGTGGAAATGAGTTTGTAAGCATGGAGGCTCTAAAACCATGAAAAACCTCTCTCATTTGCAAAGATCCGAGTGCCCATTTTATAAGAAAAATGTTCCAACAAATCTATAACAGCAATAGTCGGTTGAACCTTTGAATGTTCAGTTCGACCAAAAATAACTAGGGTGAGTCCATAGGGTTATTGGACAAAAATTGGCACTTTTGGTTAAACAAAAGGGATAATTCGATCAAATCGAGTCCAGCCAAAGGTTGAACCAAGTTGGACTGAAAATGCTTTGATTTTCTGAAGTCATTTTTGGTCGGACTGAAATGGTTCAAATTGAACCGAAGAACCCCAGAATACCTCTGCTAGCCTAATGAACTTGTGCAATTTTGGTTATATGGATTTGATGATCAATCAAGTGTTTTCCTATTAAATCGAATCATATAGATGTAGGTTATTTTGGAACTAAATGAGTTTAAGGTTAGGTTCATTAAGTCACCTCAATTTACTTGTGTCTTCAAGCCTTCATGTTGCAAATCTTCAACTCCTCAATTGTCTTCATCTTCTAATGGGGTTAACCAACTCGAGACACACAGACACACGTTATTGATAAACCAAGATACTTACAATCTCCTACTTTATCAATTATATGACAAAACCTAAACTAAACCTTATCATGGTGAACATTAATGACAAACCAAAATAACTCAAAAATTACATATCAATATTACATATATTTACAACATAAATACATGGATATAACATGTGGACACATAGCAAATCTCTCCTTAAAATGCTCCCCCTAAGTTCATCAAATCTATGAAACAAAGAGAACTTGCAAAACATAATGTAACACGTCTTGGTGGGATCTTAATCTCTCTCCCCCTTTTTTGTCAGAAATTGACAAAGAGTCAATTTCATGGATAAACCGATAAACAAAGAAATGTAAACCTCTATAAATCATAAATATACCAATAAGCACATACTGGTAAGGGAATGCAATTAGGTGCATATAAACATTGGGGTCCATTGGAACATGTAGGATATGGCCATTCAAGGATATATACCTATAAGCAACATAACTAAGATAGTTTAGTAAAATACAAATTGAAAATGAAACAATTAAAAGCAAAACTATATATATATATATATATATATATATATATATAAAAAAATTTGATTAAGAGGTTGTAATAATCAGATATACCTATTAAGCACACATAAATCTATAAAAGTCATATATCCTTCTTCATACCCCACTAGGGTGTGAATTTCCTAGGACCCGAATTGTTTTTGGGAGAGAGATCTTCTTTCCTAGATTCAACTCTCTCATGTGAGTTCCTATTTGGAGATCTATGCTTGGTTGGTGATTTTCCTATAATTGGTTTCTATCCTTATGGTTATTGCCCCTACTAATCATTTTCCTTGTTTTCTCATTTAGAAGGGCAATCTACTTGACAATCTCCCTCATATGATTGTTCATTCTTGAAAAGGCAGAAAATTTCTTCTTCTTTTTTGATGAGGACCTCTCTTAAAGTGTGTCATTTTCTCAATCGTGATAAATTTATCTATTTGTTTTAGAGCTGAGGTGGATTGTGGGCCTTTAGAGACTAAACATTCAAACTTCATATGGCCAACATCCCTACAATTGTAGCACACTAGAGAGACTCTGGATCTACTTCTAGAAGTTGTTTAGTCCTTTTTTATCATTGAAGGGATAGAGGTTGTTATATGAATATTCCTATTATATTCAAGACCTCTCATATGCTTAGGTTGTTTACCCTTTCCTAAAGATTTTTCTAATTGGTCTTCTCTTTGGACAAACTTAACCTTAGCATTAGCAAGAGAAAATTCAAATTAGCTAACTTTTAGTCTTAGGTTTTGATTTTTAAATTTAACTTTTTCAAATTCAAATTCAAAACTTGCATATTTCCCCAAAGTCCCATAAAAAAAAGACTAAAGATTTTCCTTTACTTGAATTAGGGAGAAATTTTCAAAATTTTCTTCTTCAAGTTGGTTAGCCAATTGACTATTTTCCGCCTTTAGCAGACCTATATTTTTAATGATTTTCTAACTTTTAGTGAAAAGCATATTATAGGCTTCTTGCAACTTAACATCCCCTTCATCATCTTCTTCATTAAAAGATGTCTAATCTTCTTATTCCGAGGTGTTATGGTTGGAATCTCCTCCCATAGTCATAGGGAGAGTGGTAGTGGTTAAGGCCATTAGAACTCCTAGAGATCTGAGGTCTTCATCACTATGTAAATCCTCAAAATCTGATTTAAAATCCTTAAAATCATCCCATGTTGTAGCCATTGCCTTTCCTTTTGATTTAATTTTACTAGTATATTCATAGGCAACATGACCATAACCCTCACAATTGAAAAATTGGGTTTCTTTCAATTTTTGAAAGATCCTATGCACTTAGGGCCAATCGATTTACCATTTTTGTCACAACTTTTTCCTCTATTCTTCTTAAAGTATCTAAAAAATTCCTAAGTAATTGAAGTCATTTCTTCATCGCTATCTTCATCATCACTATGATCTTTGGATTCTTTTATCTTTTGCCTATGTGAAGATTTAAAAACAATGTGTTTGTTCTTAGAGGGGGGTGTAACGTCTCGGAAAAATCCGTACAAGGACCCGAGTACCACCTCAGGCAGAAATCACCCAGAACCAAAACCTTTAGAAATTAGGCTAGTATGAGCAAGTGCTAAACTAGTGTACTTGTGAAATTAACACTAATCACTTTAAATATGATCTGCAGGACCCAAACCGTACATTATCAATGACGCTACATTATCCTGAAATCTAGAATCCATCCCTAAACCCGGTTGCTCTTAGGAGCACACCGAAACTTCGTATCGGACTTGGACCGCGCGTCGAAAGTCTGATAACCGCAAAACTATATAGTTATGACCGCATTACTCGACTTGACAACCCCCTCGAAAATCAAGTCTTAATTGTGTATAAAAATGCACAACTTGAGCCTGGAGCGAAAAGTGTGAGAAACGTGAAAATATTTAGAAATAAAATTTGAATTTAAGTAATCTGAGTCGTGTCGCTTGCAGGCCAAATATAAGGATTCAGACCGTCAGAATCTGACCCAAATACACCCTCGGATCAGGAGAAATGTCCCACACATGTCAGTGTACTTGTGGCCCTGATCGAGTACTGGTGACCATTAAACTGAAACTAGTCCGCCACGGCTGATCTGTAAATCCGATCGGAACGAAAACTCAGCCTGACCTAGATCCATGGTCAAGGAGCTTAAGTCCGATCGCACGTGAAAAAGGGGCCACCAGAAGTACTCCGTTGAACCGGAACGATCCATATTTGGATATAACCTAAGTATACCTTGGCCCTGGGGCCATTCCCTTCAAACCTGGGCCTATATAAGGACCTTAAACACTCTCTCCCATATTCCATACGAATTTGAGAAACCCTAGGAGAGAGAGAAGAGAAAAGAGAAGGGAAAAGAGAGAAAGTGAGAGTGAGAATTGAAGATTTTTCCTGGGATCCGATCCCGCTACTCCACGCACTCAACTACCATTCCTGTATCGCTATACAGGCGATTCTGACTCCGTACTTAGGTAAGAAAACCTAACCTTAACTTGTCTTAGGGTTTTCGACTAGCGTAATAGATGAATTAACTAACCTATTCCTTGTTATAGGTTATTGTGGTGCCGTAGACAAGACTTAGCTTTTAAAACTAAGTTCGCTACGAGTCTACCGACGAAATGTGCGGACTATAAACGTATAGGTTATGGTTTTCAAGGCTTTCAATATTGGTTAATAGTTTATTACTGATGTGGGTGCTATTTCACATGCCAAATGCGATGTTTGTTTCACGTTTCAGATATGTATGAACTATGTGGAGTTTAGTGTATTCCATGTATTTGTAGAAAAGACCGTATGCGTATGGAATTTGAAATTATGTTTGCCATGATTAATTGTCGTGTGATTATGCTAGTTGTATGTATAACAACTCCTTAATGAAAGGAATTGCCCTAATACGTGCTATCACCAACATACGTCATGTATGTTGGAATATATAGTCTAAGTGTTTGTAGAAATGTCTGAATGAAGTGTGTAATAAATTGTACGTTATATGGGCGTTGAGAAGAGATTCTCAACTATCATAACGATGTGTATGATTTCCTCCATGTAACTTACATTTTTTGTCTATTTTACTTAGGGACTACATGTGTGAATTCATGTTTAAGTTGAATTCCATCAAATGCTCATATGCTAGCATGATTGGAATTGTTGATCCATTACTGTTCTGATTAGCTTGTATGATTATCTGTTATAATTGAATGTGTTTGGGACTACGGTATAGTCCAGACAATCAGTAACAAGCACTGAATAGGTGGCTGAGGTTGTTTCGCGACATAGGACGTGATCGATGAATCCGAGTCGTACCTGGGATGTCAGCAGTGATTGGGCCACACGGAGTGCTTACGCACTTCATGTCGATTAACTCAACGTGCGCTCATACTAGTCGAGCTCGTCAAGTAACCCGATTGACCCGATGTATGTTCACCATGTATGGACGCTACTACTTGAATCTAAGATATCAAACTCACCAGTGAAAACCCTTTTAAACCTTGGTACATCGATCCGCTAAGACTCATGAGCCGGGCATGGTGGTATGGGACACCGTGGTCGAGCTGTCGGCCTACGCCGGGGTGACGAGCATCCCCGTAGTGACCAGTGAGCAACCCAGACTCGTGAGTCGAATACGATAGTATGAGACACTGTATTCAAGCTATCGACCTACACTGATAAGGTGACGAGCCCTTTGTAGTGACTTCGAGCGTACGCTAAGACTGCGTAGAGGCGACGAGCCCTTATGAGCAACATGAGTACACTAGGCCTACACTAATAAGGTGACGAGCCCTTTGCAGCGACCTAGAACCGTAACATCGTATGAGATTTACTAGGATTGACGACCCTAGATTGGATCATCATTTGAGAATTGATATAAGGGAGGTACCTTAGCTTCCCAATCCTGCTGTATGAAAAGGACTAATAAGAACTTGGTAATCACGTTTATGCACCGCACTACATGTGCCATTTGACGTTGGACAGAGTACTGAGGAAGTGACTGACATGCACGACCATTAGATGAAGATCGCAGAGGGAGTGCAGGCGAGGTCATGCATCATTTATTCATACAATTCTTGCATTAATCAGAGTACTTAGGAATGTTCAATTGTATTGTTTTATATTACTGCTTGACTGAATTAAGAACATGTTAACCTTTACTTTATTATTCCACAGAGTTGATCACTTACTCCCACGTTACGGGATGGTGTTGTACACACCAACCAGACTCTGTCTTAGCTGCAGATGGAGACCCGACTGATGAGGCAGAGGCGGACTTCGTAAACGATGAGGATGTTTTCTCATATATGCAGTATTTAGGCGGGTTTGCATAGATCGTTCTGATTGACAGGGCTTCAGGGTTATACTTGTAGTGGACGATTACCTTTTTGACATTTTTGTAATTTGAAACAATACATGTAATTATTTACCTGGCAATGCATACATATTTTGGGGACCTATACTGAGTTATAACGCTATACATATTTGAGTAAGTCTTCTGCTTGCGTATTACAATTGTCCCTGGATTATGTATTGCTGATTTGGTTTAATCTTATTCATGTTTTATGCACTAATACAGACAACATTTAATCATCATTAAATATGTTGCATAAGTGATGTGTTGGAACTCGGGAGTTGGACTTCTACTCGACCCCCGGTTTTCAGGGCGTTACAGGGGGTCTTAAAGCGCAGTTCAAATGTACGTAGAGAGCCTATTAGTTCTACTTTCATGCTATCTATATCCTTACACTCTTCTATGGAGGTTATTTTGGAGGTGAATCTCTTTGATAGAGACTTGAGTATTTTCCTACAAATGCAGGCATAAGGGGGCTTATTCTCCTAAACTCCATTTGGAGTTACAAATGTCGTTATTGTAAGCATGGAGGCTCTAAAACTTTGTGTGTGTGTGTGTGTGTAACCTTTCATTTGCAAAGATCTGAGTGCCCATTCTATAAGAAAAAGGCTCCAATAGATCTATAACGGCTAATCGTCGGTCAGACCTACGAATGTTCGGTTTGATCGAAAATAGCCAGGGTGAGTCCAGAGGGTTGCTGGACAAAAATCAGCACTTTGATTTTTCTGTTACCAGGTGGGGTGTCTATGGTTATACTTTTCAACATGCCATGAGTACGATAGTCTAAGTCCAAAGATCCCACATATGCATATGTGACACCATCAATCTCCAAGCACTAAAAAATTCTCCGCACATGCCAAATATACATGCATATTTATAAATGTGCGGCAAACCAATCTTTTAGTTCACATGTGTTTGACAAACAAGGAAAGAAACAAGCAATAAACAACAACTTGTCCATCATTAGCTAGTCTTGATAATATGAGGTGGATTGCTGGCCGCAACACAATCCAAATCCAAGCAACATCCTAAGAAAGGACTTTCCTTTTGGAAGAAATAGAAGAAAATGGCCCGTGCGGGCAAAACTAAAGGAAAGAGTGCCCGATCATGCCTAAAACAACTAAATCACGTGGCGGACATAACCGAGTAAGAGTCCTAAGTATGCCAACATTGGTGTGTCCACGGTGACAAATCTCATTCTCAAGAACATCTCGGTACAGGAATTTCTTAGCATAAACAATATAAACTTTTTAAATATATAGTTATTAATGAATTAGTTAAATTTTTAAACAATTTTTGCATAAATATCAAGGTATCTCAAATCACAAAAATAAAATAAAATTGAAAGTACCGATAATTTAAAATCGCACGATGGTATCATGTTATTAATTTTTCACAAAAATACCACAGCAATTTCAAAATATTGGCGATATTGGTGACACTGGGTGTGTCCAAAACCTGCTCAGATTGATTCATATGCTAGGAAAATGCAATGTCCATTGACTCACATTGGAACAATGCTCTCCACAACTGAAATTCCCCAACTTACAAGCTTCCCACAGCCAATACATACACAATGCCAATGAATAAATACCCATAAAAATACAGGAAAAGGACAGTTTTGCCCTCACAATTTCTACACCACATGGGATTTGGGTGATTAACATACAATATGCTATACATGTACATGCATAAATGGCCCTGTTTGGTTGCCACTTAAAAATGAGTTCATCTCATCTCGTTTACATGAGTTAAATGGTAATAATTATATATTAGAGATTTTGACAAGGATTAAAAATAATCTTCCACAACCCATATAATTTATAGAGCTTTGCTAAGCCCATACACAGGTGCGATACAGTTCATGTATCCACCACACATGTGCCGGCATGGCCATTGTAGGTCTAAGATCCAATCTATCAAAAGGCTACTACTATGCTGACGCCCAAGAATCAAGTCAGGTGGGCCACAGTTTACAAAAACAAATGTATGGCTGTGAAAAAGCTTAGCTGAAGTTGACTAATCCATCCACCTGTTTCCAACATTGGGGCCCACCTGTTGAGTGGAGGAGATTTAAGCATCTAGAAGGTAGGACTATACTTGCACAATGTGAGAATGGGAGGCATCTATTTCAAAATGTTTTCTAGTATAAATAGCCAGGAAGCAGGAGCAGCAAGTAGTTATATGGGACAGACCAACCTGATGGATGGATTGGATCTTGAACTAAGGTACCATTCTAGCACGAGTGTGACATGCACATAAGCTGTATTCCTGTATGCATGTGGGCTTACAGAAGCTCTAATTTTTATATAAGCTATGATCTCTAATAAGTAATTATGGTAAACTAGAAAAGGATGAAATCGTATTTAAGTGACGACCAAACAGAGCCTAAATAAGCTCATTGTCATCAGGCATTGTCCCTCCAAGTTCTCTTTCAAAATCTGCAAGAAGTTCCCAACCTCAGCTTCAATCTCATGCTCTTCCGTGACTCGAACGCCTTTGGCAGAAGCTCCTCAAACTTCCCCAGAAACAACTCCCATTCCTCCTTGCCCATGGCTCTGAATGATATCTCCCCCCATTCATGGTTATGCTCCATGACCACAAAGCTCACGCTCTTCGTCAAGCCTAGAAACTTGCGATCGGTGGCAGACCCCATGCCGTCATCATCCTCACTATTGTCATTGTGGTCGTCATCTTCCTCGTCCAATGGAGATAAGGTGTCGTCTATAGAGAATCCCCCGACCAATTTCGCAGATGGATACCGTAATGGCATCTTAAGGAGTGGATGATCTAAACTATTGTTACTAACCTTATCGGCAGGGCAGATATCTTTGCAGTCCATATCAAATTGGAACTGTTCGATCGCTTCTTGTTTTTCTTCTTCTTTCTTTTCCTCTGTTGATCCTTGCTCGTCGGAATCATTATTGAATGCAGTGTTCATTCTCACCATCGCTGCCTTGCAAAGCCTCTCCAACATGCTCGGCTCCTCTTCCATGCCATGGAACTCTCGGGTCATCATGTCACCAATGTCGGCAAGGCAAAGGCCTGCACTAGCTGCACACTTTAAGAAAATCGTGCAAAGGACTAGAATTCGAAGAGATGACTCACTCAATGAGGGTAGTTCAGATCTAAGAAGTTCGGCATCCTTCAACGGATCCAGTCTGCTTATGTAGTTCAATTCCAACTCGGCGAAAGGCACGGAGGCTTGTGGCCAATGCAACCACTCAAAGTAAGGGTCGTCAAGCGATTCAGGCAGGCAGAGTCCATGGTCTATGGGCACGAGCTCAGCTGCCCCACTTTCGCATCTATGGTTGGCGCAACTTGCATAACCACCATGGGCGCATTTCCTTACAAGGATGTTTCCAGCATGGCGGTCGATGTTGAAGAGCCTTATGTCGAGGATGCCGATATGATGAACAGATGTAATGGAGAAGCTTGATGGTCCAAGGTCCCCTGCATTGAAGTCATTAGCCACAAACCGTTGGATCGAGGCGATCTTAACTGACGGTTGGGGTGCGATTGCAGCTGATGATCTGGAGCGGTCAACATGGAATGCTACATGCAAGATTTTGACAAGGGCGGTTGGGGGCACCCCGGCAAAGCCATCATGGTCAAGGAGGTAGGCAGCAACTTCACGGATACCAGTCTCGCTGGCTTGAACTGAACGTCTCAAACTGGTCTGGCCAAGGATCCAACCTGCAATGCCGCCTTTTGGATTCTTCATGGCTAGCGGCTCCTCATCGATGGGTTTCACTACAGCAATGCTCTCGCCGGTGCGGCTGTGCAGGAAATATGCACCACCAAGCCCATCACGTGCCGGCACTAGGTCCACGCCGGATGCCAACGCGATGGCCGCTTCCACTACAAGTGAACGGACATTTTGGCCACTGTGACCTGCGACAATTTCTACCCTGGGGCCGCTACTGAATTCGTCATCTGCCTTGGTGCTGGCAGATAAGCAAGGCGTGGATAAGCTTCTTCGGTGGAATCTAGCGGAGGCCATGGCCATCTTGAAGGAGGGGATGCGGTTGGTCCGGTCGAGTTCCATCGCAGCAGATTCGAGGTGCGCGAAGGAGGGAAGCTTGCATCTCTGGGCCCAGCCCAACGGCTTGAATCCATGATGGTGATCGATTGCAACGGCCATTAGAGATGTTGTCATGAAGGTGGGTCTTGCAGAGCATGCTTGGGGCAGTTTCTCTCAGAGTAAGCTTGGCGAAATAGCCATCAACAATCTGCAAAACCTTACACATCAAGCCTGCATTGAAGCTACTGTGATGGAAGATCAAAGCATGGTTCTAGAACTCGGTGACTCAACTTGAACTGGCAGGATTTCGAGCTGAGTCTCATGGAAACTCACTACGGCATGTTTGGATATGTCGAATCCACCGAGATTCGTAATGATTACCTAATGATGGTTTTCCTTCTTACCTGAGAAAATTGAATTCCGAAAAAGGGGTCTGTTAGTGTGTAACGGTCACCTTGTTTCTTGTGCCAGGGAACTATCACTGTGGATAAGTGCAATGATTATGTCATGGAAACCATGGTTTTCTATCTATCTGAACAGCCCCAGTTGTCAAAGGAATCCAATATCCTTTCCTTGTGGAATCCATGTATCCAAACATGCCCTTACATGATTCCTAGTGCATCACATGTGCAAGACAGAGCCATGAAACTGCTGAGCCCTTCCATGGTGATCACCTGGAGCATAAACCAGTCCAAGTCACTCATCATGTGGGGCCACACCACCCAAATCAATTGATGGCTGAAAATCAGACCCCCGTACAGTTGTGTTCCACCCAGATCGGTGCATTGGCCTGATTTTCTCAACGGGTGATCTTCATGACAGGGCCCACCTTTGGAATAGGTTAAGTGCCCCAAACGAATGACGCATCAGTGGGCAAAATGTTATAGCATGGTAACATGAAATGGTTGTATTTGTATATGATCATTCCTCATGTAAAAAAGTATCAACCAACCTACAATTCCTCGCACCTCCCCTTCAGGATCTTCACAAGTTCCTGCCAATGAATAAGAAGATGAGAAAATCAGGGAAATTAGAGGTCATGGAAAAGGGACAAGATATACCAAATGGTTATTATTTTGCGAAAATAACTGAAGAGAAGTTAAGAATGAGAAGAACTTTGATACACTTGCCAGGTGTGATGGTTGATACACAGGCTCTAAGACATTCTATGCATGGCATATGTGTATCTCAAAGTACTCCAAATCATGGGCCTTTATTTAGATATTTGCAACCCAAAGCTCATTGATTTGGTGTTCTAACTGGAAGGTTGGTGAATATTCAACGGACAGTCATAATGAAAAATAGTAAGAGGTCCAAATTCAAAAAACAAATGTCCACTAATCTGAGTTCGGAATCATTCATTCTATCTGATTTTGAGGTTCTATCTAATTTAAATCAACATATGCCGCTTGTACAAATTCTAAGTGCATGTATATCAACCATGATACTGCCAGAGTATTAAATAACTCCCCCTGCTCTACTTTGTGATCACCTGACACAAGAGTTAGGGGTCCACGCATCAAGCAGGTCACACTCTATGAAAACAATGAATGGTGTAAATGATACTTGAATTGAAATATTTCAACCCCTTTATAATTTAACTCTTTTTCTTTCAACATGAACCATCTCCTTTAACCATTGTTTTGTGGGCCATTGATAAGATATTCTGATCTTGATTATAATTTTTGGTTACCCATTCATGGTAGGGCCTCACGTTTTCTCTAAAACATTGATTATTTGATCTTTTCTCTAAAAAACAAAGATGCATGGAAAGGAACAAAATATTAAAAGGAAAATCATACACCAACTTATATCCTTCACAAGTTCCTAAAATCCAGCCTGAAAAGAATGGGGGAGGGGGGCCCCACCATAAAACTCCCAGATGAAATGCGGGGTCCACCATTTTGTGCATATGTCATCCAACCTAATCATCAAGTGCAACCCACTAGGATGAAGGGACACACTGAAGTTCAAGCCATTCCAAAAAACAGGTGCACCACAGCAAGTGAATATATAGGTTTTGGGCATGATTATACATTGCACCCTATGGTGCGTCCCATTTAAGTTTTGGATCGAAGTGAGTTGTATAATATGTGGTGAACATGAGGAGTCACACTAAATGCAAGGTTTGGATTCCATATACATATCACAGGGGAAATTATGCTATCCTTCCCCAAAGGATAATAGTAGTAGTAGTAGTAGTAACAACAGTTCCCACTAGCAATTCAATCCCGGATGCTGTAAAGGTTGTGATTTTACTAAAGTAAGAGGGAATTTTTTTTTCTTTGAGTTCATCTTTTCTAAGGTTGTCAAGGGGTATCAGGACCTGACAGTACTTGAGGAACCCAGCCTGGGTAAAAGGAGATGGGTCTGATATTAGGCCCCGATTTTGAAAGTTGAGTCGGATACATGCAGTGTTCAAAGTATCGATATCACTACAAGTTTACAAGTTTCACTGGCTGGGAATATAAAAACAATATCAATATAGCCAATAACCAAAAATGCGGGGAAACATTGGGAAAACATGAGGAAAACAGTGGATTTTTTTAGTGAAATTTCAGGAGATGCTGAAATACACATTCACATATTTAGGAATCAAAAAATTATAAAAAGAATGCATATATAATAAGTTTCCATTTAATGGAGGCCTAAAAGCATGTGATGTCGAAAGAAATCAGTCCAACCATCCCATCCATTGCATCTATCCATCCAAGCATCCAAACATTCATCAATATTTCAAAATATTGACAAACACATGATATTTTGCCAAGAAATTGTTGACAACTGGAAAGAAAACGAAAGATTGTAGCCTCGATAAAGCCCATGTTGTGATAACGATAATGTCACCATATTATCGATACTATTGTCAACAAATTAAACACATCATACAACCATGCACCCATAAAAATTTGAAATGGAAATGTTTTTAACAAACAGGTTTTTGGCAATATTGATACATTGGCGATATTATCGAAATATTGCCGATACATTGGCGATACAAGCAACGCTTGGAATTTACACATTCAAAAATATTGGCAATACATTGGTGATAACCATACATTGGCAATACAAGAAACATCTGAAATTTACATAGTAAAAAATATTGGCGATACTTAGTGATACATCACCGATACCTTAAAAATTTCTAATACTACTAGTGTCATTGGTATCGCTACCGGCATCATTGGTATCACCAAGCTGGACAAACGGAAAATATCCAGGATATTTCGATAATATCAAGGATACTTCGAACAATGATATAGGTGCACCGCTTCATACCCGTTATATAAAATAGATGTATTTTGGTTCATTATCGGATACCCAATGCAATCATTAGTTTTAAGATTAAGGCATTTCAAGCCATAAATCATTGGATTTCAAAAGGAAAAATTACTTAAGAGATGGAGCGTTGGTTGGACTTTCATGCCAACCCATGCCCATTTCTCATTGCACCCAGATTCCAATGAAGTGTGTTGCTTATAGGAAACACCCTAGTATGAGTTTGGAATGTCATATTGTCTGGATTCATGATCTAAGTTATGGCATAAGTTTGACACTAGCCACCAACCTGACTCAACCCTCCTCCTTTATCCAAGCTTGGGACCAACAATGAGAGCACAAAACTCCCATAGGCGCAATTTAATAGACTATTACATAGGTTAATTACAATCAAGTGCTATCAAGTAGTCCATTTACATGGGTTGATTGCAATCAACGAGTTGATTACAATCAATGAGATATTCTATTTGGATGAGAATGAGTAAGCGAATTTCCTCTTAAGAGGACAAAGTTAGGAGAGAAACTTCGATGCTCTAGCAGAATGTGATGGATGATATGCATGCACACTTAGAAATTGCGTACGTGGCATCCAAGTATTTGATTTGAAGTGATAGAATTATGGGTCCTAGTTTAAATATATCATGAACCAAAATTTTTGCTTATTTAATTATCTAACTATTGGATTTGTGGCCATCTATTGGACAATTAAAAATAAAAAATATCCAATGGCCCTATTTCAAGAAAAAAGTGTCCATGAATCAGAGGTTAGGATTGTTTCAACCAATCTGATTTTGGAACTTTCACATAGAAATGGGGGGCTCCCCAATTTTAGTTGGTTTATTTTGAATTAGCACATGCCACCTGTACAATTTTTTAGTACCTGCAAAGCAGTCGTCTTACTCTACCAAATTGTAAAAGAACTCTCCCAAAGACCATCCTCCAAAATTGCAAAGTTGCAGCTCGCAATCACTAAGGGAAGATTAATTTAAAAAGTGTGTGTGTGTGTGGGTGGGTGGGTGGGTGGATGGGGATCACTGAAGATGAACAGCAGGGGCATGGAAGAGAAATCTCTTTGCGTATACATGGTAGGGAGATATTTCCAATCCAACTAATTGGTCCAATCATGGACAGCCCATGTTTCAAAAGTAAAATTACCAAGGACAGTTTGTGAGACCCGATGGTACCTGAAGAGCGCCTGGGTTTGATGGGATTGGGGTCGCGAGACATCAAACATGATACCCTGACCCGCTAGACCTGACCGAACAAGAGTACATGGGTATAACAAGACCTGACCCGAACCTGACCCATTGACAACCCTAGTCGTTTAACCCTCGAAAAGCACATTTTGGGATTGAATTAGTGAAGGCATTATTCGGTATAATCATAATCCCCGGGATTATCCTAATTTAGGGGTGACATGACCGAAATACACATCTACTTCTTTAAAAGAATGGTCAAGTCGAGCATTGCACCTAAAGCGTCCAACAAGTGCACCCCACCATGATGAAAGCATGACAAAAAATCAACCTGAACCAATCATCAAGTGACAACATTTAAATTAGGATATTTTGGAAACTAAAAAGGAAAAAGTAAAAAAAAAAAAAAGTAAAAAAGAGAGATCACATGTAAATTAGGAGTTTTTGGGTGTCTACATTATCTTTTTATGGTGTTGCCCTACTTTCTTCTAAACCGGCACTAGTGTAACCTGACTCCTTTTATGTGTGAAACAAATTCCAATTAAATGGATTTCCCCTGTTAATGGTCAAATCTCACCGAACTTTGTTTAAACAAAAACAAAAAAGTTCAAACACATTAGCAAAAATTTGTGGATCGATATTACCTCCAATATGTAACTAGTAACCACATATTCCAAAAATGTAACACTCAACACAAAATCTAACTATAGAGATACAAGTGAGGCCAACCAAATGAGCAAACCAGATCTGGTACAAATGTGCCCTGAGTGGCATGGCACCGAAATGGGAATGTTAAGCCTAGATATATGATCTTCGAGCGTCAAATGTGCACACCCTGCAAACCCAATGACATACATGTGTGGGAGATCAAATGTTCATCCAATGGTCCCCTCTATGCATATCCCCCCTAAAAGTAAGACACAAGCGAGAGGTCACCTTGCAACAAAATCGAGTTGGTTCACTCATCAAGTGGGCCACACTATTGGAGCAATTTTCTGCCTCAACAAATGGATATGGGCCACCTAAAGAGTGGATCAGCATTATCCAAGACGAGCGATCTTCGTGGGGGGACCTACCATTTTAATGGTACTAATATGGAATTATAGAGTAATGCACTATACAATTTAGAGTAAAAACCTTGAACACCGGTGAGCAAGGTATTTCATAACAGTAACAATGGTCGTAACTGCCACCAGCGTTATCGTTTCGTTATGGCCTTGTTTTCTGTATTTTTGAAAACATTTGTTTCGGCCCCGTTACAAGACCGTTATGGACAATTTTTTCTATAATGACTGTTATGGCCATTTTGGCCTTGGAACGCTTAACACCACTGTTATCGGCTGTTACGTAACCGTTTTGGCATACCATACTGGCGACTCATTTAGGGTAGCAATCAACAAAGGGAACAAGAGAGAATG
The DNA here is from genome assembly GCF_029962835.1 of Magnolia sinica. Taxonomy (NCBI): domain Eukaryota; kingdom Viridiplantae; phylum Streptophyta; class Magnoliopsida; order Magnoliales; family Magnoliaceae; genus Magnolia; species Magnolia sinica. The sequence goes on from NC_080581.1 coordinate 70,742,064, forward strand.
CATCATGTTATCACCAAATTTCAGAAAATTTCCCTAGAGAACACCCACCCATGGGACCCACAATCCTTTAAGGGACATTTGTTTGCTCAGGTCTACTACGTAAATTCCATTTTGCATAAGTAAACCTAATTTATGCCCATATGTTTCCACCAATTTTCTTCTATAAACATTTTTATACCAACCCATTTCTTATATAATGGCCAAAAAAATTTCACGCCTCTAACAAGGAAACACTTTCCTATGTAAATTGCTCCCTTTTGTTTCACTACCTAAATATGGACCGTCGCTACCCAAACCACTCATTGGATGGCCAGGATCATCCATTTAAAGTGATTTGAGAGAGATAGGCTATCAAAGGTGGGCCCTACATGATGGATGGTCCACATTAATGCTTTGCCCTCTCTAGTCTACTCAAAATGGACCGTTCCATTTACCAAACAACTAACCTAATGGTTAGGATCATCCAATCCAAGTGACTTTAGAGGGATGGAAAATCAAAGGTGGGATCAACGTTGTGGACAATCCACATCAAAGTTAGACTTTTTTTTTTACCATATTCAATATGGACCATCCATTTCCCGTACCACTAATTCTTATTAATGGTTAGGATAATTAGATCAAAGTGATTTGAGAGGAATAGGCAATTTGTGAACGTCGCGGCAGAGCACACACCAAACTTCTTCTTTTAGTTGCGCAGATGGGGAGTGGTATTGACTTAGATATGATACGCATGTAATTTGGAGTTACCACTAACCAAATGAAGCTTTGAGTCTACGGCTGCCAAAAACTGTAGAATCACTTAGGAGTTAAGGAATCATGAGATTCCCCAACTTAAGTGACTCCCACGATTGGTCTGCAACCATAGATTATGAGTAAGGGCCTCAGTTACAGAAGAAAGGCTGTAGAATCACTTAGGAGTCAAGGAATTGTGAGATTCCCCAACTTAAGTGACTCCCACGATTGGTTTGCAACCATAGATTATGAGTAAGGGCCTCAGTTACAGAAGAAAGGCTGTAGAGTCACTTAGGAGTAAAGGAATTGTGAGATTGCTCAACTTAAGTACTCCTACGATTGGTCTGCAACCATAGTTTATGAGTAAGGGCCTCAGAAGATAGGGATTAGGAGCCCTTTTTCCGCCTGCACGTCGTGCGGTCTCTACTTTATGGGATTTTACTCTTTTTTTTTTCTTTTTTTTTTTTTGAGATTCGATAGAGTTTCAGAGTTAGTACATATGATCGTGCTTCACATAAGCCATAAGGACCGGGCAGGCAAAATAAAAAGAATAATTTAGCCCTACTTTGTAGAGCCAAGTGACTCCGAGTAGGTAAAATAAAGTAAAATGTAGTAAATAAAATGAAATGCAATGCTAGCCTTACTTTACATAGTTTAGAACTCTAGGTAGCCAAATAAGATGCAAATGTAGTCTCAGTTTTACTTCATGGAGTTTAAGACTCCAGGCAAAAAAATAAAGTAAAGAAAAATAAAATAAAATAAAATTACAAGTCGATGTTGCGGATAGGCTGGAAATGTGCGGAGTGGAATGTAATATGAGCTTTGATTGAGATGTGAGAAAGACAATGGGAGACTAGACAACCTTTTTTTACAAAAGAGATGATCAGATATTGTCGGTTCCAACCCTACTCTAGACTTCAGTGTTTTCTTCAGTGGGTTATCTCCTCTTTAACTGGCCTCCCAAGTTAGGCAACACCTCAGCATGTCAGGAATCTTCAGGGCACTCCGAATCCTCGAACTGGCCTAAACTGCTTTGCCGTTTTGACCCTCCTTCGACCCTCTCTGCTTATCTCTGACCTCCAACCCCCTAGAATGGTAGCTATTGTGTAAAATTTATAGACCTCAACCATTGGCCTATGAATGGCTGATAATGATGTTACCATTGCCCATCAATAATTTTGCTTATGTACGGGTTAGACAACCTCTCCCATTATGTAAAAGTGAGCCACATGGATCGTTGGCTTGTGCCTAGCCAACAATGATGTCACACCCCCAACTTTTATTTTTTTCTTTCGGTAAGAGCTAGGAAACATGTTTGTTTGGTAAAAGCATGCCAGGTGGATTGTCAACTTGCCACGAGCATGGGGTTGTTTTGTCCTTTTTGCTGCACAGTTTGCCATGTACAGAGGGTATTCGGTGTCCCAGAGGGCCAGATGTTTGTCTGATATCTAGCCGCCCTAGTTTGGGATCAATTGATCAAGTCCATTGGTTATTTCCAAAAAATGCCAGGGACCCTTTCGACCTGCCCTGTCTGGATTTGTGATGCTTCTTGGGTTGGCCAAAAACAGTTTTAATCAAAGATATGCATATGGTCAGGGTTCCTTGGAGTTTGGATTATTGGCTAGGATTTGATTTGTCAGGTTCTAGATCAGCCAACCAAGTCCATTGGTTGCTTCCATGATGTGCCGAGGATCCTACCCATTTGATTAGAGGTGTCAATGGGTTAGGCTCGGGCCTGAAAAATCAGAATTTTGAATAGGGCCGGCCCAACGACCTGGGCCGAAATAGTTCAACCCAAGCCCGGCCTGTTGACAACCCTACATTTGATCGATTTGAAGTTTCTCGAATTGCCCAAAGATGGTTTTATCGAAGCCCAACTAAAGCTTGAAGAGTAGTTTATTTCTCATTTTGGGTGGGGTGTCTACACAATCAGAAGTGGATCAAACAAGATGGATGATCCACATCAATGCTTAAACTTCTCTACTATACCCAATATGGACCATCTATTTCCCATACCACTAATCTAATGGTTAGGATCATCCGATCAAAATAATCTAAAAAGGATGGGCAATCAAAAGTGGATTGGCATGATAGATGGTCCACATCAAAGCATAAACCTCTATTATACTCAATATGAACCGCCCATTTCCCAAACCACTAATCCAACTGTTAGGATCATCAGGTGACGTAGGGAAGGGTATGATAAGGAAGATCATTGTCTACCTCAAGTGGGTAAAACCTTGAATCCACAAGGTTATTCTTAAATCCACAAGAAAAAAAGGATATTCATAATTTTAATTAAAAAATAATGCTCAGACTTTCTTATTACATCACTTATAAAGAAAAGCAAAACCCTAATTACGAGTCCTAATTAAACTAAGCTAAAATTTACCGAAATAGTAAAATTTACTAAAAATAGAAAGTCCTAATTTAATCATGCCAGATGATTCCTGACATGATTAGAAACAAACACTAAGAATACTGCATATACTAGAACTCTAAAATGAAAGAGATACGTCAACCTAAAACTTACTAAAAATACTAAGATTTTCCTAAAACTACGATTTTGAATTGGAAGGAAGCGTCTTCTCACGAAATGGAGTGACGCGACTGGCTTACGAGGGTTGGTTGGCCCCGGATGGCCTGTTCCAGTCAAAATTCATAAGTCGTGCGTCCCATAACAATACCTGGATAAGTCATGGCTGATTTATGGTTCGCACTTCGAACGACGATTTCTCCCTATCCAGAATGAATTTCTTCAATCTGGACGTGCCTGGAGCCTAGTTACGTCATGCCCTATGTAGGAGACTAGGCTCGAAACTGATCGACTAGGTCCGCTTCCGTTTGGGCTTCTTTCGGTCCACTTGTGCAAAGAATGGGTATGCGGCCCGCTCTACATTAAGTCCCCTCCACTAGAAAAAAATTTGTCCCCGAGTTATCCATCGGATTCGGCTGACAATACTCGTATAAATCTTCCACATTGAACATCCGCAAGCTAGGTCCTCGAGAAAATCAACGACATAAGCGTTATTATTGATTTTCCTGAGTATTGGAACTGGGCCTATCTTTTAATTCTCAGCTTGTTATATGTTCAAGTCGAAAACCGCTCCTTGCGTAGGTGAACCAACACATTGTCGCCCACTTCAAACACCTTCTGGCGCCGATGTTTATCAGCTTCTTCCTTGTACTTGAAGTTAGATGCCTATCATTTTTTCTGAACATCGGCATGCATAGTCACAATCTAGTCTGCCGTATTTTCCGCAGTAACATTCACTCCCAACAACTTAGGCAATGGGAACATGTGAAGTGTATGCTTGGGAACTCGACCATACACGACCTTGAATGGGGACTTGTCAGTGGACCGATTCTACATGTTGTTGAAGGCAAACTTCGCCTGAGCTAGAGCAAGATCCCACTGTTTAGGATTATCACCACAGATACAACATACGAGGTACCCAAGCATACAATTCACCACGTCTGTTTGTCCATCCATGTAAGGGTGGTAAGTAGTGCTAAACTAGAATGTGGTATCAAATTACCGCCACAAAGTCCTCCAAAAGTGACTAAGGAACTTGGTATCACGATCTGAGGTGATAGTCTTGGGGACACCATGACCTCTCTGAAGAACAAATTGTCTACATGGGTCGCATCGAGAGTCTTTTTACACAGGTTGAAGTGGTCCATCTTGGAGAACTTGTCAACCACAACAAATACCGAATCCATACCTTGCTAGGTTCGTGGAAGACCTAAAACGAAATCCATGGACAAGTCCTCCCAAGGCCCATCAGGTACGGGTAAAGGGGCGTAAAGGCATGTGTTACGTGACAGCCCCTTAGATGCTTGACATGTATGGCACCTCTGGACAACTTTTTTAACATCCATCTTCAACTGTGGCCAGAAATATTGTTCCTCCAAAAGGGTTATCATCTTGTCTCACCCTAAGTGACTGCCGAGGCCACCGCCATGTAACTCTTGAATGATGCGCTCTCACAGTGAACTCTGTGAAATGTATAATTGGTTTCCCTTGAAGAGAAAACCGTCTTGAATATGTAGGTCACTTGACTGACCCACCTGGCATCTAGCCCATGCGTCCTTGAAGTCGTCGTCATCTGCATATAATTCTTTGAGGCACTCGAACCCCACGACCTCGTTACTTATGGTAACCAGTAAGGTCACTCACCTACTAAGTGCATTGGCAACCTTATTCTGCTACCCTACTTTATGTTTCAACATGAACGTGAATTCTTACAAGAAAGAAATTCATCCGGCATGCACACGATTGACATTAGCTTGATTGTTAATATATTTGAGGACTTGCTGGTCTGTATAGAGGATAAAATCCCTCTGGATCAAATAGTGTCTCCAATGGCGCAAGGCCTGGACGACTACATATAACTCTAGCTCGTATGTTGACCACTTCTTACGAGCCTCACATAGCTTCTCACTATAGAATGCTATAGACTTGCCCTCCTAAGACAGCACACCTTCAATAACCACATACGAAGCATCGCACTTACCATGAATAGCTTGTCAAAGCCAGGGAGCACAAGAACCGGGGTGGTACACAATCACTCCTTAATCTTTGCAAAGCTTCAATTTGCCTCATCAGCCCACTGAAACTGACCTTTCTTCATGCAATTAATAATAGGAGCCACAATGGTACTAAAGTTCCTCACGAACCAACGATAGAAAGTCACCGACCCGTGAAAGCCTCGCACTTCATGAATATTTTTCGAAACCGGCCACTCCTTAATGGATTTCATTGTCTCCTTGTAACATCCCGGATTTTTGCAAACTTGGAAATAGATGTCCTTAGGCAATGGGTCGACCATAACACCGTACTGACCTCTCAGAACTCAATCCCAAAGTCTAAAATCGCTTTTCAACCCATTTCCTTCAAAATCTCACCTTACACCACCTTATTCTTCAAATTCTTCTAAGCACTTTCATATTAGACATAAATCCTAAGGTTTAGGTGATGAAGAACAATAATGAAATTAAAATTTACTATAAATAGTAAATAAATAAATAAAATGGGCTTTTGACTATTAACCTTTTGGAATCTCACGAAACAAATAGGCTATTTGGATAGATCAGCTTCTCCTTCCCCAAAAACATATATTGCATGTCAAATAACTCATTCCGGTTTACAAAATACACCTGTTTCAAATATCGGGTGGCGAAAACACCACTAGATAGGACAGAGACCAGCGATGGCATTGCCGGATCGGCGAGGCCTCGCCTGCCAACGGGCCGCAGCAGGTCAGGCGTCCCGTTTTCTGCCATATTTTCTGCAATTTTTGTCCAACTTCAAAAAGTCATCTCTCTCGTTATAACTCCGATTTATGTGATTTAAAGGCCAGATTGAAGCTTGATAAGTCTAGTTTCATATGAAAATAAGTAAAAAAATATAATAAAAATTTTAATATAGTTAAATATATGTTGTTTTGACAACTGTCTGAAAATCATTAGTTTGGACAGCTGCTGCTTCTAGAATTTTTAGAATTTTACTACAATACAAAATCTAATGAAATTTGATGGAGATGAACCTGCTCCACCACATCTTCACGTACAACGTGTACCCCAGGTGGAGCAATCACAGCGAGTGCATGCGCCTGATGGTAGACTTTCTGTACCGAGCTGGGCAGGGAGAGAAGCTGTGCGTGGCTACGTATGTACTACTACAGATAGTTCAGACTGCACGCTCTACTAGGACAGCCATTTCGCTCCCCTTCGGCCGACTTATATGCAAGCTTGCACGGGAATTCGCCTACAGACTTGGCGCAGAACTTTCTGTGCCGATCCATTTCATCAACGACACTACTCTCAACAACATGGAGATTGGGCCACGACAGCGTCAAGCCCGACTCGACGAGAGTGAGGATGAGACGGAAAGCGAAGATGAAGGGAGTGAGGAAGAAGAGGAAGAGAACGAGATAGGGGAAGGAGGAGAGCAGGAAGAGGAAGAAGAGGAGGCCCAAGACATTGATGAGGGCTCTCCTCCTGCTACACAGGAGCGTAGTAGTGATCGGACTACTTTAGAAGCCCGCTTGGCTCAGCTTGAGGAGGACTAGGTCGCCCTGCGACAAGAGGTCAGAGAGACCTAGGCCAAGCTTGAAGAAAGCCAGGGCCTTCATGACACAGAAATTCAAGAAGGTGACTCGCACCTTGAAGGCTCTCCTGTGCTGCATGCAGGACAAGGGTGCCCCTCCTCCATCACCAGATTCGGACGACAAGTCATGTGTGTGGTCGTCTTTCAGTTTGCTTGTTGTTAGTCTTCTTTTGTACTGGCCCTAGTAGGCCTGTTTGGTGGTTGGTATGTTTAGTGTTCAAGAGCTTTGTTAGATGAGCTCACATGCATCTTCTGTCATGTTTCATGTATGACTACATCCCATGTATTATGACAAATTTTGGTTAAATGAAATACATGCAGCTCCTTTCACTATGAAGTGTGTAGAGTACCTGAGAAATTGAGTGATGTCATGCTAATCTTACACGTGTTGCACCCTATGTTGTGTATAGGGAATGCCACCTAAGGCCACTCGGAGTCCGGCACGTCTCACACTTGGCGATTTGATTGACGGGGCTCCTCCCCTAAGCGATAGCCAGACGGACCTCAGTTTGGGCCCGACTCACGACACTATACCGCATTCCCAGCAGGCCACTAGCCCAACTAATGGGCCAACACCTGTTGCACCACCAGTTCCCGAGCAGAACCGCGTGTCTACCTTGATGCCACATGTACCTCAGTCGGCTCCTCCTACTGATAGGTTGGAGAAGATGATGCTCTTGATGCAGCAGCATCAATAGCAACAGCAACATCAACAGCAACAGCAGCAGTTTTTCGCCACCATAGCAGGGGCCCTTGCCCAGAGTATGAGTGTGGTTCCGCCTGCATCACCTACACACCTAGGTGGGAACATGAATACCAGCAGACTTTTTGAGTGCTTTCAGTGTTTTCGTCCTCCCACTTTTACGGGTACTCACAGACCCGAGGTGGCTAATTACTGGCTAGATCGCACCTCTAAGATGTTGAAGCCGCTACACTGAGTTGAGTTAGCCACCTATATGTTCGAGAAGGAGGCTAGTTTATGGTGGGACAACATCCTACGAACAGTTCCCGCAAGACACGTGTGGACCTGGGATACATTTGAGACACGCTTCAATGGGAAGTACTTTCCCCTCACATACCATAATGAAAAGGAGGGTGAGTTTCTTCCCCTCCCATGACCATGTCAGAATATGAGAACAAATTTACAAAGCTAGCTAGATACGCCCCTTTGATCCTAGTAGATGAGCCGATGAAAATGCAGCATTTTTCAGATGGTCTGTGGCCTGAAATCCGTGCTAAGATGTGTTGCGCTAGCATTTCCAACTATGCTGAGCTAGTCAACATGTCTCTACAAGCAGAACAAGATGGAGACAAGGATTCTCGGACACGTATACCAATGGGCTCGAGGTCTCAGCCCGAATTGAGCACCGGCTAGTCCTAAGGAAGAGGCCACGAGTAGACTTGCCTCCCAGGCCCATGGCTCCGCCGACCCGGCAGAGGCGAACAAAACATTGGTGTACATATTGCGACAAAGGGGGACACACTGACCCCTTCTGTTTTACTAAGATGAAAGACAACGGTCTCACGCCACCTCAGAAGATCGACCGTCAACCACCACGTGCTGTAGTGACTCCACCTCAACAACCTATGGCAGTGCAACCAAATCGTCCTCAACAAGCATGTGTACATGTACTAGCGGCTAGAGCATCTAAGAAAGCAGTTGCAGCGCCCTTAGCCTTTGGAGTCACTGCCCACATTCAAGGTACCAATGCGATAGTACACATCATCGATGAAAGGAAGACCAACGTATTGAGAGGTCGTTTCCCATTTCATGTCAAGGATAGGTCCTAAATTACACCTCGTTCCGACATACGGATTGAGACATCGATTCTTGAGCCTTGAGAAACTAATTTTTAAGGGGGGTAGAAAAGTTATGAATTCGGTCGAGTTAGGTAGGTATACTCGTCTACCCACTCATAGGCGTAACGGAAGCTTGGTGGGCTAATAGCCCACTGGCCCAAGATCGAAGGAAGCTGATCCAGGTTAGATGAAAGGTTAAGTCACTAAAGGGTCACTAAATAGGAGCTCAACCTCCCTTAGAATGTCAATAATGAAGTTACTAGAAGGAAAGCAATTAGGATTCAAGTATTAAACCAATTCGTATTAAAGAAAGGTCCTAACAATGGGTATGAGCTGAATTACAATAGTCGAGGTTAGTGTATCCACAAATCCGCTCGCTAAAAAAATAAAAATAAAAAAAATAAAAAAAAATAAAAAAAAAAATAATAATAATAATAGAAGCCTTAGCCAATTCTATACTATTAGAAACCTTTTTAGGATGATCTATAAGATATTTATTAACTCCTACCATGGACATAAATTAAGACGAGGACTCTTTTAGACCAAGACCCAAATAGGAAATTTAAACCTTTCAGTGATGGGCATTCCCTAAGCTTTTGCAGTGATCAGACTACGGAGTTACTGAAATATACAACTACGAAGCATTCGCGGCTTGACCCAATTCTCAATCCTAGGCGACTACCAATGGACTCACTGCTTTGACCGAGCAGAAGACCAGGATCTACCAGGACTAGGAAGGGATACGATGAGCCTTCTACCCTGGTCAGGTAGGTGATTGATGTATCAGGATCAAGCCCACTACAACCGTCTCTCCGTATTGGTCGACCATTGAAAACAAATATCTTACTCTAAATAGATAGGAATCGTTGTCAAGACAAGCATCAACCTATTACTCATACAGGCATTTTGTCAAACGCTTAAGACTACATATTACACATGTGTAATATACTAGTTCCAACAGACATTAGGGCAAATCCTTTCACAAAGGAGCTGCCACTCATACAACGATCATATATTCTCAGTTTACAAGCATGGCCAGCACAAATCATATTTTCATAGTTGTTCAGACATTTCAACAAACACATAGAACGCATTATTCTCAACATAGTTTATATCTATATGTAATATATGGAAAACATCGTATCTAAGCACATGTGACAACAATCAAGTCAGTCATAAACCATTACTGACATTGAAAGTCTTAAAAACCATAACCTAAATGTTTATAGTCCGCACCTTCCGTCGGTAAACTCATATCGAACTTAGTTCGAACATCACGCCTTTGTCTATGGCACAATGGCTACCTGAATCACGAAATAGGTTAGCTATTTCACCATTTACTCATTTTGAATCCCTAAAACAGATTAGGGTTAGGATTTCTTACCTAAGAATGAGGTCGGAATCGCCGGTATAGCGATACGGACAGAGTGGTTAAGCACGAGGAGCGGCAGGGAAGGATCCCAGGGACAGTCTCCCACTTTCTCTCTCACTCACTCTCTCTTTCCTTCTCTCTTTGCCCTCTTCTCTCTCCTAGGGTTCCAAATTCGCATGTGAAGGGAGAGAGAGGGTTTAAGGCACTTATATAGGCCCCGAACTGATGGAAATGGCCCCAGGGCCAAGGTATAGTTAGGTTATATCCAAAGTGCGTCTGTTTCAGTCCAACGGAGCACTTCTGGTAGCCCCTTTTCTGCATGCAGTCGGACTTAAGCTTCCTGACATTGGATCTAGGTCAGGCTAAGATCTCGGCCTGATCGGATCAGTGGATCGGCCTCGGGGGACCAGTTTCAGTTCAACGGTCACCGGTACTCGATCAGGGCCACAAGTGCACTGACATGTGTTGGAAATTTTTCCTGATCCGAGGGTGTAATTGGGTCAGATTTTGACGGTCTGAATCCTTAAATTTGGCCCGCAAGCGAACGACTCAATTCACTTAAGTTTCAGTTCATTTCCTAAAGATATTCGCGTTTCTCACACACTTCACTCCGAACTCAAGTTGTGCGTTTCTGGATACCTTTAGGGCTTGATTTTCGAGATGGTTGTCAAGCCCAGTAAGGCGGTCATAACCGTATAGTTCCGCGGTAATCGGACTTTCGACGTGCTGTCCAAGTCCGATATGGAGTTTCAAAGTGCTCCCAGGAGCAACTGGGTTTAGAGATTGATCCTAAGTTTCTAGGTAACGTAGCGTTAGCAGTTCTACTCATTTTGGGTCTTGCAGTTCGTATTTAACGTGGTTCAAGCTACTTCTACTGATTATTCAATTTAGTGCGTAACTAAATTTATGCCCTAATTACGACAGAATAAGGTCCTAGGCAATTCTATGCCCTTTTCTTACGAGGGTTGTTGAGATAGCATTCTCAACTACCTTAGCTATATGTATACTTTTCTTCATATCACTTTAATTTCAAGTGCATGTTTTGTGTAGCAAATGTATATGTAGAATATCATGTTTTATGTGTTGAATAATATGCTCAAATGATATGTACACTGGAATTGGTTGTTAAATGCCGTATGACTATCATGTATGCTTACTTCTTGCATATGACTGTGATTGGGACTACTACGTAGTCCAAACAATCAGTAACAATTCCTGTTTGAATGGCCGATCTAGTCTCACCACATTTGAGGCATTCGGTGAATCCGAGTCGTACGATGATTGTCGACAGTGGTTAATGCTCCATGTCGATTAATTCAGCGTACGCTCGTACAAATCGAACTTATCAAGTAACCCGATTTGCCTACTGTGTGTTTACCATGTATGGACACTACTGCTTGAACCTAAGGTACCCCTTTCCAATGTAAAGACCCGTCTCAACCATGGTACCACGATCCGCTAAGACTCATGAGCCGGGCATGGTGGTATAGGACACCATGGTCGAGTTGTCGGCCTACGTTGGGGCGCCGAGCCTCCCCGTAGTGACCAGTGAGCAACCCAAACTCGTGAGCTGAATACGGTAGTATGGGACACTGTATTCGAGCTGTCGGCCCACACTGGCGCAGCCTGGTTGTGATCCCCAGTTGGGTTGATAACGAGCCTTCGAAAATAGACTGCCAGTTGGTAGGGCGTTAGTGGAGTGACCTCGAGCATGAAATACGTCTACCCCGGTGCAGCCTAGCTGTGGTCCCCAGTCGGGTCGGTGACGAGCCTTCGAAAATAGACTATCAGTTGGTAGGGCGTTAGTGGTAGTGACCTGAACTTGCCTATCGTATGTGATTAACTAGGATTGACGACCTTAGATGGATCAATGTTGGGTGGGTCAATAATATAAAGGGAGGTACCTTAGCTTCCCAACCCTGCTGTATGAATAAACCTAAGTAAGAACTTGGTTAACACGATCATAACATTGCATTGCACGGTGCTTTGGCGAGGAAGTAGCATGTGTCTAGAGTGGTGCATGCCGCGACCGTGAGATGAAGTTCGCAGAGGGAGTGCAGGCGAGGGCATGCATCATATCATACCATCTTTGCATTAACAAGAGTATTTAGGGCTTGATTATTGTATTGCTTTATCATTACTGCTTGATTGAATTGATAACATGTTAACTTTTGCCTTATAGCTCCACTGAGTTGATCACTCACTCCCACGTTCTGGGACGGTGTTTTAAAACACCAACCAGACCCTGTTGTAGTTGCAGATGATGTTGAGGCTTGTGAGATGGAGCCTACCTTCTACGACGACGAGGAGTTCTCCTACATGCAACTCTCTGGCGGGTCTATGTAGACCTGGAGTTGCGAATCGGGGCTATAGGGATATGAATAAATGACATTACACTATCATTTTTTGTATCTTTTGGAGTTACACTTGTATTTATTTAACCTGGTGACGCTCATACTCTGAAGACTTACAAACACTAATATGCCCCATATATTTATCATAGTCTTCCGCTTGCGTAATTTAACTGTCTTTGGAGTATGATATGCTGATTTGGTATAATCCCCTTTCATGTCTAATGCACTAATAAGGACAACATTTAATCATCATTATTTATATTGCATAAGTGATGCGTTGGAACTCGGGAGCTGAGCTTCTGCTCGACCCCCGATTTTCAGGGCGTTACACTCCTTGATTCCCATGGATGTCACCACAAAGACCAAAAATAAGAAGCTATTTGTCATAAAATTACACTTTTTCATATTGAGGTATTGTTTGTTTTCTATAAGCACCAGAAGCACCTGCTTGGGATGCCCCATATGATCTATCTCACCCTGGCTGTAAATCAGAAAATCATTGAAATAGACTAGTACAAATGACCTAATAAACAATTTCAGAACCTGGTTTATTAACCTCATAAATGTACTAGGCACATTCGAGAGTCCAAAGAGGATAACCAGCCACTCATATAGACCCCCCTTTGTCTTAAACGTTGTTTTCCACTCGTCACCCGGCCAAATATGAATCTGATGGTAACTGCTCCTCGGATCCAGTTGGGAGAATATCTTTGCCCGTTCCAGCATGTCTATCATGTTGTCTAATCGTGGTATAAGAAATTGATACTTCACAGTTATTTTGTTTATGGCTCGATTGTCGATACATAAGCACTAACTCCCATCCTTCTTAGGCGTCAACAAGGTTGGCACAACATATGGGTTCATGCTCTCTCACTAGACCCTTACGGATCAGTCTCTCTACTTGCCTTTGCAAGATCTCGCACTCTTTTGGACTCATCTGATAATAAAAGCGATTAAGCAAACGTGCCCTTGGGACAAGGTCAATATGATGTTATATATCCCAACTTGGGGGCAACCCATCAGGAAGTTCATCAACTATGATTGTCTTGAATTCTTACAACATTGGTTTCAACTTCTCAGGAATACTCGTAGGCTCTACTTCTTCCCCATTTACGACCAATGCATATATATCTCCCATCTCCTTGAATTCCTTCACGAAATCCCGTATGGTTAGGAGGGACCGCCACTTCACTTTATAAGTCTTAGGTTGGTTCTCCATTCCCATAAGGGCAAGGATGATCTTTTTACCATCTTTAACAAAAATAAATATATTATCTCGGCCTTTATGCATAGAATCAACATCATATTGCCATGGTTAACCAAGTAACATGTGACAAGTTTCCATGTCGACGACATCACATATTACTTTGTCCTTATAGTATTTATTAATGGAGAAGGAAATACAGCATCATTCGGTTGCCTTTGTCTCACTGACCTTCTTGATTTATTCAATCGTGTCCAGTGAGGGGTGTTTTTCGTCTTCAACTACAACTTCTCCACCATAATCTTCAACATAATATTCTCACTGCTCCCAACATCTATAATCAAATCGTATACTTTTTTATTCACGGTGCATAGGGGTGTACATCGAGCCAAACCGAGTCGAGATGGCCTCAGCTCGGCTCGGCTCGGTCACCAGGCACACTTAGCTCGAACTCGGCTCGGCTCAGTTACCGGGCCAGCATATCCAGCTTGAGCTCGGCTCGATCAGCAATCGGATCAGTTCAAGCCGAGTTCGAGCTAGTTTCGAGCTTTCAAGCACGAGAGAGAGAGAGAGAGAGAGAGAGAGAGAGAGAGAGAGGAACATGCCTGAGTAGCTCTGATAACAACGTTCTTGGCCAAGTACAAGGTCATATGACAAGTGAGATTGAAGCTGCCTGTTAGCCACGTGCCAGGAGGTATGTAGAGAAGCGTGCCGCCCCTTCTTCTCAAATGCTCTATCCGATATATCGCCTCCCAAAATGCTTCAGTATTCAGAGTCCTTCTGTCACAGACCCCTCCAAAGTCCTTTATGGATATCACGCCGTGTCGTTGGCTCATTGCCACCACACCAACGCACGTTATCACTGTCCCACATTTCATCAGCGTCCCTAGCGCCAAAAACAAGAGCAAAAGCCCCGCTAGAAATCAAAGCATTTTGAAAAAAAATAATAATAATAACGCTCTGAGCTAACGGATCTTTTTACTAGCGAACGATGATATTGCCAAGAGAAAAAGGCTAGATTTTTCCCGAAATGCCCCTGGAAGCGGAGGAATTTCAAAGCGAGCAGAGTCTGTCGCGGATCTGATAATGCTCCCAAAGGAAAAGTCCAAAAGCCAAAAGCTCTTTTTTTCTTTCCCCGCAAAGATTTTCACCGAAGAGGGAAAGCAGTTCTAGCAAGAAGAAAGACGCGAGAGGAAGATTATCGGAAGGAGATTGAAGATAGAGAGACAGAGAGGAGATGGAGACAATGTGGATCTCTGGCAGAGATGCCGGGCGGGATTCTGGGACGAGCAGGGGCACAGGGGCGAGGGAGAGAGGGAGCAGGGAGAGGTCAGGCGGGCGTATTTTGAAAAGGGGGGAATGGAAAAGGATTTAGGGTTTTTAAGTTTTAACTCACACACACACACACACACCGAGTATAGATCCAAGTTGAGTCAAGCTAGGGTTAGCTCGAACTCGGCTCGAACTCATTTTCGAGCTGTAAAAAATGGCTCGACTTGGCTCAAACTCAGTTTCAAGTCGAGTCGATTCAAGCTTTTTCGGGCCGAGTCGAGTCGATTCGAGCTTTTTCGGGCCTAGTCGAGCGAGCTGACCGAGCTAGCTTGGTTCGTGTACACCCCTAACGGTGCACCTCGTTCGAAAGATGTTGTGTCAGTATGGATTTAGTTTTATATATATATATTTATATATATATATATATATATATATATATATATATATATATAGACAGAGAGAGAGAGAGGAATGCTCACCTGCGCACCATTTCGGCTCGAACTCATTTTCGAGCTGTAAAAAACAGCTCAAATCGACTCGAACTCAGTTTCGAGTCGAGTTGATTCGAGCTTTTTCGGGCCGAGTCGAGCGAGCTAACCAAGCTAGCTCGGTTCGTGTACACCCCTAACGATGCACCTCCTTCGAAAGATGTTGTGCCATTATGGATTTAGTTCATTCTTTGGTGTGTACAACAACTTCCTCACGATCAAAGACTTGTCGTGATCTCCATGAGTCCATTCATCTCATAATCCATCATCCTCGGTGTGCTCAGCATCATCGATTTTTGGATCATCCTCTGCATCGTCTGCTCCCCCATCATTAATGGTCAGCTTAGCCATTTGCCTCTGAGTACACACATTAGATCGATGACCAGGTTGGCCACATCGATAGCACTTGTTCAGTAGAGGTGGGATGTAAGGGTTAAGGATTCTACTTGGACCAACAAGAGTGGTCGTTGTCCTCTAAGGTCTAACTTGGTCGGTCCCCAAATCCCGGGTCGCAGTGGGAGGGGGTCAAGGATGCCCTCCCACAAGCTCTTTCCCTCGGGATTGTGTTGCATCCCGCGAAGGTTCAAAAGTAGACACCCTACTTGAAGCATAGTTTCGTGCATTCAGATGCTCCAGTTGCACCTCCGCTCAAGTGGCCAATTTGATTGCTTCATTCATCATCCAAACGGGTTGCATCTATATTTGATCTTAGATCGCCATACGTAAACCACCGATGAATATGGCGACCTATTGTGACTCAAATCTCGACCAAATCGTTTCCCATGGACATGCGATAGAATTCCTCTACATAATCCCGCATGGATTGGCTACCCCATTGACAATTCTAGTATTGTTGGAACAATACCTAGTCATAGTCGTTCAACAGGAATCGTGTCCGTATTAACCGCTTCATCCGCCGCCATGTGCGGATTGACACTTTCATTTGTCTTATTCGTGAAAGTTGGAGTTGTTCCCACCGAGCCAAAGCTTCACCCTTCAACTTGTAGGCCAAGAGCTTGACCTTCTTCTCATCAGGGATCTCCATGTAATTGAAGAATTGCTCAACTTCAAAAAGCCAGTCGAGGAGGTCCTAAATGTGAAGCTGGCCATTGAAGCTAGGAGGTCGATCTTCATACTATAATCTTGATCGCGATCCTGCCTCGCACCTCTTGGTTCTTCTCGTTAAAGAATCGCATTATCAATCTCCTCATCTCTTGAATCACCATTAACAAGTGGTGGTCTGCAATTTAGTACTGGATAGGCTGACCGTGAGCTCCATCATCAATCTGGTGTTGCTCGTCATTACGAAGACGAGTCCATTCGAAGGCTTTCATCATGTGGTCGATTGGTGTCTGCAGTCCTTGCATGGCTAATAGATTTTCCCGCTATGCCGCCTCAAACACAAACGCTGTCAAAGGATAATCCCTTGGAGCACCGTCCATGGGATTGTTGCTCGAACCTTGGTTAGATGCCATTGAGCCAAGGAAAAGCGTTGCTCTAATACCAACTAACACAGGGAAGGGTGTGATTAGGAAGATCATCGTCTGCCTCAAGTGTGCAAAACCTTGAATCCACAAGGTTATTCTTAAATCCATGAGAAAAAAAAAATCAAAATTTTTATTAATCAATAATGCTCAGACTTTATGATTACATCACTTATAAAGAAAAGTAAAACCTTAATTAGGAGTCCTAATTCGACTAAACTAAAATTTACCTGAAATAGTAAAATTTATTAAAAATAGGATGTCCTAATTTAACCATGTTGGATGATTCCCAGCATGAGTAGAAGAAAATCATAAGAAGATTGCATATGCTAAAACTTTAGAGCGAAAGAAATACGTTCAACCTAAAAACTTATTAAAAATAATAAGTTTTTCCTAAATT
This sequence comes from Magnolia sinica, assembly GCF_029962835.1. Lineage (NCBI taxonomy): Eukaryota > Viridiplantae > Streptophyta > Magnoliopsida > Magnoliales > Magnoliaceae > Magnolia > Magnolia sinica. The sequence goes on from NC_080581.1 coordinate 70,759,282, forward strand.
TGCGATTTTAAATTGGAAATGTTTTCTTATGAAACGGAGCGATGTGACCTACGTACGAGGGTTGGTTGGCTCCGGATGGCTTGTTCTAGTCAAAATTCATAGGTAGTGCGTCCCATAGCGATACCGAGATCAAAAGTTATAGCTGATTTACAGTTTGCTCTTCGAACGATAATTTCTCCCTATTCGGAATAAATTTCTTCGATCCGGATGTGCCCGAGGCCCAGTTATGACATGCCTTACGTATGAATGGGCCCGAATTTGACATACTAGGTCTACTTCCGTTCGAGCTTCTTTCCGTCCATCTGTCAAGAATAGGTTTGCGGCCTGTTCTATATCATCGGGTCATCCAATCATGGTGATTTAAGAAGGATGGGCTATCAAAAATGGGCCCCACATGATGGACAATCCACATCGAGTTAGACTTCTCTTTTAAACTACATATGGACAGTCTATTTCCCAAACCATAATCCGACTTCTAGGATCAACCAATCAAAGTGATTTGAGAGAGGTGGGCAACTAAAGGTGGGCCCCAAATGATAGTCCATATAATTGTTTCGACCTCTCTAACAAGGTATTATGTAACGGTAACAATGGCCAATCAAAGGTGGGCCCAACATGATGGACGGTCCACATCAAAACTTAAACCTCTGTATTATACTCAATATGGACGGTCCATTTCCCAAACCAATAATCGGATGCTTAGGTTGATTAGAACATCAAATCAAAGTGATTTAAGAGGGATTGAAACCAATGGTGGGCATGATCGATGGTCCACATCAATGTAAGACCTCTCTATTGAACTCAATATGGATAGTACATTTCCCAAACCACCAATCCGATTGTTAGGATGATCCAATAAAAGTGAATTGAGAGAGGTGGCCAACTAAAGGTGGGCCACAAATGGATAGCCCATATTAATGTTTTGACCTCTCTAACAAGGTATCATGTAACGGTAACAGTGGCCGTAACGGGCACCACTATTACCTTTACGATATAGGGTGTAACAGTTGCTACAAGGGCCACGACAGCTGTTACGGTTTCTTTTTTTTATATATATTTATTTATTTAAAAAACAAAAAAACAAAAAACCCATGTCAACCCCATAATGGGCCATTACAGGGCCTTTACAGGGGGCATTACGGGGATTGTAATGCCCTTTATAGGTCATTTTTTTTTTGTAATGGCCTTTACATGTCATTTTTTCTATAACGGCCTTTACGACCTCATAACGTGCAACGGTTGCCACCGTTACCTTTATGTGATGTCCTTTACAATCCTATAACAGCCTTTACGGCACACCATGCTCTCTAGCATACTTAATATGGACTGACCATTTTCCAAACCACTAATTAAATGATTAGGATCATTTAATCAAAATGATTTGAGAATGATGGGAATCAAAGTTGAGCCCCACATGATGGATGCCTAGCAAAATGAGCAGAAGGCAGATTACATCTACTTTTTGCGTACATACTTTAAACACAAACAAATTTTCACACTCATGTTTAGTGGCTAAAAAAAGTGGGAGAATGACTTACATAACGCATAGGAATAATAAATTTTTTAAAAAATGCAAACACGATGAACTGCTTATACAATAGAGTATTTAAATACATAAGCAAATGGATTCCTAGGAAAACACTACCTTATAAAGCATTTGCATATTTAAATGTTTTCTAGACAAACATACCCTTAGTATGTACCCAACCAACCAAATCGATGGGCCATCCCTATTCGTATGGGAGTTATGATTTTTCCTTTTCCTCTCTGAGGAAAACCCCACCATGGTATCTTTAACTACATCTAGGACTTTAGCAGTCTTGTGGGCTCCGGCAAGGGAGGGCCTCCTTAATAGTTTTTTACCACTCCTTCTAATCAATGCCAACAACTACAAGTCAATCTTGCTTGAGAGTACCGGTTTCCCCATTTGAGATCCAATCTTTGTGGAATGAGAGAAATTTTTATATATAATAAACTAGGACTATAGTTGTTGAATCAATGGATTAATGACTGGGAAGAGTCGGATGTGACCAATGTTGTCAAATGGCATAAGCGATCATACGTGATCAGCTATGCCTAATCGCTTATTCGATTGCACAATCGCATTACTAATCCCATACAATTCTTTTTTTTTATAATTAGAAAAAAGGGAAAAAATAGAAAATTTTGTAAAAAAATAAAATAAAAAATCTAATTTGTAATTACTCAAAGTGATCTAATTTGGTTTTTTTTTAAAACCTGTTTCATTAAGAAAAAATACAAGTCTTGAATCTTGAGTCCTTTAACTTGTCTTGATTCTTAAATCTTGATTCTTGAAGACTCTTAAATACTTGTCTTCAATCTCGATTCCTTGTTCAATCTCGATTCCTTGAAGTCTTGGAAAAAAAAGAGTGAAAGAAAGAATGAAACTTGAATCTAGTTGATATTTGATATCAACTCTTGTTTCTTGTGGCATAAGCGATCATATGTGATAAGCTATCCCTAATCGCTTATTCGATTGCACAATCACATTACTGATCCCATACAATTCTTTTTTTATAATTAGAAAAAAGGGAAAAAATAGAAAATTTTGTAAAAAATAAAATAAAAAATCTAATTTGTAATTACTCGAAGTGATCTAATTTGTTTAAAAAAAAAAAAAAACCTATTTCATTAAGAAAAAATACAAGTCTTGAATCTTGAGTCCTTTAACTTGTCTTGATTCTTGAAGACTCTTAAATACTTGTCTTCAATCTCGATTCCTTGAAGTCTTGGAAAAAAAGAGTGAAAGAAAGAATGAAACTTGAATCTAGTTGATATTTGATATCAACTCTTGTTTCTTGTCTTGAATCTTGATTACTCGTCTTGTCTTAAACTCTTATAAAAAAAATTTAAACTTGAAAAAAGAGAATAAATGAAGAATACACAAATACACATACAATATACACCATAATTAAACTTAAAAAGGATTAGCAAATAGCAAATTATCAATATATTGAGATTTGAGAAAGAGAAAGAAAGAATGAGAGAGTGAGAATGAGAAAAAGAGAATGAGAAATGAGACAGAGAAAGAAATGTATTATAGAATGATGTAGTAGAGAATAGAAATTAGAGAAAGAATGAGAGAAGGAAGAGAAAGATGGTAACTACTAACTGGTAAGATATAATGAGAGAATAAGAAAGAGATATAGTTATGAGAGAATGGTAGAGATTATAAGAATGAGAGGCTTGAGAGCACAAGCCACAAGCACAATCCTTTATCTTGATTATTCACTTCAAATCCTTGGGCATTCCTTGGCCCTTCTTGGTCTTTGCCTTCTTCTTCTTCAAGAAAATTAAGATTGTGAGAGAGATTATGAGAGGACAAGCTAGTTTAGCCTTAGAAGTGATTAGAGAGAGAGAGAGAGAGAGAGAGAGAAGCCTTTAGAAGATTGTGAAGAGGGGTGGGGGGGTTAGAAGTGCCTTTTTATCGGCAAAAGTTGATTTATTTCGAAAGATAAACAAATAAATGGTCCAACGGTCATATTTATGACCATTGGAGTGCATAGTATGCCATGATTATGTGATCACTCGCGGCATAAAGCCAAATGCGATCACATATGATGCATATGGCTGATGTCATCAACACATACATGATGTGGCCCACTTTTGCAATTGTGTGATTGCATAATCACTTATGCAATTGCACACGACAACACTAGATGTGACTCATATAAATCGTCTCAAGCTCCACCTGACCCAATCTAGTTCAACATTGTGAGTCACCCCTCACTTGGCAAAGACAAGTTAATTCACCCCCTTAACATATACCCAGCGCACCAAATTGGTGGACTCATCCCCATTCATACAAGGGCTACAATTTTTCCTTTTTCCTCTTCAAGGAAAACCAAAAACCCCACCATAGTATCTTTTGCTCCATCTAGGACTCTAGCGGTATTGTGGGCCCATGTAAGAGAGCGCCTCTTTAATAGTTTTTTTAAGCACTCTTTCTAGTCAATGCCAACAACTGTAGGTCAGTCTTGCTCAACCAGTTACTCCATCTAAAATCCTATCTTTATCGGAGGAGAGATTTGTCTTATATGATAAACTAGGACTATAGTAGTTGGATTAATGGATTAATGACTGGGAAGAGTCAGATGTGACTCATATGAGTCGACTCAGGCTTTGTTTGACCCAATCTAGTTTGACATTGCATGTCACCCTTGAGTTGGCCGATTTACACTGATTCACCCCCCACTTAGCCGAGACAAGTCGCTGAGCCATAAATCCATGGGTGGATTTGAGAACATGTCAGGTCATCTGGAGAGTTTATATGATGGGCCACAAAACTGATGGTTGTTGGTGGTAAACTCTTCAAGATTGGAAGATCCCACGCTTTGGATTTGTGGCCCCCAAAAGCAATGGTTAAGAGATGGTCCATACTGAAAGTGAATGATTTAAATGATCAAGTTTATATTGAAAGGGAATGACATAAATGATCTAGTTTTTCATGTAGCACATTAAATGTGCAAATAGAATTCCTGTTTTTAGGCTAGCTTTTTTTTTTAGTTCATTGCTACTACCATTCATTTGTTTTTACTGTAGGATTATTTTTTAGTCGAGTGTCATCATCCTGGTAATATCCTTCCCTCTCTCTTTTTAATTTCTTTGATAGATAATGATTTCTGCCTTTTTGCTTTTCTAGGATTATGGTAGAGGAAGCGATTTGCTAGACATGGGAGACTTTTTCTCAAGTGCAACGCATGTAGATAGAGGAAGTTGTTTGCAGGACATGGAGTGAGTGGCACATGAAATGCATGTTGGGACACCAACGGTTGGAGTTGGGTACTTGTCAACAACGAAAACCATCTATATGATGGGCCTAATTATGAGTGTGGGATATCCAAAGGAGCTTTCATATTCAAGTATTTCAACCCTTTAATTATATAAAGGTTATGAGACCATAAAGATTCAAAGAAAAGAGCCAAATGATCAATCCACAAGATTTTATTTTATTTTTAAATACCTCATCTAAGGTGAGACCCATCAGATAAACGGCGGTTTGGATCATTGGAAGATGATATATCCAAAGGCTAAAGTCCTGACATATCTTATAGTAATACGTCGGGATGTATTCTAGCAAACTTCATATCTTATAGTAATACGTCGGATTAACATTTTAAAATGCCAAACATGCCCCTATCACTATTGTTAGTGGAGCAGGTAAAATCAATAGTATAAAATGCTATTGCTAATGGAGCAGGTAAAATCAACAGCATTGATGGGGTTCAGTGGGTAAAATATCAATCATTGAATGCCGAGCTGGAGTTGCCTCTAAATTTACCCAAACGCCCTACATTCAGTTCAAATTCCTTCCAATGTCCTTTGAAAATCTGAAAGTCTCCTACATATAACAAGAGGAGAAAAGTAGCGGAAAACAAGGGCTTAATTTAATAAATGAAAAATCAGCCCAATCCAAAACTCAGGTGGACCACATCAAGAACAACAATGTAAATCAGGCCTAAAATATCTAAGTTCAAGCCGTGTGACCCACCTGAATTTTGGATCAAACTGACTTTTCGAGTGTTTGGTGTTAGGCTCAATTTCATTCTTTTTTTTCTTTTTTGTCCCCGGCATCGCCCATGTGGGTCCCACTAATGCACCAGGACAGAGAGTGGACACGATGGGCAAGCACATAATTCAAATCAAACGGTCCAAACTGCACCTTCCATAGATGGGTCATAACGCAAAATCTTAACTCAAATCAAACCGTCCAAACCGTAGATCCGCCATCCATGGGCCGTAACCCCCAAAACCAGAACTCAACCCAATCGATCCAAACCGTCAGACCACCATGAATGGGTCATGATCCCATACTCCTAACTCAAACAAAGGTGGGTCCACCATAAATGTGCCACAACCCCAAAATCAGAACTCAACACGAACAGTCCAAAACGTATGTCCACCATAAATGGGTCATAATCCCAAGATCGAATTCAAATAAAAAAGTAAATGGGTCATAATCCCAGGATCGAATTCAAATAAAAAAGTAAATGGGTCATAATCCCAAGATCGAATTCAAATCAAAAAGTCCAAACCGTGGGTCCATCATAGATGGGTCATAATCCCATAATCGAATTCAAATCAAACGGTCCAAACCGTGGGCCCAACATAGACAAACGATCCAAACGGTGGATCCACCATAGATGGATCATAACCCAAAAACCCAGAACTCAAATCAATCCAGACCATGAGTCCGCCATAGATTGGCCATAATCAAAAAAAGAATAAATGCAAATTATATATATATATATATATATATATATATATATATATATATATATATATATATATATATATATAAAATCAAAGAAAAGAGAGAAGGGATTAAAATAATTAAAAAAAAAAAAAAAAAGAAGAAGAAAGAAAAAGAGAAAACTCACCTATCTTCTTCATCTTCTAGGACCCAAACATTGGGTCCGATCGAGGGAGAGAGAGAGAGATTGGAGAGAGATCGAGAGAGAGAGAGAGAAGGGGAGACAGAGAATGCCAGAAAGGCAGAGGGATATAAACGCTTCGCGAGAGAAAATGGCGCGAACGGTGCGGCCTACACGCAGAGAGACGGAGGGTGAGAGGGCTACACGCACTTATCTCCGGGTTACTCGCATGGTAATGCCCCCGTTTCGGACGCGCGTTTCCTGAAACAGAAGTTCCTGTTGTCCGTGTTGGGGCCTACCACGTTGTCCGTGTGAAATCCAGTCCATCCATATGTTTCACCACCTCATTTTACGAGAAATCAAAATAACGAGACAAAGTCAAGATCCAAGTGGGCCACACTACAGGAAACGGTGTGGATTGAACGACTACCATTCAAACATTATGGGCCCACAGAAGTTCTAGATCACATTGATATTACTGTTTTCTCTTCATCCATGTGGAAATAACCTTATGAACAGTTTGGATGGCATATAAACATCATGGTCATGGCCAGGAAGGTTTCAATGGTGGGTGTTTCAATCTCCATTGTTTTCTTTGGTGTGGCCAACTTGGGTCTTTTATGTCCCTTATTTTCGGCCTCCTGTATTCAAATGGTATGGAGAAACATATGGACGGAGTGGATTTTACATTGAAATCATAGTGGAGCCCATAGAAATTATTTTTGCAAGGAACGCCCACCTTTGAATGATGTGTACCGTTTATATGATGTAGCACACCTTTGATTGGGGACACCGAAAGATCGAGACCATCGAAATGGAATATTGAGGTTTTCTAGAATACATCCTAGTGTATCATAATAAGATACTAGCCGTTGTATTTCAATCTTTTTTTAGGACACAAACCGTTTATTTGATATAAATCGCGTTGGATGGAGGATGCCCAGAAAAACTCCCAGATTTAGAATGTCAACACGTCGATTATACCAAAGGTTATGTTGACCGTTGATATTCAAAGCAAAAGAGTCGAATTTTCAAAGGGTTGAAATGATCCTATTGAGAACTTCGATTTGTCTTTCCATCCTACAAAGCGAGACATGTCATATGAACGGTTTGGATCATTGGAAGATGGCCCAGACTAAAAGGCTAAAGGCCTGATGTATGGAAATAAGATCCTTCGGGACGTATTGGGCGCGGAGATACACGCACTTGCGTCCGGGTTACTCGCATCGAAATGCCATTTTTCGACCCGTTATTGTACCGGTTACTTTCTCTAATGGTGAGGAAATGACTTAACATGCATGAAATCCACGCCGTCCATCAGGTACATCACTTCTTTTTTGGGGCTGATACCGAAAATCAGATTGATTTAATACTCAGATGGACCACCAACAATAAATTTATACCTACAACCTCTAAATTCACATGATAGGGCACACATGAGTTTTAAGAGTACTGTGTTTTTTTGATTAATTCGTCCATCCATGAAAAAAATCAGATGAACGGATTGGATGGCACATTAAGACCACCATAGGCCCGCACAAAACAAATGGTGGGCATCCCATCCCAACTGTTTCCTATAGTGTGGCACAACTGAGAGTTAGATTGTCATGATTTTTTTATTCCACGGTTAAGATGAGGTATAGGACATGATGGACGGCATGGATCTTATGAAAGTTCCACCCATCAGGAGCATTTGGATTTAGGGCCATCTAATGATATGTACGGTTTATTTGATGGGCCACACCTTTCATTACCAACCACGACTTATAAGTGTGATATTATAACCCATCGATCAGTTGAACACTTTCTCATTGAAAACAGAGATCTCTATCCTTTGATTATAAAACAGGTAATATTAGCCGTCCATATTCAAACCTAAAGAGACAAAGTATCAAACAGTTGAGATAATCGACCGCAGGAGGTTTTAGTTATTGGCGTCCATGGTATAAAATGACACCCCATATAAACGGTTTGGAAAATTGGAGTATCTCCCAGATTCAAATGTTAAAGACACAATGTATACTTTATTATAATAGGCCAGAATATGTCCCATATTCCAGTGCTAGAGACACATACTTTATTATAATATCTAGTACTCGCTACACGTGGGCACATAATCCAATCCCTCCATTATATATAATATATATATGAATTGCACACTATAATGTATATTTAATGTCATTTTGTTAACACTGACCTCCCTCCTAATCTAACGTTGTGTAATTTAATTAGATAAGATATTGTTGTAATAAATAGGTCATGCAAAAAATGTTTGAAAGTTGTTCCATAATTACCTGCATCACCTGACTCTGACCAAATCCCTCCCTAAAAAAGTTGGTGGTGGTAAGCTTTTGTCAGGTCCGATTTGGAGTAACAACGAGTTGGTCAAGTCATCATTATGGATTCTATCTTAATATATGTGTATATTCACACCATCCATCCATTTGGACATAAGCTTGAAAATGAAGTGAATCCAAATCTTAGGTGGATAGAAAATGGTAACGATTGACTGCCCCTCATTGAAAACCTCTTAGGATCCATGGCGATGTTTATTGGACATCCAACTTGTTGACAGGGCCACGTAGACCTAGATGAAAGCGAAACACAAATATCTGCTTGATTCAAAACTTTGTGGCTCATGGGAAGTTTTTCACTATGGGCATTCAATCACCACTATTTCTCATGGTGTGGTTCACCTGAGATACGCTTCATTTAATTTTACCCTAAAATGAGCTTTTAAAATATATGGTCAGCACATACATCAATATGTGCCCATGCTCAATTACTTAATCGTATGTTATCCTAATTTGTCCCAATTAGCTTCCTCCGCATTCTTGTGAAGCAGTGGAGGCATAAGTGAAAAACCGCGATGAATGCAAGTATGTTGTGGGGGCCACGATGATAAAGTTAAAGGCTCTCTCAATAAAATGATGATTTTATCCTCTTGGCCAAAGAAAGTTCTTATGGTTAGAAGCTATGTGGGGCCTTCTAAGATGTATGTGAGAGAAATTCACCTTGTCCATTGGTTTCTGATCCAACTCATGTCAAGAAGCAATTTAAAAAAGAGCTAGATCAACAACTTAATTAAACCATACTATTTACACCCAGCCTGACACGGCCAAGCTAGGCGGCTCATAAGGCGCCACATGGTAACTGTCTATTAGGCATGGTGAAGATGAAGCTCTCAGCCCATAAGTAACAGGCATGCCTACATTTGGAAATTTTCTGAATCTAGATGCTTATGGATGTTGGTTCGCTAATGCAGACATTTTGGACCGTTAAACCTTGAATCTGAATATCAGATTAAATATCTGATCAATCATTGAATGGCTGGTTGTCTTCAAAATGTTGGCATTAAACAACATTAATTTATAGTCGTTCTCTATAACAGAAGGATTGGACCATTTTCAAAAACTTATATAATTTATAGCCTTCTCTCAACTATACTATCTCACTACCCACACCCTCACCTACGCATGCATGTGTTCTAATGCTCTGCACTGGAATATGCAACCTAACCTCTCTCTCTCTTCCTTTTTCTTCAAGTAAGTTATTCACGAGATCGTTTATAAACTCAAAAAAGTTATCATCTCTGATGGTTTGTGTAAGGTTGCGAGTGAGTGACTATTCGTGATACGATACACATGCACGAAGTGCAAAGTGCGCCACTAGCGCCTTTATAGCAACACTGCCTCACTGCCCACACCCTCACCTGCGCGTGCATGTGTTTAATGCTCTGCACTAGAACATGCAACCTAACATCTCTCTCTCTCCCCCTTTTTCTTCAAGTTATTCCCAAGATCGTTTATAGACTCGAAAAGGTTATCATCTCTAAGTGAAGTGGGATAAAGAAAAACCCCGCATTTTCACATTTTGTCAAAAGGCTTTGGAAGAGAAGAAGAAAATATTTTGATTTTGATATTTAAATTAAAATCAAGTGCATTTGTTTGATTTAACCAATAGAGAAGTAATTCTCAAAAATCTTGTTACACCCCAGAGCCCAACACCCGAATACGGATACTCGGATCCCGAGTTCGAGGGTGTGAATTAAACGACGAACAGGTGCTTTGTAACCAACTCTTGTGGCGCCTCAATTTTTGTCACTCGAGTATGATATTCTCACAATGGAAACTTGGTGTCACATAAAGAAAGGTCGTAAGAGGGCAAGTTTCCCCATGTGTCCTCATAGTCATATTAACATCCGATCAAGGTTATTAATCAGAGTAGCAAACATCTAAGCAGTGGACATCGAGAGAGAAGCAAAAATAATTAAACTATAAAATATCACGGCAATATTCAAAATGTATAAGTCCAAAAGGTGCTCATGGGGACCTCACAAACCATAAACAACCCAATGTAAGAGATATAGAAGCATCAATCGCCAACGAGGTGAACAAATACCCCCAAGATTATATACATGGCATGTTAATCGAGTGAAGTTATAACATATAATAGAGATTTTTAAACATATAATTCCTACATGTTAAGCCAAGTGTAAGTACAAGTAAAATCCTACAAACATTCATACAAACCATTATCGTTTATCTTGTTTAGATGCATGTATGGATGAAATACATTTAGTCTGGGGATGTACATCCTTATGAAAAAGGATAGCCTATAGTGAAATAGCTAACCGGTAAAATATACTAAGGTGTGGCCCATACTAACTAGTCACTCGGTAAAATCCATGCAGAAAGGACAACCCATAATAAACTAGTCACTCGGTAAAATACACTGTGGTAGGCCCATAGTAACCAGCCACCCGGTAAAATCCATGTAAAAGGATGACCCATAGTGGACGAGAGCACGTGCTGATAACTCAGGGTTACCCGGTAAAAATACTCTAAGGTGTGATCGATAGTGACCCGAGAAACCCCATGGCTTATGTTGGCTACCCGGTAAAGTTCGCTTGTCATGTATGCGTAGTTAGCCCAACCATTATTAATCTGGTTTACAAGCAATTTATGAGCAATACATTCATGATAAAGACTATCAACTGGTGGCTCTTCCAAATTGATTGTTACATAATAACCTAACGACGTTTTCTATTAAAAGTCCAATTACAGACACACAAAGGAGTTCAACCCAAATAGGCCACTTGGGGAGTAAAGTCCAAATAAAGGACGAGAAATTATTCTTTCTGAAAGCCTCGTTGAGAAAAAAATATAGTAAAAAATGGAATTCATCAAACAAGATTATGTAACCTTCGTGAGGGGAGGCCACTAGTTCAAGCCTCGATTCATAAAAATGACAATCAACCATATAGATGAATTACGAAAGAGGCAACTAACCTACATAAATAATAATTCACAATCTCACATAATTTTCTATAATTCTAAGCATACTAATAACATAGCACATGATTTTGGAAGATAACATGTTAGAATTCATGAAAGTGTGAATTATACATGAATTTCACAAGTAGGAGTTTAGAGCTACATGCATCCACTACATATTCGAAGGTAGCAATATAATTGCATTTATGGAAATGATATGAAACTAAAGTGCCGGTGAAAGCTTGAAGGGTAGATATTCACATATTTAATTGAGGTTCTACGATTGTGAGCTTTCCAACCCAGGTGTACTGCAATTAGGGCGACTCCTACGACTGAAAATTGGAGAAAATCAAGTTCTATAGTCAAAAGCCTAAATTTACTTCTAATTTTCTTCAATTTAATTCAAATCAGAGGTTTATCGAGGAAATTCCACTCACCTAGCTACGGAGTCAACTTGACTTGCTGATCTGGCCCAAAACTCGAGCCCACACGGATAATCTAATGGCACCACACCACCATATGGCCCATGCATGTGACTGAGCAACTTCTACTCACTATCCATGACTTTAAAACCTAACATGCACACACCAGACAGGATGCACGTGACGTGCACGTGCTGATGGAAGGTATACAATGTGCATGTGCTGGTGGATTCAAGCCGTCGACTCTCCATAACACTGCCTCACTCTCCTCGGCTACGAATTTGAAAAGGAAGAAGAGAAAATGCAAAATTGAAGGCACGTAATGACCAGGAGCGACGAGCTGCTCCCGGTCTCTCTTGATTTCTCTCTCTTCCCACTCTCTACTTATTTCTATCTCATTCTCTCCCTCACCCTCCCTCTCTCAATTGGGAAATGGGATGAAAAGAGCAAACCAACTTTTATAGCTCTAAATTTCAAGTTTAGTGGTTTCAAGTACATAACTATCTGGTGATTATCGGTTGGACTGATGGGGGTCGGACCGACAAACCACAACTTGTTCTCATAATTGGAATTTTTCACTATCTCGAGGTTCTATAATTCTTGCCTAGGTATTAAATGTGTTGATCATTTACCTAGAATGCTCAATTTGAAGCGATTTTGTGTGGATTCTCTCATATCAATCTTAACGTTGAATGAATCAGGAATTTGGGGTCCCGTAAGTGTTATTATTGATGGAGTTTTCCTCCTCAGGTCAGAGGAGATGAGGTGCGGTTCGGATGCCACAAACAGTGGAATTCCTGCACTGCTCGACCAGTCCTACAGCCTACTCGACCGGTCGAGTGAACAGTGCTCGACTAGTCCTGGGTCACTCGACTCAAAGTCCAACGAGCTCTGTGAACAGTGCTTGACCAGTCGAGGGTCGGCTCAACCAGTCGAGTGAATAGTGCTCGACCAGTCCTGTAACCTGCGCAACCAGTCCTGGATACGCAAATTTGAATCTGATTTTGTGCGGGATTTGGAATTTTGAGGCGGCTTTCGTAAGGGTGCGAAAGAGAGTTTCCTAAACTATAAATAGGAGCTCCCTAGGGCTTACTAGGGTATGCAAGAGGTAATGCAAGAGGGTTTCTTAAAGCTTTTCAAGATTTGTCAAAGGGTTTAAGGCTATCAAAGGTGTGAGAGAGAGAGAAAGGAAGCTTGTGGAAGGGAGGTTATGCTTGTAGAAGTGATCTACTATATCTTAGTGCTTCCACGTCCTCGTAAGCGGTGAGATCTCTCCGTTTTTCTTTTATTTTCTTATTGTTTATTCACTCCTGCGTGAGTGAAGAAGATTGTAACGTTCTACTTCATAGTGGATTGCTGATCTGGATAAGGTCCCGTGGTTTTTATCTCTTTGATGGTTTTTCACGTAAAAATCTCTTGTGTTGTGTGGTTTATGCTTTGATTTATTTCATTGCATTATTATTCCATAATTCTGGTTTGTTTCAGGAGGCTAGATCCTAAGCTTTTGTGCAAGACTCCCAACAAAGTGGTATCAAAGCTAAGTTCATTGAACGGGTAAGATCAGTTTTGAATTATGGAAGGTGGTTCATCAAGGATAATCAGTATCAATGGTTCTAACTGGACCATATGGAATGCCAAGATGGAAGACTTGCTTTATTGCAAGGACTTATATTCTCCAATTTTAGGCATATCAGTAAAATCCAAGGATATGTCTGATGATGATTGGAAGAAGATGGACCGGAAGGCGGTAGGGTTTATTAGACAATGGTTGGATGATTTCGTATTTCATCATGTGTCTACGGAGACCTCAACCGCTAGCCTATGGCTGAAATTTGGAAGGGCTGTATGAGAGGAAGATAGCTGGTAATAAGATTTTTCTGATAAGGCGACTTGTGAATCTCAAGTTCAAAGATGGTGGTTCTGTGGCCGAGCACATGAATGAGGTCAGCAATATAGTGAATCAGCTCTCCGCTATAAAGATGGTCCTGGATGATGAATTGCAAGCTTTGCTATTGCTTAATTTGTTGCCTAACACTTAAGAGACATTGGTGGTGTCTCTAAGTAAGTCCATGCCAGACGTAAAGATATCCATGGAACAGGTAACTAATTATCTCTTCAATGAGGAGACAAGGAGGAAGTCTTAGGGGTCTACTCAACAAGAAACCCTTGTGACACAGGAATGGGGGAGAGGAAAGAACAGGAAGGGCGGGAGGCTCGAGATAAATTAAGAGGCAAGTTGAGTACCATGAAGGATGTTGAATGCTGGAATTGTGGCAAGAATGGCCACTACAAGCATGAATGTCGTGGTAAGAAGAACGACAAGAAATGAAAAGGAAAGGAGAAGAAAGATGAATTAGATTCCACTATGGTCGCTTCAGATGGCGACGTTGTAGTTATTCTTTCAGTAGATCATGATGTTTGTCTCATGGCTACGAGTCAGGACACCAACTAGGTGATTGACTTGGGAGCTTCTTTTCATGCGACTCCACGCAAGGACTTCTTCACAAGCTACAAGTTAGGTGACATGGGACCGTGAAGATGGAAAATTCTGATGTATCGAAGATCGTAGGGGTCGGTGATATTTATGTGAAGACCGATGTGGGATGCACATTGGTTCTCAGGGATGTGAGGCATATCTCAAACATTCGCCTCAACTTGATGTTGACGAGAATGTTGGATGATGATGGCTATGAAAATTGGTTTGCTTGTGGGTGCTGGAAGTTCATCAAGGGTTCGTTGATCGCAGCCAGAGGAAAGAAGTGTTGCACCCTTTACAAGGTAAGTATCAGTGTGTGCAAGGGTGGGTTGAATACAGCAGAAGATTCAACTATTGACATGTGGCACAGGCGTCTAAGCCACATGAGTGAAAAAGGACTTCAGCTACTAGTGAGGAAGTAGCTACTTCCAAACGTGACAGATACACCTCTCAAAACCTGTATTGATTGTTTATCAGGGAAACAACATAGAGTTTCATTTATTAAAACTGTTTCTCTTGTTAATAAAGTGCATGCATTAGATTTGGTTTATCCTGATGTTTGTAGTCCTATGAGGACAAAAACCTTGGGTGTTACATTGTATTTTGTCACTTTTATAAATGATGCATCTGGAGGGTTTGGATTTATACTTTGAAATCCAAGGATGAGGTCTTTGGTGTGTTTAAATTGTTTCATGCTATGGTCGAGAGAGAGATAGATAGATCATTGAAGTGCATCTGCACTGAGAATGGTGGTGAATACATTAACGACTTTCATGAGTATTGTAAGTCCCTGGGTATACGGCATGAACAGGCGGTTCCCAAGACCCCCCAACATAATGGTGTGGCTGAGCGAATGAATCGCACCATTGTAAAGATAATCAGATGCATATTATCCCATGCGAAATTGTCCAAGATGCTCTGGGGAGAAGCAATGCACACGGTGGTGTATTTGATAAACAGGTCTCCATCAGCCCCGTTGAATGGAGAAGTACCTGAGAAGGTGTGAACTGAACAGAATCCATCGTACAGTCATCTCAGGGTGTTTGGATGTAGGGCATCTGTTCACATACTAAAGGACGAGAGGTCCAAGCTCGATATAAAGATCAGACAGTGTGTGTTCTTGGGGTACAGTGATGACAAGTTCGGTTACAGATTGTGGGATCTGACCGGGAAGAAGCTCGTCAGAAGCAGAGATGTGGTTTTCTTTGAAGATCAGTGTATAAAAGACATTGGTAAGCCAGAGAAGAACCAGCCTAGTTCAGGTGAGCTAGAGGACATGGATCCGATTATTCCTCCTGTGGTGCCTGATAACGGGGGAGTATAGCAAGGTGCAGAGGATGAAGGAGTTCATTCAGAAGATGGACCAGGGGAGCAGCCCCCACTTGATCCACCTGTTGAGCCATAGGTGAAGAGGTCATCTAGGGACAAACAACCGTCCAAGAGGTACTCGTCGCATGAGTATATTATGCTGACTAATGGAGGAGAGCCAGGAGATTATTCTGAGGCCCTATCCGACAAGCACAAGGAGGAGTGGTTAAAAGTTATGTAAATGGAGGTGGAATCCTTGCATAAGAATCACACCTATGATAAGGTGAAATTGCCTAAGGGCAAGAAAGCTTTGAGCAATAAGTGGGTGTTCAGAAAGAATGTTGAGCAGAAAAATTCACATACAAGGTTCAAGGCCAGACTAGTGGTGAAAATGTTTGGTTAGAGGAAATGCATAGACTTCGAGGAGATATTCTCACCAGTAGTGAAGATGACATTCATACGGGTATTGCTTGGGTTGGCGGCTAGCATGTATCTGGAGATAAAATAGTTAGATGTTAAAACTGTCTTTCTCCATGGTGACCTGAAAGAAGAGATCTACATGCACCAACCAGAGGGATTCGAAGTCAAGGGCAAAGAGCATATGATGTGTAGGCTGAGGAAGAGCTTGTATAGGTTGAAACAATCTCCACGGCAATGGTAGAAGAAGTTCAACTCGTTTATGTTAAAGTATAGGTATGACAGAACGGAGTCGGACCACCATGTGTTCACGCGCAAGTTCTCAGATGGTGATTTCTTAGTTCTACTGTTATACATTGATGACATGCTCATCATGGAAAAACACATCAAGAAGATCGATAGGCTGAAACAAGAGTTGGTCAAGTCGTTTGTGATGAAAGACTTGGGCCCGGCTAAACAGATCTTATGAGTGGAGATAACCCGTGACAGAAGCAGTAGGAAGCTTTGACAGTCATAAGAGCGGTATATTGAGAAAGTCCTAGAGCGGTTTAATATAAATGCAGCGAAGCTGGACAATACTCCACTAGATGATCACTTCAAATTGAGCGACAGACAGTGTCCTAAGACGAAAGCAGAGGTGGAAGGATGCAGAAGATACCCTACGAGTCAGCTGTAGGAGTTTGATGTATGTTATGGTGTGTACATGCCCAGACATAGCATATGCGGTTGGTGTTGTCGGCCGATATCTTTCCAATCCTGGTAAAGAACATTGGGGAATGGTGAAGTGGATACTGCAGTATCTAAGAGGTACATCCAGGTTGAACCTATGCTATGGTTACGATAAACCTGTGTTATAGGGCTACACAGATGCAGATATGACAGATGACACAAACTCCAGGAAGTCTATATCGAGGTTCATGTTCACGTTTGCAGGGGGAGCGGTTTCCTGGTATAGCAAGCTACAAAAGGTCGTATTATTGTCGACGAAAGGGGCCGAGTACATTGCAGTCATAGAGGCATGTAAAGAGATGCTTTGAATGAAGAGGTTCCTACAGGAACTTAGCCTGAAGCAGGAGCAACACGTGGTCTATTGTGATAGTCAAAGTGCTATACACTTGAGCAAGAATCCAAGTCAGCACTCCAAGTCGAAGCACATAGAGATTCGATATCACTGGATCAGGAATACTTTAGAATAGAAGGTGTTACAGCTTGAGAAGGTCCACACGGACGATAATAGGTCAGACATGATGACCAAGGCTTCACTTAAGGGCAAGTTTGAGGTTTGTATAGACCTGACTGGCTTGAATAAGGTGAATTCCTCCTGAGTCAGAAAGGGAGAGATTTGATGGGGTTTTCCTCCTTAGGTCAGAGGATATGAGGTGCGGTTAGGATGCCACAAACAGTGGAATCCCCACGCTACTTGACCAGTCCTGCAGCCTGCTCGACTGGTCGAGTGAACAGTGTTCGACTGGTCCTGGGTCACTCGACTTAAAGTTCAGTGAGCTCTGTGAACAGTGCTTGACCAATCGAGGGTCAGCTCGACCAGTCGAGTGAACAGTGCTTGACCAGTCCTGCAGCCTGCACGACCAGTTGTGGTTACGCAGATTTGACTCCGATTTTGTGTAAGATTTAGAATTTTGAGGCGGCTTTCGCAAGGGTGTGAAAGAGAGTTTCGTAAACTATAAATAGGAGGTCCCTAGGATTTTCTAGGGTATGCAAGAGGTAATGCAAGAGGGTTTTCTAAAGCTTTGCAAGGGTTTGCCAAAGGGTTTAAGGCTATCAAAGGTGTGAGAGAGAGAGAAAGTGAGAGAGGAAGCTCGTGGAAGGGAAATTATGCTCGTAGAGGTGATCTACTATATCTCAGCGCGTCCACGTCCTCGTAATCGGTGAGATATCTCTGTTTTTCTTTTATTATCTTATTGTTTATCCACTCCTGCGTGAGTGAAGAAGGTTGTAACATTCTACTTCACAGTGGATTGTTAATCTGGACGAGGTCCCGTGGTTTTTACCTCTTTGAGGGTTTTCCACGTAAAAATCTCTTATTTTGTGTGATTTATGCTTTGATTTATTTCATTGCATTATTATTCTATAATCATGATTTATTTCGGGAGGCTAGATCCTAAGGTTTTGTGCAAGGCCCCCAGCAATTATATTGTTTGTTTTGCCCCCTCACGGACTGCAATTGAGTCACATGCTCCTGGGTTAAGTTTCGACCTATAGCTTCTAAGCCTACGAGTTTACACGCACAAGAGCACACACGATTGTATATTTTAATAAAAAAAATTGGTGTCACCTAAGGACATCCAATACCTGAGTACTGGAGGGTTGGGGTGTTACAAATCCCTCACTTGGTAACATTAAATAATCAAAATATCCGCCAAAAATTAAATATAGCTCTTATGCATAATAAAATATATATTTCAATTTGAATCCTCCATTAGTGTAAGTATTTCAAAGTTTTATCAAAATACATGGTAGCTGCAACTTTGAACCAGTTATTCCTTAATGACAGAATCGAAGACATTATACACATAATCATATTTGTGTTATGAGTTCCCTTATATTACTCGCTTAGCATATTTAATGCCCATGTGCTTTATCTTGTTTCATGAATGATCTCAAGAGAAACTCTAATCTTGTTTCATGAATGATCCCGATAGAAACTCTAACTCTCTCAAGTAACAACACTACTTCTACGTACACATAAGTGAAATCTTTTCATTTTTCCCATTACTATTAAAACACTTGTCTTTAGACTGGATTTTATTAAGAGTTTTAATACTCAACACTCTATCTATAATGGTTAGTACTATTCATCTTATATGAGGTTATCTATTGTTTTTAGTGCCTAAACTTTTCACTTATCAATGACTTATTTTTACCCATTGAACCTGGACTTAGAAATTTTCTAATGTTGTGTTGGGTTTCCATCACTAGTGGAACTTTGAGTGAAGAGTTTTAATCACATCCATCCAATGGTGTCCCTACCACCTTTAACAGGTTTAGTGAAACGATCAACCATGTTATTACTTTACTTTACATATGAGATCATAATGAATGCATCTTGAATCAACTGTCTTACATAATCATATCTCATACTTACGTGACTAGACTTTTCATTATATGTGCCAATTGTAGGCTTTTGTCATAGTAGCTCCACTATCACAATGGAGTGAAACAGCTAGAATATGCTTCGCACAAATTGAGATTTCTAGTAGAAGGTCTCTTAACCACTCTGTCTATTTGCCTGTTATAGTTAGAGGCATAAATTTAGATTCCAACATCAAGTGCGTTATGCATATTTGTTTCTTAGAACCCCAATAGATAGTTGCACCTATCAAAGAGATTGCCCACATTATTGTGGACTTATTATCCTTTAGACTCGATATGTAACTTGCATTGGTATATCTTTCCAATACTACTAGAAATTATGAGTATAATAACTCTAGTTTTTTTGGTTTATTTAAAGTAACTAAAAATCTCATAAATAACCTTTCAATGTTCTACATTGGGATTATTAGTGAACCTGTTTAGTTTACTCGAAGTATGCCATATCTAGTATTGTGCATTGTATAACTTACATAATATTGCCTATATCACTAGCATACTCAAGTTGTGTAACTGTTCTTCCACCAATTTTCTTTTCAACTTGATATTTGGATCAAATTGGATGCTTGTCTCTCTTCCGATCAAGTTGTGTAATTGCTCTTCTGATCCCTTAGGAATGCTCAAATTTGTACAATCAGCTCAACTGGTCGAGAACTCGGCTCAGCTCGGCCTCGACAAATGACTAGAAGACCAATCAATTCGACGAGATCAATGGGATGGTCATTCATAACGACAAATCTCGCCGATGAGATGAGCCTGCTCCCTATGCCCCAAGCGCGGACAAACCAAGGAATTAGTCAGTCGACCAGCGGCGGTCAGTGCAGAAGTCCACCTTGAGTCGACCATGGAGGTCAGCTCGATCGATTAAGGGCTCAGTCCAGCTCGGCCTCGACCATCCCTCACATGATTTTAGGATCAACCACTTAGACACTTGTCACCTTTGCAAAACCCGCATAACGGTTGAAAAACATGCGCAGAGATTGCACTAAGATTGCACCTGTGACAGAGAACGCTTTCTAACTCCAATAATGATCCCTTTACACTATAAATAGGGGACCGTTAACAATGAATTGTACGAAAAATCTATCCCAAAAAACCCATCTATGCTATTAGACCCAAATACCTAACCTAACTTTGGCATCTAAGGGTCTATTGCTGTAGCTAAGGTTTCCTTTGTCTTCTTCATGGGCGCATTTGCATAAAAGTTCAATGGTTTGATAAAAGGGTGAACCAAGTTTCTGCATCAAAAGACTACATTGCATCGAACAACTTTTATTAAATGCCTGACCTAAGGGTACCATAATGTTTATTTCCCATCAGACCAGACAGAGAAAACACCAATAATAGCTTGATCCAAAACTTTCATCCTCATGGTGAGTTCTTAATGGTCTTTCACCCCTGTTCCATGTCGTGGTATACGAGTTATGGATCTACTTTATTTTTTACGCCCATGGTCTAAAATAAGTTTACAAAAAAGATGAATGGACTGGATATGCAACCAATGCATTAAGGGTGGGCTCTACGTTAATGACCTTTCCTGACGTGGATGGGATCGTGCTTGTCCAATGAATGTACAGGGCCTCTAAAAAGCGACTGTACTGCATGGCTTTCCTCACATGATCCATCTATTTCTCTGTCACTTCCCTGTAGAAGCCCGAAAATGATGCGTATACAAAGTGCTCAAGTGGACCCCACCACAGGAATCAGCGGTTAAAATCCCACCGTGATAGTTAATTACCATCCAACCTGCTAAATAAGGTAAAATAGACCCGGATGAAGGTAAAACACAAATATCAGGTTGATCCAAAGCTTCAGTGGCCCCCAAAAAGTTATCAACGGTAGATATTTAATCCCAACTGTGTGGTCCACTTGATCCTTATCCGTGGCTCTTTTTTTGGCTTATACCCTAAATCGATACGATAAAAATGTATGGACAGTGTGGATAAAATCAATACATCACGGTGGCCCCTCAGAGGCCCTGTCCATGAGTAGCTAGGGACCGCCGTGTGTCACCCAATCCGCGTCGTTCGGCTACTGACAGGTTGAGTAGCGAGACTTCTTAATGAAGTGACGTCGTCAAGTTATGTGGGTCCCACTATGATGTATGTTTTGTATCCATACCGTCCATCTATTTGGAGAGACCATTTTAGTGAAAGATCCTGAGAATGAGTTAGATCCAAGGCTCTGGTGAAACCCATCAAAGAAAACAGTGGAGAGAGTGACGCCCACCATTAAAAACTTATAAGAGCCACAAAAGTTTTTTATCAAGCTGATATTTGTTTTTTCCCGTATTTAATGTCTGTTTTAAGTTATGAACAGGTTGGATCTCAAATAAACATCACGTTGAACCTTAGGAAGGTTTCAAGGTGTCACTCTCTCCACTAATTTCTTTGGTGGGATCTATATAGCTTTGCATCTGCCTTATTCTTTGGATAATGCCCTAAAATGATACCTAATGCCCTGAAATGATATCTCCTGATGGATGAACGGTGTGGATATAATACCTACATCATGGTGGGACCCACGTAACTTGGTGACGTCACTTCAGTAGCGAGTTTCATAATGAGGTCTGTGTTATATCTAAACCGTCCATCTATTTGGTGAGCTCATATTATGGCTTGAGAGGAAAAATAAATTAGATCTAACCATCAAGTGGACCACACTGTAAAAGGTAGTGGGGAATTGAACGTCTACCATTGAAACCCTTTTAGGGGTTACAGAAGTTTTGGATCATTATGAAATTTATTTTTCCTCTTCATCCAGGTCTTTGTGACCCTATGAATGAACTTTAATCGGGAGGATTTCTCACGAACATCACAGTGGGCCCCCTAAAGGTTTCTAATGGTTGACGCTCATTCAAAACTGTTTCGTGTAATGTGGACACTTGAGATTTGGATACACCTCATTTTTCGTCTCATATCATAAAATAACGTGGAAAAATATATGGACCGCATGGATGAAAAGCAGACATCATGGAGGGCCCACAGACCACCGTCCATCCGCCATTGGCGGGTGGTCAGGGGGTACCCAGTCCGTTTACGTGAAAGAATGGGTATTTTCGTCCTCAAAATTCACTGTCAGTACGGGCAGGCCTAAGTTGCGAACCAAAGTTAGTATTGTTTCATAAAACCAGCTAGATAAAGGGTGGGGTCCACAATCCCAAATTTCTCTCTAAAATAAGTTCACAAAAAGGACGAATGGAATCGTGCTTGTCTCTGTCTATGAATGGACAGGGGCTTTAAGAAGCAACTGTACTGCATGGCTTTTATCCTATGGTCCATCTTATTCTCTGTCATTTCACCGTACAAGCCCACAAATGACGCGTATACAAAATGCTCAAGTGGACCCCACCAAAGGAATCAGCCGCTAAAATCCCACCGTGATAGTTAATTGCCATCCAACCTGCTAAATAAGGTAAGATAGACCCGGAAGAAGGTAAAACACAAATATCAGGTTATCCAAAACTTTAATGCCCCCAAAAAGTTATCAACGGTAGATATTTAATTCCTACTGTGTGGTCCACTTGATCCTTATCCATGGCTTTTTTTTTTTTTTTGGTTTATACCCTAAATAGATATTAAAAAAAATGGATGGACGGTATGGATAAAATCAATATATCACAGTGACCCCTCAGGGTCCCTATCCATGAGTAGCTAGGGACGGCGGTGTGTCACCCAATCCGCGTCCTTCGACCACAAAGCAATCGGATTAGCTACTGACAGGTTTATGTGGGTCCCACCAAGACGTATGTTTTGTAGTCATACCGTTCATCCATTTGTTGAGGCCACTTTAGTGAAAGATCCAAAGAATGAGCCACATCGAAAGCTCTAGTGAAACCCACCAAAAAAAAAAAATGGAGAAAGTGATGCCACCATTCAAAACTTTTAAAGCCATTACAATTTTTTATTAAGCTTATATTTGCTTTTTCTCATATTTAATGCCTGTTTTAAGTTATGAACACGTTGGATCTCAAATAAACATCACGGTGAACCTTAGGAAAGTATTAAAGTGTCACTCTCTCCACTATTTTCTTTGGCGGGATCTACATAACTTTGCATCTGCCTGATTCTTTAGATAATGCCCTAAAATAATATCTCCAAGTGGATGAACGGTGTGGATACAATAAATACATCATGGTGGGACCCACGTAACTTGGTGACGTCACTTTAGTAGCCAATCCGCGTGCGATCACACTGCCGACTTTTCTAAAGCAGTGGGCCCACTCATAATGGTCAGCAGGTGTACAGGTACAACCGCCACGGGCTGCAGACTTCCCCAAGCAGTGGTGCCCACGCATTAGGTAACGGTGTGCGAAAGCCATCGGCTGGCAGACTTTCCGGAGGAAACGGAGCAGCGCGTGGGGGCCACTTATTCGATTGCAGGTGTACGACAGCCATGTGCTGGGAAGCGGATTTCCTGCAAAAGCCTTTCGCATGAAATTCCTGAGCGCGGATGCTGGGTGGGGCCCACTGAAATGTACGTGAGAAATCCATTCCGTCCATCCATTTTTTGAACTTGTCTTAGTACATTTTATAAAAAATTAGATGGATACAACACTAAGTAGGTCACACGAGAGGGAATATTGTGGAGAGAAATTTCTACCGTTGAAACTTTCCTGGGCTCCGCCTTGATGTTTATATGCTATCCAAACTGTTTAAAAGGTCATTCCCAATGGGATGAAGTGAAAGAGCCAAAAGAATAGCCTGATACAAAACTTTGATGGCCATAAAAATGCTTCAATGGTGCTCACTGAATGACCACTGTTTCCTTTTGTATGACCGACGTGAGCGTTGGATACACCTCATTTTTCGTTTCACATCCTAAATGGATCTCATAAAACGTATGGACGGTGTGGATTTCCCAAAAACATTTCTGTGGGCCCCACCCAGCATCCTTGCGCAGGAAAAAATCCTTGTCGCATGTGCTGGGGGAGCGTTTTCGGTGCCGCCCCGGCCACACCTATCACGGTGCAGCGCTGAATGTGGGCCTAACTTGATGTAAGTATTGCATATCAACGCCGTCCATCGGTTTTTTCATGTCATTTTAGTCTGTAAAACGAAAAATGAAACAGATCCAAATCTCAGGTGAACCATACCATAGAAAAAATTATAGATTAAAATTCCACCATTAAAACTCCATAAAGCTCATCTTAATGTTTTGGTAATGATTATTTGCCATCTGATCTGTTGATAAGGTCACGTAATCATAAATAAGGGAAAAATCAAATATCAACTTGATCCAAAACCTTTGTGGGTTATAAGATGTTTTTAATTATCAATCACCACTATTTCCTATTACGTGGTCCACCTGAGAGTTAATCTACTTTATATTTGGGACCATATTATAAAATAATCTGATAAATATAAATAGGATGAATGACGTGGATATAGAATACATATATCTAAGTGGGCCCCACGGTCAGGGATGCACCGTGTTAGTGAGGCCGCGGCATCACCTAATCGGCTCCCATGGGTTGGTCCTGGATTTCATGTCCGAGGATTCCGCGGGTCTATTTCGATGGACGCGGATTGAATACTGACACTGTCAGTAACGGAAGATTGGCCGGTGTACACACGTACGAAGACAAGCACTGACGCTCCTCAGCTCCGAGTTGTACGAACGGTTCAAAGGAGATCAAAGTTACATGCCCCTACTGATGTATTTATTATATCTACACCGTTCATCTAATTTTAGAGATCATTTTAAAGCACTGTACAAAAAACGAATTATACCCAAGGATTATATGGACCACACCACAAATAACAGAGGAGATAATGATTTTCACCGTTAAAAAATTTATACGGCCATCATAACGTTTATTTTCCATCCAATATATTCATTGGGGCAAAAATACCTTAATGAAGAGGAAAAATAAATTTTATATTTATCCAAAACTTTCATTACCCAAAAAAATGTTTAATGGTTTTAGGTGTGCTCCATTTGGTAGTAACCAAAGCGGATTGGCTAGTGTACCGCGTAGAAGTAAGCCAGTTCTATGAGTCTGATCACAAGGTATGTGTTTTATCTAAGCTGTAAATTTATTTGGCTAGCTTGTCTTAAAGCTTGAGACTAGAAATAAGGTAGATCTAACTATTAAGTGGACCACATTGCAAAAAGTAGTGGGAGATTGAACGTCTATCATTAAAACTCTTTTTTGAGGTTACATAAGTTTTGTACCAATATGAAATTTGTTTCGCCTCTTAATACAAATCCTATGAACAGTTTTGATGGAAAATAAATGTCATGATGGCCCTATGAATTGTTTAACGGTGAAAATCATTATCTCTGTTACCATTTGTAGTGTGGTCCAAATAATCTTTGGATATGAATTCATTTTTTGAATAATGATCTAAAATGATCTCTAAAAATAGATGAACGAGGTAGATATAATAAATACATTACTGTGGGGCCATGTAACTTTGATCTCCTTTTGAACTGTTAGTAGAACTCGAGCTCGTGGAGCGTCACTGATCGTCTTCGACCGACATCGTACCTACAACTGTTATACAGCTGGTGTGAGGTACACCAGCTAATCCGCTTCCCCCTCGATCCAGGTCCGTGAGGTTAGATGGAAAATAGACATTTCACTGGAAGCTAAGAATTTTTTAACGGTGGTCGCTCAGTCATCACTGTTTTCCTATGGTGCGGTCCACCTAAGATTTGGATCTGTATAAATTTTTGCACATGCCCTATAATATTATAATACAAGATTGATGGACGGATAGGTTTAAAAACATATATCATTGTGGGGCCACAGAGCACCGTCTAAGTAGCGACATGGCAAGTTGGCAACTGGCTTTGTCTGCACGCAGTCCGCCTCCTATGTCGGCGAGCATCATATCCACCGTTAAAATACTCCTAAGGTCCAACTTTACTGTTTATTAGACATCCAATCTGTTGATTAGGTCATACTAGCCTAAATGCAAGTGAAAAAAAAAAAAGATCAGCTTGATCCAAAACTTTTATGAACCTTAAAAAGTTTTTAATAATTGATGTTCATTCAACACTGTTGAATGTAATGTGGTCTACTTGACATTGGGACATACCCCATTTTTAGTCTCATACGTTAAAATGATATAGAAAAATAGATGAATGGCATGGATGAAACACATATACCATGTTGGGGCCATAGATCACCAACCACTCGCCAGTGGCTACTCCCCTGCCACCCGCCAATGGCTGGTGGCCGGTGATCTGTGGGCCCTACCATGTTGTATTTGTTTCATCCATGCCGTTCATCTATTTTTCCAGATCATTTTATGATATAATGCCAAAAATGAGGTATATCCCAATCTAAATTGGACCACATTATAGGAAAAAGTGTTGAATGAGCGTTGACTGTTAAAAATCTTTTGGGGCTATAAAAGTTTTGAGTCAAGCTGATTTTTGTTTTTTCCCATCATCTAGGCCTGTATAACCTAATCAACAGATTAGATGTCAAATAAACAGTACAGTGAGCCTTACGAAGATTTTAATGGTGGATATCCAATCAATATTGTTTTCCTTTGGTGTAGTCAACCTGATATTTATATTCCTCTCATTTTTAAAATCAATCCCTAAAATGATCCGTAAAAATGGATTAACAGAATGAATGAAACACATATATAATGGTGGAGCCCACGGAGCACTGACCACCACCCCAGGGGGACTAGCCAATCCGTTTCCGGGTCCTGCAAGCGAACGCGAATCGGTGCGACACCGGATACAGCTAGGTGGGCGCGGCCTGACCGTGTGGCCCACCTCGGTGTATGCGTTTTATATCCATGCCATCCATCCGTTTTGCCAGCTCATTTTAATTACATGGTACCAAAAATAAAGCAGATACATGTCGAAGGTGGACCATACCACAAGAAACCGTGGTGATTGAACGTCCACCGTTGAAAACTTCCAAGGGTCTACCGCAATGTTTATTTGCCATCCAACCCGTGGTCAAGGTCAGACCGAGAGAAAACACAAATATCAGCTTGATCTAAATATTTAATATCGTGCAATGAAATGCGCCGCCAAAACTGACGGATGGTGTGGATATTTAATGTAACTCCTTTAGTTTTGACCCAAAGCTGTGGAGCCCACCACGATGTCGGTGAGCCATCCATTCCGTCCATCAGTTTTGTCAGCGCATGTTTGGATGTTAGCCGAAAACTTAGATAGATCCAAAACGCAAGTGGGCCATACCACAGGAAACAGTAAGGATTGAACGGTTACCATTGAAACCTTCGTGTGTTTCGTAAAATATTTTAATCGTATTAGGTGAGAATCACTTTATGAAGGGGTTGGATCGGATGGCATATAAACATCTCGGTGGGCCGAGGAAGGTTCCAGGTTGTTTCCGTCCATACCGTTGATGTGGTGTGGGCCACTTGTATTTGGGGATTTGCTTAATTTCAGTCGAGCCGGCGAAAGAAAACGGTTTTTTTCTTGGCAAAGAGAGAGAGAGAGAGAGCGAGAGAGAGAGATGGAAGGGAAGCCCGCCCACCTCGGCTACCACATGCCTGCAGAGTGGGAACCCCATTCACACTGCTGGATGGGTTGGCCTGTAAGTCTCTCTTCTTCTTCTTCTTCTCCTTCTCTCTCTACATGTTCTTTGTTTTTGGATTCATTTTCATTTGGATATATATATATATATATATATATATATATATATATATATTTGGATTCCTTTTCATTTTGGATTCCTTTATATATATATATATATATATATATATATATATTTGGATTCCAACACTACTGGATTCCTTTTCATTTGGATATATATATATATATATATATATATATATATATATATATATATATATATATATGTTTTTGGATTCCTTTTCATTTGGATATATATATGGTACTAGGAAGTCGATCTCATGGGAACTTCCTATGAGGTTGAGATGTGTGGGCCCCACCGTGATGCGTGTGAACATCAACACCGTGCGTTTGATGGGTCCCCTTTAAATTATGGGATATTCCAAAAATCAGCCGTATAAGGAACTCAGGTGGGCCATACCATCTAAAATCATGTGAAGACATGCCTAAAACATATAGAAGCACTTGGTGGGGACTACCTAAAATTTGGATGCATCTGAAACTTGGTCTGACCCCTCCTCGAAGTGGGACACACAGAATGGATGGGCTGGATTTGTGAACCACATCTCGGTGGGCTCAACAAATGATTATGAATGTTTTAATGGGAGGGTAACCCCTCTCGACTTTTGTATGTGGTGTGGCCCACACAAGTCATTGATTGACTTGATTTTTAAGCCCGTGGCCCACCATGGAATGTTGCATCTGATTGATGGGGTAAATGTTCTACACGCATCACGGTGGGCCCACACATATCAACCTCATGGGAAGTTCTCATGAGGTCGACTGCATAGAACCATTTCCCATATATATATATATGGGTCATGGGGTGCCGCATCACGAACACGTGAGAAGGTGTGCAGCTGAGCATCACTCTCTCTCTCTATATATAGACACACATGATGTGCTGTAATGGCCCTTACATAAAGGTAATGGTGGCAACCGTCACATGTTATAGGGTCGCAATGGCTGTTATGTTAAAAATGATCCGTAATGGCTGTTACAGCTCTTGCAACAGCCCATTATGCCTCTGATAATGGCCCATTATGCCTCTGGTAATGGCCCATTACAGGGCAGATACAGGTGTTTTTTTTTTATTATATATATATATATATATATATATATATATATATATATATATAAAGTAAGAAAGGAGACTGTAATGGCCGTTACAGCCCATATCGTAGAGGTAATGGTCATGGCCACCATTACTGTTATAGAATACCATGTGTGTGTGTGTGTGGGAAAAAAGGTTCTATGAGCTTGACCTCATGGGAGCTTCCCATAAGGTCGAGTTTTGTGGGCTCCACACCACTGTAATGTGTCTTGTACATTCACACCTTGCATTAGATGCACCCTTCCATGGTGAGCCATGGGCCTAAAAATCAGGCCAATCCATGGCTTAGGTGGGCCACGCCATAGACACAGTTGAGAGTGGATGCCCACCCATTGAAACCTGCTTGATTGTTTGTAGGGTCCGCTGAAATGCGGTTCAGGCATCCAACCATCCATTGTGTGTGCTCCACTTGAATGAGGGGTCACACTAAATTTCAGGCCATACATTGTGTGTTCCATTGAGATGTGGTTTGAAGACTCAGGTGGCCCCAAGTGGTTTTAGATGTGATTTCAGATTGGGTGGCCCAACTGAGTTTCGGATATGGCTGATTTTTGAGACATTCCCATAAACCAAAAGGGACCCACCAAATGCACGGTGTGGATGTCCAAGACATATCATGGTTGTGAGCCTCATGGGAAGATCTCATAATGTCGACCTCATAGAAGATCTCATAATGCATGGTCTTTCTTGAATTTTTTCTTTTAAAATTTTCTGGAATTTCTATGCCTTGATATGCTTTGATTATTGGATGCCACAGCATTTAAATGCCATTTTCTATCAAAAGACATGTTTTGTTATAATGGGTCTTTCTTGGAATTTCACCTTCTATTGAAGATTTCATGACTTGATATGCTCCCTGTACTGTGTTTGAGTGATGGGAATGCTATGTTCTATTGAAAGACATTCTTTCCTGTGATGGATCTTTCTCAAAATTTCACTTCCTTTTGGATTGCTTATGCCTTCACATGCTTTGATTATGGATATTTATATATGAATTGAATGCAATTTTATGTAAGAAAAAGACATATTTTAAGCTCAAGGTGGGCTTGGTCTTACTGTTACAGATGCATGAGACTTGCCTATGCAGGCTGCTATATGTAGTGTGTGGGAGCCCCTATCATGTAACTGGGATCTATCATGATCTAAAGAATCTTTCCAGTCTACAGATATCCTAGAAGTTCTACGAATCTAAAAATCTCAGAATTGAAGGAGGAGCGCAACCCCTCCCCCCGCCCCCCGCCGCCCCCCCCCCTCAAATTCAAATATCCGTGAACTTCTGTGGCATGATATGCTTCAAGTTTGATGTTTGAGTGATGGGAATCCCTTCTTCTTTCCAAATAACAATTTTCGAATGACGGGTTGTTCTTCAATTCTCATTTTTTAAAACTTCTTTTTAATGCCTTCGCATACTATGAGTATGGTGCTTGAATATTTGAATCCCATGTTTATATCAAAAGACAGTTTCTGATGATGAGTCTTTTGATGAAATTTCATTTTTGAAATTTTAATATTTTGTCTTGATATGTTTTAAGCATGAGTTTTGAGTGATGGGAATGCCTCATTCAAATCAAAAGATGCATTTTCTGACGACGGGTCTTTCTCGAATTTTCAGTTTCTTTTGAAGTTTCTATGCCTTGATATGTTTTGTTTATTGACCTTTGGGTTTTTGAATGGCATTTTCTATTGAAAGACATTTTTTTGGGTGTGCGGTCTATCTTGAACTT
Source organism: Magnolia sinica (assembly GCF_029962835.1). Classification (NCBI taxonomy): domain Eukaryota; kingdom Viridiplantae; phylum Streptophyta; class Magnoliopsida; order Magnoliales; family Magnoliaceae; genus Magnolia; species Magnolia sinica. The sequence goes on from NC_080581.1 coordinate 70,790,096, forward strand.
TTTAAAGCATGACTTTTGAGTGATGGGAATGCCCTGTTCAAATCAAAAGACACGTTTTCTGATGACGGGTCTTTCTTGAATTTTCAGTTCCTTTTGAAATTTCTATGCCCTGATATGTTTTGGTTATTGCCATTTGGGTATTTGAATGGCATGTTCTATTGAAAGACATCTTTTTCGGTGTTTGGTCTATCTTGAACTTTAATTTTCCTTTGAGACTTTTATGCCTTGATATGCTTCCAAGTATGATTTTGAGTGACGGGAATTCCTTTTTGTATTGAAGGACATGGTTTTTGATGATGGGTTGCTCTTGAATTTCTTTCTTTATGCATCTTTATGCCTTCATATGCTCTAGGTATGATGTTCGAGTATTCGAATGCCATGTGTTATCAAACCATATGCGTATGACCTATTTTTTCCGTGAATTTGGTGGTTTAAGGCAACTTGTGCAATGCCATTAAATGGGCGTTTTTCCATGGATCTAGGCCCTAGGAAGCTTGCATTTTGTGTATCATAAACTAGATCACCTATAGAAGTCATGGGTAGTGTTTTGTAGTGTTTATAGGAATGCTAGTGAAGTGGTCTCTCGTTGTTGTCAATCTTTTAATCTTTGAGATAGTTTAATGGTTCGATTATTCTATATTTTCTACCATCCATGATTTGAATTCAAATATCCTTCATTTTCCCTATGGAACAAGAAAAGAATGTTTCTCCTTCTGCAGTTAATATAGTTTAAGTAGATTAGGTTCTGGTTTTAACTACAGGTGTTTTTCTATCTATGTTTCTCTTATATTTTTCAAAGGATACGGGGTCCTTTCTCTTAACTTTATTTTCTAACAGGGTGCATCTGAATGGTCCATGGAACTGCCTTGCAACAATCCATTCCCATATAGCAGAAATGATCAAAGTAGATGTCGCACCATTTTAATTTCATAATGACATTCCAAGTCCGAAATGCAAAATTCATGCATTACAAGTCGTAGATGAAACAATTGTAAATTCAATTCATAGGCTAGTCCATTATGAGTGTTGTGGGGTTTGCACTGCATTGCTGTTTGGATTTGGGCAGAGTGGTGTCCTGGCTAGTAGTCGTGGACAACCATATGTGGGGTTGGCCCTGCATTGCTGTTTGGATTCGGACAAAGTTGTGTCCTGGCTAGTAGTCGTGGACAGCCATACATGTCCACTGTTTGTCAACTCCCTTGTGCACAGGAACTGATGCACTTTTGGACAAGTATTCCTGGATATTTGATTGTTAGACCATGGATTGGGTGTTTCTAGTGGAGGGCTGGAAGTCCGGAAATAGTTGTCAATGAAACTTTGTGGTTTCAGTCCACATGAGGATCCATGCATATACATGACATGTTCCAACTTCCAATGTGTTGCTTCTGTGATCCTCCAAGTTAAATGATCCCAAATGTGCATGGGTGCCACCATCAATTGTCAAGCACTTTTAAAAATGCGGCACATGCATTAGTGTAAATGTGCCATCATCCATTTGTTTAAGTTCCCCACGTGTCACAATCTATCCAGTCCATGTTTCAAGGTGTTTGACAAACAAGGGATGTAACAACCAGTCAGCAGTAGCATGTCCATGACCAACTAACTAGCCCTGAGTCATGACAACATGCCATGGATTGCTAGTCACGACACAACTTTTCCTAAATCCAAACAGGCCCGAGCCCCTAAGAGATTTTCTTTGCATTCCCATGTTGTGGAGTCCTTTTTTTTTTTTTCCCCTTTAAATATTCAAGCTTCTTTTTATATTGGTCGGATATTTATTGTCGAGATTCATTTGAAACACAGGAACGCCGAGATAACTGGCGAGATAATGCAGTGCCTGCACAACATGTATTTGCTAAAGTAGCATCTGCAATTTCGAAGTTTGAGTCTGTAAGCGTGTGCGCCAGTGCTGCCCAGGTCAGTGGAATATAAAGTAATTCGTGCTTCTTTTTGCATTAACTCTTTAACAGAATCCAAGAAGTGGGTTTGGAAAGGAAATCACCCCATTTGAGGAAAACCATGGATAAATAAATCCTTGAAAATGAATCCTAAAAAATCGTTTGTTTTAGTTTCTGTGATTACCAGAGAAATGTGGAATGTCAGTGGTCCAAAGTGAATTCTGTCTCGCAAAAAGTGTGGAAATGGGGATTATCTTTTTTTTTTTTTCTTCTTTTTTTCAGAGGAAAAGGAAACACCCTTTTTTTGAGGAAAACAGTTTTCCATAGGTTAACTTTTTTACTTCAATTGGTAGAAAAAGTCAGATCTGCGGAAAACGTTTTCTTATCCGTGTTTACTTTTTGGTTCCACCAATCCAAACAGGTCCTTAGGTTTTAATTGGAAGGAACGATGCAAATTTTTTAATGCAATAAGTATGATTGGTTTTTTTTTACTTTGATTTACTTGCTATCTATTCGCATACATGCTCTAGTGGAAGAATGCACGCTCTCAGCTGCCAAAACATGTCAGGGTGGTGGAGATGAGTTTGAATGATTCCTGGTTTCGTGACACTGGACCCACTGTAAGCTTCCCCACCCCCTGGTTTAAGCTACTCTTGCGAGTTGTGATTCTCTTAATATCAGTGAATAATCTTGTTTGATGTTTAAATTTTTTATTTTATTTTGTTTTATGTAGTTCGTTGTAGGGGACAAAAAGGCAGCATCACTTTCAGGCTATCCAGAACATAAGGTTGCTGGAATTGATTGGAATTTTAATAGCTGGGGTGGTATGGGCTTTGGATTATGGAAGTCTTATGTTACTTTTCTGCATCCATCCGTCCATCTGTCCATCTATCTATTCATGTGTCTTATCTGTATGTGGATGCATACTAGTGTAGAGATGCTATTATGGTGTTGTGATGTGGCCCCCACTGCATGGATTGGCTACAAGCCAAAAGTTATTGTGATCGGACAACACTGAGAATGCAATTGTTGTGAGTGTTTCCCATTGGATGTGGCACGATTATTTTTATCCGCTGATGGTCCTGATCCATGTGTACAATATGTACATTTTAGTATGCTTTTCATTGAAATTCATGAACATGCTTGTCATAATAGCATTCCTCTACATATAAACACGCTTCTTCCATCCACGTGCATCTTCATGTATGCACACATGCTTCAAAGTGCATGGGCGTTTGTACATTATGTATCATATCTACTTCAGTGCCCATGCTTTTGTATTATATGAAGTGACTGGCTTTAGGGCTTCTGAAAATAGAAATTCATATTTCAAATACATATGATCTGCCTTTCATGCCTATATATCATGTATCATCTCCACTTTCTAGTTGCTGGGCTCCACTCTTTCCAAGTGATTTGTAGTTGTTGCATGTATTAATTATGGTCTAGGACTTTGGTCTACATAAAAACTATCAAACATCTGCATATTGCTCAGCTACCTCATTTCATTAAGACAGTACATTCTACTGATTGATCCGAGCTCCATGATCTGCAATAAGAAATACTCAATAAGTAGGATGGCTTCTTCTTTTTCTTCTTCTTCACTTGTTTCTACTAATCGATCTCAGCTCCATCTTCTACGAAATACTTTATGGAGTATGAAGGCTTCTATGCAGGACAATTAATCACCCCCTATGAGGAGTCTCGAACAAAAGACCTGCCGCTCTAATACCACTTTGATGCAGGAGAATTAACCATTTGCTTTAAAAGCTCGAACTGTTAGAGCATGGCGAATCAATCCCTTTATCTCATAGCCCAGGCCCCACATTGCATGGGTTAGGACCTTGGCCAAACCCCCCTCATGGGCCCCAAATCACATGGGTACCGCCTTACATGAGCCACCAACCTCACACGAGCCACCCGCCTCACATGGGCCGCCCACCTTGAGTGTGTCCCCACATCCCACAGGCTACCCCACTCGAGGCCAGTGTGAAAATGCCCCTGCATTAGCTTCTTTTCCTCTTTTTATTCTTATTCTTATTCTTACCAAAAACTCATTTGGTTGTGTTTGTACCAAGAAACTTGTTTCATTTCATTTTTAAATTTCTGATTTAATCACTTTTGAGCATGTAAGCTCTTCTTCTTTTTTGTCTTCTTCTTGTGATGGGTTAGTAGGCCAGCTTATCTGGCAGGCCCCATCATGAACTGGCCATGGTTGGAAAACCGGGGGAATCTTACTGTTCAATAAAACAGGGTCCAAAAGGGTGTTGTGAAGTTGTTTCCTAAAACTGATTGATTAAGATTATCAGATTCACCTTATTTATGGACCATGGCCACTTCATGGAGGGCCCCAGTGGACGAGCAGTCTCAATCTTGTACACATCTGCCACAAGTCCCCATTGGAATGTGTTTACTAAGGCGTCTGATAAATGATGTGCAATTTGCATTCCTCCTATAACATTTAATTTGGTAAATTATTGTACATTTGCATGTTTTGCATGATCAAGAGAAACAAAAAATTTATGTCGGTTTCTTTGGAAATTCAGGAGTAAAGGAAGGTTGCTACAAGGACTGGAGTCTTGATGATCTTGTTGCCCAGAAGGTCTACTTTATGGTTCAATTTTATATTCTTAATATAGTTTGACTTCTTCATGAGCAAGGCTATTGTGCTAGTGGTTCATAGAGTCCTGTGACATCTGCACCAAATCATCTCTATTATACACTTCACATTTGTATATGGTGATCAAGACCATTGATTTGGTGCACCACCACGTGGATGTCCCCAAAACCATGGTGATCAGTGGCTTGAAAAGGGATGGTAACTCAATAAATGAGCAATGGTTCAAATTCAATGGGTCAAACTTGCAATGCTTGGATGATTGGATTTGTCCAATTACTACTATTTTTGGCCAATACCATCGACGTGGTGGCCCTTCAGATCAACAGTCCTAATCTCTGCACATGTTTGCCTTACATCCTTGGGGATGGCTTTTCAAAGAACTTCTATGAAGGACTTGTCTAGTAGCCTTTGTCTTCCTTCTTTTTTGTAGTGAAGCTAACATTTCCTTCTGCATTGGCCTTTTTATTTTTTTAGATTATAGATATCGAGAGACTTCCTAGGTTTAAAAATTGTATCATCCTTGAAGGTGGAAGCATACATGTAGATGGAGAAGGTAAAGTTACTACTCATCTTTTTATTTTTAATGTATAATGATATCTATTATAAAAGGAAAAGATGATACATTATAGGATGGGAATGAAGGTTCAATACATAATGATGAGCTAGAAGATCCGTGGACCAATAGGGATCAATCAACAAACATGATCGAGCTAAAAATGCAAACTTTTGTCTTGACAATGCCTCTGTACTCATCGCAAGTGAACGGCAGTCTCCATGGCTTCAGGCTGATGTGCCTTGTTGGGCCACGCAATGGCCTGCAAACCCCAGCTTCCAAGATCCTGCATGAGAAGAAGATGATGTTCAATTTTCCCTCGTATTCTGGTCCTCCTCGTGCAACACCAATTGCCAATTTCTGCAAGCTCCACCGCTTTCTTCCCCAAGAACAGCTAACAACCTTAACTTAGCAGCCTTCGAATTTTTTGATAACTCCATTTGGGCAGGAATTTTTACTTGAAAATATCAGCTGTTTTTTTTTCTTCCCAAAGTTCCAAAAGGATTGCATACTTAACAATAGCCCACGACCTTGTACCCTTATTATGAACAGGGCTTTCACCAGCTTCTTAAGATATCTGTCATTATTATGAACAGATTTTAAAACATTGATGTAGCTTCAGATAACACCTTAAATGAGGGCCTGTGTTTTGAGCCCATTTCCAGATTCTTAAATCGTCTCTACCTGTGCATAAAACAGTTGTTACAGCTTGCCTAAAGGATTTAGGAATTCTTTCATCTCCCCATCTTTTAGGTTCCTGTGGATTTTAAACTCCACACGACTTTTCTTCATATGAGGTCATAGCAGGCCTTGATCAACATAATTTCTTGGGAAGCCACTCTGTAAAGATGAGCGAATGTGATCTTTGAAGCTTTGTTATCTAGCCAAACATACTCTCAAAATCATACCCTTCTCCCTTGAACTTGAACATAGGACTTTCTTATTTTCTTTGCTGCACACATGGTGATTTTATTTGGCATGGAAGCCCTTATCATTGCCACTGTTACTAATAAGATTTTGTATTTCAAGGCAATGTATTAAAAGGGTATTTGAGGTTTATACCTCAAGCTACATTGTATTTGAGGTTTATTTCATGCTTTAGGGCCTGCTTGGATTCGTGGAAAAATAAATAAATAGAGGAAGGTGGTTTTTCTTGGGAAATGCCACTTTGAGAAATAGTGAGACAGGAAAAGCTATTTACCTCGATTGCTTTTCAACAATTTTTTTTTTCTTCATTTCCAAATATGTTATTTGGAAAAAAAGGAATTTTTCATGAAAAGTTTTCTCTAAGATGGAAGTTGACACATGTATTGAAGATGGATTGTGGCGCGTTTCACATTGTCACACGTGACATGTTGGCATGTGTGGGATGCTTGAAGATGGATGGGGGCACATGAGGCATATTGACATGTGTGGCACATGTGGAGTGCTTAAAGATGGATGGCTGCACATATGACACATGTGACATAATAGCACGTGGTACATTTGCACACGTGGGGTGGTTGAAGATGAGGGTGGCACATGTGGCACATTGGGGCATGTTGACACAATTGAAGATGGGTGGTTGTTCATGTTGCACATGTGGCACATTGGCACGCATATGGTGCTTTACGATGGATTGTGGCACATTGGCACATTAGGGGTACTTAAATGGATGTTTGCATATGTGGGGCACTTGAAGGTGGTTGGTGGCACATGTTGCAATTGTCGCACACTGGCACACTGTACACGCTGCACATCTAAAGTGCTTGAAGATGGACGGCAACCATGTGGCTCAATAGCATGTGGCGCATGTAGGGTGTTTGAAGATAACGGTAGCACATGTTGCATGTGGTACATTGGGTTGTGTGGCACATTGAAATGTAGCTCACTAAAAGATGGTGGATGGCGCATGTCGTACATGTGGCACATGGCATATCCATGGACTATGGTGCTCTAAGATGGATGGTGGTCCATGCTGCACATGTGGCACATTGTTATATGTGGCACATTGGTACATGTGGCACATTGGTACATGTGGGGTGCTTAAAGATAGATGGTTTCCCATGCAGGCACTTAGAGGATGGGCAATGGCACATGTGACTACCATATGGGGTGCTTCATAAAAAAATGGGGTCATTTCCCTCAATTTCTTGGAAATGACATTTCCTTAGTCTAGGTCAGGAAATGAAAAAGGGCATTTTTTTTTTCTTCAGGAAATGAGAGGAATGGAAATGGTGTTTCCATGAAATTTAAAAAGAAGAAGAAGAAAAAAAAACAACAGAAATGCCATTCTCATGGAAATAATGTCTTCTCAATTTATCTTTCAGAAAAAAAAAATGATTTCAATGAATCCAAACAGGCCCTTAATGTATTTGAAAGGAAAAACAAAATATTGACCTAGTGATATTGCTTGTTCAATGAAACTTGAGCACACAAAAGATTTATGGTTCCTTCTTTTGTCCATCTTCATTATGCACCACACTATGGTGCAACTTGCGACAAGCTTCCATTGGTAATGAAAGAGGGGAGGCATTGTTTTTAATCTTAGTCAATGGTTCTCCTTATGGTTTCTTTTCCAACCCTTAAGGGTATTTGGCAGCGATATCCCCTTTCTTCTTTCCTTTTCTCTACTGTAGCCAAAACCTTAGGCATGTTATTGGAGAGGGCCTCCAATCTTGACCTCATTAGAGGCTTCAATGTTGGTTCATTGGGTTTTGGAAATTTCTCATCTTCAATTTAGGGATGATAATTATAATGTTCGCTGCTTCCATGAATCAAGTGAAGATCGTAAAAGGCATTCTCAGATGTTTTGAAGCCATGCCAGATCTTTGGTTTAACGTCAAGAAGAATGCCATGGTTGGGGTGGCTTCTTCCGATGATGAGGTGCAAGTCTTGGTTGATTGGATGGGCTGCAAAAAGGAAAGTCTTTCAATGTGATAGCATGGGCTTCCGATATGGTGAAAGGCCTCGTCTCCCTCTTTTTGGGACCCATTATCGAAAGGTTATAGAAGATTAGGTAGGTGGAAGCAGGCTTATTTGTCATTGGGAGGAATAATTGCATTAATCAAATCTTCCATGACCGACCTTCCTGTTTACTTCTACCATATCTCTCTCTTTTTGGGACCCATTATTGAAAAGGCTGATAGGAGATTAACAAGGTGGAGGCAGGCTTATTTGTGTTTGGGAGGAATAATTACGTTAATCAAATCTGCCATGTCTAACCTTCCGGTTTACTTCCTCTCCCTTGGGGGGATATTGATGCAGGACATGAAAATTAAATATGATATGCGAGATTTCAGGCTTAAGATCACGTTAGTTCAGGAACAATTACACAAATTCCATATCTCACATGAAAGTCCAAACATTCAATTAAGGGGAATCTATGTGGGTCCAGGCCTATACATGATAGGGTTGGATCAATAAAAATTATGAACCAAACGATACTCAAAGATAAGAAATAATCATTCACACATGCATAGTAATTAGTACCTAATCCAAGGGATTCACCAATTTCAAATCAAGGAACCCTAAGGTAAGAAAAGGGGCATATAAATGAAGATTTGAGTAATTTAGGGTCAGGTTTAAGGATTTTGGGTGAAAGCGGAGTGAAAGAGAGGAGAGAGACGAACCAGAGAAGTACCACACGCGTGGACAACAACAATGGCCCAAACGCACGTGTGTGTGATCTCGGTCGCACGTGTGTGGGGCCCACTATTCAGAAAAAGGCCACCTTAGCCTTGGTCGGCCAGGGATGGACTCCAAAATCCCCAAATCTCAGCTCGATCCAATGTACGGTTTGTGCGCGGTGCTCCGTCGAAGTTTCAGCCCTCCTGTAGGGCCAGATTCTGAAATTCTGATGTGGGGAGGAAAATTGCTACAATAGATGATTGATTCAAAGTGTAGATGATGGGGTGAGATGAGAAGAAGGGATGGTAGAAGATGGGTAGTAGAGATAGCGATGGTTGGGTGAATCGGGATAGATGTGGCTTTGCACCACGGTAGTTAACCTTTCGATGAAGGGAGGGCTTCGTACCCAATTAGGCTTCACAACTCAGAGAATAGGAAAACACAGAATTTTTATTAATCTTCAATGAATGAAAAAAGCTACAAGGGGTGCCTATTTATACCCTAAAACTCGCGGCATGTGTGCAATATATTATTTGGCGATGAAGTAAACCAAAATAAAAACTAATCAAAGAAATCTAGAGCGTTCATGATGTTCTAAATAACATTAATAAGCAAAACTTAAATTATGAAATCAATCTGACTAGTGGGCCACGATCATGAGATCCCATGATGGCCTTTTATTGATAACGGGCCCACTCTTTTGAATCAAAACTTCGTCTTCTAGCTAGGAGGCCCTCCCTCCCTGGATGTCGTCATCGATCCAGATCGACGGTGGGGCCCTCCTTCTTCTGGCATACGAGTGTATGGGGGGTGGCGTGCGTGCACGTGTGGATGGCATGCGCGGGATGTCCCCTTCAGATATGAAAAGTGGTATTGGTGGAGGCTTGATGTAGAGGGGGAGCCGATGCGGTGTGAGGTAATTGGTAGAAATATGAAGGTTCTTGGCGGTGGGAAATATTCGAAATCAAAGATGGGCCATTATTCCAATTATCCATCCTCAATATTAAACAAAATAAAAACAATAATTTTTGCTGATTTTTCTTCACTATCACTATTCATACGAAATTCAGCCAAATTGGAAAAAAAAAAAGGGGATTAGAAAGAGTGATCTAAGGCATGCATTTGTAGATCTATTCATTTTACATGTATTCCAACCATTGACACTCAAAATATAATAAAAAGCAATTTTTATTGATTTTTTTCTTTTAAAAAAAGCATTATAAAAAAATTGGAAATTATAAAAATAACACAAAATCGACCATGAATCTAGCAAGGTATGGTCGATTTGGTGTTGTAATCTTGAAACTAATTGTTCTAACAAGAAATTTTTTTAAAAAATTGAAGACTTAAAACTCTTTTTTCTCTTTTCCCCAAAATGGCCCATTGGAGCTTCTATTTATCTCGTATTTCAATCCATAAAGAATGCACTAGGTGTGTTGAAATTGGCTTAGGATTACTCCAAAAAGCAAAAACAGTGAAGAAAATGGGAAGAAAGGTGGAAAAGGAGCTTGTTTGCGCTGGTTTAAAAACACCCGTTGTGCGACTGTTATAGGGTGATTGTAACAGGGGTAATGGTCATTACGGCCCGTAATGGCCTATTGTGGTCAAACTTCTTTTGTCGCGTAACAGGTAGCATGAAACCATTACGTAACCATGTTGGCACACCTTGATTCAAGCTTGATGCATTGCTTGAGGACTATCCTTTTGTAGAGGGTTTTCCCATCTCTCTTATCTCCTGTGGTCAATAAAGATGCAAAGGTTTTAGATTGCTGGGGGAGTTTATGACTTGGAACATGGTGCTCCGAAGGAATGTTCGTGATGATCTTTCTAGGCTCCTTCCAAGTTGCATGGGGTTTCTAATGAGTCAGGGGAGATAATTAGGGTTTCATTTAGATCCATTAAGTGGAAGTTTTCCACCAATTCTTATTTTGGGAAAATGTACCTTAGTTGGCCCAAGGTCCCAGTTTCTAAGGCTTGTAAAGAAAATGAGGAAAAAGAATCTTCTCTTTGTTCATTGTTGAACTGTTTGGAATTTCTTCTTTAATCTCTTCATGGATTCATTGGAGTATCAATGGCGGTATTTTTCAATTTTATGGCAGGCTAGGAGGGGCGATTTAATCCTCGTGGAAATTTCATTCGGAACGTGTTGCTGGAAGCTACCCTTTAGATATTTTGAAAGAAAGAAAGTAGAGGATTTTCGAAGATAAGGAATCCTCAGTTGATCATTTCTCTTGGAAGATTTTCTTCATGGCTATTGATTGGGCCATGCCTTTCCGGAATTCAGAGGAGTCTTCCCGTTTGATACCATGAGGGATTGTAGTTGGGTTATGCAAGCTGTAGTTTGACTCTTTTGCTCCTTTTTGGTTCTTGGCTTTCGAGTAGCTTGTCCTTATTTTTTTCCACTTTGGGATGAGGGATGCCCTCACATCATCCCACTCTCAAGCCTGTTTCTTTTGTCCCGTCTCTGTATTTTCATTGGGCCTGTTTGGTAACCCAAAAAGTTCCATTTGTATAGCCTTCTCCATATAGTGGCATATTTCCCTGGCTTGTCAACCCCGTTCGCACCAATTTCAATAAAAAACAAATGCAGGGTTGTTCAGAAAGGCAGCTGTTACCTTGTACAAGGAAAATTGGATGAAAAGCTTGTTTTAGCGTATATTCCATTAGATAAGAATGAGTAACTATTTTTATACACATGTGTGACATGTGCTAATAAGTGAGATTGCCCATCTTCAAGCATCCCACATGTGTCATCCCACCTTCAAGTGCCCCACATGTACCAGATGTCCCGTTGCCTGTATACATGCGTCACACTCACATGTGCCATGTTTGCCACTGCACATCTTCAAGCACCCGGCATGTGCCACCTTTCAAGTGACCCATGTGCCATGTGACAGTATCAATCTGCAAGCAACCCACATGTCCACATGTGCTGGTGTCAAACGTTTACCGGAGCCACATATATTTGTCCATCCATCCTTATCCCGGGTATTGGACAAACAACAGTCGGTACAGCAGAATAATCTAGCCATATCTATCCAAACAGGCCTTGGCTGGTACAAACATGTCTAGAATAGCATATTTGAACAGAACATTGATGGTAACCAAATGGGCCCTAATAGTTATCTCAAAAAAGAAAAAAAATCTCTACTCTCAAGTAGTAACTTTAGGAAAGTTCTCTTGAGACCTTAATGCTTTCATATACTTGTAATTTATTCTAAGAAAATATCATGCAAATTCTTTTAAACTTTAATTCTGATCTTCTTTAATTTATTATTGCTATTTTTCTTTAATTTCTTAATCAAATTAGAAAGAAAAGGTTATCATGAGACTTATGGCTTGCCTCTGGCTCATGCCTTTTTAAACCACAGGCTTCCATAACTCTCTTTTTCATGATTCATATACACTCCAAAAGATCATCAGAAAATGGTTTTGTTCCTGTGTTTGAATTTAGAAATCCGTTCTTTTTCATGATTCATATACACTCCAAAAGATCATCAGAAAATGGTTTTGTTCCTGTGTTTGAATTTAGAAATCCGTTGGCCAGAAATAACTGCTGAACTTGTTTTCATCACTGTTGATGTAAATAACTTCAGAGTCCAATACTGTCTTCTGCCAATATTAAACTCATGTTTTTTTTTTTTTGGGTATTTGTTCCCTTTCTTCAGGGACTTGCATTACCACAGAAGAATGCCTATTGAATCCAAATCGAAACCCAACAATGAGTAAGGAACAAATAGAGGATGAACTGAAGATGTATCTTGGGGTCAGAAAGGTTATTTGGTTGCCTCGAGGATTGTTTGGTATGTCTTACTGCTCATTGTACCCATATCTTTTAAGTCTACATTTGTGTACTTCTCTTGAAACTGCAGATTTTACTTGTGCTAATCTTCTAGTTATAATTTTGCATGTCGCCTTTGACATGATGCTCATCAAATCCTGCAGAAATGTATAGAAATGATGAATTTGCTTTTTTCTTTTCCTTTCTGGGTGTGTGGGTGTATTATACACGTTTCTTTTAGTGGAGGCAAATGGAAGGACTCTGTTCGAGAAACAGGACATCACTTCCTGTTGCATATTGTGTGCAAAGTTCTATGATGGGCAAAACTGATACCATATGTGACCATCCATGATTTGAAGATAATCACATATATCAGATTTTTGGACCTTTTTTTGTTGTCATAAATGATCTTGACCATCCATTTTGCAGTCTATCGATCAAATGTTTAAGATTGCTGGACTGACATTGTTATTTGCACGGTGGCCAATGAAGAGCGGGATCGGAATACAACTGGTCAGACCTGTCGTTAATACAATGTAGCCCACTCTGTCTGTAGTTCTGGACCAATCATGGCTCAAGGGTCCAGTTTTTCTGACAACAACTAAACATTCTTACCAGCTGAACCGAATTCTGACTATGATACCAAGATAGATCTATAGGCCTTGGTATCCATACAATATGATAGCGATAAGGGTATATTTGAAAACTGTCAATCCATATCCGTGTCAGGGTGTCATATGTACATCGGGAGAATACTTGCAGCTGGCGAATAGCTTGGACTTGCTGTGATGTCTGGTCCTTGTCAGACAAGATGACCTGCTTTTGTTCATGAATTACTAGTCACTTCCACCATTTGCCTATTATTCCGAGAGCCTAGCAATTTTTCATTCTAGGCAGCATTCAAGGTATTTTACGAATCACATGAGTTGGTTTGAAGTGTTTTAACCGCATATTCCAATTGCCTGTCTTGGTCAACCGTAGGTTGTTTCTTCTTTATACAAAAGATAGGTTGTTTCTTCTCATGGGAATTGGTGGCCTAAAGAATCTTCATATTACAAGGCTTCCCACATTTGGAAAGGAATTCTTAAAGCCAAAAACCCTGTTATTGCTAACAGTAGGTATGTGTTGGGCAATGGTTCAGCTACTCGATTCTGGGAAGATCTATGGGTTGGGGAAAAGCCTCTTAAATTCTTATTCCCGCAAATCTATCGGCTCTCTCCTGACAGAGAGATTCTTATTAATAGATGTGGCTATTTCACTTCCGTCCACTTTGTTTGGGACATAAAATGCATCAGAAATCTCAATGACAACGAGGCTGATGAATACATGGCTCTTCACGATTGCATTTCCAAATCAATGGTCATCTCCTATTAGCCTGACAGTATTGAGTGGTTGCTGGAAAAGTCCGCGGTCTTCTCAGTCAGGTTCCTCTATGTTGCTATCTACCCTGCGGACCCTCACTGTGATGCGACTCCTTTCATTTGGAACTAGCAAGCTCCTCCTAAGATCAGATGTTTCGGGTGGCTAGCGGCTCGTAATAGAATTCTTACTATTGATAATCTGGCCAAGAGAGGCATGTAAATTGTCAACATTTGCCTGTGTTGTATGCATTAGGCGGAATCTATGAACCATTTGCTGGTACATTGCTCCTTTATCTCGTCCATTTTGACTGATTTCTGCCAGCTATTTTCAGTTTCCTGGTGCATTCCGGAGTTGGCCGCGAAGATGTTGATTGCATGGAATGGGCTCAAGCTTGGAAAAATCAAATCGACAATCTGGTGCATGGCCATTCTTGCCATTTGGTGGGCTGTTTGGGAAGAAAGAAACGAAAGATGTTTCAATGATAGATCATCTTCTGCGAAGGGGGTGGGGGCTAGGGCTAAAAAGATGGTATTAGAATGGGCTGTTAATGTAAAGGATTTGAATAGTGTTGATCTTAGTTTTTTAGGCGGTTAGGAGCCTTCTGCTATCTCAGCAGTTCTGCTTCTCTAGTTTCTCTTTTGTTTTTGTTCCCCTCTTTTAATGCATTTTCTGTTCGTTGCCTCTAAAAAAAAAAAGAAAAAAAATGGTGTACCCATTGTATTAGCTCTATCATATTATTAGATTATTTTTAAAAGGGTTTTTTAGAAAAAAACGCGCCACACTTTTTATGGCATTATTAGATAGAACTGCCCATATGATTTGGGTTTAGAATTTCTCACTTCCGTTTTTTATGTGCTCTTAATTTTGCCACTTTTTGGCAAATTGAAGTAACGACATTCCTTGTTTATTTGAAAATACTGAAAATACTCATAATTGGAAATGGTGTAAATACCCCTAATGCAGGGGCATTTTCACACTGGGCTCGAGTGGGGTGTCCTGTGGGATGTGAGGGCACACTTGGGGTGGGCGGCCTGTGTGAGGCAGAACCCATGTGATGTGGGGCCCACAAGGGGCATTCGGCCGAGGACCTAACCCATGAGATGTGGGGCTTGGGCTATGAGATAAAGGGATTGATTTGCCACACTCTATCAGTTCGAGCTTTTAGAGCGAGTGGTTAGTTGTCCTGACTCCTGCGTCAACCCCTCTACCAAAATGACCCTAGAACCTCTATTAAATATGAGAACTACACATTCACCTGTAGCTGCTCATGGTACATAATTACCTAGCAATGGATGACTGGGATGTCTACCATCTATTTTCTACCTGCAGATGTCTAGGATATATCTATGTGTGACTAAGCACATCATGTATGTTTGTGTGCATGTGACAAATAGGATGGACGTACACATGTTTTCTACCACATCCTATGCATGTAATAAATTGGCCAAAGGTGCCCAAATACATCATCTAGACTATTCAGTGATGGATTTCAATTTGTACGCATCGGATCTACCTTCGTAGTGATCTTGACCATTGATATTATTGTGGATGTTCTAGATGCTCATTTTGTATCCATGTGTCCAAAGTGTAAAGATCCAGACTATTGATATTATGTAGCATGGTAGGGATTTTCACTTTGTATGGGTCCACATTTATAGGGATCTAGTGAAATTATGTTTTTTTTTGAAAGGTGATAATTTCATTAAAAGGCTAAAAGCCAATATGTACAAAAGAATATTAGAAACGAGAACAAAGCACTACTTCCAACACGATGGAAATTGAAACAAACTATTCCACCCCGCCACCCATTCTATTACAAAAGATTTTGCTCTCCTGAAAACATATATCGCTTTCTCGTTCTTGTTCTTGAAACATCGACCATTTCTTTCTAGCCAAAGTGCCCAAACATCCGCTAGACAACTCAGCTTCCATATCCTTTTCTTTCATATCCATATACACCCCCTCCATGCCAAGATAGAAGAAAATTATCTAGAACCCGGGAGCACCCAAAGTACCCCGAAAAGCTGAAAGAAAAGGTTCTAAACCTCCCTTGCAAAAGGACAGTGAAGGAACAAGTGATTCACTAATTCCGAATCTTGGAAACAAATAAGGCATACATTTGGAAGAACCATGTTTCTCTTTCAAAGATTATCAATAATTAGCACCTTGTTCCTTCCGACTAGCCATCCAAAGACCGCCACCTTCAATGGAGGACCATATTTCCATGCATATGTCGTTGAAGCTGTCCCGACATATTCCCCATCCTCGCTTAGAGACCAATTACAGTGATTTAACTGAAAATTTTCCTGATTTATCTTTTAACCATCTTAGCAAATCTGTGCTTGAAATAACCGGAGAGACCTTTGCTAACTGTTGGAGAAGCCTAGTGAAATCTTGAATTTCTTCTTCACGAAGATGCCTTTTGCAAGGGGTGCCTAAATAACTTCATCACCCCTCCATGAGAGACAACTGCTAACCTTCATATTTGCTTCCTTAGCTAACCTCGCTAATCTAGGAAAGCTAACAGTCAAAGTACTGTCCCCTATCCATTCCACCTGTCCTCCCAAAAGTGAACGTTTTTCCCTTTCCCCAACTCAAAGCCTATCCCTCCCCACACCCATTGTTTTAAGGACACCACAAACTTCCATAAATAAGAAGCACAATACAAAGAAGAAGGTTTGGTTCACCACCCGCTATCAGCCACCCCATATTTCCTTCCTAACATCTCCCTCCATCTAGCACCCCCTCTACCCCAAACCTCCACACCCATTTCCCTAAAAACACTAGGTTCATCTCCTCTAATTTCCTCAAACTTGCTCCTCGGTCCCTTGGCTTGCATACATCTTCCCACTTCATGAGATGAAACTTGTGATTCTCTTCCGATCCTTTCCACAAAAAATCTCTCCGTTTTTCCAAGGTATTTAGTACTGACTTTGGACACTTGAATAAAGACAAAGTAAATTGGAAGATTTGACATTGACACATTAATCAAAATCATTCTCTCGCCCATAGATAGATATCTTGATTTCCATTTGGATATCTTCCTCTCACATCGATCGATGACGTTGTCCCAAATATAGATCCCTCCTTGCAGCCAAATGTAGATGCAAAAAATTGAGTTTCTTCTTTAGAGATCCCAACTCCAAGAATCTTGCTTTTGCTAATGTTCACCTTCAACTCGGAGACCACATTGAAACTAACTATAATCTACTGAAGATTTTGCACTTTGAACTCGTCTGCCTTTCAAAACAGAAGCATATTATCCACAAATTGTTAATGGGAAATCCAAAAAATTTACCTTTCCTTCCCAAATCCTTCCATCAAACCTATCCCTTCTCCTTTCTCTAACATTTTTCTAAGGGCCCCCATCACTGTAACAAATAGATAAGACGATAACGGGTCGCCTTGACATAACCCTTTAGAAGATGAGAAGTAACCATTTGGTGAGCCGTTGACCAGAATCGAAAATTTAGCTGACCTAACACACGTTTGGATCCAAGCTTTCCATTTGGCCCCACATCCCAACCTGCCCAACATGTAATTGAGAAAAGGCCCAATCCACATGATCATAAGCCTTTTCGATATCAAGTTTGCAAACTACACCTTGATCTCCTATTCTCTCACAAGAGTTAATACATTCATTAGCCAATAGTGAACCCGTTGACAATTTGTCTCCTATCCATGAAAGCCCCTTGAGAAGCTGATATTATATTCCCCAACACTATCTAGAATCTAGAAGCCAAAACCTTCACCAATATCTTATATGGGCCACCTAGTAAGCTAATAGGACGAAAATCTTTTATGCTTTGCTCCTTCCTTTTTGGGAATCAAAGTTATGAAAGTGGCCCCTAATTCCGCCGTTTTGAAGCCTTTCTCGAAAAATTCATTCATGAAACGTAGCACGTCTCCCCTAACCAACTCCCAAATTTTCTGAAAGAACGTTAATGGGAACCATCCGGACCTGGGGCTTTATCACCACCTAACTCTACCACTGCTTTCTTGACTTCTTCCTCCGAGAATGGTTGCTCCAAAGAATCTGCTGCATCAGCCGGAATACCGTCAAAACATAAGTCATCGAGAGGAGGACGGTGCAACACGTCTTTTGATAAGAGGTTTTTGTAAAACTCGACTATGACACCATTGATTTTCGCCTTCCCCTCTAGCCTTACACCGTCTTCTGTTGGAACTTTGATCTTGTTTGTGCGGGCTCTAGCACTATCAATTGCATGAAAAAACTTGGTATTTTTGTCCCCTTCTTTTAGCCACAATGCCCTCGATCTTTGACGCCATTTTATCTCTTCCTCCCATAATCTAGCAGTATATTTTGCACAGTAGACCTCCCGCCCCGCCCTCTCTTCCTTTGACAGATGCCCCAACTCTTCTTTTATATCCAACCTTTGGATTTCCTGAAGCAAATTATATGTTTCCTCCTCCGACCTTGCAGAACCACTTTTTTCCACTCACATATCTTCTTCAACAATTTGAATTTTTGAAATAGGGAGAAATCAGCCCCCCATAAACCGAGAAAGATGTCCACTATTCCACTGCCGTATTCGAAAAACCTTCTATCTTTAACCAAGCTAGTTCAAATATTAAAGGATGTGGACCCTAGTTCTCCTCATCTACCTCGAGCAGTATTGGGCAGTGATCAGAAAAAGGTCTAGGCGTGCCACTCTGATGAAACATTAGAAACTTCTCCACCCATTCCATTGAGATGAGGAATCTGTCTAACCTCGACTTGTTCAGCTCGGCTTGCCCATTCAACCATGTAAAATATACACCTCCCATCGGTAGGTCCACTAACTCATTTTTTGAAATCTTGACAGAATTTTTTTTCCATACTTGTGGACATTCACCCCCCAATTGACTTTTCATGAGTGAACCTGACGACCTTGAAATCCTACCAGACACCAAGGTAAACACCATATTGACTATCAGTTTCGCATCGGCCGATATGGCCGTATCATATCCGTATCAGCATGAGACGATACACAATACGGGGTCGTATTGGCTTGATGTGAAAAATTGATATAATATATATATTATATATATATATATATATATATATATATATATATATATATATATATATATATATATATATATATTGGGCTTTTATGGGCCGATACGAGTCAGTTTTTCATATCAAGCCAATACGACCCCGAATTGTGTATCGTGTGTGTGTGTGTGTGTGTGTGTGTGTGTATTTCAAAATCTCACTCGTCTCCTCTTTTTTTTCTTTTTTTTTTTTCCATTTAAACCATGAAAGAAGCTTAACAAATCATTTTAGGCTAGATATAGACCTATTTTGGGATTAAAACAAATGATTTGAATGGGATTCGACAAATTGAAGTGAAGTGGATCAGTATGGGAAAAATCGGAAATAAGTGTAAACCTTTACTTTCTTTTTTATATTTTCATCTTCTTTTTGTTGTATTTTAATATAATGGGCCCAAATTCGCCAAATCATGCTTGATTTGTGTTCAATTAGGGCCAATTTTGTTGACCTTCAACTTGCCAAATTGACAGATTACATTCTCATCAAAGAATGGTCCAATACACCATTGAATATATGGTCAAAACACAAGAAAATGATAGATTCTTAGATATCTTATTATTATTATTTTCTTATTTTCTAATATTTCCATATTTTTTTGCTTAAAAAAATTCCAACCAATACGGCCCCGATACTGATATGCGATGCCATATCGTATCATTTTTCCATTGGGTCGATACGCTGATTGATACCAACATTCAGAACCATGAGTTCATCCCATAAATCACCACGGAGTTTTGGTTTACACGGTCCATATATTGCGGTAAACATCCACGTGAACCCCTATGCAATCTCTTTTAGCACAACTGATACTGAATAGTCCCCAAACCAACTGTCATCTTTTTGCCATACCTCTGAATTTCAAATCACCAAAATACCTCCTGCTGATCCTAGCGCATCCGCAACTACCCAATCTTTATGTTTACCCCACCATAAAACACTATTACTTTAGATACTCTTCGTGACATTCATTTAAAGAAGAATGACACGAGCTACTTCTAGTAGATGTCGATTTTTTCTCTTACGCACAAGTACATGTTGTTTGAGACTCAATACCATTGTCCACCAATTATGTTCAAAAAACAGACGAGAGTCACCAGACAGATTTCTTGCCATTGTCAGATAGCTAGATTGTGGTTTGGCATCAAACTGATTATTGAACATCTTATGAAAGATGCAGAAGATAAAAAACACTTGTCTTTGGATTTGGTAAGATAGATGCAGGTAGTTCTAGTCCAGTCATCAATTAACGACACATAATATTTACAACCAAATATAGAAGTGACTGGAGAAGGGCCCTAAAAATTAGAATGAATAAGAGCAACATTATTCATTGGTACTATTGGCAACTTGCCTTGTTTTGCATAACAATGTGTTTTCAATCTTCGACTTGAACAAGAAAGGAAACAAAAGTCTCAGGCCACCAGTCAGAATATGTCTAAGATGACGATGCTCGTACATGATACTGTTGTTTTCTTTAATGGATTATGGAAATTTTCTTCCAAAATGCGAAAAGATACACCCGGATGACCAGTGGTCATCCCAAAACATCAAAGAAATATCCTAAGAAAAGCTGCTTGAATTGCCCCATGAACTTGGGACCACTTGGTGGTGTAACACTTGATTTTAGCTGTGATCCCATAAGGTGGGCAGGCCTTATCATGGTAACCCACTTTTGTGTTCTTGCCATACAGCCCACAGAATTGCAAGAAGCGTAATTTTCCAAAGCGTGGATCTGCTTTTGCTACCTTATTCACCCCTTGCCAATTTTGAAGAAGTACACCATTTTATGCGTCATTCCTCCTTGCACTCCAAAGGCTTACCAAATGAACCACCAAATTTCTTGAACAAAAGAGTAGTGCAAAAACAAGTGCTTGATAGATTTAGCATCCCTAAGGCACATGGGACAATCATTAGGGATAGCCATCTTCCTTTTCCTAAGGTAGTCCATGGTTAAGATCCTCTTTTTCACACCAACCACATAAAAGCAAGGACCTGAGGGGGCCTCTACTCCTTGGATGAGCACCTAAGAATAATACATTGCTGAAGGATTTGACAGTAAATTGTCTAGACTCAGATGGGGTCCATGCGCAATTGTCTTGGTATCTTTAGCAAATCCAAGAGACCTACCACATCATCGACCTCTACCTCGCTCATATTTCTTCCGAAGGTTGGAGTCCAGATAGCTCTTCCTCCATGTTCCGACAAAATGGATAAGATTAAGGCCTCCTTATTGGTAGCTACTTCGAGTAGAGTCGGAAATTTCTTGTGGAGGGGGGAGACCTAACACCTCCTTTTGATCGAAAACTTGATTCTGGAACCAACCTCAGGGACATAAGAGATCTCATTTCTAATTCTGTCCACAATGCTAAGACTAGATTTCTAGACACACGACGCATAGTGAGCATTGACATACTTGAAAACTATGCTCTTGCCTCCTCATTGATGCAGAACGGTCTAAACTAGAATGCATGTGTGAGCACAAAAATTATCTAGCGAAATAAACTAAGCAAATCAATTGAAATATTCAACATTCCACATCATAGTAAAGATAATAACAAAGGAAACATGCAATGGATGAAGACCATCATCACAATCCTGCATTACCGTATTCAAATCATGCGTGGATTGGATCTGTCAAGGGATGAGACCTCCCGATCTTGCATGGTTTCAATCCAATAGTCAATGCAGCTTCTCTAGTCTAGGAAATCAAAGGATTTTTGGAATAGGGATGATTGGAAAATCTGAGAGAGGGTTGGGATCAATTATCAGATTTTCAGGGTAAGGAGACTTCAAAGAATCTAATTGTAAACAGTAGCAATCAAAGAATACTAGGCATAGAAAGAGAAGAAGAAGGTTGGAGGGTTTGAAACAGAATTTAGAAGAAGAGAAGAGATTAGGGGAAGATAAGAAATTACCATAGAGAGAGGAGAATGAGGCACCATGCTTTCATTAAAAAAAAAAAAATCATTTGGTCTAGGGTAGAAAACACCCTATTTATAAAATTCGGATAAAAAATTACCCTTATAACAAAAAAAATTTGTTCCTCCGTATGGTCTTCTAACTCATCCTACATGTGTGTCCTCCTAATGCGGGGGCGTCAATTAATCCAGGGACACGTGTAAGGTCTTCAAAATCTTCCTTGGCTGTGCCACGAACCATCATCGAGCCATAAATATGTATTCGTTGGCCGCCTTCGTCATAAACTTTGAAGGGTCTGATGTCCTCATCACTCATACTTGCCAATGCTAACCTACCTTTGTAAACCATCCTCTTCTACACCAAACCTCCAGAGCCATTTCCTGAGGAGCACTTCATTTATCAAATGAGTCTTTGGATGCGTACACCACCTTCCTCCTTTGGCCTACAAACCTCATCCCACGTCATCGAAGCTTCTTTCTTCCTTCTGACCCTTGCCATTGGAAATCCCTTTGAATCTTTTCCAACTTATGGATGACACTGCTTGGGCATCGGCACAACGACATAAAGTAAATTGGTTTACTGGCCATAGTTGCTTTGATGAGATTTTTTTTTTTGAAAGGTTGCTTTGATGAGAGATGACAAATGCCGACTCTTTTGCCCATATAACTTCTTTTTTACTCTTTCAATCACCACATTCCACAAGTTTTTAGCTGGTTTTCCAATGCATATTGGCAATCCCAATACGATGGAAACTTTCCGACAATGCATCCGAAGATACACGGCACGTCTCTACCTCCTTGACCTCCGTCTTAAGTACATGATCCTACTGATGTTTGACCATCTCCACCAGAACTTTGGAAGGCTGATTCAACATTGTTTGATGGTTGAAGGGGATAAAATCTGTCATGCTTGTGACCACCCCTAATCCTTTGTCCGATTGCTAGGTCTTGAAGACAATGAGAAGGGAAGGAAGCCACACTACAGTTGAGAGTCCTAGCAAGCATAATTTTAAAAATCGCCAAAACTTGACTCAACTTGGCTGAGTCGACTTGATTCAATGGAAAATGTGATGACTTGAGTGAAAAACTTGATTCCATTGAGTATCTAATTAAGACTCGGCTGACCTGTCAAGTTTCAGCTAAAACTAGGTCATGTCGAGGTGACTTGGCAAACCTGAGTGACTCTTGGTACAAAGAGTATTCCCTTCCATCGCCCTCTCTTCCTCACATCTTCACAGAATCCTGCGAGATCCATCCTCTCTCTTGTGGTTGGTTGGGACCCATCCTATTTGCAAATCATCCTTAAAAAATGCAGTCAAAACAATAAAAAAGCACATGGAAGTCCAATGCCAAGAACAATCAAAATGCACATGAGGTTGCATCTCTTTCTCATCAATCTTTTTGGTAATCTAGGGTTTTGCTGGTGTTGCGGCTGCTCCAGGGATGGCTCCCATAATCCCATTCAACCATAAAAGAGTAGAGAGGCTTTGGTACTCTGGCAGTGTGATGGATGATACTATGCCCGAAGAAATCGTAATCGTGGTAGAGAATCAACTCAAGTTAAACCATCCAAATTGTGGGCTAAATGTATATGAACTATGTAGATATAGTTCTGATGGTTTGGTGGACTGTTGATGGACGGCTGGCATGAAAATTAGTTGACAATCCTAACACAATAAACATAGGTCCACTAATCAAAGGCCATGATCATTCAAACAATCTTATTTTGAGATAATAAACTATCTACAGAGGGTCCCACAATTTGAATGGTTTGAGTTGTATATTCCAGGCATGTAGTTTATGTGTGATGAGTGCCTACATCTCAAGCATCATTATCTAGCAAAGTATATCAAGTGATTCTTAAAGTGGCAGGCTTCTGTGATAGTTCAGCACCATTTTACGAAATGGTGGTGCCTCATCCTGCTCATGTTTGGCACACAATGGGCGATCTAGGCCATCCAAAAAGTGGGTAACATTGTGTATGCAGCACTTGTTTAAAATCACAATGATCATGCAATTCAAACTATCCGAATGACAGTTCTCAAATCGATGATCAAAAGTAAAATAGCGTGTGCTCCAAATTCCAAGGGCAAAATCAGATACTTGCTACCGTTTGCTTAGCATAGTTTTTATTTTTTTAAATGCTCCATATACAATTGGGTCAATGCTTTGAATGTTTTGGAGTGTCATATAGCTATGCCAATGATTTTTTATATGTTTTAAATGTAATTTATTTTTTTGAATTTTCGAATTAACTTCGACTCTGTTGGATTTTGAGTCAAGTCGAGTTTTTAAACTATGGTAGTAAGGCTTCTCACAAAGAGTTTTATAACATGTAGAACAGAAGACAAGGGTAGAGATGATGAAGTACTAGTCGTTCCCATACACTCGAGTATGTGAACACCATCTACACTTCTGACTCTACCATTTGATGGGGATAACAAGGAATAGGTTTGATACTAAGAGTGCATACCATTCATATGATTAGGAGCTCCAGAAGTGGAGATATCTAACTGGTGAGGAGTAGGTGACAGAAAGGAAGACCCTTTCAAAATGGCCAGGCAATGACAGAGATCAGCAATTTCTTCCGTTGAATGCTTGGTAGAGCCACTTGAGTGGATCCCACTATAAGATTCGGTACACAGCATTACAAATTTCAGTTGTAGCAGGATATGCCTTCCTTGGTTGATGACTAACCAGGTCCCAACATGTAACTCTTGTAAGACAAGTGCACGCATCATGTGTAAAGTTTATCCTTCTCATCATGGGCCATACTCACACGACCATGATTGAAGTCATTATGACTGAGATGTGTTGGTGAATTTTCGAAAGACAATGGCAGCGTAATTTTAGAAATTTCAGATTTTAATTTTTTAATGAGAAAGGTTCCCAATCCAGATATTATCAAATTCTAAAAGCCACAATTCAACAAAATTAGATTTTAACTCAAATTTATGCTGTATAATCGTCATAGAAAGTTCAATGTCAATTCTCGAATGTAAGTATCTCCCCGATCTAACACAGAAATAGAGTGGAGAAACCTGCACGAAAGGGCTGAGGTACGGCTGGTCCTTCAGACAACTTAGGAGCCATCTGCCGAGCAGACCCTGACCCATGCGCGCACACACGTGTAGGGAGGAAGGAGAAGGGGCAACACCCACTCTCTCTCTTCCTGTCTCTCTCTCTCTCTCACACACACACATGTGCGCTTGTGTGTCCCTAGGGGTGGGGGTGTCTAGCTCTTCACCCCTACAAACTTTGGAGTGCCTCACTACACAAAATCTGAAACCCTTGCCTTATCCATGCACCAAAATTGAGCAAGTTCATCCATTTATAGTGGCTACTGGCCACCACCCCAATTCACATTCCAATCCAAGAGATGGATCGTGAGCTCTTGACCACTGAATCTTCCATCAAGTGTGTTCAAACCATTTAATGGTTAAAATCCAAAGATTAATGGTTAAAATTGATTGATTAAACATCTTCAAGGTTCAAACTATGCTGACTAGCATAAAACCACTTGATGGATGGTCCAAACATCAAGATTAATCCACTATATGGATGTTAGGTAACGAGTAGATCCCATGTTGGAACGTGTGGGCTTCTTATGCATCTTAATCCCTATGCCCAACCACATTCATATGTCAACCACTAATGTAGCCTCACATGGTGAGCCAATAACCAAGACACTAGAACCATGAAGTCCTGCCATGACCTCAGGTCTAAGGACTAGTCAAAGCTGGTACATTATCAAATCAATCTAGTCTGAGCATGATGGGTCTCCCAGACCAGCAGCTCGATGCGATCCTCCAATGCGAATGCTCATCCAAGTCCAACTATAGGCACGTGCATGGACACTCACATCCCATGTGGGTTAGGGCATGGGCGCCAACATCTCATTGAGCCCGATGGTGGAGACATTCCATCCCAACTCATTGTTGGTCCTCACAAACAAGATTATTGCTTAAACTTTTCATGGGTAGCCCACTCCTGGTCACGGACTTTAGGATACTGAGATCCATGAAACATGTCTCCCTTGGTTAGTGGCCTTTGTATCCAAACTCAAATTCCCCTAGGACAAAGGAGGAAACCCTCTACTTCAACGCATAAATATCCACATGTTTTTATTGCTTCCACACACATGAATAATTGAGGCAAAAGAATAAGCTTTCCATTAATAAAATAATTGAGGTCTAACATGAAACATTGGCTTTCTAGAGTACATAATAGTACAATACTAACATGACCATCCTTCAAAAGAAAAAGAAGAAGAAGAAGACCAACATCAACTTCGCCACGAGAATGACTAACATCAACTCCACAATATGACCAGCATCACCATGGCTTATACCATATGTACTAAATCAAAATCTACCACCATGGTCGGATTGAACGAGAGCACCTCCACCCTTACACTATGACCTACATCCAATACTTTGTAAACTTGCCAGAGCAAACTGCTCAGGAGTACTCTATGCAACATCCAACATAACCTCTTGTCAGCTCTCTTCCTGCTGCAGAAGACTGAAGACGGTCCAAAGGAGGAAAGATGCTCCTGAATAATGATCTGTGCATGAGTAGTATCATACTCATTGTTGAGCCTTGCAAGGAGATCAAAGATTTGGTGCTCTTCTATTTCAGTTTGATGTTCCTGAGCTTGGGAGGGCTTAATAAGTCAATGATGACCCAACTGTAAGCACATCCCTGTAAGAGCTGTATAGTAGTCTCCCGACAACTCACCCCTAGCGAAAATTAGCAACTTCCCTCGTCAACTGAAATGCTCGAGCTACATTTTTCTTTTGGGAGTATGATGCTGCAAACAGAATCCCATATTTCTTTGGATGTTTCAAAATTCATGTAAATATCGCCGATTTTTGGCTCATGGAGTGAAGTAACCATGATATGACAGTCGTATAGTCAGCCAACCAATCAACAGCAGGGTCATCTTCCATAGGCTTCTGCTTCTGATGTTGGGCACTGAAAGCATGCTGCTTCTTGTGCCTAGTAGTTTAAGAGTTCATTAGTTAATTTAATGTTATTTGCGAATGATCATTACATTTTATAATTGCAGACCTTCATGTACTGTTTATTTCTTTTATTGTTCCCTTCTGTCTTGTTTTTGTGAATTTTTAAACTTCTTTTAAATATGTTTAGTCATCAATGCTAAGGGCCAAGCGTTTTGGTTTATGTTATCTCAGAAAAAGAATACCTTTTTGATGGTGTTTTTAATGGGTTGGAATCTCTCATTGTGCTTTTGGGCCTAGCCTGCCATGGGCTCAGATCTGGCCTCATTTCCAGTCCCATAGCTGGGCCGTCGGGATTGGGCTTATTTGCTTGCCCAGAAAATAGTTCTGGTTGAGACACAGGCTCCTATTGAGGTCTGGTCCTGAGTGCAGACTTTTACGTGGCTTTTATGGGTTTGGCTCAGGAGTCGGGACAGACACGGTCCTGAATTTTGGCGTTGGTAAATGAATTGGATGGGCTTGGACTGATTCTGGCCTGGTCTGAACCGAGCCCATTGATGCACTTCCCTCTGGGACCTTTGTTCTGCTTGATGGAGCTTATAATATCCTAAATTCCTAAACCTTTTTTTTTTTGCAGGTGATGATGATACGAATGGCCATATTGACAATTTCTGCTGCTTTGTTAAGCCTGGCGTGGTTGTTTTGGCATGGACTGATGATGAATCAGATCCTCAATATGAGCGATCTATTGAAGCCTTTTCTGTTCTCTCCAGTGCTACTGATGCCGAAGGCAGAAGAATAGAAATAATCAAACTACACGTGCCCGGGCCGCTTTACATGACAGAGGAGGAAGCAAATGGGATTCAGGCGGTCAGTTCAAAACAATTTTACATATCATTATGTGCGTGCGTGCGTGCGTATGTTTTTGTGTGCGTGCGCATGGGCATGTGCGCTTGCGCTTGTGTGTGCGTGTGCGTGTGCATGTGTGTGTGTGTGTGTGTGTGTGTGTGTGTGTGTGTGTGTGTGTGTGTGTGTGAAATGCTCATATGGGACTAGTTCTCACGGAAACTCGTGAGCACTTTTTGACACGTGATGTGTGCACAAAATTCGAATCGTCCATTGGATGAATCACCTCATAAAACTCTTAGAGCCCATAAGTTAGCCTAATCTAAAAACTTGGTGGGCCATAGCAAAGCGAGAGGTAATTTCCTCTTTTGATTTGCCTCTCACTTCGCTATGGCCCACTAGATTTTTGGATCGGGCTAAGTTTTGGGTCGTAGGGGTTTCATGAGATGACTCATCTAGTGGACCGTTCGGATTGCATATACACATCATGTGAGATGAGTTCTCAAAAAGTGCTCATGAGTTCTTGTCAGAGAGAGAGAGAGAGAGAGAGAGAGAGAGAGAGAGAGAGAGAGAGAGAGAGAGAGCATTTTATTAAAGTACTATAAAAGACACATAGATACATATAAAAGTACATCTGCACCAAACATTGTGTGAACATGCGCACATAAAGACACATAGATACATATAAAAGTACATCTATAACGCTCCCACCACACACACACACACATGTATGTTATATATACTGTCTCACCTCTATATTTGTATTGTTTGAATAATTGATCTGTTAGGGTGTGTTTGGTTGCACCAAAGTTTGTGAAATATCAAGAAAATTTTCACCAAATTAGACTGATTAATCATGAAATTTAATGACATTTGGTGCAACCAAATGCACCCACAGGCATTTCATGACAACCATGTCATATTATGGCGTCCTTGGATATATATCTTAAATACATTCTATATATTTATAGACGAGAGATGCTTACATACAACTAGTTGGATGATAATATGTCATCCACACAGCGGATAACTTTCAACCTATCACGTGCATGTGACATCTACCCTGTCCAATAGGTTGGGCTGACCATGAAGATCGACTTATGCAAAAATCAGCCCTGTCGACTCATCAAGTGGGCCACACCACAGGAAATGATGTATAGCCACTGATAAAAGTACAAGTGTGGTCCGCGTGCTGACTTGATGGAGCTGATTTTTGCACAAGGTTGGGCTGACCATGAAGATCGACTTATGCAAAAATCAGCCCTGTCGACTCATCAAGTGGGCCACACCACAGGAAATGATGTATAGCCACTGATAAAAGTACAAGTGTGGTCCGCGTGCTGACTTGATGGAGCTGATTTTTGCACAAGGTTCTCCTCATTGTGTGGCCAACCTATTGCATAAGGTTGGAAGTTATTTGATGGGTGGATGGTAATACTGTCCAACTGGAAGGATATGAGCATCTCTCTTTATAAATAGATGTATTTTTACGCAGTTCACCCTTACACTTTCCAATGCTCAGATCAGGGGCCCCATTGTGGATAGAGCTTATCCTGAAAATCACACTGATCAGACAATCAAACAATCTAATTTTGCATGTTGAGTTTGAGTCTGCTAACCATTTCTTTTCAACCATCTATCTGATGGCCACCGATTGGATGGTTAGGATCTTCTGATCAGTGTGCTTTTTCAACCTTCTCAGTGGGAATACTTACTAGGGATGCGGAAAATCTAACCTCTCAATCATAGGTATGATAGAAAAATCAAACCCACTTGGACTAAAAATCTTTTATTCGCTGTGCACAATTCTATAGGTTCTGTGGTTCTTTTCCCATCATTCATTCTTTGTAGCATCTCTCACCTCTCATGAAATGTTCTGTCCTCAACACTTTGAAAGCAGGATGATGATGCGAAGCTGAGATTGGCTGGTACAAGACTAGCTGCTTCATACGTAAATTTCTACATTGCCAATGGAGGGATTATCGCTCCAGCATTTGGGGATGAAAAGCGAGACAGGGAAGCCTTCTCTGTGCTCTCTTCAGCTTTTCCAAATCATGAAGTAAGCCAAACCTATCCAAAGACTCTCTCTCTCTCTCTCTCTCTCTCTCTCTCTCTCTCTCTGCGGGCAGGTACCAACTTTCCATGACCCGGAGTGCTCAAATGGCATGAACCTGTTGCAAAAAAAAGTTCCTGAACAGGACAATCTCAACTGCCTGTCAGGGCCCTGCAAATGGATGTTTATCTGAAATTGTACACATTTCATGGGGAAAAATCTGAGTGAGATTTCATGGTATGAGTGAGATTCCATACATGGGGAGGGTTTTTCAGCATGAATTATTCATTATGTGTCCCACCAGATGAATGTTTAGGATAAAAAATAAGTGGGTCCACCTCTAACAAGATTTACAATCCCTGGTCTCTGAGTTCCTATCATTGGAGCCCACATCTTGAGGATTAGATAGGTGATCTTGTTGCCCCACCATGGATGGACCAATCCGAAGAATCTCTCAGATTAAAAGATCCTAGTCATATATTACAGTCTTTTGACTACAAATTTTCTAAGTTTTCTCTATTATTACCTCTAAACATGATGTTTGATGCTCAGCTTGAGTATAGTATTATTGGTCCCTGAGTTCCTATAGGTATGGCTGTTGTTTCAGGGATCAGACAGGTGATCATTCCACAAAAGTCTCCCAAATTTCACGATGATAGCCAATCCAATCTTTAGAAATTTTCCTGTTGAATGTAGACGGTAGACTGTTGCTGTATTCTTTTCCTAACCGCCCATTTGCAGTCACATCAATTGATGAGTTGGGATTGTGTCCAATCCGGGAACATTTTTGGGGCATGGTCCATAGTTTTTTGGGTCCCATCAATCCATCTCGGCCCAATAATTCACCGATCTATGTGGATGATATAATCAATTTGTCCTCCAGAAATGCCTGATATAGAGGAATTAATAGTCCATTTTTTCTGCTATATTCTTATTTCTTTGTTCATTTTTTTTCCCACGCATACTGATCTTTCAAACGATCTAGATTAATAATCTGTAAATGTGAGTAAACAAAAAACAAGGTCCTTTTTTTTTTTCATTGAAAGATTGATCATCTTATCAATCGATGTGGCAATAAGAACAGGTCAAACTGTTTGGAGATATGATTCTTTTGAACATGATTAATCCTTTTTCCTTTTCAAAGTTCTTGGTGAACTCAAGAATTGGGTGGTGGGGTGCAGGTGGTCATGATTGAAGGTGCGAGGGAGATTGTCCTTGCAGGAGGAAATATACATTGCATAACACAGCAACAGCCAGCTTTCTAGGAGCCATGATATGGAAATTCTGTTCCCAGGTTATAACTTTTTTTATTTTTATTTTTTTATTTTTTTTTTACACACGCACACACACCTGACCCACTCACACTAGTGGAATTTCACCACCCATGGGTACTCGAACCTTTGACCGGGAGTTGAAACTCCTGAGAGTCTACCACCCGAGCAAGAGTAAGGACCCAGGTTAGAACTTCATTTGTAAGTTAAAGATGGAAGTTGCTAGTTTCACCCGTCCTAACTGACTTGCTTATGCGCATTTTTCAATTTTGAGAATTGAAATAGTATACATCTGTACTAATTGCTTACACCCATTTCCGATTTGGGAATTGAGATGGTACGGCATTGTACTATTTTGATTCCCAAAATGGAAGGGCGTGTGCTTGAATGGTACTGGTACCACCATAAGCTTATGCTGGTAGCAGGCAGATGTGGGGCCCACGTGATGTATAAGGCCATCCAACCTGTCCATTAGATGCGTCACCTCATATTAACCTCAGGTGCCAAAAATCAGCCTGACCCAATACTCAAGTAGGCCACAAAACAGGTTTCTATGTGAGACGGGATGCCCACCCTTTATTTACATGGGCCCATCTGAATTTCTAAACAGGTTAATTTTAGGCCTGGCCCTTCATCCTGATCAGATGAAGGGTCTGAGTGGCCTGGATTTCATATATTCAATATGGTGGGCCCTCCATGCAAAACAAGGGTGGCGTTCCCCCCAACTTGTTCAGGTGGTGTGACAGATCAACCTGATTTTATGGTCCTTGGAATAACATATGCTGACGCAAATGATGGATTGGTTGGATTTTATGCATGCATGTGGTGGGCCCCACATCTACACAGTACCACTGTAGGTTACGGTGGTGTCGGTACCACCGGAGCGAGCCCCAAATGGAGAATAGGTGTAAGCAAATCAATCATGGAAAATATTGCATTTCTCTCTGATTTAAATAGCATGTGTAAAAGCAACATACAAATTATCTAACAACATGAATTTCTCGCAATGAAATTAATTCAGAAACTGGGTTTATGTTGTTGCTTAGAGGGCACAATAATGGTGGAAGTTACTTTTAAGATCAACTTCATTGAGACATGATCTAGTGTAGTTGGATCAAAATACTCGGACAGTCCAATCAATCAATCTGGACTGTCCATTGGGTGCTAAAAAGATTTAATTGGCTACTGATCAAAAAAAAAAAAAAAAAGAAGAAAAACACCAATTGGATTATCTGATCCATCTGTAAGTTGGCCTTATTTTTTGAGCAATTCATTTTCGAAGCTGTGGGCGGGATGTTTAGGATGATCTGATGAGTCCCAAGAATAAGATGGTTCTGATTATTGATTGGACCTACTTTTAGTGATCTTAACCGTATATTTTATAGATCATTGATCAGATGCTTTAGAATGATCTATCTGATTGGTATGATTTTTAAATAGTATTCCATGAAATGTATGCTGCACCTACTAAATAGTTCAGACAGACCTATTGGATTATCCAGGTGTCACAATGCAACTAGGATTATTTCTCAACTTATCGACATTGCTACATCTCATGAATTCATTGAAGTGACAAAATTGGCTGCTGATATATTTTTGTAGGTATCACGAACATCGTTGCTTCGCCTCAACCTCTATTTGGTGGATCTTGTTAGACTTAATCTTGGAATGACAGATCAAGTTATGCATCAATAATAGAGATCAAATAATAATAAAACTAAAAAAAAAAAAACCCAATTGGGAAGGAATATAAAATTCTTGATGTGGATGTACAAGGAACTTCTTGGATCTTTTGCACCTTGTACCCTTTAGGAAACCCTTTCAATATACCAGATTTTTGTACATCTTGGTCACCAAGATCATAATCGATAGAAAAGAGGTGAAGAAGTTGAGCCCATGTTCCCTCAAGAGTCTTCACACATGATAGAGATCCATGCCTATATGAATACTGTGGATATGGATAGGAAACAAAGTGTAAGCATATACCATCCTAATCCTAGACATATCTCTAAAGATTACAACCATAGTGGGCCCATTGATATCACAGTAATCCAATGGTTAGATTTAAACTGATGATCATGTGGGGCCCACCTAATAGAGGTCCTATAGATCTCGTAAAAATGATCCTTTGTCCAATCATGATCTAAGGACTTGTGGGATTTTGGTCAGTTTTGGAGATTTGTAATTTGCCATATGGAGTGCAAAACTTGGACACCGATTGGGTACTGCGACTACCCTACCAAGTAGGGACGTGTGGAAATGTGGCAGGATTTGATGGCCTGCAACCCACTGTCAGAGAAATATCCTTTGCGTGGGCCCATGTCTGACTTGGGCCTACTGTCCAATCAAATTCTGCCTTGCCGCTGCTAGTCTCTGCCATGTCTTTGGCCGCCTCATTTGATTCTATTTCTAGAAATGGTATGGTTGGCTATTAGGATTCTTTTTGCTGAGATGGCCATCCCTGCTTGTGAGCATGAGTTGCAACTTGCAACTTTGGCAAAAGGAGCTAACCATGGGTAAGAGCACCGCTTGAGCTCTCTATCAAAACATGATAGAGCCATGTGCACATAGCTGAGGAGACGAGAGATTAGGACCGTCCACCGGCTCTATCTTGAATGGCCCATGGATTGGAAAAAATAAATTCATACTCATATGACAATCTTATCCATCCCTTCCTCTCACTTTTCCCCTTGAATGTGAGCCATTAGCTATTTTTCCGTTTTACAGTCTATTTGAAGGTGACCAATTGGAAATGAAATTTTAATCATGGCCCACCAATGGTGGGCTCCACCAGGTGTAAGTCTAGGCTCCGGATTGCAATTACTTTTAAGGGCCATTTGGTTACCAAAAAAGTTCCATATGGTTTGCCTTGTCTAGACAGGGCATCTCTATGGTTTGTCAACAACAATTATTTAGACATGTCACACCAGTAGCTTTTGACATTTTTTTAACTTGCAAGCAGTCTTCACAACATTGATTAAGAGAGACTAAATTCATCACTAAAATATAGCTGATTGGTAAGGAATAGTTGAGATTTTACCGCACAATGGATGAATTAGATTGAACTTCTTTTAATACGTGTAGCATGCACGACTTCTCTCTGTGAGGAGATCATGTGATGTTGGTGGATCCAACATGGTGTATATGTAAAATTCACTTCATCCATTAGGTGAGAACCATTATCTGTGTAGTATAAAAAGATAAGGCTGATTAAAAATTCACATAGGCCACACCAGTGGGAACAATGTAAATTGCCACACCAATGGGAACAATGTAAATTGCTTCTGAAACTACTAAGTTCGTTATCTGAGTTTTTTTTATAGGTTGATTTTTATATCTTCCCTTCATCCTGGTTGATTGACTTGATTAATAGGTTTGATGAAAGGTATTCCCATTGTTGCATGTAGTGTGGCCCATTTGAATTGTGGATCTAGATGATTTTTGACCTCATGACCTAACATCGAGTGTAGAACCTAATGGAAATGGTGGATTTTACATTTAAAACATGGTGGGCTCCACATACGGTGCGGAAAACAGGTGTTGTGGACTGCAGTTCGTCTGCCTTTTATCTTTTTTTCTCTTTTCCTTTGAATGTCTCTCCCTTTTCTCTCTCTATCCCCTTGCTCCATGTGAGTTTTGCTTGTGTGAATGTTCCAAGCTATATTGCTAATCTTCAACAATCCAACATGTCCTTCATTCAATCTTCAAGAGCCCCATGTGTACATATGCTACATGCTAAAACCCACGTGTGTATATACCACATGTGCCATGTATTTGTTCAAGAGATTAGCATGTGTTTCAATGTATCTTCAAGTAACCCATGTATACTGCATATGCCATTATTTATCAACAAGTGCACCTATGTCCACACGTGGTAATGTGCCTAACATGTACTAGAGTCACATGCTTGTCCATTCAAGGTAGATAGGGTGTTTGCTAAATAGACAATACAACAAAATGGTCCACTCATACAAGGCTATTTAGACACCATTGGTTGGACAATTGTTTCCAAACTATGTACATGTATTTTTTGGGAAAGCATGGAAGACTCGTATTACTAACCTAGGGCCAAAGCCCGACAAAGAGAAGAGAAAAAAGAAAAAGAAAAAAAGAGCGCACGGCTTGGGCTCACGGGGAACCAAAAAAAGGAAAAAGAAAAAGAAAAATAAAAGAAAAAGAGAAGAAAAAAAAGAGGGAAAAATAGGCAAAAAAGTCACCTAGGAAAGGAGGGGACGAAGCCAGTACCCACAACACACGATAGCATTAGAGCACCGAGGCAAGTTTCATCTTAGAGATAATAAGATACAAAAAGTGCAGAGGGCAACAAGTAGCTTTAAGTGAGATCTCTTGAATTGGCTCGAGACACCACTGACGTGGCTATTAGCGTGGGCTATATGGGTATGCACTCACTGGGTGAACATGCACGTCTTCCAGGAGGAGGAAAATGGATAAAAAAAAGGTAGCAAGGCTCTTGGTATTGTGGACCTGGATACTGACACCTGCAAGATTAACATAGTTGAATTTAGATATGCCATCGAAAAGTGTCTAGAGGAACTTATCGGACACTCTATATATGCCAGAGTCCGAGATTATCCCCTAGATTGGGCGATTGAGGGGGGAAAGTGAAGGAGAACTTTAGAATCAGCAATCTTAGCACAAGCAAGAGTCCATAGCATTGATGATCTAACAAGATGAGTGTAACACTCGATTTTTTTATAAATAAAATAAACTTTTTTTTTTTTTTTTTTGAAATTTAAGTGAGAGAGAGATCGACTGATCTCATCTCATCTCATTTGTCCTTATCCCAACTCTCTTTCATATCTCGTAGTCTCCCAACAAGCCATCTCTCTTAAAGAGGGAGTGTGTGAGAGCGAGAGTCCTACCAAGACTCAAAGAACCAAAGAAAAAATCGTAAAAAAAAAAGAGAGAGTGGGAGAGGTTTTTGGAATTTTCCTATTAAGGTTAGTACAAGGATCTTTTCTTTGTTTTCTTTCTGCAATGATATCATTTGGTAGTGATCTACACATTGCATAGATTGGATTAATCAAGTATCCATTGTGTACGTCTAACTTATCCATGTGGAAAGGTATACTGATGTGCATGGCTTTAGGGTTGATGTGCAGAAAGTTGGATTTTTCCATGATAGACAACGATCGATATGATTTGTATAGTTCATGGGTTTTCTAAGACTTAATCATGTAATGATTTTAAGAATTAGACCTATTTGACACCTCTATGGATCGTATAGATCATAGATTTACCAAGTTCTTCCTTAGTTTAAGGAAATTGAATTAATACTGGAATAGTAATTCTCTGCATAAGCTACAACTTGGCACATGGAATTATATGACCTAATCTAAAACGTGTGATTAAATCCTCGTAGTTCATCATATTCTTAAGAACAAAATTAATTAAAATCCTAGATTTTGGGCTGATTGGACCATTGGATGGGCTGCATCGATCTGAGGAAATGGTAGACAATGAATCATATGTTGATTTATTGTGTGGAACCATTGGATGATTGAGATCAAACTCGATCTGGATTGACTATCAAAATCTGAACATCAGATGATGATGACATGTGGATTTGATGATCAATCTAACAATGTAGTGGGCCGCATTGACCAATCAATGTGATAATTAAGAATCGCAATAAATTAATGCATGGGTGGTCGGATCAGGATGATCATCGGTTGTCCCTTGAAATTGATCAAGTGACGATCAATGGTTGGCCTTGATACATCTAGCAAATGTGATTCGAATCTTAAATTATTAAAGTAGATAAATCTTCAAAATTTCATGTAAATCATAAAAAAATGTGTAAAAATTCGGAATTTCAGGGCTGAAATAGAATTTTTCGCGAAATCATGGGGTTCTGGTATGAAATTTCAGAATATTACAGAATACTGCCCGAACCTTTAGAAAAATCAACTTCCAGGACTGTTACTGAAAACAACTCGAATTTGTAGAAATTCCAGGCACCTAATTCTAACAACACCTTAATTTTGCAATATTGTTTCCTAATTTATGAATTCATTTAGATGTGATATCTTATTTTTTAAATGGATTTAGATCGATCAAAGGTGTGCCCCATCATGTGAACTAGTGAGATTAGAAAATAATTTTCATTTATGTGATTTTAGGGAATTCTAATTTAAATTAAACCATTGGTTTACGGAATCATCTCTACCCAATCAATGTAAGTGATCCCGATGTGTTTTCCCTCCATTAAGTTAAAATAGATTAATTGATGATTGGTTGTATGTATACTTTAATATTGTTATTATGATATCTATTGGATTTGATTGAATATATAATTTTAATTATTGTATTATTAATGACATGATTTGTTCAATATGCTAGTATAGCCAATGATATGATTTACTATACTGGTGAACTTATGATCTGATTTTCTGTATAATTGCAACTAGTGATTTGATTCGCCGAATGGATATAACTATGAATTGATGGTTGTGATGATGTTATCAGTTAGCATGAAAATTACAATGATTCAAATATGAGAATGAGAATGATTATATGATATATCATCCACGACTACTTGATATGCTTGTGAATTCATCGTTTGCATGCACGGCACGTGCTAAATTCCTGGGGGACCTTTCTGGATGGTATAATTGGTAGAATCATCACCAGAAGCTCGCTATACTAGTTGAAGCCTACTCAAGGAGTAGATGTGGGTCTTACCTATGCTTATCAAATGGTAAAAGCCTACCAATTGGCAGATGCGGGTTGATGGGTTTCCAACTCAAGCAAGTGGATGAATTCCTATTTGATGCATTCACGGATTGCATAACATTTGCATTTTCTTTCTGAACTCACATTATATATGATTATTGTTATTCTATTCTAATTTGATGTGAAGAATCATGTCGGGACTTTTTATTAGGCCTGACCAACTTCCTTGTATTAATGTAAAACGGTTCAGATATGATTGAGGGTGAGCCAGTGGCTCAAGAACAGGAGTACGTGGGCAAGCCCAAAAAAGACAAGGGATACATGACTCTACTTGACAGAGGAAGAGGTTGCTGCCCTAGACCAGCCATGATTATTATTTCAATTCCATTTGATGTTCTTATATTATTATTAAAATTAATTTATTGCATATGACCCCAAATGGGAGTCATTGGCTATGTTAATAACTGATTATTGGAATTGATGGTTGATTTCTTATTTGTGAGATGTGGCTGACTATGAATGGAATTTAGATCTATGGTAGTGCTACTAGATAGGTAAATTTTGTGTAAGCATATCAAATAATTTAAGTACACTTAGTGTACAAGTCATAACATAGATATTGGGTCCGAAGTATAAGCCAAGTACCCGAAATCTGGGTTGTGGCAATAAGAGCTGCGACGATCAGGAGGGTGGGTTATGGATTAAGCAATAGGCAAATCCCACTTTGCACATATAACACTAGATGTAATGCTAGCAATAGATGGGCCGGAAAAGAATATGACTCTCACTCTTAGATCTGGGATGATATGTCCAAAAAGTTCTCTTGGCAGCCAAATAGGCCATTTCAAGTTGGATGTAGAAGATATAATTGCAATTTGAGGACTACTTCCCGTTATAGGAAAATAAGAGAAAAGAAGTGTAATGATCTAATGATGGATTCCCACATATTGGAATATGTAAGTGCTATTGAAAC
Source organism: Magnolia sinica (assembly GCF_029962835.1). Taxonomy (NCBI): domain Eukaryota; kingdom Viridiplantae; phylum Streptophyta; class Magnoliopsida; order Magnoliales; family Magnoliaceae; genus Magnolia; species Magnolia sinica. Next base: position 70,828,699 of record NC_080581.1, read on the forward strand.
ATGAAATCTAATGGGTTCTAGTTTTGGGAGTCTTGTATTGATAACAGGTTGAAATCTAAAGGATTTTGATTGGTATTTTCTTTCTGTTCCTCTTTTTATTATGAAACATCACATCATGGGAAAAGTGATTTATTTCCTTTTCATTTATTTTCCCAAACATGCCCTAAACTATCTTTGGATCCCACTAATTTTTCGTTAAACCGCCCGTCGGTTGGGCTTGGGATTGATTATGGGGTCTGTTGGTCTGGCTTAGGCTTTAAAACTCCAAGCCTGATTAGAAATCAGATTAAGACCCATTGGGCCCTTGTGGTCTTGGACTTTAAAACTCCAAGCCAGATTAGCATATCTAAGTGAAGAGTGAGTATTAATTGTGATGAAGAAATCCCATGGTCATCACTTTCTATGTGATACGGCGTCGGGCCTATTATATTTATTAAAGCTTAGGTTGGGCTTGAGATTATTATATTTTACTTGGGCTCTGGCCTGGGCCTAGGATGGTAGAATGGTTTCGAGTTGAAGTTTGTTAGGATTAATCTGGTTTAGGCCTTTTACCTAACTGGTTGATATATCTCATCTTAGAAAATTGGATTTGGATATGGGATGTTTTTATTCGACCTAAGAAAATTCAGATTTGGATTTGGAATGTTTTTACCCAACTTATCTGATTTGAGAAAGTTGGATTTGGATATGGATGTTTTTAACGTGCATATCGAGCACGAGAAAGTTGGATTTGGATATGGAATGTTTTTACCCGACATACCCAGCCAAAGAAAATTGGATTAGAGACGAGATGTTTTTACAAGACAATTCCAACCTCAGAAATCAGATTTGGATATGGGATGTTTTTACATGACATATGTAACTCAAGAAATTGGATTTGGACAGGATGTTTGTACTTGACATATTCAACCTAAGAAAATTGGATTTGGATATGGGATGTTTTTACCTGACATATTTGACTCGAGAAAATCAGATTTAGATAGGAGATGTTTTTACCCAACATATCTAGCCCGTAAAATTGGATTAGGAGATGGCTTGTTTTTACTTGATACATCTGGCTCGAGAAAATTAAATTTGGAGATGGGATGTTTTTATCAGGATATGGGATGCTTTTTCTGAATATAACCAGCTTTAGAAGATTGAATTTGGATATGTGATGTTTTGACTTAACATTTCCAACCTGAGAGAGTTGGACTGGGATATGGGATGTTTTTACCAGCACATCCGGCTTGAGAAAATTGGATTTGGACATCAAATATTTTTACTTGATGTATCCATCCAGAGAACATCGGATTAGGAGATGGGATGTTTTTATCAGACAAATTACGTCTAAGAAATCAAATTTAGATATGGGATGTTTTTACTTGAGATATCTAACTCAAGGAATTGGATTTGGATAGGATGTTTGTATTCAACATATTCGACCTTAGAAAATTGAATTTGGATATGGGATGTGTAAGTCTCGTATCCTTGACCGTACCGTTCCATAGGCTTTCGCGGTCATCACGGTTGAATTTCGACAACCCGCGATCTATAACTGGCGTTTGCACGCGATCCTGAGTCGTATCATGTATTTCAGATTCGGCTCGACTCGAGACTTATATCATTGCGACCGCGCCGTCGCCGCGGTTCCAACGCCGCGTATTACGCGCCGAGACGATGCCCGAGCCAAGAGATGTGGGCCCGCGTTCAGTTCGAGGGAAACGCTGCGCCTTGTAAAATTCAAGAGAAATGTCCCATCAATCATCCCACATGCCAAGTACAATACCCCATCCCCAAGCAACCCCAAAGTCAAACAACCCATACCCCTCAAGTCAAGTACACCCATCACACCCATCCCTATCCCTTACAATCTCTCTCTCTCTCTTCCTCTTCACTTCCATTGCTAGCTATGGACGTCCAAGCAAGCTCCATTTTTTTCTAGCCCTCTTACCTTTAGATCCCTCGTAATCCAACCCTTAAAAGCCCATCTCCACCATTGAAAGAGATCCTAGAAGGCTTGAGAACCCAAGGGAAGAAGAAGAAAGTCATGTGGGTCTCTCTCTCTCTCTCTCTCTCTCTCTCTCTCTCTCTCTTTCCCATGTTATGCTGGCCCACTTGACGAGCATATGTGATGGATCCGAACCGTCCAGCAGCAAGGACACCCTTGCTGTCCAAGTTGCTGGATGTCCAACGATCACCCAGGGCTTGATGAAGGGAAAATCCCAAATATCGGTTGGGTCCCAGCTTTCTAGCCACCCCATCAGGCCCCACATGTGGATCCTACCGTGATGTGTGCATTTGGTATCCCCGCCGTTCATCAGCTACTCACTCAGAGCATGGCCAGATGGGCCAGGTACAACCGGACCTGCTGCTGTCCAGCAGTAGGACTGGACGAGGGGAAAAACGCTGATACCAGCCTGATCTAATGATGGTGGGCCACCATGTGGACCCCACCTTAAGGTATGTATTCTATACCCTCACCGTCCATCATCTGGCCATCCGACCATGGGCCAGATGGGCTGGTAATAGCTGGACAGTCTACTGCCACCCAATAGAGCCACCACACTCTGCGTTCTGGGCAGGCTCTGTTTGAAGGGAAACCACAAATATCACCTTGATTCCAATAGGGTGGCCCACTGACGTGGACCCCACCTTGTTACATGTGTTGTTTATGTATGGGGATGTAGCCACACCGTCCATCTGCTGATCATCCTGACCATGAGACACGGACAGGTCCAACTGGGCAAAAAATCTGTCCATCAGCAGGCCCCGCTGTTGAAGGTAAAACACATAAATCAGTTTTGATCTAAAGCTGGTGGGCCACGCTGACGTGGACCCATCTTGATATGTCGGTTTCACCCACACCATCCATCTGCAGTGGTGTAGATTCATTGTTGTTGTGAGCTATAGTACAGCAGCAGCAGACTGTCCGTGCTTGACGACCTCGAATGAAAGGAGGATGCAAATATCAGTTTGATTCAAACTGTGGGCCACGTACACGTGGACCCCACCTTTATATATGCGTTGTACATCCACCGTCTAGTACTGACGGTGGGACCCACCTGATGTAAATGTTTTATCTACACCGTCCAGTACTGACGGTGGGACCTACCTTGCTATATGTGTTGTGTCCGCACAGTCCAGTAGCTGGATGTGGGACCTATCATGATGTATGTGTTTCGTACCCATGCTGCCCCGATAGATGTGGACCCCACCTTGTCACCCACTTGATGTATGTGTCTTACATCTCTGCCGTCCGTCTAATGGAAGTGCAGGACTGGACGTAAAAAAAAAAAAAAAAGAAAGAAAGAAAGAAAAGAAACCAGAGATACAGATAAGGTAACAAAATAATAATATATGATATATATATAATATATATTATATATACACATTGTATATATACATGGCTGGTGGGCCGCACGTGGGACCCATCAGATGTGCACGTTCACCCACCCTCCACCGTCCAGCAAGCTGGATGGTGGGGCCCACCTATGATGTATGTATTGTAGCCGTCCATCCACAAGGGACGTGCGGACCCCACCTTGAGATCGTGCTGCCTCCAACACGTGGGACCCGTGTGATTGTGTGTGAGGCCTACCATGATCATGTGGTATCCACACCGTGTAGACCTTGGATGGTGGGACCCACCATGAGTATGTAAATATCCACACCATCCAGAATGTGTTGGACGGTGCTGGACAACATTTGGATGGTGCTGATCATCATTAGTGGGCCATGTGCCCTATGGAATGATAGTGTACAGCGATATACATATTACACCTACAACCATTGAAATGATTTTTTGTGTTGTCCAAGTCCACTTGAGGACCATTGGTACGGCCCATCCATGAGGTCCATCAGGTGCATTTTGACCCATGGGCGGGGACTACCTGTTTGTATTGTTAGGCCCAGATGCGTAGCCCACATGTTGTACATGAGGCCCACATATGGGGCCCATGGTGATGCACTTACAGCCCATTGGTGTGGCCCACTTGATATATATGATAGCCCATTAGTGCGGCCCATTGACGTAGCCCTTTTGATGCCTTTGAGGCTCATGGGTCGCGGCCCTTGGTAATGTATATTGGGCCCGTGTATGCGGTCCGCCGTGATGTGTGTATTGTATATCTATGACGCCCATTTAGGCGGCCGCCGTGTTGTATGCATTGTACACCATGCCGTCCATTTGTGCAGCTCGCAGTGATGTATTTGCGGCCCATATGATGGGGCCCAATGTGGTACATTTGTGACCCATCCATGAGGCCCGTCATGATGTATCTTTGGCCCATGAGCGGGGCCCACCTGTTGCGTATTTATGGCTCATTGATACAGCTCATTTGATGTATTCGAGGCCCAGATATGTAGCCCATTTGATGCATATGAGACCCATGTGTAGGGCCCGCCTTTTGATGTAATTGAGGCCCATGATGATGTATATTAGGCCCTTGTGCTAGGCCGTGGGCCCCTATTCGATTGGCCCTATGAGCGTCATTCCTTGGGAGCAATGTTGGTTAAATGTCCACATTGATGGGCAATGATGGTTAGATGTCCTCATTGTGACCTTCCCTTAAGCCTTGTCAAGCCCATTCTTACTGATTCTGATTGACGTGACTGATTTACCGATTTTGATTATCGATTGATTTCAATCGTCATGACCGATTGTCGATTTCGATTGACGTGACTGATTTGCCGATTCTGATTATCGATTGATCTGATCATCGTGACCGATTTGCCGACTCTGATTATCGATCGATCCCGATTGTCGTGACCGATTTACCGATTTGGATTATCGATCGATGGATCCGATTGACGTGACCGATTTACTGATTTTGATTATCGATTGATCCGATTGTCGTGACCGATTTGCCGATTCTGATTATCGATTAATTCGATTGTCGTGACCGATTTGCCAACTCTGATTATCGATCAATCCTGATTGTCGTGACTGATTTACCGATTTGGATTATCGATCGATGGATCCAATTGACGTGACCGATTTACCGATTCTGATTATCGATTGATCCAATTGTCGTGATCGATTTGCCGATTCTGATTATCGATTAATCAGATTGTTGTGACCGATTTGCCGACTTTGATTATCGATCGATCCCGATTGTCGTGATCGATTTACCGATTTGGATTATCAATCAATTGATCCGATTGACGTGACCGATTTGCCGATTCTGATTATCGATTGATTGATCCGATTGTCGTGACCGATTTGCTGATTCTGATTATCGATCGATTGATCCGATTGTCGTGACCGATTTGCTGATTCTGATTATCGATTGATCCGATTATCGTGACTGATTTGCCGATTCTGATTATCGATTGATCCGATTGTTGTGACTGATTTGCCGATTCTGATATCGATCAATCCGATTGTCGTGACCGATTTGCCGATTCTGATTATCGATCGATTGATCTGATTGTCGTGACCGATTTGCTGATTCTGATTATCGATCGATTGATCCGATTGTCGTGACCGATTTGCCGATTCTGATTATCGATTGATCCGATTATCGTGACCGATTTGCCGATTCTGATTATCGATTGATTCGATTGTTGTGACCGATTTGCCGATTCTAATATCGATCAATCCGATTGTCGTGACCGATTTGCCGACTTTGATTATCGATCGATCCTGGTTATCGTGACCGATTTACTGATTCTGATTATCGATCTATCCGATTGTTATGAACGATTTGCCGATTCTGATTAGTGATCAAGGCTGATTATCGTGACCGATTTACCGATTCTTATTATCGATCGATCCCGATTGTTGAGGCCGAGTATCAAAGCCGATTCCGATTGTCGAGGTCGATTGTATAGGCCGACCCCGATTGTTGAGGCCGATTCCGAGTGTCGATTCCGATTGTCGAGACCTTTATGATGTATATGCGAACCGTAGTTGAGGCCTAATGTGATGTATTCATGGCCCATGGGCAAGGCCCATTATGGTGTATTCATGGCCTATGGGCAAGGCCATTGTGATATGTATTAGGCCCAGGATGTATGACGCATTTGATGTATTCGTGACCATGTGTAGGGCCCACATGTCATGTATTTGAAGCCCATGAGCAGGGCCCACCTGTTGTGTATATGTGGCTCTTGAGTGAGGCCCATGGTGTTGTATATTTAACCCTTGTGAGAGGCCATGGGTCCACTATACATTAGGCTCTATGTGGGCCATTCCTTGGGGGCAATGTTGGTTAAATGTCCACATTGTAGAGGTCGATTGTCGATGCCGGTTATTGATACTGATTATGAGTAAGTGACAGCATAGCATCATGATACATGCCCATACGCATCATCTGTATGTTTGTTATGAGATGTGGTTGAACATTGCATATGTCATTGGGCAGGTTGTTATGAGACTCCTTGATAGGCAGAGATTATCTCACCTGAGCGCATGGTATTCGTAGGAGTAATGCATGATTGGATTGTATGACTCATGCATCTTGCATTGTGATCACTGTACGCCCAAGCAACATCTGGGTCGTAGCCTCCACAGGTATTTCGTAGATGGCCAGATGGGATACCGGAAATCTGTTCTACATGGCGTGCTATAGATATCCCTGGGTGAAAGTTCCTAAACCTTCTTGGTTCCAGAGGTTGCTCCAACGTCTAGACTGAGTGGATGCATGAGCGCATGAAGGCCGTATACCGTTAGGCCGCGTCTCCCACTGTATCGTGGTCGGTTGGAAGGGGGTACGGCCTTACCTGCCCTGGAGAAGGGGGCATTGTTAGGCTGAGTCTGACTAGCTCGAGGAATAGGTCCGCTATCGATGAGCCGAGCCCGATATTAGCAGGCAGATAGTGAGGTCTCTTCCACTCACCTTGTTGCGCGCGATGGGGCGGCAACCTGGTTTGGAGTGTAATAGACCCCGGTGATTTCTCAGAGAGTAACCGTACTGATATGTGGACTTATTGAGCAGGAATTGTATATTCATTCACTCATGCATTCACTATCCACTCGGGATAGTGGTGTGTAACTGTTTGTTACGTGTACCTTCGCATGGCGAGGATTTCGGTTGGGCGCGCGACTAACCTGAGATCAGGAGTTTACCACATTGAGTCCGATTATCCAAATTTAGGTATGAGACTGGTTTGGATAGAAGTCCCTTGTGGTGGACCCCATAGCCTACGATACTACGTACTATCATCCTGACTTCACACTCCAGCATGGTCATTTCATTCGCACTGCATATCATATTGCATCTACAGTACTTAGCATTTTGGGTTACTATGTTTCTGCACTTATATGGTCTAGACGGACTTAGTAGGATTTACATATTGCATTATACTCTCGGCATCTGATATTTTGGCTCTCTTGGACTCTTCATTTGTATAGTTGATCTGTATTGCGTGTTCTGACATTGTTTGACTCATGGACTTGTCAGTATTTTCGCTTATTCTGATAAAGTATGAATCATGACCTTGCGCTTATTTCGATACTGTATGATTATGTCATTGCGTTGAATACTTGACACTTACCCTGGGCACACACTTTCACCACCCACTAAGCTTTCGATAAGCTTATGCACGATAGATGCGTGCAGGTGGCGTTAGGTTGCAGCAGTGCTGAGCTTGGAGCATGCGTCGGGACCTCGAGAGCTTTGATTTTCGACATATGTATTTCCCTTTCAGCATTGTATTCAAATGTTTATATTAGTGGATATGTGATGATGATGTTGCCTTTATGATTTGGGTATACTTTTGATTATGCTTATTACGAGATAAATGTATATATATATATATATATATATAAATCCTCGTAGGATCCCAGGATCGGAATCTGGCGTATAGGTGTTGGAGCCGAGAATGGGGTACTGCGGAGGCTGTCAGCATCGGATTCGGCGATCGAAAATTTTGTGAACCCGGTTTTCGAGTTTGGGGCGTGACAGGATGTTTTTACCTGACATATTTGACAGGAAAAAAAAATAAAATTTGGATAGGAGATGTTTTTACTCAACATATCTTGCCTGATAAAATTGGATTAGGAGATGGGTTGTTTTTACTTAATATATCTGGCTTGAGAAAATCAGATTTAGAGATGGGATGTTTGTATCAGGATATGGGATCTTTTTCCTCAATAATACTGGCTTTAGAAGATTGAATTTGGATATGGGATGTTTTGACTTAACATTTCCAACCTGAGAGAGTTGGACTGGGATATATGTAGGGGTGTACATCAAGTCGAACCGAGTTGAGCTGGCCTCAGCTCGACTCGGCTCGGCCACTAGCTGACCTCAGCTCGAACTCGGCTTGGCTCGGTCCTCGAGCTTGACTGGCCAGCTCGGCCTGATTCGATCAGCAGCTCGGGCCGAGTTCAAGCTAAGATCGAGCCGAGTTCGCCATTGGGGCATTTCCACAAACACTTGGACTGCACCTTCAAAATCCCTTTGTATGTGAAACATAAGCAATGGTTTTACAGGTGTTTTATCAAACACCTTCTATGCAACATAAAAATCAAGAAAAACCAAGAAAAAAAGGGTATTTGTTTCATGTACATACCTTCCTTGCCACTAGCCACACTTCGTTGAGTCATTTTATCAAACATTTGGTGAGCAACATCAATGGCAAAGTAACCGAGTCACCGAACTGGTTCGATCTGAGTTCGATTCGAGCTGGATTCGATCTGAGTCGAGTCGAGACGGGGCCTGTTCGAACTCATTTTCGAGCTCAAAAAATCAGCTCGACTCGGCTCAAACTCAGCTTCGAACTCATTGTCGAGTCGAGCGAGCTAACCGAGCTAGCTCGGTTCATGTACACCCCTATATGATGTTTTTACCCGCATATTCGGCCTGAGAAAATCGGATTCGGACATCAAATATTTTTACTTGATGTATCCAACCTGAGAAAATCACATTAGGAGATGGTATGTTTTTACCAGACAAATTCAGTCCAAGAAATCGAATTTGGATATGGGATGTTTTTACTTGACATATCTAACTCAAGAAATTGGATTTGGATAGGATGTTTATACTTGACATATTCGACCTAAGAAAATTGGATTTGGATATGAGTTGTTTTTAGTTGACATATTTGACCTGAGAAAATCAAATTTAGATAGGATATGTTTTTACCCAACATATCTTGCCCGATAAAATTGGATTAGGAGATGAGTTTTTTTTTCTTACTTGATGTATCTGGCTTGAGAAAATTAAATTCGGAGATGGTATGTCTTTATCAGGATATGGGATGATTTTCTTCAATATAATCAGCTTTAGAAGATTGAATTTGGATATGAGATGTTTTGAATTAACATTTCCAACCTGAGAGAGTTGGACTGGGATATGGGATGTTTTTACTAGCACATTCGGCCTGAGAATATGGATTTGGACATTAAATAGTTTTACTTGATGTATCCATCCTGAGAAAATTGAATTAAGAGATAGGGTGCTTTTACTAGACAAATTCAGTCCAAGAAATCGAATTTGGATATTGGATGTTTTGACATGACATATCTAACTCAAGAAATTGGATTTGGATAGGATGTTTGTAATTGACATATTCGACCTAAGAAAATTGGATTTGGAAATGGGATGTTTTTACTTGACATATTTGACCTGAGAAAATCAAATTTAGATATGAGATGTTTGTAATTGACATATTTGACCTAAGAAAATTGGATTTGGATATGGGATGTTTTTACTTGACATATTTGACCTGAGAAAATCAAATTTAGATATGAGATGTTTTTACCCAACATATCTTGCCCAATTAAATTGGATTAGGAGATGGGTTGTTTTTACTTGATATATCTGGCTCGAGAAAATCAGATTCGGAGATGGGATGTTTTTATCAGGATATGGGTTGTTTTTCATCAATATAACCAGCTTTAGAAGATTGAATTTGGATATGGGATGTTTTCCAACCTAGGAGAGTTGGACTTGGATATGGGATGTTTTTACCAGCATATTCTGCCTAAGAAAATCGGATTTGGACATCAAATGTTTTTACCTTAAGTATCCAGCCCGAGAAAATCAGATTAGGAGATGAGATGTTTTTCCCAGACAAATTCAGTCGAAGAAATCGAATTTGGATATGGGATGTTTTTACCTGATATATTTGACCTGAGACAATCAAATTTAGATAGGAGAAGTTTTTACCCAACATATCTTGCCCAATAAAATTGGATTAGGAAATGGGTTGTTTTTACTTGATATATCTGGCTCGAGAAAATCAGATTCGGAGATGGAATGTTTTTATCAAGATATGGATGTTTTTCCTCAATATAATTGGCTTTAGAAGATTGAGTTTAGATACGGGATGTTTTGACTTAACATTTTGAGTCTGAGAGAGTTGGACTGGGATATGGGATGTTTTTACCAGCATATTCGGCCTGAGAAAATTGGATTTGGACATCAAATGTTTTTACCTGATGTATGCAGCCCAAGAAAATTAGATTAGGTTATGGGATGTTTTTACCAGACAAATTCAGTACAAGAAATTGAATTTGGGTATGGCATGTTTTTACATAACATATCTAACTCAATAAATTGGATTTGGATAGGGGTTGTTTTTACATGACATATTTGACCTGAGAAAATCAAATTTAGATAGGATATGTTTTTACCCAACATGTCTTACCTGATAAAAATGGATTAGGAGATGGGTTGTTTTTACATGATATATCTGGTTCGAGAAAATCAGATTCGGAGATGGGATATTTTTATTAGGATATGAGATGTTTTTGCTCAACATAACTGGCTTCAGAAGATTGAATTTGGATATGGGATGTTTTGACTTAACATTTCCAACCTGAGAGAGTTGGACTGGGATACGGGATGTTTTTACCAGTATATTCGACCTGAGAAAATCGGATTTGACCATCAAATGTTTTTACCTGATGTATCCAGCCTGAGACAATTGGATTAGGAGATGGGATGTTTTTACCAGACATATTGGACTCACGAAAATTGGATTTGGTTGGGGGATGTTTTTACCCACATATTCGACTCAAGAAAATTGGATTTGGATGTGAGATGTCTTTACCGGATATATTCAGCTTGAGAAAATTGAGTTTGGAGATGGGATGTTTTTACCTAACATATTTGGCTGGCGATAATCAAATTTGGAGAGGGTATATTTTAACCCAATATATCCAACTTGAGAAAAATTGATTTGGATATGGAATTTTTTACCAGAGAACTTGGATTCATATATAGGATGTTTGTATTCAACACATCTAACCAGAAAAAAAATCGAATTTGTATATGGGATGTTTTTACCTAGCATATCCAACTCAGAAAATCGGAATTGGATATAGGATGTTTTTACCCAACATATCCTGCCTGAGAAAATCGAATTTGGAGATGAGTTGTTTTTACCTACATATCCAGCTCAAGAAAATCAAATTTGGAGATGGGATGCTTTTAGCCACATATCTGACTTGAGAAAATCGAATTTGGACCGAGAAATTCGGATTGGAATATGGTATGTTTTTACCTGACATATCTAGCCTATGAACATTGGAGTTGGATATATGAGATTTATTTATTTATTTATTTATTTTTTTCGAGATATATGGAAAATCAGAATTGGGAGATGGGGTGCTTTTTTTTTTTCCCGATTGACATATTCAGTTCAAGAAATTGAATTTGGATATGAGATTATTTTAGCTGATATATCCGGTTCGAGAAAATCAGATTTGGATATGTGATTTTTTAAGGGAAATGACCGTACTCGCCTCAAAGTTTGGATCAATTACCTCGATTGCTACGACACTCCATATATTCCCTAAAGGGCCTTCTGACAGCTTTTGGAATTTCCTTCGGATGAAAATGCCCCTGACCTTGGTTCAGGTCTTGTACGGTCCTGGTGTGAAGCATAAGTCACCCTGTAAGCCCCGTGTCCTAATCCGTATTGTTCCGTTAGCTTCCGCGGTCCTTCCGGTCAAATTCCGGCAACCTTCGCACCGTATTCGGTGTTTGCGCACGATCCTAAGCCAGGTCCCGCGCACCGACATCGGCTTGGTCTGAAAGTTATATCATAGCGACCGCGTCGTCGCTGCGGTTCCAATGCCGTGACTTGCGCACCGAACCGATACCCAGGCAAGAAGATGCCGATCAGCGTTTATTCCGAAGAAACACCGCGCGTTGCGGATTTCGAGGGAATCTCTACAATTAGTCCCATCAATCAACCATTAAAGCATCCCATACCTCAAGTACAACAACCCATCTCCACCTTTTACAAAAGTCTACCCTCTTTCCACCTCACCACTTCTCTTTTTCCCATTTTCAACATTAACCATACCTCCTTTTACAATTTTCAACCCAAACCATCCCCCATCACTCCATCACCCATCTCTTTCTCTCTCTCTCTCTCTCTCTCTCTCTCTCTCTCTCTCCCTTACAAGTCTCTCTCTCATTTCAAACTCTCCCATAGCAAGTCCCATACGTATGAGTCCCCCATGGTGAGAAAATGACATTTGTGAGGCCCCCTTTCCCACCCCTTCATCTCTCATCTCAACCATCCATTTCCCATCTTCCTCCATCAAAGAGTAGCACAAGGAGCTAAGGAAGCCAAGGGAGTAAGAAGATCAAGCGGTGGGTGTCTTGATAGGGTAGATTTCGATATTTTTAAGATGGGCCAAGTGAGGCCAACCGATCAATGGTTTGGATCTCACTTTGGACCCTAAGATGTGGCCAATGGCCCACTTGGATCATCATGATCATTCCATGATGGGGCCATTCTCCATGGACCCCATCATGATGTTTATTTCTTTACATGCTTAGGGTCATCTAGACCATTTAATTTAGTGGAGAAGGGATCTCCACCGTTGGATCAAATTTTAATAGACCCATATGTAATGGGGCCCACTTGATGTATGATTTAGTGCAAGGGAGGGCCCATAGTGCCGGGGTCCCTCCATCACACGGTCTCACTCTCTATCTCTCTCCCTTTTATCTTATTTATTTTATTTATTTTATTTTTGTAATAATGAGGTTATGTGGCCCACTTGAATGGACTCCACCATGAGGTAGGTATTTTATCCAAATCATTTAAAAGTGGGGCCCACTTTATATGTGTAAGTACCCTGCCATCCATCCCCTGGTGGCCCACCTAAGCAGGGCCCACCTCCTACGTACATGGAAAGTCCAGCGTCCCTGGACGCTGGACGTTGCTGGAAAACAAAAAAAAAGTTAGCCTTGGGGTGGTCCACTCATGTAGGCCCCACCTTGATGTATGTATTAAATCCACACCATCCATTCCTTTCCCAAGCTCTTTTTAGCCGTTGACCTGAAAGATGGGATCCATCAGACTTTCAGGCGGACCATACCATAGAAAATGGTGGTTTTCACCATTGAAAACTTCCCTGATTGGTTATATACTGAAATACGTCCAATATTGGACTTGTTTTGCTCGTGGTGAGCCATGGAAGAACATTGGACGGTGTAGATTCACTGGATATGGACCCCACCTGCAAAATCCCCTGAAAAATCAAAAATAAAAAAATAAAAAAAAAAACAAACACAGCAGCCGCTGCTGCTGTGTCAGGCGGCAGCAGGCGCTGCCTGCGCCAGCGTCCAGGCGGACGGACGCGTGTACAGCCACCCACGGCTGTAGCCGTGGGCCCCACCTTGATGTTTACATGTCATCCAACCCGTTCATGAGGTGGGCCCCTCCCTGAAGAGGGCCCACTCAAAATATCAACTTAATCCGAAACTCAGGTGGCCCACACGAAAGAAAACAGTGAGGTTGAGAGTCTGCCATTGAAATCCCTGATTTGGGCCACAGAAGTGTTGGATCCAGCCGAAATTTGTCTTCCTTATTCATTCGGGCCCACACGACCTTATCAACGGTTTGGATGGCATATCAACATTCCCGTGGGCCCCACATGGAGCCCAGCAATGATGTATGTGTTTTATGGCTACCGTCCAGGCGGACGGTGGGGGCCAGCAGCAATGTAAGTGTTTTATCCCCACCGTCCCTGGACGGTGGGCCTGGGATGGCGTGGTGCGTGCGTGTGTGGCGTGTGTGTGTGTGTGTGTATATATATATATATATATATATATATATATATATATATATATATATATATATATAGGGAAAAGGTACTATGCGCTCGACCTCGCGGTCGTCCATGAGGTCGAGCTGGGGTGGGCCCTACTGTGATTCCTTTCGAAGATCCACACCGTCCAACAGATGTACCGCTCCAAGTGGGACCCACACGGCTTGAAATCGACCGTCCAAGGAACTCAGGTGGGCCATACCTTCTAAAAACATAAGTATAGACGCGAAAACATGTAAAATCACTTGGTGGGGCCCACATGAGATGTGGATACTACCTGAAAATTGGTCTAAAATTACATCCAAGTAGGATACACATGATGGACGGTGTTTATCATCAAAAAACGTCTCAAAAGGGGGCCAAAAGTGGTTTTGAATGTTTGAATGGTGCACAGCCCCTCTCCACTTCTGGACGTGGTGTGGCCCATAAAAGTCTCGGATGGACGTGATTTTCAGCCGTGTGGGCCCGTCCAGAGATAGTGCATCTGACTGAGGGGATAGATGTTCGAACGGCATCACGGTGGGGTCCACCCCAGCTCGACCGCATGGAGACCGCTTTACGCTCGAGCGCATAGTACCTTTTCCCATATATATATATACATATATAATATTATATGTAATGTATATATATTATATATTATATTATATATAATATAAAGGTGGTGGGAGGCCCTCCTCAGTGTATTTGTGGCCCATGATTGAGGCCCACTTTGATGTCTATGTAAGGTCCATGGGTCGAGGCCCTTTTAATGTATTAGGGGCCCATGGATCGAGGCCCATTAAGATGCAATGAGGCTAATGAGTTGAGGCCCATTTGATGTGCATATGGGGCCCAATTGGCGAGGCCCATTTGATACATATAAGGCCCAGGTGCGTAGGCCCATTTGATGTACATATGGAGCCCAACTGTCGAGGCCCATTTGACACGTGTAAGGCCCATAAGCTTAGGCCTATTTGATACGTTCTAAAGCCCACGGGTTATAGCCCATTGCAATGTACATAAGGCCCATTGGTGGGGGCCCGTTGAGGTGGCCCACTTGATGAATATAAGGCCCATATGATATGGCCCATTTGACGTATTTAAGGCCCAATGGGATGTACCTAAGGTCCATTGCAATGTACGATCCCAACATGATTTATGTAATGATGTTTACGGCAGGGCTATGCCTTGGGAGCAATGGTGGTTTGACGTCCACATTGCAAGTATAGTGTGGTTAAATGTCCGCATTATGACTTTCCCTAGGGCCCATTGTTAGGCTCATACGTCTGATGTGTAGGCCGTCTAGGCCCATCCTTGTTATGATTATCATCCATCCCCTATAACATGTTTAATTCCATGATTCATAATCATATGCATCATACGTATGCTTGATATGAGAAATGCCTGATCATAGCATATGCCTTCGGGCAGATGGTTTAGGGGCTCCCGTATAAGGGGTGTTGCCCTATATGAGCGCACGATACGCGCAGGATTGCTGCATGACTGGATAGTGTGATTCATGCATTCGCATTGTGTGATATGGTTACTGTATGCCCTAGCGACATCGGGGTTGTCTCCACACACGTATCGTGGTTGGCGGGATTGGATACCGGAAAATCTTGTTCTACATGGGGTGCGATAGATATCCCTGGGTGAAAGTCCCTAAACCTTTATGGTACCAGGAGGTTGCTCCAACGTCTAGACCGAGTGGATGCATGAGCGCTGAGTGCCGATTACCAGACGGTTGCGCTTTCCACTGTGTCGTGGTCGGTTGGAAGGGGGTGCGGCCTTACCCGCCCGAGAGTAGGGGGCAATGCTAGGCTGAGTCTGACCAGCTCGAGGAATGGGTCCGCTATTGACGAGCCGAGCCCGATATTGGCAGGCGGATAGTGAGGTCTTTTCCACTCACCTTATTGCGCGCGATGGGGCGGCAATCTGGCTTGGAGTGTACTAGACCCCGGTGATATTCCAGATTTGAGCCGTATTGACGTGTGGACTTAGATGAGGATTTGTATGCTTGACTTGCATTTCGCATTACATGGCCTTGGTATGGTCGACATCATTCTTTGCACCGCATGGCCTTGGTACGGCTAATGGGATCCTTAGCATTCATCAGCATGTTCCGCATTACTCTGATACTGCATAGCTACATTATCACCTTGAGCATACACTTTCACCGCCCTCTAAGCTTTCTATAAGCTTATGCACGACCGTTGCGTGCAGGTGACGTTGGTTCGCAGCAGCGCTGAGGCTTGGGCGCGTAGCTGATCTTCTTTTGGAGCTTTTGGTCTATCTTCATTGTATTTCCCTTATGCTCATTGTACTTGTAAAGTTTTTGATTATAGTGGAAATGTGATGGAGTTTTTGGTTGTTGTTTGTGGGTTATGCCTTTGGTTATGCTTATTACGAATCAAACTGATGTACAAAATCCTCCTTGTAGCATCCCAGGATCGGAACCTGGCGAATGGGCGCTGGGAGTCGAGAATGGGATTCTACGGAGGCTGTCGGCGCCAGATTCGGCGATCGGGAATTTTGTGAGCCCGGTTTCCGAGTTTGGGGCGTGACACACCCGCTGTCTTAACCCCCGAGAAATGGACGGATTAGCTACTCCCTGGGACATCGTCCAATGGCTGGTGCTCGGCGCTCTGTGGGCTCCACCACCAAGTACGTGTTTCATCCATGCCGTCCATATATTTCTACGGATCATTTTATGGCACGAGACCAAAAACGAGCATGATCCAATCACGGCGGGCCTAGGGGGATTTTAATGGTGGATATCCAATAACTATAATTTCCCCGCAGTGTGGTCCACCGGAGAGTTCTATCACTCTCTTTTTTCGGTTGAAGCTATAAAATGATATTTGAAACCGGACGAACGGACTGGACGAAGCACGTACATCATGCTGGGTCCCACAGACCACCGATCACCTGCACCGCTAGTTTCGGAAGGGGCTAATGTCACACTTATGTACATTTGAAAGACCCTCTCCTTCCTCTTCTCTTGTTTTCCTAGAGAAGCCAATATCCAGGGACTAAACGGCCAGAGAGCGACGTCGTTTCTCCTCGAAGTTTCGCTTGTCTGAAACCCTCTTCCACTACGAGGTTAGTATTTTATTCTGTTTCAACTGCGGGTAGGCATCTGCCAAGGTGAAGGAAAGACAGAGTCGAGAAGCCCAGGTACTTTGCTGGTCATGCGAAAGGGAGTGTAACGACATTCATGCATTTATCTGCTCTTTCATTCAAAATAATGGAGCAGATAATCGAAGAAACCATAGAGCCCCTATCGTGTTTTTCCTTTATTCGTGATCCCTTCTCCTTCCTTAGGGACGTTCACGATCTTCCTAAAGCTCAACGGCCTCCACAGGAAGTTCTGAAGATAAATTCAAAACTGCGCCAACTCGACAATTTCAATGGGTACCCAGCCAGCGGAAAAAGGGTTAGCTACTTCCATTTCCTTTTGCCCTGTCCTTTGCGGCTCTTGCGTTTCTTCGAAATCATCGCCGTTGAGCTAAATACTTCCCATACAACATGACAATCGCGACCGCTGTAACATGACATCCCAGACCATAATCTTAACACAATAGGAAGAATAGTCTCTTGAACCATCGCTGGTTGCCGGCTGAAGGTAGATCTTCTTCCTACTGTAAATGTCATTATGGTCGTAGTTGTCATGTTAAATCGGTCGTGGCTGTCTTGTTGGAAAGGAGGCCAAGATGCATTTACGGTGTTTATCATGTTAAATGGGTCGTGGCTTGCATGCTGCATGTGGCGCTCATTCCGGACGTCGCTCTGAATTCGAAGGAAATGGTCGTAGTTTTTTGAGCACCGAAGATAAGAGTGAGGAGGATGATAATATCCCAATTTGCAAACTAAGGTGGAAGAAACTTACAGAATCTTGGCTTGCATGCCGAGCTTCTATTCTGAAAGTCACTGTATTATATGGGTCGTGGTTGTCATGTTGTATGGATTGTAGTTATCATGGATCGTTTGTTTAACTTTACAATGGATCGTGATGTTAAGATTATATGGGTCAAGCGTAGCTTACCCCAGTTTAGCTGCCTGCGTATTATCCTCCTCCGCCTGTTGAAGATGAGCCTTTGTGGTTGTCAGTTCGAACTCAGCCGAGTCCAAATGAGACTGAATTGGCCTTCTCCAGGAGCATCATGTCCCTTAGTTGGCCTTTTCCTACCAGGCCTTTTAGATTGTCCTGTTCCTCGGCAGAAGTCTTCAGGAGCTCTTCCAGCCTGGCCTTCTCCTTTCAATCTTAGTCATCGCCTCTAGCCTCTCCCGAATCAATAGTAACATCGGCTGCGCCTGAGAAAGAAAAGAGCTAGAAAGTATAAATCGACAATCAGAGCCAACAAGTTGAGTAAGCTTGAGAGTCTACCGTATAACAAACCGAAGCTTAGTTGTTAATGAACGACTTGGGAAGGCGAGTAAGAGTATTGGAGATTGATTTGCCGCCAGTCGACTAGGAGGGACCTATGATAGCCGGGTGACAGTGATACTCAGATTTCAAGGGGGGTCGTGGTTTGTAATGTAATATGGGATGTATTTGTCACGTCATATGAATAACAACAATATTCTCGAACGGGCCCCAGCAAGGTTTGGTCGTGAATTACATGGCGGGTTCGTCGTGAAGATGACATGGGTTATGGTTCACATGAACAATGGGTTGTGTTTGTCACAGCATATGGGTCGTGGTTGTAATTTAATTCGACGATCCACTATTCATAATAACCACGACACTATGCAATGCATAATCACGACCCACTCATGTTTCGTGGTTGTAATGTTGTATAGGTCGTAGCTGTGATGAAATTTGAACCTTTCATGTAATTATGAAAGGGTCGTGGTTGGCCTGTTATACGGACCGTGATTTTCGTGTACCATTGTTCGTAGTTGTCATTTTGAAATGGGTTCATGTTAATCGTTTTGCATGGTCGTTGTTGCCGAATGTTCATGTGTCGTTGTTGACAACTACGGCATTATTTTTTTGCACTACCCATTTACATGACAACCACGATCATTGTATCATGAAAACCACGATGTATTGTATGTGCACGATTGCCATGTGTTCATGGCTCAAATACATAAAGGCTCGTTATTATCATCCACCTTGTGTTGTAGTTGTCATGAAACACAGTTCGTGACTGACATTGTATAAGTATTTGTTGTACACACGACCCATATAACACGACAACAACGACACATATATCATACCATTCATGGTCAATGTATCATGACAACCACGACCTATACATCCTTACAACCACAACCCATATACAATGACAGTCACTACCCATGTACTATGTTAAACCACGACCCAAGTATGGAAATAGTGCATGTAACAATATGTCGTGGTTTTTGGGATTCATGTGTCGTGATTGCCATATTAAGGTTTCTTGCTTTCATTCAGTGCCTTTGTTGAACCACACAATGATGATGCATTCTAAATATTGGAATACGACCCATGCAATATGACAACCACAATCTGTAAAACATAACAACCATGTCGAATGACATCTGCGATCAAAGCTTCACCTCAACCACGAACCATATAACACGACAACCATGATTTTCATTACAAAACAAGTACGACCCATATATAATTACATTTCAGATCCATATTTCAGGACAATCACGACCTTTACAAACTTACAACCACGAACCATTATCAATGACAGTCACGATCCATATATCGTGTTTCGAGCGTAATCATAGGTCTTGTCTCTGTCTCACCACGACCTTATAGTCTGAATCCTTCCGTCTTAGCTCTGCTGAGTTCCAGGTTGATGTAAAAGCCCTGCAAATGAAATTGATATTTTGTGGATGAACACCTACTAGGATTGGCAGACCTAGTGTGTAATGGATTCTTCGGGATTCCAGCCTGACAACAACGGTCCGTATAATACGACAGAATGAGAAATTTTTACCATATTAGTAAGCAAGGTAAAGTATATAGAAATAATCTAAGCACTTTCAAGAGACAGAATGAGAACCGTTTGAAAAGTTCTATCCAGGTCTTGCAAGGGTTCTATCTGTAAAAAAAGATACTAGATACTCTAACGACGGCGCGAAATAGTCCCTGTAATACTTGCAAACACAAAACATGCAATAAGCTGAAAAACGTTAATGTAATAGTGATTAGTATAAAGGGATGCAGTGGACATGTAGAAAGTCCCTAAACACATTCAGTTGTTCTTACGAAAGTAAAAATCAGATGGTTACTCAGCATGATAACAACGATCCGCATAATACGACAACAACGATCCATAAAACATGAAAAGCATGACCCATAGCAACCGACACCACGACCCATGTAACTTTGACAATCACGATCCATGTATCATAACAACCATGGTTAAATTTACATGAACCATATGGTAAAGGAAAACTGTCAACAACGATCCTTTGTCTGGGTCGTTTGTTAACAACGTGAAGGATCGTGGTTGTCATATACTAGGGGTCGTGTTTATCATCCTGTGGAAGGTTAAGATGACTTTGATCAAAGTGTGCCCTACAGTAAGCTCCCTTCATTTGACCGCAAAAGCCTTCACCATACCATGTTTGATCTTCGCGATCCGTAGCAAGTGTCTATAAGAAGGTCCGATAAATAGATATATCCCCGTATAGGGAAACAGACCTTTTTCATTGGTAAATTCAATACATTAATTCTCTGTATGGGTAATGGTAGTTTTCCTTTTTCACGAACATTCCAGGAATGGAGAAACAATCGTTGTATGACGGAGTTTGGGTCGTGGTTGTCATGTGAATGGGTTCATGGTCGTCGTGTTAATGGGTTGTGGTTGTGACGGAATATGGTTCGTGATTGTCGTGATAATAGGTCGTGGTTGTCATTTAATTGGCTCGTGGTTGCTAACGACCCATGTCATATTACAATCACGATCATTTTAACATGCAAACTACGACTCGTATAACATGACATGAACGAGTCATATCTACTGGAACCCACGAACCATATTCCGTCACAACCACGACCCATGTTCAAGGGGCCGTGTTGAAGCTCAATTCTTCGACCCAGAAGTATGTATCGTGGTTATTACAATACATGGTCATGTTGTTAATGTTCGATGGGTTGTAGTTGCCATGATGATTTATATATATATATATATATATATATATATATATATATATATATATATATTTATTGGTCGTTTAGAAAGTAACGCTAGTCGTGTTAATATTGGTTGTAGTTATCGTGTTAATATTTTCGTGGTTCATATATGTAATCGTTCGTGGCTGTCATCAATGTTGGATCGTCGCTGACAACCATGAAACTAATAGAAACATGCTCCATATGTCAATGAAACCATGATCAATACGTCATGGCAGCTACGATCCTCATGTCATGGTAACCACGACCCATTAAAGCGGTTATAAGGGCCTTGTATTCTTGTTATATTTGTAAACTTAAGTGAAAGAAACTAGCACAGTCTTACGCATCACTGAGCTTCACTTCTGGCTGTTACTGTGTTACATGGGTCGTGTTTGTAATGTGTAAGGGTCGATGATTCCTTTTTATATTTTCGTGATTGTAATGTTATATGGGCTATATATGACATGTTATATGGATCGTGGTTGTAATGCTGCCTTGATCGTGGTTGTGGAGCGCAAGATTCTGCAACTTGTATGGTCGTGGTTCTCATGACACCTGGAGTGGTTTCCTTGTTGTATGGGTCGTGTTCCTCATAAGGTCATGGTTGTCGAATACGATCCAACACGGACGAGAACCACGATCCACGACAACTGTGCGCCACGACCAACTTAACAATTATATTGTTATTCATGGTGTTATAACATGTATAAGGATCGTAGTTCTGGTGTCATATGGGTCGTGGTGCGCATGTTGCATTGGTCGTGGTTTTAGGGTCATATGCGTTGTGGTTCTCATGTATTTATTCACGATCCAACGTGGTAAAAATCACGATCCACTGTGCATGTTAATCACAATCACACGAAACGGTCATGGTTGTCATACACACTGGGTCGTAATTGTCATGTTATACGTTGTTGTTACGTTATATGGTCGTGTTTGTCATGGGTCGGGGTTGTAATGGGTCGAGGTTGTCATGTAATATGTGTCGTTGTAATGTAATATGGGTAGCAGTTGTTGCATGTTCACCACGACCCATATTGTATTGTAATTATGGTCGTGGCTGACAACTCCGGAAACAATGCCACATTTTTCTTCTTCACGCAATTGCACTAAAGTGGGTACTTCCCCGTAAAACATTGGTCATCGAACGTGACCCTTCGTTATCCGTGCGACCGCACCGAATTAGCACGACCCTTCGGAATTGATGCCTTGACCATTGAATGACCATCCTATAAGAGTGGTACTTTAGTGATACTTCCACAAGCTAATTCATGCATTTATTTGCCCTCTTATTCAAAAAAATGGAGCAGATATTCGAAGAAACAATAGAGCCCGTATCGTGTTCTTCCTTTATTCGTGATCCCTCTCCTCCCTCAGGGACGGTCACGATCTTCTTGAAGCTCAACGGCCTCCACAGGAAGTTATGAAGACAATTTCAAAACTCCGCCAACTCGACAATTTCAACGGGCACCTAGCCAGCGAAAAATGTTAAGATATGACATATGTGGATATCAAGTTCTCCCATTCTTTTGATCCCAATCGATATCCCTTTCCTTGCCTCATAGGCTTTGAAGAGATGTTCATTGGCAATGCACCAATTGGGATCAAAAGAATGAGGGAACTTGATATAAAACCATTCAAGCCTACAAAAATCTCAGGTTGGCCACATAAAATGAAATACTAGGTGTTGATGCCGATTTTTGATACACCTCCTTCCTCGTCTCCACCTGCACAAGGAAAACGCAAAAGGGGACCCTGGCTAGAGCCGGGGAACCTTCGATGCTTAAGTCAGTGACTGGACAAAGAAGAAGTCTTTAGTGGGAGATTTTCTGCGTACCTTTGATCTTAGAGAGTCCTTCTTTTATAGGAGTGAGAGGTCCAGGCGTGTGGGGATTCTCTTCTCTGTTTTCAGGAGATTTGATTTGGTTGCAATCTATTCATGGATTTTGCCCAATCCCGAGGTATTCGGGGTAGGGAATCCTTTTGCAAGATTTTTCGGACGGTATTTGAATTTACACCGTCTCTTCCTTACTTGGCTCGGCCACAACCGACTCAGATAATAACTGAGTCTCAGCTGGCTATAAGGGTTGTGCCTTTTGTCTTCTGTTGGACGGAACAGGGTCGGCCTATGGCAGATATCCTTCCTTATTCCGATAGCTGACACTACAACTAGCCTAACGTGGGTCGGTTTTATAGTCGGTCAGGTGGCTTATAACATTCGGACCTTAATCAGTCCCTTTCGACGTTGCTGTCTCATTAACCGAGTCAACTTTATGCGTCTTATTCATTTTGCCCATGGCTCTTGACTCTTTTACTCTTGGACGGGATTTATTTCCTTCGATCTGAGCTAAGTCTCTCCTTTAGGTTTTGCTTTCTCTCGATCTGCTCCTCCCTTGGATTCTCGGGTAGTGCCAGTAGAGTTGGTCCATTCTATAACCGAGTCTTCGGACTTGTCATATATTTTCCCCAACATTAGGTATAGAAACATCCACCGCTGAAAGCCTCTCAAAGCTGACAATGATGTCTATATGAAATCTGAACCGTTCTCATATGAGCCAGCAGTTTCGGCCTAGTCCTCATTTATGTCCTTGTGCTCTGATCTTTTGACATGTCAGCGTTGGAATGATGAAGCAGAGAGATTAGTTTTGGCTGAGAAGCACAAAAGGGGAGCAGCAGCAAGGTGAATCAGATCAATCAAGAAAGCAATAGCTGCAAATGGAGGTTCGGCGCAAGATTGCTGGCTGAAGAGAGATCTTCTTCCTACTGTAAATCTCATCATGGTCGTAGTTGTCATGTTAAATCGGTCGTGGCTTTCGTTCATGTAGCAGAAATTAAAACTATGGAGTTATTTTTCCCTATTGTATGTAAAATGGGTCGTGGCTTGCATGCTACAAGTGACACTTATTCCGGAAGCTCGCTTTGAATCCGAAGGAATGGTCATAGTTTTGAACCACCGAATATGAGAGTGACTTTCAGTTAAAGCGGTCGTGGCTATTATAATGTTCGTAGTTGACAGGTTAAACAGGTCGTGGTTGTTACGTTATATGTTCTTGTCCGTCAGCAGCTGCCACGTCTCTCTTCTGGCAGTGACAGAAGTCAGATTGCAACTTCATGTTAATGGGTCGTGGTTGTCATGTAATTTGTGTCGTTGTTGTAATGTATTATGGGTCTCGGTTATTGCACGTTCACCACGACCCATATTTTGTTGTAATTGTTGTCTTGGAGGACAACTACGTACTTCTCTTTGACGTACTCAATGAAATTTATGAAATATGGTGAAAATATGATTCCTTGTCAGATGGATGTAATGGATCCTATATAAAAATGTTCCCTCATTGCTACCCGCTTAATTCCATGTTTTCTTCTTACAATCACGATCCATTAAACAATCACGACCCAATGTGCAAGAGAATCACGATCACACGTAACCATCGTCGTTGCCATATGCATTGGGTTGTGATTCCCAACCACTATCAATGTGGAAGACAACCACGACCCAGATAACACGACAACAATGACCCATATGATATATCATTCATGGTCATGCTTCCACGTCCCAAATACAATGACAGTAATGACCCATGTATTATGTTAATCATGACCCATATATTGATGATTATCACGATCATTTATGCATTTGAAGCACGACCCAAATATGGAAATAGTGTATATAACAATAGGTTGTGGTTTCTGTGATTCATGGGTCGTGATTGTCATGTTAATTCGTCTTGCTTGCTTTCAGTCAGTGCCTTTTTTAAAACACGACCCAAACATTGACAAGACGACTCATTAAAAATGTCGATTATGACCCATGCAACATGACAACCACGATTCGTATAACATGACAACTGCGGTTAACGCTTCACGTCAACCACGAACCATATAACACGACATGGGTCGTGATTGTCATGTTAATGCG
Source organism: Magnolia sinica (assembly GCF_029962835.1). Classification (NCBI taxonomy): domain Eukaryota; kingdom Viridiplantae; phylum Streptophyta; class Magnoliopsida; order Magnoliales; family Magnoliaceae; genus Magnolia; species Magnolia sinica. The sequence continues at coordinate 70,853,719 of NC_080581.1, forward strand.
TCTTGCTTGCTTTCAGTCAGTGCCTTTTTTGAAACGCGACCTAAACATTGACAAGACAACTCATTAAAAATGTCGATTATGACCCATGCAACACGACAACCACGATTCGTATAACATAACAACTGCGGTTAACGCTTCACGTCAACCACGAACCATATAACACGACAAACACGATTTTTATTTTACGACATCCACGACCCATATATCATTACATGCAGGAACCATAAATGAGGACAACCACGACCTTATTATAACCACGACCCATATGCAACGACAGTCGCGACCCATATATCTTGCTTCTACTGCGATCATAGGGCTTGTATATGTCTGACCACGACATTATAGTCTGAATCCTTCTATCTTCACTTTGCTGATTCTCAGACTGATGTAAAAGGCCTTCAAAAGAACTTGGTACCTTGTGGATGAGTACCTACTTGCTGTCGGTGGATCCTTTTTTTTTTTAACACACGCACACACACAAATTTCACCACTTATGGGTACTCGAACCCTTGGTCGGGAGTTGAAACTCCTGAGAGTCTACCACCCGAGCTAGAGTTAGGACCCTGGTGTCGGCGGGCCTGATGTAACCTGGCTTACGAGTTCCAGACTGATGTCAAAGCTCTACAAAAGAACTCGTTATTTTGTAGCATGACAACAACCGTGTAATACGACAAGAAGATCCGAAAAAATATGAAAACCACGACCAATAACAACGGACACCACGACCCATGTAACTTTGATAACTACGATCCATATATCATAGCAACCACAATTCATTTCACATGAAAAACATGAAAAAAAAAATAGAGTCAACAACGATCATGTTCCTGGGTCGTTTCTTGCCCACGTGAAGGATCGTGGTTGTCATCTACGAAGTGTCGTGTTTGTCATTGTGTAAGGTAGATATGACTTTGAGCAAGTTGTGATAATGAAAGCCCTCACCATATCCTGTTTGAAGCCCGAGTCCTCGGCCCAGAACTCTGTATCGTGGTTATTATGTTATACAGGTCGTTGTGTTAATGTTCGATGTGTCGCAGTTGACATGACGATATATGTAGTCGTTTTCATTGTATATGGATCGCTGTAATTATGGATCGTTGTATTCGAATTTTATAGACCAGTATGCCCTCGACACGTAAGCAGAGGTAACGATGAAAAGTGAGGTTGGCACCGTATTTGTGTTGTGCTTGTATGTCTCATAAGATTTTAGTTATCAATCAGCCGTGGGACAGATCTTATGTAAAATTTTGATCTACACAGATTGTTAGTTGTTAGAGTATGTATTAATATTTATTCAAAAATTTGAACCTTACAGGCGTAGTTGATCACACCAAATCAACCATTATAAGGCTTTGAGAACTACGGTTGCCGCACATCAGCCTGGTCAAACTTATTTTTATGCTAATGCCTTTATACACGGTCATTACAGTACGATGGTCAGTTTAGATGACATATATATATATATATATATATATATATATATATCACTGTGGACCCCACACATCTTAGTTCATACCGAATATGCATGTACATATTAGGCGTGCTAAAAAGGCGGAAGTTCGCTTACGGTTCCAAACGCAGTTGATCAATCGCCGATCACTTGGTTCAAGTCTATGGTCCCATCATAAATCGAATATAATCCGTTGGAATTATTCATGGATGATGAATTTCTTCGGATGACACCTATCGAGCCGTCAGTGGCCCATACTGCGTAAAGATGACAAATCATGGGCTTTTACGAAAATTATTGGTTTGACTGTTGTGGTCCATTGGATTCGAATATTTTGATTTGTTTGAGTTTCTTGATGTTATAAATTAAATGGACGGTGCGGATCAGAGAATTTCTGCAGTTTGATGTGACAAATTAAATGGATGCTTACGTTTCCCAACGCAGAACATCAACAAGCTGTCCCCAATGGGGATCGCCGACTATAACTTGGAGCTTCTTCTCTCGGCCCCCCTCAATTTACCCCTTCACTTTTTATCTATAATCCTTGTTTTCTGATTTTTACTGGTTTTGAATCTTCTTTGCTGAGCCCCTCCATCGCCAATCAGCGAGCACATCCACAAGTTAGTGCATCTTAGTGCAAAGCACGGTAATGGTTGAGAGGGTCGGTGCATATGACTATAACGAAATGTATAGCATGACAATCAACACACAATGGATCGTGGTTGACACGGTCAATGTATCGTGGCCAACTTGTTAATGTGCGTCGTAGCTGTGAATCATGCCTCAATGTATATGACATACTCGATATGCATGATATGACAACCGCAATCACGGTCGTCATCGTGGTTTGTTGCATAATGGATCGTGCTTGACAGACGAGGCGTCGGGTACACCATCGAAGAAGCCATACATTGATTTGACATTGAACGATGAATTGATTTATTGCATTTGATGTTTCTTCTACTTATTATTATCGTCTATAATAGGTTGGTGAATGAGATGGTCGTAATTGTTCGCTAACAATTGGAAGTTGGTTGATATGCACAATGAATCGTTGTTGTATATGGGTGGTTGAATGTGTATGCCAAACAAGATCCATATATCGTGACAACCACGACCCATGTAACATCAGAACCACGATGCATATCATCTCACCACCACAATCCGTCCAACATCATAACCACAACCCGTCTAAAACGAAAACCACAGTGCATAACAACAACGACAGTCTATATGACAACCACGAAACTGTCACGTGATCTGATCCCGTCATTCACATGCATGTTAGATCGTGGTTATTGTCTACGTTGGATCGTTGTTATTGTCCATGTTGGGTCGTGGTTTTTGTCCATGTTGGTTCTTGGTTCACAACCACGACCCTAGTCTGGTCCCATGAAAACCTACTATGAAGTACATGTATTACAGTTCAAATGACATTTCGCAAACAATGTAAATTTTAAACCAATATATTAAGTCATCATCAGCCCCGGCCTCAGCCAGTAGGGACGGAAGTGCATCGATGCCAGTTGTGACCTATTTGTTTGCATCTAGAGCATTTGGGTGTTGTCCCATCTTCCATGGGCTGTGGCTGTGAATCATGGTAGTAGTGCTATATTGGTCGTGGTTATGCCAACATAGATCTTAATAACAACTACAATATCATTGTTGTAATTATTTATTAATATTCTGATTTATTTTTTTGTTAAAAACTGAGTGTAGATATGTCGTCATCTCACCCATCGTCAGACATTTGGGTCTACGCTTCCCTTGTTGAATCACCACCAAGATCTGAAAAAACAAAGATCAAGTGTGGTTTGTGTGGCGCAAAGTTTGTGAACAATACTAATCGGTTTCGGTTACACTTGTCATATTGAGGTGGAATGCAAAACCATGCCCCAATGCCCCCAATGATGTCCGAAAACTTTTTCAAGCCTTGTTAGATTCGAATAGAAAACCTTCCACTCCATCCAAACCATGTGCTTATGGATCTAGTACACGAATGACAATCACAAAAGATACAGAGGAGGATGCCAGATTAATAGCTTTGGAGGAAGAACAAGTCCAACTCGCCTTAAAACGCAGCATGAAAGAAGTTTCTAGACCTCAGCGATATTCGAGTCAAAGACAACATGATGTTGAAGCCGGATCGAGTGCGACAAATAAAAAGAAGAAAAAGAGTAACAAATTCAAATTCTTGACCCGTCTCGGTGAATTTTATAGGGCATTGGGTACTACATACAATTCTTTACGTAAAGAAAGTTTGAAAAATCTAGTTCAAAGTGTAAAAGAGCACTAAGGAGATATCTCTTCGCCTTTCGACTCAGATGAAGTGAACCAATATGTATATGAAAAAATAGATAGCATTTCTGATGGATCAGATGACAATAAAGGAAGGCACTCCTTCAATAGCAGTTCTGATGGATCAGATGACCATACAGGAAGGCACTCCTTCAATAGCAGTTCTGATGGATCAGATGACAATATAAGGGGTTATTAGTTGTAAATTATTATTTTGAATAATGTAAATATGAAATTATGAAAGTTCTTGTAATCGTAAATTGAGCATTATATATATATATATTATCACCTTGTTTAGCTTCGAATTTGACAATCGAGTGGTTAACGTTAGTGGAATGTCGTGCGACTATTGGTTTTCTGATGTTAGAAATACCACCTTTTTAACATTGCAACTACAAAGCACATAACGTTACAATCACGACCCATATAACCTGAAAACTGCGACACTATAACAACAATACATATCATCTTACAACCACGATCCGTCGAACATCATAAACACGACCTGACTGAGATGAAAACCACGATCCATAACAACAATGCCAGTCTGTATGACAACACGAAACTGTCATATGATCTGATCCCGTAGTTCACGTGTATGTTAGATCGTGGTTATTGTCCACGATCGCTCTTGGTTCACAATCACAATATGTGTACACGACATGGCTTATATGGATCGTGCTTATGTGTTTCGTCCATGACGTACATAATCAATATAACATTACAATCACGACCCATATAACATGACAAACACGACCCCATTGTTCAAGACAAACACGACCCATAAAACATGACAAACACATTCCATGCAACATGGGACTACGACCCAAGCAACCCACGACCCATATAACATGGAAAATCACGATGCATATAACATAAACCCCACGACCCACCGCTTGGTGACAGGTGCTCTTCTTATAATCACGATCCACGCAACACAATGACAATCACACAGATCAATCGTTGTTGTCATGCACATTGGGTTGTGATTCCCAACCACTATCGATGTGGAAGACAGCCTCGACTCTTTGTGCATCCCATCCAGGACCATTCATTTGGAATTTCGCGCGACCCTTCGGAAACAGCGCCCTAATCTTCTTCTCCACGAAATCACGCTAAAGTCACTACTTCCCCGTAATCCATTGGGCACCGAGTGCCTGTACCTAATTACGGGGACCCTTCGGAATCGGCACCTTGACCATTGAATGGCTAGCCTATAAGAGTGGTACTTTGGTGATACTTTCATGATCAAATTCATGCATTTCTTTGCCCTTTCATTCAAAATCATGAATCAGATATCCGAAGAAAAAATAGAGCCCTTATCGCGTTCTTCCTTCATTCTTGATCCCTTCTCTTTCCTCATGGACGTTCACGACCAGCCTGAAGCTCAACGGCCTCCACTGGAAGATCGAAAGACAACTTCTGAACTCCGCTAATTCGATAATTTCAATGGGCACCCAGCCATCGAAAAAATGTTAACTACTCTATTTCCTTCTGTCTCATCTCGGTGAGTCTTACGTTTCTTTGGAATCATCGCGCTATGCCTGTTACGCCCTATACAACATGACAACCACGATCCCCGTGACATGACAATAATGCCATGACTAGTCTCTTCAACGGGACCCAGGGAGACTCATTGAAGAACACTTGCGAGTATGTATTGTTTAAGCCTGACCTTCTCAATATAGTTTTGTTCAGGCAAAACAAGTCATCGTATATAGTGTTTTTCTGCATCACTGGTTGCCGCTGGAGAGAGATCTTCTTCCTATTCTAAATGTCATCATGGTCGCAGTTGTCATGGTAAATCGGTCATGGCTTTTGTTTATATAACAGAAATTAAACAATGGAGATTTTGTTTATATAACAGAAATAAGAACAGTGGAGTTACGATTCCTACTGTATGTTAAGTGGGTCGTGGTTTGCATGCTGCATGTAGCGTTTACTCTGGACGCTCGATCTAAATCCGAAGGATAGGATCGTAGTTTGTAACCACCGAAGATGATGTTGCTGTATCCTTTAATATGGGTCGTGGTTGTAATGTTTTATTGGTATTGGTTGTGATGAATTGGATCTTTAATGTAATAATGAAAGGGTCGTGATTGTCCTGTTATACGGACAATGGTTTTTGTGTATATGGTTCGTGTTAATCATTTTGCATGGTCGTGTTACCTTGTTTCACGTGTCGTCGTTGACAACCACGACACTTTTTTTTTTACACTACCCATTTACATGAAAACCATGACCAATTGTATGTACACGATTGCCATCTATGTTCGTGGCTCAGATACATAAAGGCTCGTTATTATCATCCACATTGGGTCGCAGATGCATAAATGCTCATTATTATCATCTACTTTGGGTCGCGGTTGTCATGAAACAAGGGTCGTGTCTGACATTTGAAAGGTATTGGTTTCATGACACATGCAATGCATTGATATGTAGGTCGTTGTTGGCGTTTTAAAAATATACCTGGAGCATTGATCGTTGTTGATCTGGGTCGTGTTTGTAGTGTTAAAATGGTCGTCGCAAAAAACGACGATTTTAAGAGATACCCAACATTGGAAGAATGAGAACCACTATCCACCTGTCATGGGTGCCACGACCTATCGCTAAGCCTACCATTTCCTTTATGGGTCGTCATTCAAATGCACAAGAGGACCATCCTGGAATGACTGTGGCGGTTGTGGCTACTTTGCTACAAGGTCATTCGTGTTATGTTATATGGATCGTGGTTGTTAAGTTATATGAGTCAGGAATGTTTATAAAACACGATACATATAAAGTAACAACCATGATCCATATAACATGGTTTGTGGTTCTCGTGATGTATTGGTCGTTGCTATAATCTTATATGGGTCGTGGCTGCCATTTTTTCAACGATCCACGATGAAGGTTTGAAAGATAATGGCATGCATAAAGGATAAAAACTACGATCCAGTGTGCATGTGAACCACGATCGGTTCGGTTTCTAGTCCGGGTAGGCTCGAAACCCAATTAAAATATCTCTGTCTTGTCATTCAATGGTCAATGTTCTGATTTCGGAGGGTCGCGCATGATTCTGAACGGTTGCCGGTTCCCAATGGATAGCGGGGAGGAAGCGACATTAACGCAATTTCTTAAAAATACTGGCGGTTGTGGCTGTTGCATTACACGTGTCGTGGTTGTTTTGTTATATGGATCTCAGTCGTTACCCTAAATGGGTCTATTATGGATGAATCGGTTCAAACGTTTAAGTAGAACAGGAAGAGAAAAAGTTAAAAGCTACAAGCAAGATCAAGAAAATGCGACAATTACGATCCATATAACATGGCGAGTAATAACCATATAGAATTATAGTCATGACCCATATATCATGAAATCAGCTATCCTTACAAAATTGTAATGACGACATATTCAACACAGTAACTGCCAGAAGAGAAGCTCAGTGATGCGCAAGACACTGTAAGTTTTAGAGTTATTCTTTTGCGGAGATCCAACTAATAGATTCTCAACGCAAATTATTAGAGCCAGCTTCACCGCGTCCATATGTCCGTCTTTATCGGCGAGTGACAGATAGGCTTCTTTCAGTTTTTGTTTGCTAACACTCCCAACTCTTAGGTAGGTCTCCCTAATGCCTTTTCCTATCTTTGCACTTCCGGACTCGGCACGACCGTCACCATCTGTGCTAAGTGGTCCAAACTTCAGACCCATTATTAGCGCAAAATTGAGCTCTGAAAATCTTATCTTGGTGTCCTGTACATCGAATTTCAGATCACAAACATGCCTTTGCATCAGACAATGCATGATCTGAGACTGTGCCGTCCACTCGGTCAGTGGAAAGTCCAGCAAAAATCCAAAACAGGTGTCTCTAAATAGTTTCTTTCTATCGGGTTTCTTCTCCATATCTTCAACCAAGACTTTCAGAAACTTGACGGAGCACTTGGGAGAGACTTGTGCCTTTTCAAAGTCTAAGCATGTGGTCATGGTTGGCTTCTTTCGACCTGCATTCCAATATGGTTGTGGATTGTTAATTAATAATAATAGGATGGTCTTGCAAAATCTAACATGGGTTGTAATTGTACTACACAGTGGATCGGGATTGAAATCCACAAAGGGTCGTGTTTATAACGACTTCTAAAGGAATGTGGTTATCATGCTAAACAGTTCGTTGTTGTCATTTACGCTGAATCGTAGTTGTCATCTGTGCTAGGTCGTGGTTGGCAGTCGTGCTACAGGGTTTGTTGAAGTCATCCACGTTCCTGTCACCAGCGATCCATTAGGCAAACCAACCACGATTGCAACAACGATCATGGTTGTTATGGCATACAGATCGTTGTTGTCGTCTACATTGAATTCTGGTTCACAGACATGACCCGTAGAAGATGTGATCCATGATTCAGTTCAACTGTCAACTACGACCCATTATGCAACAAACCATGATCACGACCATGATCGTGGTTGTCATGCCATACATATCGTTGATGTCGCCTGTGTTGAGTGGTGGTTCACAGCGACGACCCACATAACGCGTGGGCCACGATACACTGACCCTGTCAACCACGATCCATTCGGCATATCACCACCGATCACAACAACGACCATGATTATCATGCTATACATCTCGTTATAGTTATATACATTAGGCCGTGGTTCACAGCCCAGACCCACATAACATAATAACCACCATACACCGTCTCTGTCAACCATTGCCTTGCTTTGCCATTTATATTGACTGAGCTGCACTGAACTTGTAAATGTACTCACTGAGTGGCGATGGATGGGCCCAGTGAAGAAGATTCAAAACCAGTAAAAAAAAAAAGAAAAATGGTTAGGTTAGAGATAAATAAAAGGTGAAGGGGTCCCAGAGAAGAAGCAGCATATATATAGTCGGAGTTCCATGTGGAGACAAGCAGTTGAAGTTATGCGTTTGGAATCGTAAACGTCCGTAAAAGCGTCTGTTGATGTTCTGTGTTTGGGATGTTATAGTTGGTTTTCCGTAAGTCACATCGAAGTGCCTTTTCTCTGATCCGCACCATCTATATTATTTCTAACATCAAGAAACCTAGAAAATAGTCAAAATATGGGAATCTAATGGACCACAACAGTTCAACCAATAGATCCCCGCCTTTAACACTCCATCTTTCGTGTATGTACATGCGACATATTACTTCCATACAAACAAAGATATATGGGGTCCATAGTGATATATTATATATATAAATGTCATCTAAACTGACCATCGTATGTAATGTACGTATATAAAGGCATATCATAAAAATAATAATATTAAGATTTGTAAGGTGGATGTACGGCCCACGTAGTTCTTGACACCTTCTAACCGTTAATTTCGGTGTGATCAACGATGCGATATATGCACAGTGACAACCACGATATATATTGTCGTGTCAACTATGACCCATCGAACATTAACACTATGACCCATATAACATTATAACCATGATACAGAGTTGTGGGCTAGAGACTTAGGCTTCAAACTGGATATGGCGAGGGCTTTCGTTGTCACGACTTGATTAAAGACATCCATACCTTGCATAGTAACAACCACGACACTTGGTAGATGACAACCACTATCCTTCACGTTGTCAAATACACGATCGAGGCAAAGGATCGTTGTTGACTCCGAAACTTTTGTTATTTTTTTCTAATAGTGCTTTTCATGTAAAATGGATTGTGGTTGTTTTGATATATATGGATCGTAGGTTGTCAAAGTCACATGGATCGTGGTGTCGGTTACTATGGTCGTGGTCTTCATGTTTTATGGATCGTTGTTGTCGTATTTTACGGATCATTGTTGTCATGTTATATGGATCGTGGATTTCATGTTTTGTGAATCGTTGTTGTGATGTTATATGGATCACTATTGTCATGTTTCAAAATATCGAGTTCGTTTGCCTGGAAACCAAAATAGGACATTTCACATCGGGCTGGAATAAGGATCGTGGTTGTAATATTGTATAGGTCGTGATTATAATGAAATATGGATCCTGGATGTCATGTTATATGGTTCGTGGTTGATGTGAAGCATTGATCATAATTGTCATTTGATATGGATTCCTGGTTGTCATGTTATAAGGGTCGTGGCTGTCGTCTTGGATGGATCGTGGTTGATGATGGGCATGCGTCGTGGATATCATATTTATAATGGATCGTGATTGTCATCCGTACTGGAGCGTTGTTGAATACCACGGCTAGGGCTGAAAGTTGGGCGGGTTCAACCCGACCGACCTGTGACAGACTCGACATTGGATTGGGCTCAGACAAGATATATCGGGTCCGATCTCAAGCTTGGGCTATACAAACACCAACCCATTAAAACTTGGGTTAGGCTCGAGTTGCCCGACCCAACCCGAACCCGATCAATTTAATTTTTTAATAATTGAGTGTGGATCGTTTGTGTCGAAGGCACACTAGTGATGTCAGGTCTCATTTGTCCATGTCATTTCCAATGACTCAAGCTAACAAGATATGTCGGATTTCTCTCTCCCAAATCGATTGCATGCTATGCTACATGACTTTTAAAGGAGTAGTAGCTGTCCTATATTTTAGCTTGTTTTTTAAAAGAAAAAAATGAAGTTCTTTATGACGAATAATCACATATATAATTAATAAAATCATAGATACAAAAAATAAATCCTATATTGAAATATAATAAACTAATATAATAACAAAAATATTAACATGTATACCCGACCAACCCGATCAACTCAGCCGAGCCCTCTTGGGTTGGGCTTGGGTTGAGAATTCCCAACCCAAGGTTGGGTTGGGTTAGGTTAGGGTTGAGGTATAGGAACCTTGGGTTGGGTTATGGGTTGAGCACTAACCCGACCCAGCCAGCCCGACTTTCAGCCATAACCACGACACTGAGTAAAGCACGACCGATTATCATGACAATCACGATCCATATAGCACGAAAACCACGACATATGTTATGTACACTATTCCGATCTTTGAGTTCGTGGTTCATATGCATAAAAGCTCTTTATTATTGTCCACATTGGGTCGTGTTTGTCATGATACATGGGTCCCCACTATCATTGTATATGGGTAAGGGTTGTGAGGTTGTATAGGTCGTGATTGTCATAATATATGGACCCTGACTGGGATGATATATGGGTCGTTGTTGTCGTGTTATATGGGTCATGATTGTAATGGATCGTGGTTGTCATCCTTGTTGATCTAGCGCTGACAACCGCGACCTAATGAGAAAGACGACCCGTATGACATTTCAATCACGATCGTATTGTCATGACAATCACGACCCATTGTTAAGTTCCCGTTTTCCTATGTGGGTCGTGGTTCAAATGCACAATGGATCGACGTTAGCATACACATTGGAAAGTGGTTAACATGTACCAAAGTTGATGAATCAATAAATAATAGGTATATATATTTATATAATATATTACAGTTCACGTTACATTATCACAAGCAATTACAAAAATAAAAATAAAAAATAGTCGTCACCAGCCTCGGCCTCATCCTCAGCCAGCAGGGACGAAGGTGCATTGACGCTGATTGTGACCTATTTGTTTACATCTCCAGCATCTGGGTGTTGGCCTATCTTCTCGCTGGCATGTAATTCAAACCTTTTTCAATCTCCCATCAAATCTTCTAGTTTCTGGAGGCTTCATATTCTCACATGAAACATTCACTTCGTCTGAAATGTCCCATTGTGTCTTATGAAGTACCGTGTAAACTGACCGCCCGTACACTTCATTTCTCTTAAATTCACTACATCGGTCATTTCCCGTGCGGTGATGCACTTCCGAGTTGCATCACCGTACAGAACTTTAATTATCAAATCAAATTCAACCGACGTAGTCTTCATAATCTTAAGATAATGAAGCACACTGGGTCGTAATCTTATGGTAATGAAGCACAGTGGATCGTGGTTGTCCTACACGTTGGATCGTGGTAATGATTCACACTGGGTCGTCGTTATTTCTAGTGTCATATCCTTGACGAGCACGATCCATATAACATTACAACCGCGGTCGTGACAAGTGGCAGCCACGATCCAAATACTGTCACAAACATGATGTCGTGGTTGTCTACCATCCAACGGTGGAGGTTTGATCAAGGTGTGCCCGCCGTTACCCTCCCTTTCGCGTGACTGGCAAGGTACCTGGGCTTCTCGACTCTGTCCTTCCTTCACCTTGGCAGATGCCTACCTACAGTTGAAACAGAATAAAATACTAACCTCGTAGTGGAAGAGGGTTTCAGACGAGCGAAACTTCGAAGAGAAACGACATCGCTCTCTGGCTGTTTGGTCCTTGGATCTTGGCTTCTCTACGAAAACAAGAGAAGATGAAGGAGAGGGTCTTTCAAATGTACATAAGTGCGACATTAGCCCCTTCCGAAACTCACAGTGCAGGTGATCGGTGGTCTGTGGGCCCCAGCATGATGTATGTGCTTCATCCAGTCCGTTCGTTTGGTTTCAAATATCATTTTATGGCTTGAACCGGAAAAAGAGAGTAATAGAACTCTCCAGTAGACCACACTGCAGGGAAATTATAGTTATTGGATATCCACCATTAAAATCTCCCTAGGCCCACCGTTATTGGATCATGCTCGTTTTTGGTCTCATGCCATAAAATGATCTGTAGAAATATATGGACGGCATGGATGAAACACGTACTTGGTGGTGGAGCCCAAAGAACGCCGAGCACCAGCCATTGGATGGTGTCCTGGGAGTAGCCGATCCGTCCGTTTCTCGGGGGTTAAGACAACGGGTGACTTATGCTTCACTCCAAGACCGTACAGGACCTGAACCAAGGTCAGGGGCATTTTCATCCGAAGGAAATTTCAAAAGCTGTAAGAAGGCCCTTTGGGGAATATATGGAGTGTCGTAGTGATCGAGGTAATTTGCCCTTCGAGGTGAGTACGGTCAATTTCCCATTTTTTAACCCAGAAGATAGGATTTAGATATGGGATGTTTTTACCTACATATTCAGCCTGTGAAAATTGGATTTGTATATAGGATGTTTTTACTCAATATATTCAGCTCAAGAAAATCAGATTTGGAGATAGACATCTGAGTTAAGAAAATCAAATTTGGATATGGGATGTTTTTCACCCAACATATCTCACCTTAGAAGTTCGCCTTGGATATGGGATGTTTGTACCTGACATATCCTACCTGAGAAAATCAGATTTGGACATGGGATGTTATACTTGACATATCCGAATTGAGAAAATCAGATTTGGATTTGGGATGTTTTTACTTGACATATCTGAATATGAGAAAATTGGATTGGGACATGGGATTTGGGATGTTTTTACTTGACATATCTGAATCTGAGAAAATTGGATTGGGATATGGGATGTTTTTACTCAACATCAGAGCTGAACATGAATCCAGCTAGCTCGGTTAACTCGCTCGGTTTGACTCATATAAGCTCGACTCAAAGCTAGGTTCAAGCTGATTTTTTGAGCTCGAAAGGATTTCGAGCCGAGCTTGAGCTAGCCTGAGTTTGACATGAAGCTCGGCCTGAATTAGATCTTCGACCCGGAGTCTTAACTCAGCCCAATTACCTTTTAATCAGGTGCTTGCCTCTCTAGATGGCATATCTCACCATAAGGCTAATCTGATCATCAGGTGGGCCCTACCTGGACACTAATTTGGATCACTTGTTAACTAATCTTAACCATTCACTCAACATGCCCTGACACTAATACTGCATTTCAGGCCCACTTAACCATATGTGGTGATCGATGGTTGGGATTGCATCGTGTCAGGACCAGCCCGCGGCCGAGCTATTACTAAAAGGGCCAAGCAGTTAGATCCATTACTAAATGGGCCCACAGCCCATGGATTGCAACCCACAACTGGAACCCAAACCAGTCACTAAGTGGGCCTAAAATGATAAGGGTGTGGCCCACCTCCAAATCAATGACTAGGCCTAAGCCCAGATTGTCTTGATCCGTTTATTTAATGGGCCTTGTAATCAGGCCCATTATTACTATTTGAGAAGTGGGCCGGGCCAGTTGGCCTTATCAGGTGGGCCGCAGTATTCTAAGAACAAAACCTTGGCTGAGTTTCTCTTAACCGTCCAACGGTTTCTAGTGTTGTGGCCCAGATGATGAGCCGATCTGGCTATGGTTGCACCTGATCACCCTACACGGATGGACCCACCTAATGGATGGCTTGGATTTCGCACTTGTGTTTCACACTGTCATATTGGGGCGTGTAGATGGGAGGCCTTGTACGGACTAGTGGGCCCAGAAATAAAGTTAACATTTTTAATTTTTTTATTTTTATTTTGTATTTTCAAATATTTGTGGTCAGTAGGCAGCCACTTATATCAATACCAATCAACGGTCATTAGATGTTGACATCTATAATCTACACGTGTTATCACCCAAGTTAACATCCATCCACACGTGTCATTGTCCAAGTCCCCACTATACAGCTGACCTCATCCGTTCATTTAAACACGTGGCCTACGTTGAAGAATCACTCAACTGATTGCTTTCATTCTGCGGATGACTCATCAGATTAGTGGCCCACCTCATCCCTCTTGCATGGGAAGCGGATTGGCTGGTGTACCACACACCAGCAACCGACGAGCGCTGGCGCTCGCTCCTCGAGCTCCAAGTTATACGAACGGTTCAAAGGAGATCAAAGTTACATGGGCCCCACAATGATGTATTTATCACATCAGCACCCTTCATCCATTTGGGGAAATCATTTTAGATCTTGATCCCAAAAATGAGTAATTTCCAAGGCTCAAGTGGACCACACCACAAATATCAGTCGAGACAATTATTCTCACCGTTAAAACATTCGTAGGGCTTAGCGTAACTTTCCATCCAATCTGTTAATAAGGTGACACAGACCTGGATGAAAAGAAAAAACAAATATCATATTGATCCAAAATTTCTGTGACCCCCAAAAGGGTTTCAATGGCAAGCGTTCAATCCTCCACTGGTTTTTACATTGTGGTTCACTTGATTTTTGGACCTGTCTTATTTTTCTGCTCAAGCCTTACAACGAGCTCACCAAGTGAACGGACGGTTTGGATATAACTCGTACCTCATGATGGGACCCACAGAACTTAGTGACGTCAACACATCAGCCATATCGGTGGTGTGTGGTACACCAGCCAATCCGCTACCTCTTGCATGGAGACGTCTGTAGTGAAACAATCACAATGTACGGTTTGATTGATGATGGTGACAGCGTTGGATGCTCTGCATGTTGCTTCCATGGAGTGAATTATCAGACAAATGCTAACTTATAGCACACGTGTGGGAGATCCAGACCGATCATCAGGTGGGGCTGGCAGTGAATATTCTCTCGCCATTGAAAATGGGGAGAGGTGGGCCAGACTTGTACGATGGACGGTTGAAAAAGAAACTACCAATGGTGTACGTGAACATGTGGCCCATCTGATGAGTGGAGCAGCTTGGATTTTAGAAGGGGGGAAGCAGGCATTGAACCCCACCTGGTGAATGGTCCAGATCTCGTACACATGGCCATGTTGGCAGATTTGCTGCAAACTGCTGCTTCAATTTTTCAAGGGGCGAGTCATATAGATAGAGGACGCGGTTTGGCCAGTGAGGCTGGCTGGTAACTGCTCTGTGGGCCCCACAATGATGTATGTGTTTTATCCATGCCGTCCATCCAATTTTCCATATCATTTTAGGGCTTTTTGTCAAAAATGTGGGAGATTCAAATCTCAGGTGGACCACACCACAGGAAAACAGTAGCGATTGAATGTCCAGCGTTAAAAACCTCATAGCTCCCACTGTAATGTTTATTTGACATCCAACCTGTTGATTAGGTCATGAAGACCTATACGAAGATAAAAAACAAATATCAGCTTCATCCAAAACTTTTGTGGTCCCCACGAATTTTTTAACGGTGGGCATTCAATTAACACTGTTTCCAGTGGTGTGGTACACCTGAGATTTGGATTTGCCTAATTTTTGGTAACATAGGATAAAATGATCTTTAAAAATGGATTGACGGCGTGGATGAAATACATACATCATGGTAGCGCCCAAAGAGCACTGACTAGTAGCCTGGCAGAGTCCCTGTCTCATTTTAGAGTTTTTTTTTTTTTCCTTCGCTTTTAGACTGCGACTGACCCGAGGCATTATACATCGACGAGATGCAATGTTTGTACGGCTCTAAACTTCTATCTGATTTTGCCGCCATATAAAAATTGGTGGTGACTTGTATTGGCTGAACGATGGATGATTAAAAGTAAACTAGCAAGTCGTCCAGATTGGAAGGGTGACAGGTGATATTAAAAAAAACATAAAATCTTCTCAGTACAGTTCTTTTATTATGATCCATCCACAGTTAGTTAATCAATTTGGACGGTCTGGATTACTATACAGCTATGCTATTGTACGTTTGAAGACTAACCAATATTTCTTAAATGGTGCAAAACTTACATGGTAGTACGTAGCATGAGAAAACTAATTACCTACCGGCAGCTGTACCAAAACACGTAGTGTCATGCCATCTTCCCTCCAACCTGCTATCCGTTTGGAAAATCAGTACCATGAAAACGGCAGGCCCCATGACAAAGATCACCTTTCTAAAAAATCAGGTTGATCTGATCTCTCTGTGGGCCACACCTCTATGTTAAGTCAAACCATCGATTTCCATTTGATTCTAACAGTGTGGACCACCTGATGAACATTCCAGATGATCTTCTAGGTGGTGCCTACTTCTTTAATGGTATGATGTCCCCACTTGTAGAAACTGAGCACATGTGGGTCCCATGTTTTCACCAAGGTAGTCCTGGTAATTATCCGATTCGGTGATATTCCGGTAAGTATTTCAGTAGAGATGGATGAAGGACGTTTAATGTAATTTACTAGGTTTTGGAAACTGATAGCATGCCAATTCAGTCTATCAAGGTTGTGGGACCCATCGTGGATGGAATATGTTCTCAAAATTTCACTGTTGGACGATCTTAACCGTCTGATTTTCGCTTTTGAATTTGGACCGTTGGTTATTTTTTAACTGTTCATTTTATAAAAATTAACTTGACGTTTAGGAAAGTATGATAGGTATAAAATTGATTCTATGACCATTTTACAATGTGCTCGACAATTTGAACGGCTTGGATCATTAGATGTATGCTGCAATTCAGTGAATATGTTAAAACTTGAAATGACACCCTTTTCCAGCCAATAAAAGAAAGACATTGCCAGATGCTCCCGTCATTAGGTTAAGTACATGCAAGTGCATTTGTGCCGGCTGCATTATTTTTTTTTATTTTTTAAAATTCATTGATTCCTCGTGTCTTCATAGCCCATGTTTCGGAGATCCAGTCCGTTCAACAGGTGGGTCCCACCATTTAAGTTGTCTTAGGCACCGTTTGTTAAATCTGAAATCTTAAAGCCTGAATTTGAAATCTGAAGTAAAAAAACTTGTTTGATAACAAACATGTGAAATATATTAAATATGTTAATTTGACACATTTGTCCCTATTTTCCATTTGAAAATGTTTTACATTATAAAGAAATTAGTTTTTATTAAATGAAAATAAAATCATTATATTTAATTCAAGTAAACTAAAATACTTAATATAAAACTAAAATATCATTCATAAAAAAACATATTAAGAAAATCAATTATTTGCATGTATAAGTGTGGCGGCAATTTCTTCTCGCATATTGGACATAATAATTTGTTCAAAGTCTTTAAATGCTCCTTCGACTTTAGGCATATCATTCTTTGATTCGATATTCATCTCCAAAAGAACGTTTTCATTGTTGTTTTGTTAGAAGAGTGGATCGGAGGTGGATTCTTTTATGATATAGTTGTATAGTATTATATATGCAATAACTTGAGTCTTGGATCCAGCTTATTTTTGGACTTTTATCCTAAAATGAGTTTAAAAGATGAATGGACGTTGTGGATTTACTAAAAACATCATGGTGGGCCCCACAATGGTTCCCAGCGCAGGAACTTCCTGTGAAAGGCTGATTGGGTACTACTTCACCAAGAAGCAGAGTTTCACCAAAAGTTCCCATGCTGGGATGCAAGGTGGGGCCCATCGTGATGTTTGTGAGAAATCCACCTCGTTTATCCTTTTTGTGAGCTCATTTTAAGACTTTCCACCAACAATTAGGTGGATCAAAAACTCAAGTGGGTCACACGAGAGAAAGCAATGAGGATTGAACTCACGTTTTCATCTCGTATGGTCCACTTGAGTTTTGGATCCTCCTCATTTTTAGTAGGATGTCCTAAAATAAGCTTGAAAAATTGATGGACGGATTGCATTTCTCATGAACATCACGGTTGACCCCACCTTACATCCCAACACCAAACCTCCTAGGAAAGGCCTTAACCGAAAACTACTTCATCCGCATGCCATCTAGGCAATGCCGGCGGAGAAGGGCTGCCCTATTAGTGGATTTGTGGGGCCTACTATAATATATATGTTTTATCCATACCGTCCATCCAATTTTTCATATCATTTAGGAGCATAAGATAAAAAGAGAGAGGTAGATATAAGGCTAAAGTGAGCCACATTGAAGGAAATAGTGAAAATTTGGCACTTATTGTTGAAAATTTCTTAGGCCCTCAAGTTGATATTTATCTTTTTCCTTTTTCATCCAAATACATATGACCTTACGAAGTTACATGGGAAATAAACGTCACTTTGGATTCTACGAAAGTTTCAACAATAGTTATTTAATTTTTGTTGGTTTCTATGATGTGGTACACTTGAGTTTTGCATGTACCTCAATTTTGGGCTCATGCTCTAGAATGATCTGAAAAAGTTGATGGACAGTGTGGATCTAACACATATATCATGACGGCTTAGGGAAATGCCCCATGTTAAAAGTTGGGATATGTATAACGTAAGGGAGAAAATCTTTCTCACAAAGGACAATTTTAGATAAAAAAATAATAATTACGAAGTACATTCTTGATTCCCCATTAAGCTAGACTCTCATAATGGGAAAATTTCAACATATAATGGCGGAGTGCTTACCTTCTTCCGCGGTAACAAACACCGCTAAACATGGAAAAATTTCCAAATTCCACATTAAGTACAAAAATTCAGCGTTAACCAACACGGCCTTAGTATATATAAGTTAAGGTGATTATATCTAATATTAGGCTAAAAACGGATGTTAAATTTGGATCATTGGGGTGACTGAAAAGAAAAAGGTACATGCCCTTGTTTCAACATTGAGGTCTTGGTATCGATTCCCTAGTGGGGGTGGCTAACAATGGAGTGCGTACTGATAGTGGGTGTGTACTAACAAGAATATCCAAAAAAGGAAAAAAAAGTAGAAAAAGGTACGTGTGTGTGCTTATATATAACAACAACAACAACAACAACATAGAGGAATGCTCAGCTGCTGATGTGTAGAAGTTCTGGTGAGAACTTTTTAAGAACTCATCTCCGATGATATGAACTTTTTAAGAATTCATCTCCAATGATATGAGCTCAAAATATGAACCACTTACCTAATGCGTCACCCCATAAAACTCTCCAGTCCCAACTTTTACCTTGATCTAAAATTCTGGTGGGCCATGATGTAAGAGAGGCAAATTAAGTAAGGAAACTATTTCCTTTTGCCATGGCCCACCAAAATTTTGGATCAGGGTAAAAGTTGGGCCCGAGGGTTTTATGCGGTTCTGCATTAGATGGACAATTCAGATTTTGCTCTTATATCACTAGAGATGAGTTCTTAAATATTTCTCATGAGAACTCATGAGAGCTGGCATGCAGCTGAGCATTCCTATATATACATACACATTGCCTTGGGGTGGCTAACAGTGAAGTGTGAACTGATAGTGGGTGTACTAACAAGCTGACCATTAAAAAAAAGAAAAAAGATACGCTTCCCTTAAAATGTTATTCACTTAATTTCATTGATATGAGATTGTAGTTGGATTATTAGGGAATCGCTTCCAGGATATGACAAGTCTTGGTGGTTTTGCATGCAACAATCATAAAGATATCACAACGAAATTTGATATGCAGTCTTTTCTATTTTGGCAGACTCTGCGTATGTAAAAACAGAGAACCTACTCGAATGCTT
Organism: Magnolia sinica; assembly: GCF_029962835.1. Taxonomy (NCBI): domain Eukaryota; kingdom Viridiplantae; phylum Streptophyta; class Magnoliopsida; order Magnoliales; family Magnoliaceae; genus Magnolia; species Magnolia sinica. The sequence continues at coordinate 70,873,493 of NC_080581.1, forward strand.
GTAGAGGAGAGAAAGGGAATCAAAGAGATTGGAAGAATATGTTTTTCATCCTCGATTTATAAAAGGGTTTTATAGAAAATGAAAGGCCGTGCATTTTGTAAAAAGTTGTTTCAAAAAGATACATATGAAACCATTCAAAATGGTCATGTCTTTTATGAAGCGATGTGACTTAACTCTGTTTCTTGCAACGTCTGATTTTAAAAGTCGAATCATCGCAACTATTAGATTTGGTCAGCCGAAACTTTGTAACAGTCAAATTTAATCTACCGATTAGCACAACGAGCTCTATCTGTTGGCCAAAAGGCACCATAGTTCAGATTGTCCAACCGATTGTTTTAATAGAAGAAATCCATCGACCGATAGGAATAACTATCAATATTTGATAGTTGATCGGTTGTTTCTACCTATCGATCTCTATAATGGCCGTTCTCAAGTCGATTGATCATTTAAACGGTTGGTCTTGCAATGGACATACTCGTTATAGCTGACTTTACAACGACTTATCCTAGTCGTAATGTGACTCGCATCGGATCACGTCGGTATGCAATAGATCGCATAGGAGCACTACTCGTGACATGATGCATATGTGCAAAGTACGCTACTAGTGCCTCTATAGTTACACTGCCTCACAACCCACATCCTCACCTACGACTGTGTGTGCGCCTGTGCCAGCGCGAGTGCATGTGTGCATGCATGTTTACACTGAAACATGCAGGCTGAACTTTTTCTCTTTCAATTCTCCAAGTAAGAATACTAGAGAATTCAAAGCTTATAAACTTTTTTTTTTTTTTGCTTTCTCTCCAAGTAACGTGGGACTAAACTTTTCATGTATTTTCATTTTTCAAATAAAGTTTTGGAGAGAGTCAAAATTTCAAACATTTGAATAAAGCAAAAGCAAAAAGATGCATGTGTATGACTTTAACAATTTCTATTATACAAAAGTTAGAGAGAAACCAAGGCTTCTAAATACTATTGATTTGTTTTGTTATAATCAGACAACTATTCATATTATGACTAATTTCGTATTTCATAAACGGACAAAGCATATTGAACTAGATTGTCATTTTGTCAATAAAAAGGTTTAGGCTAGGGCAATTTTTTACTTCATTGAACACATCGAGGACCATGTTGCTTATTGTTTCACAAAAGCTGGAGGGAAACTAAGGTTTCAAAACTCATTGTGCAAGTTGGGCGTCGTTGATATCTCTACCCCACTTGAGGGGGAGTGGTGAAGACATTAAGTAATTAATTATGACCCTCTCTCTCTCTCTCTCTCCCCTCTTTACTTTCCCCTATTTTTAATATACTATAGAGGTTTAGACATATTAATCTATGCTTTTGAAAATATGAGTGTTTTCACAAAAAATCTATGAATAATGTGTATCTACTAGCTATGCTTGAGACATTGCTTGTGGAAATTTTAATATTCCACTTTAAGACTACTTAGAAATTGCATAAATTATATACAATTAATACAATTAAAATAGTCGAATTGTATGTCCCAATTTAGATGAGTCATGAACCAAAACTTTTGCTTATATGACTATCTAACTATGAGATTGGTAGTGTTTACACTTGACCTGTTACAACCATATCCGACGAGGAAGATATCTCCACATGTTGGCAAACTTATATGAAGGCAAAGAAAAAATAATCATGGAGCATAAAAGAGATCATAAAGATTCTAAACACACCTCTGCAGAAGATGCATGTCATACCTAAAAGGTTAGGTTGCTCAGAGACATGCACATGATCGAAACCTTAAGTGCGGTTATCCTCCCGACAACACGTAGTAACCAAGTATAGGTTATACATACGCAAAATACTGAAAGAGTATACATAACTCACCATAAGGCAAAGGCAATGATATTTAGTGATACATGCATGATTTAGTTAGCCACATCTATCTAAAGACTCCTAAGCTATGCGCTAAGAGGAGAAATCCATCTAAAATTAAAAATACGACAACGCAAGATAACATAATGGTTAACTAGCTCTGTCCTAAGATAGAAGCATACTAAATCAATGCTATTAACTAATCGAAATGTTGATTTCAAAAGTTAAGGGAATATATGTAGGGCCTGCTTAACCCAAGCTGATAAAAGCAACATAAAATGAAAAGCTCCGGGCCATCGCCAATTTAATAAATTAAATAACTTTAATAGCTCAATATTGCCTATTAATCTTTTATCTCACATGTACGCATATCTTATCTTATCTTACCTTAGCCTAGTTTAGCCCATTCACTTCTATCTGCAGCAAGTCCAGATTAATTAGAATATATTAGTTTAGTTTCCTCAGCTCTAACACATTGCTGCAACAAGTTGGATTTAGTTTAGTTAAATATCTATGACACTCGGATTCCTCAAATCCTTAATTCCTTACTTAATGATTCCTAGGTTACATCCTATTGACCAAATCACGACCATCTCACTATCATTTAGCTTTAGGCGACCGTCTCACCACCATTCATGTCCAGAAAACTGTCTATCGTCCACGGTCGTCTTGCCTGCTTAAACCATAATCGGTAATTCATTTTTCTTTATTTTACTTTTCTCTATTGGTTGTACGACATTTACTCTAAGATAAATAAAATTGACACTTTACCTTAAAATTTTTTTTTTTCTCATCGGCTTTTATTAATAAACGTAATCAAGTTATTACCATTGCAATAAAGTCATTGTTTTTTAGGTAAAAAAAATTATTCAAAGAACTTACCCTCCCCTTCATAAATCTCTTAATTCTTTATTAACCGGTCACTAAGTAGTGAGGAAGCGCATGGGGTTAGGTTATAAGGTGTTTGGTTCGACTCGAGTCAATTATGACTCTTAGTATGCCAAACACATATACTCGCACATGTATAATAAAAATATGGCAATTTAAACACATGTTCAATTTGAATACCAACAAGTAGATATATTTTCAACCGTTAAAATGCAAAAAAAAAAAAAGAAGAACGAAACATCCAGTGGTTCTAACAAACAAGTGTCTATTAAGCAGAGTTTAGTATCGTTCAACCATCTGATTTTGGGATTGAGACTAAAAACACAGTAATTTATACAAGTTCATCAGTTTAACTTGAGAATTAATGTATGCAGCGTATGCAATTTCTAGTGCCTGCGTATCAATCGTCATCATCTACCACAGTATCAAATCAACTAATGGGAGCGCCTAGGTGTTCGATGCGGGAACGGATTGGCTACTTCCCCTGCCACCAGCCAATGGCTAGTGTTCGGTGCTCTGTGGGCTCCACCATGATGTATGTGTTTCATCCATGCCGTCCATATATTTTTATAGATCATTTTATGGTATGAAAACAAAAATGAGTTATATCCCAATCTCAGGTGGACCACATTACAGGAAACAGTGTTGAATGAATGTCGACCATTAAAAACTTTTTGGGGGCCATAAAAGTTTTGGATCAAGCTGATCTTTGTTTTTTCCCTTCATCTGGGTATGTATGACCCAATCAACATATTGGATGTCAAATAAACAGTACAGTGGGCCGTAGGAGGATTTTAATGGTGGATATCCAATAATTATTATTTTCCTGTGGTGTGGTGCACCTGAGACTTATATCCCTCTCATTTTTGGAATCAAGCCCTAAAATAATCTTAAAAAATGCATGAAAGGAATGGATGAAACACATACATCATGTTGGGGCCCACGGAGCACCGAACATCAGCCACGGGGCTGGTGGCAGGGGAAGTAGCCAATCCGTTTCCGTTCGATTCCTGACCGGAATCGTCTACAACACCTGTTTTTACGCATCTGCGTAAAACACCCAACTATGTGGAGCCCACCATTTTTTATTTAAAATCCACTCTACCCATCAGCTGGGAAACATTATTTGAACCGTACATGAAAGATACCATTTTGATTAAAAATTATCTTGGGCCACGAAAGCCTAAAAATGTAAATCTACACCTAAAACCTCTAAGTTCTCAAGGTGTGACCCACATAGTTTTGGATAAGGTTTATTTTTGATTATTCACTTAAAAATGGTGATTTAAGCCCGATTAACGGTTTGGATGAGAGATACACACTATGATGTCCCTCACACAAACCTATGGTTCAGATCCAATCCCCATATTCCTATCGATGTGGCCCACCTGACTTGAAGATATGGTTGATTTTTAACCCCAGGAACTAGAATCGAGTATAGAACCTAACGTACGGAGTGATTTCAGGTGGGCCCCACAGAGTTCCTGCAGTGTATTGTGGTCCGTTAATTTAAAAAAACGAGGATGTCCTTTTCTAAAAGTGTACAACATATGACTGCTCACGAGGGGGCGAAGCAAAAGGACACGTCAACACGTGTGGCCAGCGGTGGAGTTTGCTTCTGTGGGACCCACAAGAGCTCGCTCTTATTTTGTGGCTGATATTGATCCTGATCTGGGTTTGCATGTGGTGTGGTGTGGTGTAATCCCATTGGCTGGTGGAATTCTAGGTTGGGAAGCCATGTCTAGATACGGAGTGGGTCCCACCATGTCATTTGCAGGGTGTTACTTTCGGAAGCGGATTGCGTACCGAGCAACTCACTACGCCTAGCGTACTGAGTAAACTCTGTGTGGTCCACCATGATTTATGTATTTTATCTGCTCCGTCCATCCATTTTACCAGATAATTTTAGTGATTCAACCCAAAAATGAAATATATGCAATGTTCAAATGGACCACACCACAGGAAACAATTGAATTGAACGTCTACCACCGTTGAAAATTTCTTGGAGGCCACAAATTTTGGATCAAGTTTATATTTATTTTTTCTCATCATCCATGTCTGTATGATCTTATGAACAGGTTGGATGACAAATAAACATCATTGTTGGGCCTAGCAAGGTTTCAACGGTGGATATCATTATCTCCGCTGTTTCCTGCGGATCTATCCGCTTGATCTTTGGATATTATTTGATTTTTGGCTCAACCCATTAAATTAGATGGAAAAACGAATAAACGGTGTGGATAGATCACATACTTTGAAGGTGGGCCCAACTGAGTTTACTCAGTACGATAAGAGCGTACTGAGTAACTCAGTACGCAATCCAATTTCGTTACTTTCCTTCCATCTCTCCGTTGGTCCACGTGACGTGGACGACCTGCACACCATCCGCGTCGGACGCGGATTTCCTACGAAAGCCTTTCGCAGGAAGTTCTTCCCGGGCTGGGATGGTAGGAGGGGCACACCGCGATGTTTTTGAGAAATCCACTCCGATCTTCTGTTTTTTCGGATCATCTTGAGACGAGAACAAAAATGAGGTGGATCCAAAACTCAAGGCGGCCATGCGAGAGGAAACAGTGGGGATTCAGTGACTACCGTTGAAATATTTGTACGGCCACAAAAGTTTCGTATAAGGCTAAGTTTTCCGTTTTCACTTTATACAAGTGGGAATGACCTTATAAACGGTTTAGATGGCATATAAACATGCCAAGGTGGAGCCCAAAAAGATTTCAACGGTGGGAACTCCTTTCCCAGTTTTCATACCTCGTTGTGGCCGCTTTAGTTATGGATCTACCTGTTTTTTTGTCCAATATTCTAAAATGATTGTTACGAGTAAATTGGAATTGACTCGCATCAAGGTTAACTTTGGCACCAATGAGCAAGGCCTTGGACTAATAAGCTTCCGACCTGAGGTGAGTGTTTGACCCGAGGGCTCTTGTAGAGTTATGACATTGACCCGAGACTAAGAGTCATTGCACATCCTACGAGCCAGTTCTCGGAACAACAACAGCACATCCGACCCAATTATGTCGAATCGGAATGTAGGAGAGCATCACCTACCCATCCAGTGTTCCTCCGTGCTGAGCTTTTCTACTTAGCGTATCAATAATCCACTTATCCATGGGCTCGGGTTGTCGAGTAAGATCCGAACCATGAGGTCAGCTCGGATGAGAACCTAGTCAGCGATAGCATTAATACAGAACCACAGTAACGCACAACTGAGTAATGCTCATAGCATGATCTCTAGGTAACCGCCGACAACTACGGGCGTGTAGCCCTCGCATAGTGGCGATGACTATGCCGAGATTATCGGACACGTTCATTGCATCCCTCAGGTATAAACACGGATCATTTCTACTGATACAGGTACGCAAGATCTCACACTCTTACTCTACTCTACACCACTTAGACCCTGTTTCCCTAGCCTGACTTAGGCATCGGAGGATCCCCTGCTTGAGCTAGGGCCTCCTTTGCTTGTTGCTTTGCGCAGGACCGGGGTTCGCTCCGAGCACACAAGGCTCGACGGAGGGTGATCCAAATTTTAACGTCAACATTTTGGCGCCGTCTGTGGGAAGTGTGATAGAAAAAGACTAGAAAGCTTTACTATGGCAAGAGGAAAGAAGAAAACACTCCTGATAACGACAGTGGAGCCTGAGTCGAGTGGGCAACATCACTCGTCATCATTACTGCATACCGAGTCGGCTCCAACCGGGCTGTCTCAACGTACCCAGAGCCGAGGAGGTAAATACAGGGCCTTGCAGAATGAAGTGTAGATGCTGAGGGACGAGATTAATCGAACGAAGAACGACAGGTGCCTCTCTACCCAGAAGAGGTGGCCCCGGTAGCCGAGGAGGAGCCACTGCTCGTGAGCTCCCGTGCCAGAGCATCCTAGAACCTATCTGCTCGAGCCTTGGATCTTTCGCGACATGCAGAGCTGACTTACATATCTACAACCTCGGTGCTAGCTCCTACCGACTTTCGACACGAGCTGGAGAGGAGAAGAAGGGGCGAAACGCTCGAGGCCGAAGTTCCTCAAGAAATCATGGCAGAGAATCGGAACCCATGGGAAGCTCAGCGAGATGAGCTCCGAAATCAGATCAAGACTCTGCAGTGGAATCAGCAGATTCCGGCTTCGACTGCAGTGGAAGCGATGATGGAAGAAACCGAACCTCCCTTCACCAGTGAGGTCATAAGCGCAGAAATGCCTCTGAGGTTCAGGATGTCCTCCATCGCTCAGTACTCGGGATCTGGTGACCCCACCGAGCACGTGGAATCCTACTGCTCATGGATGCAGATCCAGTCCGCCTAGGAGGCAACGATGTGTTGAGCCTTCTCAATAACATCGACTAGGGCTGCAAGGAATTGGTACCGACAGCTCAAGCCGAGGTTGATCAGTACCTTTGCCTAGCTTAGTAGGTCATTCCTGACCCAGTTCATCGTCGGCAAGAAGAGCAGGAAGCTGTCAACCCACTTGCTTACCCTCAAGCAGAAGAGCGAGGAATCGTTGAAAGACTACATCTCCCGCTTCAATGAGGAGGCCCTGCAAGTAGACGACTACTCCGATAAGATGGCCTTGTTCGCAATGATCAGCTGACTCATGGATGGGAGATTCTTGTTCTCGATAGGGAAGAACCTGCCATCTACTATGGGCGAGCTTATCAGCTGAGCTCAGAAATATACGAATGCTGAGGAGTTTTTTAGCTCGCGCAAGAACAACTAGACCTCTGAGTCCTCGTTTAAGGGGAAAAGGCGGAGGGATGAAGCGCCGCAACATGCAGACAAAAGAAGGTTAAATGACAATGCCTCCCGAGACAGGAGGTCGAGCAAGAGGGCCGAGAGTAAGTTCAGCTCGTACACTCCCCTCAACATGTCTCCAAAGCAGATCATTCCGGACATCTGAGACCAGAAGCTCTTACACTGGCTGAGCTCCATGAAAACATATGCAAGTCAGTGGGACAAGCACAAGTTTTGCCGCTTCCATCGTGACTACGGCCACAGTACCAATGATTGCGTCGACCTGAAGGAAGAAATTGAGACCCTCATCCGCAAGGGTCATCTGCGACAATACATAAAGGAAGAGAGACAACCTCGGAAGGATGAACATCCCAACAAGCCACGAATGAGGCCACGGAGATCTGAACGATCTATGGAGGTCCATCCGGTTGGGGAGATTCGAATCAGGCTCGGCCGAGGAAAGAGCTCCGAGTAAGCCCTTGCAGCTTTACGTTTATAGAGGACGACGCGCGAGGCATTCAACATCCCCATGACAACGCCCTAGCTGTTGCTATGATGATAGCCAATCATAAGGTCTACCGTATCCTGGTCGATACTGGAAGCTCGGTCGATATAATTTACTCCGAGGCATTCGACAAGATGGGGATAGACAGGTCGTGCCTCCGACCAGTGAAGACTCAATTGCATGGATTCACCGGAGATAAGGTGATCTTCGAGGGTGCTATTTCCCTCCTAGTTACAGCAGGAGAGGGGCGAAATCAAGTGACTCTGCTAGTGGACTTCCTGATAGTGAATGTGTCATCAGTGCACAACGTCATAATGGGTCGGTCGTCCCTTAACGCGATGAGGGCAGTCGTATTTACCTACCATTTGATGATGAAGTTCCCCTCTGATGGAGGGGTCGGATATGTCCGAGGAGACCGGCATGAGGCACGGAGGTGCTATTCGGTGGCAGTGAGAAAGAGCTTAGCAAAGTAGGCCCTCACAATAAACGTGCTCGACTTCAAAGAAGGCGACCCTGCGGACGACTCCTTCATTGAAGGACTAGTGACCGTCCTGCTCGAGGAAGCCGACCCGAGCAGAATGGTTCAACTCGGGTCATCGCTAAATTCTGAGCAGTGATCCCAGATGCTAACCTTTCTTCGACAACACAAGGACGTCTTTGTATGGATGCACCAAGACATGCCGAGCATCTCTCCAGAGATCATGGTTCACAAGCTGAACGTGGACCTAGAGCACAAGCTAGTAAAACAGAAGAGGAGAGCGTTCGAGCATGAGAGGTACGCGGCCATAGCCGACGAGGTGTCAAAGCTCCTCAGCGTCGGTTTCATTGAAGAGATTCATTACCCAGATTGGATCGCTAATGTGGTCCTTGTAAAAAAGGCCAAAGGGAAGTGGTGAGTTTGTGCGGATTACTCAGATCTGAATAAAGCTTGCTCCAAGGACAGCTTCCCCCTGCCTCAAATTGACCAGCTGGTCAACAGCACGGCTGGCATGGGCACGAGCTGCTTATCTTCCTGGACGCATACTCTGGGTACAATCAAATCGCGTTGTACCCCCCAGATAGGCAGAAGACGACCTTCGTCATGGACAAAGGACTCTACTGTTACTTGGTCATGCCCTTTGGTATGAAGAACACTAGGGTTACATACTAGAGGCTAGTAAACCAGATGTTTGCTCGGCAAATCGGCCGGACCATGGAGGTTTACGTGGATACATGCTTGTCAAGAGTGTCAAAGAATCTGACCACATTATAGACCTCGGAGAAACCTTCTCGATACTGCGAGAGTACTGTATGAAGCTGAACCCGACCAAGTGTGCCTTTGGTGTGGGTTCAGGCAAGCTCCTTGGATTTCAGGTCAATCAGAGGGGTATTGAGGCAAACCCCGACAAGATCAAGGCTTTGCTCGACATGAGCTCACCTCGGACGATAAAAGAGATCCAATGCCTCACCGGACGAGTCGCGCCCTGGGACGGTTCATATCCAAAGCCACTGACAAGTGTCTCCCCTTCTTCCAACAGTTGAAGGGTCACAAGAAAGCAAAATAGACCTTGGATTGCAGGCAGGCTTTTCAATAGTTGAAGCAGTACTTAGGGTCATCACCTTTGCTATCCAAGCCCGAGGAGGGCCAGCCTCTGTTTCTTTACTTGGCGGTTTCCACCTCGGCTGTTAGCTCGTCACTCATTCGAGAGGTGAAGGGCAAGTAGCACCCTGTTTACTACACCAGCAAGGCTATGGTCCCAGTTGAGACCAGGTACCCGAGCATGGAGAAACTAGCACTGAGCCTAGTCGTCTTTTCTCGGAGGCTGTGCCCATACTTCCAGGCCCATTCCATTATTGTCGTCACGGATTCACCCCTACGACAAGTACTCTAGAAGCCAGAGGTATCTTGACGTCTGACCAAGTGGGCGATAGAAGTCGGAGAGTTCGACATTCAGTATCGACCAAGGACTGCGATCAAGGGCCAAGCCATGACCGACTTCATAGCTGAATTTACCACACCGAGTGGCGAGATCGGGGACACAATTTCGGAGACTGCCCCTGTGGTTCCTCCAGCTCTTCCTCTTCTCAAGGGTGCAAAGTCAGAAGGGGGAAATAGTAGATGGACCCTTTTCATGGATGGGTTATCCAACTCGAAACGAGCCAGGGTAAGGATTGTCCTGGTCGCACCCGAACAATCAAGCTTGACTTCTAGGCCTCCAACAACGAAGTAGAGTATGAAGCCCTGCTAGCCGGACTCAGACTAGCTGCTAGTTTGGGAGTTCAACTCCTTGACATGTGGTGCGATTCTCAACTCGTTGTGAATCATATATCAGCAGAGTACAACGCTAAGAAGACGAGGATGATAGCCTACTTAGCCAAGGCTCAGAAGTTAACTGGAAAAGTCAAAGATTGTGTCATCAGCCAAATCCCAAGAGCCGAGAACTCTTGGGCCGACGCCCTTGCGAAACTAGCCTCGATTGCTGAAGGGAAGATCCCAAGGATTGTCCCCATTGAACTTTTAGATAGCCCGAGCATCAACCGAACTGACCGAACCGACCACGAGATGATCAATCTAGTACAGACAACTCCGAGCTGAATGGATCCGATCATCAAGTACTTTACCAACGATGAAGTCCCCCAAGACAAATTGGAGGCTCAACGATTGAAAATTAGAGTAGCATGGTACGTGATCCTGACGACACTCTATACAAAAAAGGGTATTCTCAGTCATACCTCAAGTGTCTCCACTTGACGAAGCGGACTATGTGATCCGAGAAATCCATGAAGGAATTTGTGAAAATCATTCTGGGAGCCGCGCCATAGCTCAGAAGATACTTCTTCAAAAGTACTTCTAGTTGACGATCCAAGAAGATTATAAGAACTTTGTTTAGAGGTGTGACAAGTGTCAAAGATTTGTTGTCATGCCGAGACAGCCTGCAGAAGAAATGACCCCCATGAGCGGACCGTAGCCGTTCGCCCAGTGGGGGATCGACATCATCGGACCTCTGTCTCCTGGAAAGGGGCAGACCAAGTTCGCAATCGTGGCAGTCGACTACTTTACTAAGTGGGCCGAGGCTGAGCCAATGGCGAAAATTACCTAGCAGAAGGTGACATACTTCGTATGGAAGAACATCTGCTGGTTCGGAATCCCACTTACCATTGTGTCCGATAATGGGAGACAGTTCGATAACTATAGGTTCTGAGGCATGTGCCGGGGGCTCAGCGTTACCAACACGTACTCATCACCTCGTCATCCACAGTCCAATGGATAGGTAGAAGCTGTGAACAAGGTGATTAAACATTACCTCGAGACGAAGATGGAGAAGGCTAAGGGCAACTGGGCCAACGAGCTCCCGTTCGTTCTGTAAGCCTACAGAACCACAACTCAGTCTTCCACGGGGAAAACCCTCTTTTTATTGTCTTACAGTTCGGATGCCATTGTCCCCGTCGAGATAGGACTCCCCACAGCGAGAGTGAGGGACTATCAAGAAGAGCAGAATGCTGACCAGATCGTGACGAGCCTGAATCTACTTAAAGAGGTACGAGATATCGTCAAACTCTGAGTCGCGGCTCGACACCAACAAGTTGCTCGGTTCTACAACTCTAGGGTTAGGACGAGACAGTTTCGATGAGAAAATCTAGTCCTTCGCCGCATCTTCCAGAATACTGTGGAGCCTGGAGTAGGGTCCCTTGGGCCGAACTGGGAGGGACCCTATCGGGTGGTCAACTCGGCTAAACCAGGGTCTTATCGTCTAGAGGACTGGGAAGGATGTCTGTTGCCTTACCCTTGGAATGCCGAGTATTTAAAGATCTACTACCCCTGAGGGAGAAAACTTTGTATCTTATACGAATCGGATCTGTTGGCCGCTTCGGCTCTTAATAAAAGATTGCCTGCTCTTCTACGCCTGCTCTTCTACTCTACACTTGGTTTATTATACAGCTACTTCACTATGCTGCGAAGGGTCATCTCTCATGTGCAGAGATGAAGTCCTTCGATGAACCGATCCCTTAAAGAAGGGGTCAGCTCGTCATTCGACAATGGTCTACGAAACGGCTAAGTACGCTACGAAGGGTCATCTCTCATGTGCAGAGATGAAGTTCTTCGATGAATTCATCACTTAAAGAAGGGGTTGGCTCATCATTCGACAGTTAGTGCGCTGTAAAGGGCCATCTCAATTAATGAGATGAAACCCTTCGATGAACCGACCCCTTAAAGAAGAGGTCAGCTTGTCCTTCGACAAATTCAACAAGCAACAACTGTCGGCTCGTCATTTGACAAATTCAACAAGGAACAACATGAAAAAGGAAAACATTCACACACCGATTCAAAAGATTAGTTTTTTGACATTAAATTGGATATGTTTGATTACAACTAGTCATTACAAAAAAAAGGGGGAATGAGAAGGATCAGCTCAAAGTTGGGTTGATTGGGGGCTCGGCTTCGGGGGCTTTCTCGGCCTCGGCAATTGCTGGTGGGTCCGCATATGCCTCTGGAGAATCCTCGACATCCTCCATCGCCAAGACATCGAAGTCCAGCTCAGGATAAACACCTTGGACTTCTCCTAAGCATGCTTTGTAGCCGGTGTTGTAGGTAAAGTTGTAAATCTTCTCTAGCACGCCATTTCGCTTCTTGGAGAATTTGAATTCCTCTACAGCCGCTATGGCCAGCCAAAGTCTCGAGTTCTGAGTGCTGCTTGGTAAGACCCTCAGTAGCTAGGGCTTCCAGCTCGGAGCGTTGCTTGACGAGACCTTCAGCAGTCTCGAGCCTAACAGCCTCAAGCTCAGTAACCAATCGAGCATTGTCCACCCTCGAATCCTTCAAGTCAGACTCCGTCAAGTCAGCACGAGCTTGTAACTCGTTGATCTCCTCTTAGAGCCCCGGCTCCCTTAGATGACCCTCTTCGAGCCGAACCTTTAGCTTCTCGACGTCTTCAGCCAAGGCCTTCAGGCATTCTTCCAGCTCAGCTTTCTCCCCTTCAAGTCGACTCATCATCCTTAGCCTTTCTTTGATCTAGACGAGTGTTGGCAACACCTGAGAAATTAAGGGTTAAGTCGTCAGATCAACAGCCAAAAGACTACAAGTAAAATGACCAAGACCAAAAGACTTACCGTGTAACAACACGATGCAAAGTCATTTATGACCGACTCGGGCAATTGAGTCATGGTCCGGACCACAGTCGACTCGGGCGCGTACTTGGCTGCCCAACTGTTCGGCAGCGACATCTGGTGGTCGGCCACCAACTCCTGTCCCTCAGAAGGGACCGGACTCGCAGCACCCCCGACGCCACTAGTAGTCGAGGCCTGAGCCTCGGCCTCAGGAGCATTGGAGTCGCCGACCAGTGCGTTGACTCGATGGACCAAAATCGTGTTCACCTTCGCAGCGGTGAACATGAGATTGGGGTTCTCGGCATCAGCGACCGAGTCGTGAGAGAAGTCCGGCACCGTGGATTCTCCCACTACCTCCCTTCAAATCCCCGGAGGCTGGGAAAGGAAGGCCTCGGAGGCCAGGGCTGGTGCCAATGTAGCAGCCACCTCTGCCACTGATGGCTCGGCCACTATGGGCTCGGCCGCTGGAGTGTTCTTCTTCCGAGCCATTATCTTCACTCGGGTCTCTGGCGCCGACGCCAGAATGACGTTGAATGAGGGGCGCACTGCTCTCCCCCTCTTCCTCTTTGATCCTGCTGCCCCAGCCATTCCTGATCAACAAGAAGAGTCAGCCTCATCTACTCAAGAAAAATAAGTAAAAAAATGAAGTCACGAAATTTACCTAAGGTTATGGGGAAAGGCGCGACTCTACAAAACTAGATGACGCGAGGTTACCCGAAGTGATCAAACTATGCCAGATACGGTCCTCCTCTTTCTGTAGCCGAGCCCTGACTATCTGAACTCGGAGGGGGAAGGGCAGTTCTGGCGATCCCTTCAAATAATCTACAAACAAGATAAATAGAGGTTAAAATGAAGAATGAGCAAGGAAGAAAATAAAGCTTAAACCTACGCAAATCTACCTGGGAGGGCAAACTTGGTGGGTACTTGGATCCGGAGGCGTCTGAGTTCTGATGCTGGAGCCTCCCACTCTCCTGAGGCTCAGAACCATTTTCCCTTCCAATCCTTGTTGGAAGAAGGAAGCTTGGCGATGAGGCTCGGAGTATACTGAGCCCTGGCCAAAAAGTAGTACCAATATGGCTTGGCCATGTCATGCTTGGGCTGGTACATCGCTAGGAACTCGTCCGACGTCAACTCCTGGCTCATCTGCTTGTGCCAGATGATGAAGGTAGATGCTAGGATGCGCCACACGTTAGGGATAAGCTCACTCGGAGCCAGCCTCAGTTGCGCCATCAGCGCACGAACAAAAGGATGAAGCGAGAACTAGAGTTCGCATTGAAGTGCACAGATGAAGACTGCTACTTCCCCATCGGAGGGGGTCCCAGGTCCATCAAGGGCAGAAGGGGCCCTGATGTGCACCGAGTCTGGGATCTTGAACTTGACACGGAGTTGAGCCATCTGTGACTCAATCAAGACTGAGCCCCTTGGAACCCCGGCTTCAGCTCGGCCTCCCGAGGGCCCGACCAGCGATCTCCTAGCAGGGCTCGGGGTACTTTCTTTGTCCCCTCAGCTCGGCCCTTGGTCTTGGCTCCGGTACTCTTGTTGGGCGGAGGGTACAGTGGGACAGCCTCGAGAGTACCCTCCGAGCCCCTTCGCTTAGAGTCTGTGTTCTCTGGCTCCAACCTGTTTTGGACCTCGCGGACTTCGTTCAAATTGCTCGATAGTGTGAAGAAAAAAGTGAAACGGTGGAAGACTCACAACGCTGTGGGCGATTTACTTCGGCGTAAATTCTCCTTTCTAGCAAGCTTATTCGAGCCAAATCCTCTTTTTCGACTAGAAAAATCCCTTTTTCGACTGGTGAAACTCTTTTCCGACAGTAGGTCTCGGGGAGGAGAGCAGGAATCAAAAAAATCTAGAGAGTATTTGAGCGCAGGAGAGACGAAATGAAAGGAACCTCAAAATTTTTGTAGCCCGAGCTCATCGCCTGCAATCATGACGAACAACTGTCGCTGAAGCTGAAATGGCTCGGATCCGAGCCCAATTGTACGCGTGGCGATCCATGATACGCGCAACCAAACTCCGCTCCGACCCCCGCGCAGCCAGCATTCAATGCACTAACACTTCTTCGTGTTGCCCCAACCTTTGCGCAGTCAACATTCAATGCGCCGACATCTCTTCACATTTTAAGATCCACGTGGCGTCCCCTGATTCACTCAACCGAATTGTCTCGACATCCTTGGCCACGTGTGCGATGCCCAACGGCCAGATCGGGGGAAACAACTATCTCCATATAAAGCACAGGTTTTGAAGTTCATCATGGCGACGCTTCATTGAACCCCATCATTACAAGGAGATCGACGGATCGCCTCCCCAAGCCTCGGTTCATTACTTCAAGCCTCGATTCGCTTTCCTAAGTTTATTACTCTCTGAGTCCGAGCTCAGACTTAGAGAGTAGGAGACTTTTGTTATAGGTAAATCCGAACTAAGCCGCATCAAGGTCAACTTTGACACCAATGAGCAAGGCCTCAGACTGATAAGCCTCCGACCCGAGGTGAGTGTCCGACTTGAGGGCTCTTGCAGAGTTATGACACCGACCCAAGACTCAGAGTCATTGCACATCCTACAAGGCGAATCTCGGAGCAACAACAGCACGTCCGACCCGATTATGTCAACTCAAAATGCAGGAGAGCATCACCTACCTATCCAGTGTTCCTCCGACCCGAACCTTTCTACTTAACGTATCAATAATCCACTTATCCATGGGCTCGGGTTATCGAGTAAGATCCGAACCATGAGGTCGGCTCGGATGAGAACCTGGTTACCGATAGCATTAATACACAACCCCAGTAACGCACAACTGAGTAATGCTCATAGCACGATCTCTGGGTAACTGCTGACAACTGTGCGCACGTAGCCCTCGCGTAGTGGCGATGACCGTGCCGAGATTATCGGACACATTTATTGCATCCCTCAGGTATAAATATGAATCATTTCTACTGATATAGGTACGCAAGATCTCACACCCTCACTCTACTCTACACCACTTACACCCTGTTTCCCTAGCCTGACTTAGGCATCAGAGGGTCCCCTACTTGAACTAGGGTCTCCTTTGCTTGTTGCTTTGCGCAGGACTAGGGTTCGCTCCGAGCACTCAAGGCTCAGCGGAAGGTGATTCAGATTTTGACATCAACAATGATCATTAAAAACATATGGACGGAGTGGATTTCTCACAAACATCACGGTGGCCCACCTAAGCATCCCAGCCGAGGAACTTCCAGTGAAAGGCTTTGGCAGGAAATCCGTGTCCATCCGTGTCACACGGTCGTTCTGAGTTAGGGAAATTTATGGAAAGCCCTGTTTTTAGAATGAAAATGGTCCGAAAAGACCCAACGTGCCAAGTCGAGCTATGTCCAAACCTAGCCTAATGGGCCGGGCTGGCTTGCATTTGTGATGGGCTGACGGGCGTGAATTTTTTATTCAAATCCAGCTCTCGGGCTTGATACTCTAGTTCAATTCCAACCTGAGGTGGACAGGCCCGAAAACGTGACGGGCCAGCCCGACCAATTGACTGCCCAAAAGAGACCTCGAGCATTTCAGTAATTTTACCAACAGAAGTCCCTTGTGACACTTATTTTATGCAAAGCGTAAAAGGCCAAGCTTATGGAGCCCCATATTGTATAAAATCCACTGTCCAGCAAATTCTATCCTTGATTCTAAGTTCCGGAGAAAGAATCACTCACATGCAAAACTCAAGTGGGCCGCACCACATGCAACAATGGAGATGGGATGGCAACTTGGTTTGTATGTGAGGCTTCTATGGTGCGTTTTGTTCATCAAGCTCGTTAATTAGGTGTACCTCACAATGATGAAGTGAAAATACAAATGCTAGCCTGATCCAAACATTAGGTGGGCCACATCTAAGTTTTAGATTATTTTCATTTGTGTGGCCTATTAGAGTATTTTCCCGTGTTGATATTTTGTATCTATGGTTAAAATAATAGTTCTCACCTGATGGATAGAGTAACTGACATATAAAACATGGTGGGCTGTAAGGTATTTCATGCGGCTATGTAAAACATGGCATTGTAAACTATTTGGATATGTAATTTACCTAAGTTTATGGTTAGCTAGAATAATATGATCTACAAATTTTTTAGGATTTAGTATGTTAATCATTTGCCACTCCTCTCTCACGTGCATGAGTAAAAGTGGTTGAAATGTATGCCCCTTTTTAGTTTGATGGATTATATTATTTATTATTTATTATTATTGTGTATACATGAAATTAATGAATATGATTGGAATGAATTTATTAGAAATTACTGGGGAATGAATTTATTAATAATCTTTAGAGAATGAAGTAGGACAAGTTTGATGTGAAATATATTATAAGGCCTAACTTATATTATTTTTCATAAACATAGAATATTATCATGACCAAGAAATATGTTGAGATAGTTTAATCCATCTATTTGATTTGGTCGTAGTTATTATGGGGTTAGGCAAGTATGTTATCGTGTGTGAATGTCACCTGTGGGGCTCATCCTCTCTGACGCGGTCCGTCGCGAGGAGCACGGGGGAGTCTCACGCGCTTGTCATTCTTTTGGTGTAGTGTGAAATGTTCTTGATTATATATGATTATTTTTTATTTTCTCAGTGTAGTACCACTAGCCGATTAGGCTCCTCCTTATCCACAATTGGCAAGAATATATGGACTTGCCTCATGGTTGGGTGATTGTGAAGGGAATGGTGAAATTCCCTGACCTGAATGACTCTCGTGGTTGGCTTGCGATTTCAAAAGTATGTGTAAGGGTCTTTGTTACGAAAAAGGTAAGGTTAGGTACCCTTTCTTGTCCACACTACGTATGGTCTCTACTATGAGAAACATATGACTTTCAAAAAATATTTATATCTTCAAGTGTATTTAGGCCATGCTTCACATAATCCTATGGGAGGACCGAGCAGACAAAAAGAAACCATTCTTAGCCATGCTACACATAATATGGTGATTTCATGTAGGCAAGTAGCATAAATAAAACAAACCAAAAAGAAAAAGAAGATGTAAAAACATCTAAAATAACATGAGATAGCTCTTGTTATGCCAGAATGTAAGGAATGGACAATGTTTTGAGCTTGATAGAGATGTGAGGAGGGAAAAAAAAAGAAAAAAAAAGGAAAGTCAAACATTATGTTGGTCAAAAGAGAGTTGGACGTCCTTAAATTTGACCGTACTCTTGGACTGGCTGGCTTTCTAATGAGTTGACTTTTCATGCCGATGGTTTTGAGTAGGGTCTGGGCGTGAGATGATAGTCTTAGGCTTCCTAGGTGGCAAAGTCTCTCGTTTGTATGGACTTGTACCCAAATTCGAAGAAAGGAGCCTATCATGGAGGTCTCTGTTGCTGCCAACTGTTGTTGAACTAAGCACCGTCGGTCAAATTTATAGACCCACACGTTGGCTTGGTGGGTTGATGGTGGACACTGTGGGAACTAATCTATATGCGTAATAGGCCCACGGATCTGTCTGTGCATGGGACATGGCGATCAGGGGTCGGATAGCTTACCTAGCTGAGACGCCGCCATGGAAGCCGGATAAGAATACCAGAATACCTGTAGAACTTAGGATCTTCCTCTCCTTCACACCCTTTCTGCAAATCAGTAGATGGGACTCGAATTTCTGCTATGGTGTAGGATTGGGGACCTAGCTCTCTTTTATAGAGTCTGTGGAGAGGGAGTTTGAAACCCATCACAACTCTCTCTCCCATGCTCCACATTGTAGCATCCTAGTTCAACTCAAACTGCTGTCTGCGTAAGACAGCTATAGCATTCCAGCCCTAGTACGTAGAGCTGCGCAGATAGACTGCGCAGCGCATCACCTGAAGTGGGGTCCACTGGTCTACTCAATCATCCAGTCCAACTGTATGACAATCCAGACCGTTGATCAGTGAGGCCCACTAAATAGAGTTCTTACATTCTCCCACTTGGGCCTCATTGAGCAACGTCAATGATAGTCATATATATAATAATTTTGTAAACAAGTTTTGATATTTTAAGAAAATATCTAAATGGTTAGCCAATGAAAACAGTTGGACAATATGAGTAATGCTATTCAATCTGGTCCATCAAAACAGTCAGTATCGAAACGCGGTAGACATCACAACATTTAATTTAGGCGAAGTGAGTCTAAGCGCGATCACAAATACTTTCAATCTTAACGACATAGATCACGAACTAGGAAATGTGGCATAAGGATTACACACTTTAGTGCGATAATATGTGTCTATCCTTAAGAGGTCCTGAAGCTTTTTCATGTCTCCAACGAGACACAACTGTAGTTCCACTTATTCAAAATTTGCGCATATATATAAATAAGCAGAAATAAATCTTTATATCAAAATCATCCAAACAAACTGTATAAAACGAGATCTCTAAGTGTCTGTGAAAATCAAAGTACGCTCAACTCCCACTAACTGAAAACATCTGTGGGATCAATGACTCCCATGGATGTTACATGCTCCTGAAATGGCGTGATAGGGAGCCCTTTAGTGAGCGGATCTGCAATCATCTGCTTAGTGCCGATGAATTCCACGGACACTTGATGATTCTGAACCCTTTCCTTTACAACAAGATACTTGATGTCGATATGCCTCAACCTTGACGAATGCTTGTTGTTACTAGAGAAGGAAATAGCAGCCGAATTATCGCAAAATATTCTCAATGGTTTCGGGATATGCTCCAGTACCCGCAAACCTGAGAAGAAACTCTGTAACCATAGTGCCTGATTAGATGCCTCATGGCAGGCAATAAATTCAGCTTTTATGGTGGATGAGGCTGTGGTAGATTGTTTCACGCTTTTCCACGACACAGCTCCTCCCACCATCATGAAGATGTATCCTGAAGTAGACTTCTTAGTGTCAACGCAGCCTGCGAAGTCTGCGTCTGAATATTCGATCAACTCCAATCGATTAGATCTTCTATATGTGAGTCCGAAGTCTTTCGTTCTCTGAAGATACCGTAATACTTTCTTTGCAGCTATCCAATGTTGCATTCCTGGATTAGATAGATATCTTCCCAACATTCCAGTGACAAAGGCAATGTCCGGTCGCGTACAGACTTGAGCATACATGATGCTCTCTACTACTGATGCGTACGGAAATTCTTTCATTCGATTCTTTTCTAAATCATTCTTTGGACACTGAAACAAACCAAATTTGTCGCCCTTCACAATGAGCGACTTTCCTGAAGCACAATTTTACATGCCATACCTTTCGAGAACCCTAGTAATATAGGCTCTCTGTGATAAGCTGAGCAGTCCAAGTGTTCTGTCACGGCGAATCTCAATGCCAATGACGTAAGAAGCTTCACCAAGGTCTTTCATTTCAAACCTTTGAGATAAAAATTTCTTGGTGTCGCTCAACATCCTGGTATCACTGCTAGCTAACAGAATGTCATCAACATACAAAATCATCATAACGAACTTACTCCCACTGGTTTTAATGTAGATGCATTCATCTGTAGTGTTTTCTACAAAGCCATATGAAGAAATTACTTCATGAAACTTAAGGTACCACTGCCGCAATGCCTGTTTCAACCCATAGATGGACTTCTTAAGTTTGCAAATCAAATGTTCTGAGTCAGTAGCTACAAAACCTTCGGGCTGCAACATGTACACGTTCTCATTCAGATCCCCATTGAGAAATGCAGTCTTTACATCCATCTGATGTAACTCTAAATCCATATGAGCTACAAGAGCCATTATGATCCTGAATGAGTCTTTCTTCGATACTCGTGAGAAAGTCTCCTTAAAGTCAATGCCCTCACGTTGGTTAAAACCCTTGGCAACAAGTCTGGCTTTATATCGTTCGACATTACCTTTGGAGTCCCGTTTGGTTTTAAATATCCATTTACAACTAATCGGCCTTATTCCAGTGGGTAACTCTACAAGATCCCATACTTTATTGTCCTGCATGGATTTCAACTCATCTTTCATGGCATTAAACCAACGAGAAGGATCGGCACTTTGTTTGACTTGTGTAAAGGATTCAGGATCCTTTTCCACCCCTATGTCAAAGTCGTGTTCCTGTAAGTATACGATGTAATCGTCTCGATTTACAGGCCTTCTCTCTCTTTCAGATCTTCTTAATGGTTCAGTTTGTTGGGTTTGATCTTGATTTTTCTCATCAGTGGTTTGTATATAAGGTTCTACGTGGTGCTCTGCAGTGACTGCAGAATCGACTGCATCATTAATGTCCACATGATCTGGATTGACTATGACAGGAGTCACAGTCTTTTGTTCCTCAAATACAAAATTTCTTATGTTCATGCTCCCACTGTTTTCGGTGTCCTCAATGAATCTGGCATTCCCAGTCTCAACAATCCTGATGGAGTGGGAAGGACAATAGAATCGATAGCCTTTTGATCTTTCTGGGTATCCAATGAAGAAACAACTTATGGTTCTAGGATCAAGCTTCTTTTCATGCGGGTTATAAATTTTGGCCTCAGCAGAACAACCCAGACATGTAGATATCGGAGACTTGGTTTTCTCCCATTCCACAACTCAAAAGGAGTTTTGCTTACTGCTTTGCTGGGAACCCTGTTTAATATATGAACTGCAGTTTTGATCGTATCACCCCACAGAGATTTTAGTAATGTTGAATTGCTGACCATACTTTGCATCATATCCATAAGGGTGCGATTACGTCTCTCAGCAACTCCATTCTACTCTGGAGTACCAGGCATAGTGTACTGAGCAACAATGCCACAATCTTGCAGGTATTTAGCGAATGGCCCTGGATTGCGTCCTGATTCGTCATATCTGCCATAGTATTCACCAACTTTAATTTTCTTATCGAGTTGATTTTCAACCTCGGCCTTATAGATTTTAAAAGCATCCAGGGCATCTGATTTCTCACTGATAAGGTATAGGTACCCAAAGCGAGAGTAGTCATCTATAAAGGTAATGAAATATTTGTGGCCACTCCATGAGGCTGTAGGGAATGGTCCACAGATATCAGTATGTATAACCTCTAATAGATCTACACTCCTGGTTGCACCTTTCTTTCTCGTTCTAGTCTGTTTCCCTTTTATGCAATCAATGCATACTTTATAATCAGAGAAGTCTAGAGAATGCAAAATTTCTTCTCTCACAAGCCTGTCTAATCTCTCACGAGATATATGACATAGCCGCCTGTGCCACAACATGGAAGAATTCTCATAGTCTAGTCTTCGCTTAGATCCCACTACATTTCCATGCAAGGTATTAATATTATAGACATGAGAGGCAATCAAGTCTAACTGGTATAAGTTGTTTACTAAAGAGCCGGTTCCAACTTTAATTGAATTAAAGTAAATACTAAAACTTT
This sequence comes from Magnolia sinica, assembly GCF_029962835.1. Lineage (NCBI taxonomy): Eukaryota > Viridiplantae > Streptophyta > Magnoliopsida > Magnoliales > Magnoliaceae > Magnolia > Magnolia sinica. Next base: position 70,895,834 of record NC_080581.1, read on the forward strand.
TATTTCCAAAGTGGAATGAATATCCCAACTTATCCAAACAGGAAATTGAAACTAAATTGCGCCTTATAGACGACACACAGAATGTATTTACTAAATTCAAAAAATGACCAGTCTTCAACTTAAGCCTATAGACTCCTATTGCCTCCACGTCAACTTTGACACCATTGCCTACGTATACTGAGCGCTCTACATTAATTGGTGGCCTGGCCTGTAGTAATTCCTACATAGAAGTGCATATGTGAATAGTAGTTCCTGAATCTATCCACCAGGAATCCACTGACACATCGGTCAGATTAGATTCAAAACAAACAAGAACAGAATGATTACCTTTCTTTTTGAGTCAATCCTTAAAACCTTCGCAGTCTTTCTTTAGATGACCCGTCTTTTTACAAAAGTAGCATGGTTTGCCTTTAACCCGTTTGCGTTTAGATCCATTTCCAGATTGATTCTCATGGTTTCCAGATGGAGGACCAGAGAATCCATTATTAGAACCTTGTTTCCTCTTTCTTCTACCTTTATTCCCTTGCCCATGCCCTTGTCCTGAAGTCACCATATTAACATTTTGAACTTTTATCATCTGTCTGATCCTGTCTTCTTCTTGGACGTACTGAGTGATGAGTTCATCCAATGACTACATGTCCTTCAGAGTGTTATAGTTTACCAAGAACGTGCCGAATTGGGGAGGTAGGTTATTCATGATCAAATGAACTAGTTGATCATCAGTGAGTACAAGCCCTAGAGCACGGATCTTAGAAACAACTTCGATCTGCTCTACAATGTATTCACGGATGTTGCCTTTTCCATCGTAGGACGAGCGAGTCAATTTATTCCAAAGAATGCCCACTTCAGATTTATCAGATTTCTTGAATCGTTTTCCCATTTCAGTCAGGAAAACTTTAGCCTTATCTGTTTCAGGCATGGTACCCTTCATTGATTCAGAAATTGAATACTTAATGACTTTCAGGCATGTATCATTTGATTTAAACCATGTAACCCATCGATTATATTCAGCTTCAGTGGCATTATCAGATGGCTTTGGCGGTTCTGGTGTTATCAGGGCAAGATCTAATTGAAGACAGCCCAGTACAACTTCAATGGCGTTCTTCCATTGAGTATAATTAGACCCATTTAAGGCAAGGACTTGATGCGTATTAGTTGGAATTGAGACTGAAATATAAGAGATACACATATACTCACATTAGTTCATTATTTCACAAAACAGTTTAGTAAACAAAATATCAGGCAAAGATAACTAATTCAGTTGCTAGGGGAGGCATCAACTGAATTATCCAGGATGACAATGGGCCCAACCATCTCATCCTAGTGAGAATCTGTTACATCATCATCATTCCTCCTGTGGGCGGTAATGACAACATGTTAGTAATCCTCCTTAATATGAAGCTAAGTGATGTTAGTGATGTAAATCTGAGACACTCAACACCTGTGGGTGAGATGAGTCTTTCAGCTTTACATTACTTACACCATTTACTCCATCCGTTCACTTGACTGCCATACGATAATCATCTATGTTTTCGTTACCGTAGGCATGAAAACATGAACGCAACTGTATGCAATCTTTCTGATCCCAATGTTGCAAGTCTGTACTTGTAAAGTTTTCATCGATTGAGGTCACTATGGTGGCTAACACAACCAAATCCAAAACTACAAATATAGACTTTAGGATTGCTATTATAATCCTGCCTCTCCATGAATTATATCTTAATAGTCTGATACGGCCTATAAGTTAGTTGGTACTGACCCTTTTTTGGAAATAAAAGAACCTTAAAGTGAAACAAACGGAAAGGTTTCACATTATATATTCCAATGGTCCATATCAACTCTTAAGGATGGGTGATGGGCTAATTATAGGGTCGAATCAGTACTCTTATTTGATCTGTGCTAGTTCAAATGAGTGAAACTAAATCGAGCTCCTGTCATTCTATTGATAGACAGCTAGTATGGGCTTAGAATGTTATCAGAGTCCACCACTCAATATTCCGGATCCAAAACCATCCGGTTCGGGTCCTGTATTGCAGACCTGAATAATCAGAATCAGGTCTGCAGGTCCGATTATTAAATAAAAGGAAGCAAGCTCCCTGGAATCGGGTCCATATACCCGAACGGGCTCAAATCGGGTCCTGAAAAGAAACACTCGGTTGTTTTATTCTCAACAGGGCAAGATGCCCTAGACTCCTCTCGAGGCTCTCCGAAAATTTCTCACCGTAAGAGAGAGAGAGAGAGAGAGAGAGAGATAGAACGAGAGAGCCGATCAGTGGCTGAAACCCAAAATCGTAAAAAAAAAACGTTCGATTTCGACTCATCGCATGCGGCTGACGAAGAGAGGGAGATGAAATCCCAGCTGCCGCAGATGAATCAGTGGTCGAGGATCGTCCGACCGCCTCCATCAACCACGGAGATCATCTCCTGCCTGGATCTTTAGCAGATGAAGAAGGGAGATGGATCAACGTCATTGAATGTATGACCTCCAGCAGTGAAGATTATCATCAGAGAATCGAGGTGCTAGAGGACAATCCCGTTTAGCCGCTGATGCGCATGGCTATCGGCATCGCCAGAGGTACGATATTCATCCACAACACTGATTATTGGGTAGAAATCCCTAATCCTTGGATCTAGATTAGGGGTTTATGCATCTGAAAACCCACAATCTAGGATTTGGGATTCGGAAACCCTAATGGATGAATCTAGATTTGGGTTTCGAAATCGAAAATCCCCTAATCTCTTTTCGAAACTGAAATCCCCAAGATATTTTTCTGATTCAGGGATTCAAACCTGAAAACCCTAGTTTTTCTCAATTTGGGGATTCAAATCTGAAATTTCTAATTATAACTGATTTCTAAATTTAGGGATTCGAAAATCCCTAATTTTATTTCGAAATTCGAAATCCCAATTTACCTGATTTGGGAATTCAAAAATCTGATTATGAATTTGAATATCTAATGGATGAATCTGAATCTGATCATCCATGCCTCTGCACAGTGGCTTTGATACCAAATGTGGGAATTAATCTATATGCGGAATAGGCCCACGGATCTGTCTGTGCATGGGACATGGCGATCAGGGGTCGGATAGCTTACCTAGCTGAGACGCCGCTATGGAAGCCGGATAAGAATACCAGAATACTTGTAGAACTTAGGATCTTCCTCTCCTTCACACCATTTCTGCAAATCAGTAGATGGGACTTGAATTTCTGCTATGGTGTAGGATTGGGGACCCAGCTCTCTTTTATAGAGTCTGTGGAGAGGGAGTTTGAAACCCATCACAACTCTCTCTCCCATGCTCCACATTGTAGCATCCTAGTTCAACTCAAACTGCTGTCTACGTAAGACAGCTATAGCATTCCAGCCCTAGTATGCAGAGCTGCGCAGATAGACTGCGCAGCGCATCACCTGAAGTGGGGCCCACTGGTCTACTCAATCATCCAGTCCAACTGTATGACAATCCAGACCGTTGATCAGTGAGGCCCATTAAATAGAGTTCTTACAGACACTTGACGAAAAATTTCCATATAAAGATCTGTCAGGGGTATCTAGATTTGTGGTTGGCGAAGGAGGCCAAGTGTTCGTTGGCTCGCGAGGGGCCGACTGTTTGGTTTTCTCCAATTTTGGTCTAGCGACTGTAATTTTTTACTTACATCTTGGGCTTTTCCTAGCTATTTTAGCTTTCAACAGTTGGGGATCAGGGATTCTAAGCTATTCATTCTCTCTGGAAGGGATTTTGTCCTTAATGTTTCTTTTTTTAGTTAGCTTTAAGGGTCCCTTTGGCGGATATGTGCAGTTTTATTAGAATCTGCTACGATAGTGGATTCCAGTGAGGGTTGCCTCAGGGCTCCTAATGTGGGGCAGGGGGTCAAATATCTCTGGATCGGGTCCGGTAACATTATTGGGGACGAGCGAAGGGTTCTACTTCTAAATTTGCTCGGCCGTTCAACGATGATTAAGGTTACTAAGGATACTAAGTATGGTTTTATCAAGGTCTAGTCAGTTAGGTCAAGGGTAGCTTTTTCTTGATTTCAGGTGGGGTGTCTACATTGTGTTTCTAACAATTTAAGTAACTTACAAGAATTACCTTGGGGTGTGTTTGTTTTTCAAATTACACCAGTAAATGGCTATAAATGAGTAAACTTCTTTGATGACTTCAGATGAATTTAACGACGATTATGACATTTTTTATGGTGTTTGTTTTATCTAGGCATCATGGTAAATAAGGTAATTTTATAATATAAAAATATAATGAGTACAATTTTCTTTTACTTGTTTCCTATTACAGGTGTATTTGATTTTCGATTATTGTGCCGCAATTCCTGTTTCCAAGCTGATAAGCTGCTATTTTTGAAGAATTCGACAATTAGTGGAGAAGAGTTAGAACTTGGGACACCCGGATCTCTTTTCATCTAATAATACTTGGTTTCCCTTCTTCTATGCTCACAGCTCCACAAGTTCATACCAACATCTTGTACATAATACATCAACACCACACTTACATCCTCATTTATTATTATTATTTTTTTTCCCCAGTGTTTGTCCACTTAGACACTGGATGTAGTTACTTTTAAAACTCCCTTATAAAGTATAGACCACACTCAATGTGGACAAAAAAGGGTGCCTAACTCCTTCATTTTATGTTACCTAGGCCTTAATTAGGATCTCTGGCCGCAGACTAGCCACAAGAGTCATTCGAATCAAAGGATTTTTTAGTTCTTTTGTTCCGTTAGCAATTATACAATTTCAAGCTCATTGTAGAGCTTAAGCTAAATTTTAGCTAGTGGTGACTCTAAAACAAACATTCAACATCCGCAAGTCAATGCCACCCTCACTAGCATTCAAAAGCAAGAGCAACAAGCTTCAAAGAGAAAGAACCTCGAGGTTGGCAGCCCGGCCCACTTCCCGCACGCCTTGATTTCGCAGGAGCTACACAAGGTGATACATAATCAGCGGTGAATGACACTATGCATCCATTTCAAACCTTGGTTTGGGTTGATTGAACCTAAGTGGCAGCCCTAACTATAGTCTATTATAAAAGGGGTACTACTTTGGGCACTTTTACTTTTGGTATATATATATATAGGAATGCTCCCCTGTGCACCGGTTCTCACGAGTTCTCATGAGAACTTTTTTAGAATTCATCACTTGTGATATGACCCCAAAATCTGAAGGATCTTTGTGATGCAACACCCCATGAAACCCCCATGGCCCAACTTTTACTCTTATCCAAAACTTTGGTGGGCCATGACAAAAGAGAGGCAAATCAAGGGAGGAAACTGTTTCCTCTTTCCATGGCCTACCAGAGTTTTGGATCAGGGTGAAAGTTGGTCCCTGGGTTGCTGCATCACATGGATGGTTCAGATTTTACACTAATATCATAAGTGATGAGTTCTGAAAAATTTCTCATGAGAACTCGTGAGAATTGGTGCGCAAGTGAGCATATCTCTCTCTCTCTCTCTCTCTCTCTCTCTCTCAAGAACTTGTGAGAATTGGTGCGTAGGTGAGCATGATCTCAATATATATATATATGAAAATGGTACTATGAGGTCGAGTTGTGTGGACCCCACCATGATGTGTGTCGAACTCATCACTGAACAATCCTGACCTCTGATCAGTGGACACTTGTTTGTTAAAATAAGACCATTGGATGTTTTTTATTTTATTTTTAACCATCTAATAAATGTCTGCGAATAATCATAATTTTTGTTTCTTGGTACACCTAGACTGGTATACATAATTTGGATGCTTTACTTTGAATTAATTGAATGTCACGTTACAAATTTTTAAAGTAATTAACCTCTAACTGTGTTTATCATCATCACTCTCGAGAGAGTACTAAAGTTTTTCTCATTATACATTCCTCTCCTCTCTTTTTCAATTTAAATACCTTCCCCCTTTTCGATATAATAGGGGTTAAGCATTAATAGAGGAGTCCGAGTCCATATCAAATGATCCACGTACCCCCTTTTCAGTTGACATACAAATGCCCATTGATCAATCTAATTTTGGAGATCTGTGATTAACTACTACAACAAGGCCCATCAGTTGAACGGATTAGATTAAGATACGTACATACGGTGTGCAGTGGATTTGTGTAAAGGTGGTTCCTCCCTTATATTAATTTGAAAAATAAAAAAGTTGCATTGGGACACTTGGACTGTCCAATCTATTGATTAAGACTGTTCATTGGGTCTAACAGACAATTCATGGGCAACCATGAAATTAAGCATCACACCAATCTAACAAATATTAACCATTTGATCAAATGGTCTTCGACATGGACGGCCAAGATCATACACAAAATAGGTTCATTCATAAATTTGATCCATTTATTTGTTAATAAACATCATAGATCGCTTATGATTCTAAAGGATCAATTTTGTTATGGAATCATAGCCATCCCATCTATTGCTTTAGAAAATAAGGCCAAATGATGGATTTGATCATCTGATCAGTGCTATTTTTGCATGGTAGGCTGAGAAATATTTTTTGGACTTAATGGAAAGTTTAGATCAATTGATTGGGATATCTAAGTATTATTATAATTTATATGGGAGCATTTCTCAATAAAAGTAGGGTGGATCATCAATCATTTATTCAAATGATGATAACAGTCTCCAACAGATGGTTTTTTTTTTTTTTTTGTTAAAAATATATCTGCAATGAATTTATGAAACACCTGTTACAATAAGCCGCTGCGACAAAAACTCTGACAGGTCTATCTTAATGCCTATGGGACTCTACACATTCGTTTCACTGGTAATGGCTCATGTTAGGATGTGAGTTCAAAAATAAAGCAAGAGCATGGGAGAGAGCTTGTGGGTAGGGGTGTACATCGAGTCGAACCGAGTCGAGCTGGCCTCAGTTTGACTCGGCTTGGCTACTGGTTGACCTTAGCTCGAACTCTGCTTGGCTCGGTCCTCAAGCTTGACTGGCCAGCTTGAGCTGAGTTCATCATTGAGGCATTTCCACAAACACCTGGACTGCACTTCAAAATCCCTCTGTATGTGAAATAGAAGTAATGGTTTTACAAGTATTTTATCAAACACGTTCTAAGCAACATAAAAACCAAGAAAAAAAGGGTATTTGTTTCATGTACATACCTTCCTTGCCACTAGCCACACTTCGTTGAGTCATTTTATCAAACACTTGGTGAGCAACATCAATGGCAAAGTAACCGAGTCACTGAACTGGTTCGATTCGAGCTGGATTCGATCCGAACTCGGCTCAAACTCATTTTCGAGCTTAAAATATCTGCTCGACTCGGCTCGAACCGAGTCGAATCGAGCTTTTTCAAGTCAAGTCGAGCGAGCTAACCGAGCTAGCTCGGTTCGTGTACCCCCCCTACTTGTGGGTGTGTAGGTTTGAGGATTCCACCTATATTTTGTAGATGTAGGATGGAGTTGTTTTTTGTTTTGTTTTGTTTTTTGTTTTCAAACACGCACACATACCCTCACACACTCATGCTGTAGTGGGATTTCACCACCTATGAATACTCGAACCCTTGACCGGGTGTTGAAACTCCTGAGAGTCTACCACCGAAGCAAGAGTAAGGATGTAGATGGAAGAGTTTGAAACCCATCAAAACTCCTCCTCTCAGACTTCACACGTTAGGAGGTTCCATGTGATCCATCCAAATATTACGTTTATATTATAGTCCAAGGCTTCAAGCATACCACCCATTTGTATAAATTTACAATGATTACAACTATAGTGGGGCCCATTGGTATGCTCAATTATAACATCTAACCTTTAGATAAATCCAAACCATTGATTAGGTAGGCTCACCTTATAGAAGTCTTATAGGCAACACCCCAAAGAAACAATAGAGATAGACACACTCAATAAAAAAAACCTTGCAAGGCCCACCGTTATGTTTTTATGCCATCCAAATTTATTCATAAGGTGATTCCCATAAGGATGAAGGGAAAACCACAAATATCAGCTTCACCCAAAACTTCTATGGGCCTTAAGAAAGTTTTATTGGTAGCTATCTGTAGACACCCTATTCAAGGCTGACAAGCTGATCTAAGGACCATGGGACCCCTAAGCCTAACTCAAACCCAAGCCTAAGCTTAAGCCTAGTTCAAAAGTGCAGTATAAGCCCAAGCCCAGACCCATTTAGCCCCAGGACCATAATAAAATAAAATGGACCAAACCAGAGGGGAACTCAAACCTCATTGGGGCTCCCAGTCAAACTCGAGGCCCATCCACGTGGCGGGCGACATATAATGCACCATCTACCACGTGAAAATTCACAATCTTTCATCGTAGGTTAGGTGAAGGAGAGAAATGAAATCCTACCTTAAGAGTCCCACGCAGGCTGGAACTAGAGCTAGGCAGGATCCGACCTGATTCGACAGATCCGAACCGATCCGACGGATCTGACCCGATCTGAACTGAACCGAAGGCCAGGATCGGGTCGGATCGAGTAGGCCCACTTAGATCTGACCGTACATTGGATCAAGTTCGGATCAGTGGTCAATCCAGACCAATCTGATCCGATTGGGTACCTAGATAAGCTCATTTTACATTTTTACTATCCTCACCCGGACTTGAACGAAACCCTAATCCATCTCTTTCTCAACCTGAACGAGCAGCGCTACTCCTACTTTCTTTCTTCCTTTTTGCTTGGAGAGGAGAGTGAGTGCCTTCTCTTCATTTCTCCTTCTCTCTCTTCTAGCTAAGTCTCTCTCTCAATGAAATGGTAGAGGAAAAACTCAAACCAAGAGGAATCTAGCCTACTGTGAAGCCGTTTGTCAATGGCAGAGCTTCTGGAATGATCGCCACCTGTGTCATCCAACTAATAGACATGATCAAGGTAAAATCATCCTTTTTTTTTTGCTTTTCTGTAATTTTAATGCCTTTTTCTTTAACAAGTCTTCACCAATTTGTTCTTCTTGGCTAAACGATAGACATTTCGGAGAATTCGGCGAGGTTTGATTACCTGGGTTTTTTTTTTTTGGGTCAGATCTCTATACCTGATCCGAACCATACCCAATCCGATCCGACTCAGTTTCCCTGACCGAGTCAGACTCGGTTTGGATCAGGCCAGTAGTGCTTCGGATCGGATCGAGTCAGATGTCCAGGACTTGGTCCCGGATCGGATCGAGTTCGGGTCAGTGCATTGAAAATTTCGGACCGAGTCGAGTTGGACCCAATCCGGTCCGACTCGACTCGATGCCCGCCTCTAGCTAAAACGATCCTTTTGCTTTTAATTTTTCATTAAATAACGCCTCCTGCCATCCAATCCAGGCAACTATAATGTGCCACTGGGCACACCCATCCTAATAGTTAATCACAATCCTTAGAGTCTTCTTTAGCCCATAAATTTCTCAAAAATTACAAAAGTATTATGCAAGACACTTATAAATACCCAATTCTCTTCACTTTCACACTATCACCAAAAATCCTAAGATCATTCATCTTAAGGAAGAAAATAAGAGAGGGAGAGTGGGTATAAACCACCTATCCACCAAGAAGAGAAGAAGAGTAAAAGGAAAGGAAGCCATTCAACCTTAGGTCAACCAAGTCAAGCCTATATCTTAGCCAATTGGGCCACTAGAAAGGCCAATCCAGCCCACTCAAATTGATCCTAGCGACAACCCATTTACCCACTTGTTCGCCTCATATCAGTTTCATTCACACTTACATCAACATTGTGCATCATATCTCCACACTCAACTCTCTTGCTCATCCAGTCAATTCAAGTGTATGCTCTACGGCTTGCCAGAACATCGGATCTTGCCTATCAAAAACTCAAATTGATTGGATTTCAAACATTTCTTCAAGTATGTGGGTCTGGGTAGAGAAGTCTTTCTCGGTTCATCGTTTGAAGTAGGCATCGCATTACCACACCGTATACCACATACTGCATTGCATCATTCGTACATAAGAACCAACCTAATCCCTTATGTTTCGTCGAGTCGTGTGAAGTAGAGATTGTAAGTTAGTACGGACTGAGAGGGTGGCTATCCTCTTTGTTATAGTGGTCTCTTAACCAGAATCTCAGGTTGTAGATTAGGAGTTATTTGGGCAAGGGAATCCTCGGATTCTTTGGTTTGTAGGTTCTGCAGGGTCTAGCCAACTGCTAAAATCTAAGTAACTGGCTAGTGACAACTCTAAGTCAAACATATAACACCTTGAGTCATAACTGTACAAGAAAGCCTAAATGGCCCTTATGAGCACGATTTAGAGTCCACACTGTCTCAATTCCGAATGTGTCTTGCGATGTGGACTAATTGAGTTTGGATTTGCCTTGTAGTAATAGATGGACGAAGTGGATGTGACACACACGTCATGGTAGGACCACAAAGCATTTTATTGTGCAATCTCCCTTTAATGTGTTGTCGGAAATTCTTATCAACAAGGGATGTTTGTTTGCATGCAATTTTCATGTGAATATGATTTAGACATGAAAATTATATTTGCAAGCATTTTCTTATGCCAACTTCTATATATAAACTATCCATTTTACTATGTTATAGCTATTTTTTTTACACCTTCCAACGAGGAAACACTTTCCTATGTAGATTGTCTTCTTTGGTTTTACTGCTTTAATATGGATTGACCATTTCCCAAACCAGTAAGGTTATATTATTCAACCAAAGTAATTTGCAAGGAACAATCAAGGGTAGGCCCCACATGATGGATAGTCCATGTTAATGCTTAGACTTCTCTCGTGTACTAATATCGATGACCATTTGTTTTTCACTCTTTTAATTTGATGACAAGGTGATTTGATAGGGATGTTAATCAAAGGTAGGCCCTACGTGATGGGTGTTTACACCCATTTTTGGTGTCCTAATGTGGGCCAATCAAAGGCCGCCACGTTTCGACACCACGTGACCGTAACTGACGCGAAACCTACTCTCATAGCGAGTAGCGTTGTTTGAATTTTCTTCGACAATACGTATTCCATTATAAATGTGAAGGCACAAACCCTTATGTCCGCCTTTAAGAAAGAAAATCAGTGCATGCTACTTGGTCATGTTTATTGTGCCTATTAATGGGGCAACGTGCCCAGCACGATTAGAAGAGGCCTACTAAGAGAACAAATCTATCACGAATTTGGCTATGATATTTTCGGTGAGACGTTCAAAGAGATTGTGGCATTTGAGGAGATTCCGAAGATTCACAAACCCATCCACAACTCTGACCTAGGTTCGGAGGAACGAACACAACATTTTGATTAGGTCTCCCCCACCATACATCGATCAACATCAATAGAATGAGAGACTAGATCCAACCTGGTCCTATGACAAACCAATATTTGATGTCGAATCCTCTCCAACACTCCAAACCATCACCTTACGGATGGTTAAACACAGGAGATGGTTTGATCTGAATCGTCCAATACCTTGAAGTTAACAAGGCGGGCCATTAACATAGACGTTGGGTGGTCATGACCGGCCCAAGTCTAGCTCTTGAGGTTTGCGGATCTTGCTCTAGTTGCCTTCGTCAGAGAAACTTTGGTGGTTCCTAGCCTGATCTGTGTAGCTGGCCATCACCATAGACATTGAGTGGTCGGGATTGAAATATTTAGGCTTGATTTCTAGTGGACCATGGACACCCCCGCGACGGATCAACTATGAGAAGATCCAAAAATCTAGGGAGTTTGAATATGGTCAAAGTCCTTTTTTCATAATCTAAGTCACCAATTATGGAGCAATCAAAAGAATTCCCTCATATCTAGAACAACGACATAAGAATGAATAAACCAGAAGCAACAAGGAAACCATACCGAGGGTTTCACTGCCTCGATAATCTATAAAAGGAGCAATCGAAAAAGGGCTCAAGACACTATGCCAAGCACATCAACTTATCTCTTAGTTTATCTTTCCTTTAATTTTCCTAGCATAGTTTAGCTTAATTTTACATAGCTACTTCTTAGCGGCTCCTGCTATAGTACCCTAGGAGTAGAAGTAAATTTCTGCAACCTTAAGTTGTAAGACTGTGATCATCTAATTTTCGATTTAGCTAATTACACTTGCCTCAATCGTCTGTTCTGATAGGCACATCAGATGTTTATACTCTTCTATTTTCTGTTTATTCATTTGGTTGTCTTACAACTTGTCAATTGTAATTAAGGGTGTACATCGAGTTGAACCGAGTCAAGCTGGCCTCAGCTCGACTCAGCTCGAACACTAGCTGACCTCAGCTCGAACTCGGCTCGACTCGGTCCTCGAGCCTGAATGGCCAGCTCAGCTCGGTTTGGTCAACAGCTCGGGCCAGTTCGGGCCGAGTTCGAGCCAAGATCGAGCCGAGTTCGTCATTGAGGCTTCTCCACAAACACCTGAACTGTAACTTCACAATCCCATTATTTGTAAAACAGAGGCAATGGTTTTACAGGTGTTTTATCAAACACCTTCTAAGTAACATAAAAACAAAAAAAAAAACACCTTCTAAGTAACATAAAACCAAAAAAAAAAGAGAGAGAGAGAGAATGTATTTATTTAATGTACATTGCCACCGGCCACACCTTCCTTGCCACTAGCCAAACCTTCCTTGCCACCAGCCACATTTGGTTGAGTCATTTTATCAAACAGTTGGTGAGCAACATCAATGGCAAAGTAACCGAGTCACCAAACTGGTTCGATCCGAGTTCAATTCGAGCTGGATTCGATCCAAATCGAGTCGAGCTGGGGCCTGCTCGAATTCGGCTCGAACTCATTTTCGAGCTCAAAAAATTAGCTCGAACTCAGCTTCGAACCGAGTCGAATCGAGCTTTTTCGAGTCGAGTCGAGCGAGCTAACCGAGCTAGCTCGGTTCATGTACACCCCTAATTATAATGAGCATAATTTCCAAATATTAATGAAATTGGCAATATTTTGCCTCCTTTAATTTGTATGCATATCCTTATTTCTTTGAGAAGTACATTGAACTTAAACTGCTAGTGAAAGAATAAGTCCTTAAGTCCGTACACTCACGTTTATTGTCACAAGGAAAAAAGAACTCATTTGGAAGAATTAGCCTTATATCATTTTACAAATTGCCTTAAAGGAGCGCAATATCGATGGCCGAGAGGACTCCGGATCTTGTGTCCAGTCTCCAATCTAGCTATCTTAGTGAAGGAGACCAATAATTCAGTCAACCCTTGAGTCAAGTAAACTCTAACACACCACCCCTCCTCCCCCCCCAAAAAAAAAGAAGTAAATTCTAACACACGTGTACATCTTACTCACGTACACAAGTATCTAATCTAGGCCATTGCTTGCAAGTGCTGCCTAATTTGATTGATTTGAGAGCAACAATGGGCAATAGATATCTAGAGCTGTACACAAGTCAAGTCGAGCCGAGTATTGCCCAGCTCGTGCTTGGCTCGCATTGCCCGAGTCCCAGCTCGTACTCGGCTCGGCTCGGGCATCAAGCGTGGATGCCTTGCTCGTGCTCTACTCGTTTGAGTTCGAGCAGATATCGAGCCGAGTTGAGTCCGAGTCCGAGTTTGAGTTAACAATTTCTATATTATCTACATATTAACATATTAACAATTTCTATATTAGCTACATATTAACATATTAACAATTTCTGACATATATTAACATATTAACAATTTCTATATTAACATATATTAACAATTTCTAGCTATATTAACAACTTCTAATATCAACCTATATTAACAATTTCTAGATATATTAACAATTTCTGATATCAACCTATATCAACAATTTCTGACATATATTAGCAATATATGATATCAATTTCTGACATATATTAACAATTTATACAAAAAATAATAATAAATCAACACCACAGGTCAACCTATAATAACAATTTCTAATATATATTAGCAATATATGATATCAATTTCTGACATATATTAACAATTCCCTGCAAATATAATAAAAATTGCTCTAACAAAATAATGAAGAAACAAAACATACAATGCTTAAGATGGTGAAGAGGACAATGCAACAGCAAATGAATAGCATGAGTTAACCTAACCATCCACTTGATATGCAAAACAACAAAAGCAAGTAATAGTAAAAGGATGGTGCAGGGACTAGCATCAGACAGGAGAGAGAGAGAGAGAGAGAGAGAGAGAGAGAGAGAGAGAGAGAGAGAGAGAGAGAGAGGCCAGATGACACCGGGCAGGTGAATGAGAGGAGAGAGAGCAAGAGAGAGAGAGGGAATGGGTATTTTGGTTTTAAACGAGCGCTGGGAGGGAAGGAAGGGGCCGAAGGGGTGTAGGGTTTTTTTGAACGGGTGGGCTGAAAGAGACTGGAGTTAGGGTATTTTTGTTTTGGGTATATATATACCCCTGGTCAAGTACGAGTCGAGTATCGAGTTGAGTATTGCCTAGATCGTACTCTGCTCGAAATCAATTCGAGTATCAAAAATCAACTCGTGCTCGGCATAAACTCATTTGGAGCCGAGTCGAGCGAGTAACCGAGCTTACTCAGCTCATGTAAAGCTCTATAGATATCAATGGTCAAACGTTACTCTAGTGCAATAGATATGAATTGTCCATTTCAATGCCCACTGATCTGATGGATAGGAGCATATGAGCAAAGTGATTTGATGGATGAATGTACAAATTGATTATATCCACTTTTTTTGGCATATAGTTCGAACATAAATAGATTTCAATACATGTATGTAATGGCATCACAAACATAAGAAAATGTCTTACATAGTTACATGGAAAAAATAGAAAAACAAAAAACAAAAAATAAAAACGTAATAAAATATTTACAAAGTAAAGTATTTATATATGTAAATGAATGCATATAAATAATTTAAATTAAACAGACCAAAATTAAGGATTCCATGCATTATGAACTGAAAATTCCACATATTTGATCATCTGACTATCAGATTGGTGGGTATTTATTAGACGGTGGAGAATGAAAGTTATGCGATAATCTTATTCCAAAAACAAATTTTCTTATTTCAGCCAACCTAATTTTTAGACTGCAACTTAGCAACAGTGGGTTACACAATTCAATCAGTTAAATATGAGTTAACAAATGCGACGTGTACCATTTGTAAGTGTATGAGTATCAAGCATCATGCACAGTCGGAGTATTACGTAACTAATCCTTTTCTTTGGGTGTGAACCTGGGGACACTCCAGTGGAAAAATTCAATTTGAGTTAGTCTTCGACATTTTTCCTTCCTACCTTTTGGACACTTCCCAAATAGGGTTGAATTTATCTTCCCTCTTTCCAACGGCTAGAATCTCCACATCTTAAGGGCACAGCTTGGGTGCACGCCAAGTCCCTTTGAGAGTTCGTGCACCCATCATCTCTCACCGTTTAATGATGGTTGGCGGGAATCTAGATGCATCTTAGGATGCGATTTTCACAATTTTGTTAGGAAGTTCGTGACAGGATTCCACTCACAACTCATGGATGGTAGGAGATAGGGGTGTTTTCCAGCCGTGTTAGGACAAAGCTCCGTCCAAGCCTAGCCCGCATTGTTTAACGTAAGCATGAGCTCGACCTAGACCCATGATTAGCTAAAGTTGTCTAGCACCTGGCTTGAAATGTTTATGCTGGGTTCAAGCTCAGGCCCTGACCAAGCATGAGCTGGAGTATTTGGTAAATGGATCACAGGCTACAAAACAAATTATATAAGCCGCAAATGGAGTAAATGAGGATTACCCCATTTTGTATATTACAAAAGAATTTGGATTCTGCTTGCCACAAATAGGTTTTTCTTATTTTTCCACATTGTGATTGTGATGTAGAGGAGGTTGCGGACAGTTTCATGGCCAAGATGGATCAGAAAAGGCCCGGTTGATGACAGAAGTGATTAGGACCGTCGGAACTTAAAACTCGCAAACTGGAATGAGCCATCGGACATACCAAATATGATTTTGGGGTAGGACAAGCTACTTTAGCCACCCAACCCTGCTATGCCGGGTTGCCCGCGCCGAATTTGCGAAATATCATCAAATTGACAGTTGAATTCATGTTTTAATTTCAGTAAGCTTTAGTTTGAGTATAATTCTTCATCGGTTGGGTTTTAGGAATTGTGCCCAACATGAAAAGTGCTTAGAATAATTAGGAGAACAGCGTGGTGAAGCCAAATAGGACACTTACTATTTTTGGCCAAAAACTTTGTGCACTAGTAGACATCACGATTGTCTATAAATAGTAAGTTACGAATTATAGGAGTTTTAGTTGTAATTTGATTCCAAAACTTCTTCCATGGCTTAGTATCCCTATTTAAAGGGGTGAAATCTTGTTTTACATCATCAATTAAATTATTACGAATTTTCTAGAAATTTCTATTTTCTTGTTTCTTTTCTTGTGGATTCGAGAAATTTTTGAGGAGTTCAGAGAAGTTCCGTGAATTCGAAAAAGTTACCAGGAAGACGGTGCTTAAACTCACGTCCTTCCCTGCGTTAGATTGGTCCACATTATCAGTGACGTTACCAGCATTGCTGAATGTAGTTGCAACCAACAATTTTCTTTCCTACTTATGGCAAGCTGGGGATCAAAATTCGTTATAAAACCATCTATACAAACCTTAATGGGTTCAACCGGGCTCATAGAATGTTGAAAGTAATACCAGCTTAGCTTAATTGAGAAATGGGCTTTAGTTTTAAGCTCGAGCTTAGCCTTAAGCAGGCTAAGCCCAAAAGCCTACGGGCCCAAGCCCATTGACAACACAAGCAAGACGTGACAATTTTTTTTCTCATTGATCAATGGTGATCATAAATACCAGCTCATATGGTGTGCCCTACCATGCATCGAGTATGGTTGATTCCATACATCAAATCTACAACTATTATTCTGGATTCTTTTTTCGTAAGGTCCCTCATCCGATGTTTTGAACCGTCCAATGTTACAGATCTTTCAGGAATCACCCATTAATTTTGTGTTGCATGTACAAATTAGTGTATCAGGGACCCATTTGATCTGGACCCTAGAATTCCTCTTTATCGAAAGTGATCGTTCACTCATGCTTTTGTACTCTCGACGTCTCTAACACATGGCTAGCCCACCGTCTGATTATCGTAGGATCATGATCCTGTGTTGACCATTATGATTAGAGCTGGGCACGGGATGACTCGACTAGTCCGACTTGTTCAAACCCGACTCGATCCGAACTGAATAGGTGAGTTGGTCCGAACCGAGTAGGCTTCGCTCAATATGAACTCAAACTGAGTTGAGTCCGAGTTACCAAGTAACTAGATCTGGTCAGAGTCGACTCGATCCGAAACCCGACTTGACTCGGATTTGAGTATATATATAATAAAAAAACTCCAATTTCTAAGTATCTCTAACTCTACCCATCGCACCAGACCCTAACCCCGACCCCGACCTCGACTCCCTCCCTCCCTCATCCTTCTCTTCCAAGCTCGGCAACCACCCACCACTATCACCAACCTCCTCTCCCCCCCCCCCCCCCCCTCTCTTTCAAAGCCCAACAGCCACCCACTACCATCACAACCATCCTCCTCCTCCTCCTCTCTCTCTCTCTCTCTCTCTCTCTCGCTCTCCTCTTCCAAGCCCGACAGCCACCCACCACCATCACAACCATCCTCCTCCTCCCTTCTCTCCTCTCCACCACCTCCCTCCCTCATCTCTCAATTCAATTCGGTGCCAACTCTACCCAACTCGGTACTTTTGATCAGGTTAGACTCAGTCCGAATTAGTCCGGGCCAGACCCAGACTCGAATCCGGTCAGGCATGCTAGACTTGGTACTGAGTTGGGTCGAATACAGGACAAGACTATTTCAAAATCAGATAGAGTCGGATCAGCCCTAACTTGGTCCGACTCAACTCGATGCCCATCTCTAAATTTATGATATACACCTAGTTCCGCTGCACACGCATGCACCCAATCAGAAATCAAGTTGAAAAAGTAGTTCTTTTTTATTCCACGCATGCATTCCTGCCTCTAATTTTCCCATCCAAGTGTTCCCAAAAGCCAAAGTGGCACGCACCAAGTGGCCCCACACAAGTCCAGTCAGCATGGCCCTACACAAACACCTCCCACCACAAGATAAAGAACCCAACTCCCTCAACCTCTCAATTCTCACCACATGGCAGATGTTGGATTCTCTCCTTCCAAACCCCACCTTTGCTTTACGTACAGTTAGTTACATTCCCTCCTCCACCACCCAACTGCCACTGACTGAAAGCTGAGAAGATAAGACAGAGAGAGAGAGAGAGAGAGAGAGAGAGAGAGATTACAAAGACGATGGACGGTGATTCCAGCATCCGGGGGTGGGCCCGTGTCTGCGACTCGTGCCGGTCGGCGGCGTGCACGGTCTACTGCCGCGCCGATGCGGCCTACCTGTGCGCAGGTTGCGATTCCCGCATCCATGCGGCGAACCGTCTCGCATCACGCCACGAACGTGTGTGGGTGTGCGAGGCGTGTGAGCGTGCACCAGCAGCAGTCAGCTGCAAGGCCGACGCAGCGGCTCTCTGCACTGCCTGCGACGCCGACATCCACTCTGCAAACCCTCTCGCCCGCCGCCACCACCGCACCTCAATCCTCCCCATATCAGGCCAGCTCTACGGCCCACCTCATGAGTCTGTCCACGACACAGAGCCAGGTGGGGCCCATGAGGAGGATGAGGATGAGGATGGTGATGGCGACGACGAGGCGGCTTCTTGGCTGCTTTTGAATCCTGTGAAGAACAGCAATCAGAACAACGGGTATGGTTATGGAGGTGAAGTCGATGAGTATTTGGATCTTGTGGGGTATAACAATTCGTGTAATGAAAATCAGAACGAGGGACAGAGCATTCAGCTGCATCAGAATCTTGGGAAGAACGAGGGGGACGATAGCGTCGTGCCGGTGCAGTTTCTTGCAGGTGATGAAAAGCAGCAGCAGCAACAACAGCAGCAGAATCTTCAGTTGGATTTGGATTTGGAATTTGAAGAATCGAAAGCTGGGTACAATTACACTGCCTCAATGAGTCAGAGTGTAAGTGGTTTTTTTTTTTTTTTTTTTAAATTATTCTTATTATTATTATTATTTTAATATGCTGAATTTGGGTGTTTAGGTTATCTTGTTTCTTTTGGTTTTTATTTTCAGGAGTTTGATTTTTTTGGGTTGTTTTTAAATCTATTGAACTTTCTTTTTATGGAATTTTCGTATGTTAGTGATTTTCCTCTAGTTGATGTTTTTCTTTCAGAAAGTGTTTGTTTTTTGGAGGTGATGTTAGGTTGGTTTGTTTTATCTTTTTTATTATTTCAATTTGGTGGGTGTTTGCTGAATTTGGGTCTTGAGATTATAATCTTACTCTTTTCTTTGAGATTTTTTTTTTTTTTTTTTTTTTTTACAATCTTCATGAGTAGTTAAATCTGCTTAATTTTCGGGGTATTTGGCTAGTTCTTGTCTATTCTTTCTGTTTTTGTTTTTTAATAAAATGGCTCTTTTGCCTTCTTTCTTTCTTTCATTTTTTTCTATGTTTGGTTTGGATTTTTAATTTTTTTATTATTATTCATTGGTTTCTCTCTCTCTATCTAGTTCTTTCTGTTATATTTCTTTCATTTTAGTTGTTTAATCAGCAAATTTTTTATGAAAAGCAAAAGCATGTTGTGTTGCTTTTCCATGGTTTGTTCTTTGCTTCTCTCTCTCTCTCTCTCTCTCTCTCTCTCTCAACACTAATGTGGTGCTGAGTTAATTCCTTTTCTAAAGGCTTTTTCCTCATGGGCAGTTACCAAATCTGCTGAGTTTTGATGGCATACATGTTAGTAGTGCTTTTCGCCTGGTTTGTTCTATGTTTTCTCTAATCTGAAAATTGGGTCCTTTTTCTTTTCGAGGTCCTTTGTTTTTGTTTTCGTTTTGATTTTTAATTCTTCAATTTTACTGGTGTATTCTGTATTTGTTTCTTTAGTTGACCATCTCTCTCTCTCTCTCTCTCTCTCTCTCTCTCTCTCTCTCTCTCTCTCTTCCACAACATTTTATGGGTCTCTCTCTCTCTATCTATCTTTTCCACCACATTTTATAGGTAATTCAACATGTTGATTTTTTCATGATCATATGTATGCACTTCAGGTTGACTCGAAGATGTTTGATTCGACCGGGTCTTTACTTGATTTGAGTCGGTGTTTATTAATTAAATTAGAAATACTTAAAGAGTAGGAATAAACATTTAAAATAGTTATGTTTAGATACAGTATTTGAAATCACTGAGATTATCAACATAAAGCTTTCAATGCAAGTCTTTGGAACAGATTCACACTCAATAGCAAGTTTCTTAGAGACTTGTCTGGAATTCTTGTCAACTCAGCTGAGTTTCAAATTGAGTCACTGAGTTGTATAGAACTTTTTTTTTTATTATTCTTTTTCTTTTTATTTTTTGTTGCTATGGGTAGTTGCTTTTCTAGAAATTAGATATTATTTTTTATGAAGATTTTGGATTCTCCAATCAGTGTAATTTCCTATCTTTTTTAATGGATTTCATATTTTTGTTCTATTTTGTGCAGTGTTCAAATTATCTTCGATATTATCTTTATCTCTAGTTTAGCGATACCGATAACACTGATAGCGATACCAATGACACTGGTAGTATCAGAAATTCCAAGTATTAGCAATGTATCGCTAAGTATCGCCAACGTATTAACATCGCTAATGTAATCGTCAATATTTTCAACTATGTAAATTCTAGGTGTCGCTTGTATTGCCAATGCATCAATATCGCCAATGTATTGCCAATATTTTTGATTATGTATAGGTAATGCTTGTATCATAAGTATATTGGTGATATTTCAATAATATTGCCAATTATTGATATCATCAAAATTTTGTTTATTAGAAAAAAAGTTATTTCAATTTTTTTTTTCATGAGCACATGGTTGTATGTAGTGTTTAATTTTCCATTGATAATATTGATAATATCTTGATATTATCGATATCGCAACATGTGAGATATTGACACCACAATCTTTTGTTCCTTTTCAATTGTTGATGATTTATTGGTGAAATATTATGTGTCATTAATATTTTGCAATATCGATGGATGTTTGGATGGTTAAATAGGCTGGAGGGGATGGTTGGACTGATTTCTTACACCAACACATGCTTTTAAGGCCCCATTAAATGGAAACTTGTTATGTATGCATTCTTTTTGCAATTTTATTTTATTTCTAAATATGCAAATATGTACATTTTAACATCTTCTGAAGTTTTGCTGAAAATTCCATCGTTTATCTTATGTTTCCCCGCATTTTCGGTTATCAACGATATTATCAGCGATATCAATACTGTTTCCATATCCATGGTTAGAGAAACTTGTAGTGATACCGATACTTTGAACACTGGTTTTGTGCCTGTTTGGTAGACACCTAAAATTAAATTCATCTTGTTTTAGTTATTCACATCATGATTGTTGGTTATCCACTTCTAGTCCTTACAAAGAAGAAATATGATCTACAATACATAATGACGATTAACGAAAATGAGCTCAAATCAAGTGCTTCGATCATGGGGGCTTAATTTTCTTTTTTTGATTAATTTAGCATTTTTGCTTTTCCTGATTAGTCCTCTCAAAATCGAGCTTTTTTCAGAGTTATTTCTCCGATTTAGTAATTCTGATTAATTCTCTTGTTTTCGATTTGAGAATTCAGGATTCTTTTGAAACACTACAAGCTTCCAACTGACCACAGTACTAGCTTCTTTTTCTTTTGTATTTACCGCCATGATCGAATTAACTAGATCTTGTCTTGAAACTTAAGTGCTCTGTTAGTTAATTTACAGATATTCTTGTGTGAACGAGCGCTTCGTACTTTCAGTAGTTCCGCTAATCTGTTTTCCCCTATTTCTTTTTGAAATGTGCTGATCTTCTTCTTGTTTGGGTTTATTAGAAATTTCTATGATCTTGTTCTTCCCATTGCTTGCTCCAGCTGTCTTTGATCTTTTACTGCTACCGTTCTGCATTCCTGAACAATGTTATTCTATCTCAAAATTAGTTTATGATTCATTATCCATTGCTTAATTGAACTTTAACTCAGCCCAAAGAATGTATGTTTGGGGCCCCGATATTCTGGCGATCCAAATTGTTCATATGGTCAGATCATGGTGAATGGGAGATGCCCACAAATCTCTCCCATCGAATGATCGTATCCATCCAATTCAGCCCGTTGAATGAGGAACAGAACCGTCCATTTCTATCAGATGGTCAGCATGATCTGATAGGGGAGATTATAGTGCACACCCATCTCATGATGAGGTGCACCCGATCCACGTCTTAGCATACATAAATGTGGGTCCCTCCTGTATCATTATTCAGTCAAACAAAAGAACGCCATTTCTCTCGATTGTGCAACATAATATCTTGATTTCCTCTTTTTTTTTTGGGGGTTCTAATTGATGACTCATGACGAAATTTTTGTGATCATTATCAGGTCTCCTATTCATCGATGGATGCGAGCGTCGTGCCTGATGCTACTGCCATGACCGACATCTCAAACTCGCATGTCAGGCCTCCCAAAGGGACTATAGACCTCTTTGCAGGCCCACCTCTACAGATGATACCTGCCCAATTCTCTCCCATGGATAGGGAAGCCAGAGTCCTCAGATATAGGGAGAAGAAGAAAACAAGGAAGTTCGAGAAGACCATAAGGTATGCCTCGAGAAAGGCGTATGCAGAAACAAGGCCCCGGATCAAGGGCCGATTCGCAAAGAGGACGGACGTCGAAGTCGAAGTACATCAGATGTTCTCTACCGCTGTCATGGCTGAAAGCGGATACAGCATCGTACCATCATTCTAATTCTAGTGTTGCCACTCCAAGTGAGAGTTGGGAATTTATAGTGTATCTTCTTCAAGATAAGCAGTTAGCCAAGATATATGCGTCAAGGAAATTCCTATGGAAGTGGATTGAAGATGTGTGGAACGTGCGTTAGATCCTGACTGTTCATCAGGAGGGCCACTGCGAACATCTCCTAGTCCAAAAGCTGGTTGATCCACTATATGGTTGATGGTGCGAAAGATCGAATGATTCGAAAAGAGTGACCAGCGGTCTATATTCAATGTGCAAGCATGCCCCACCCAATGAATGGTCTAATCAATTCACCAGGTTGGGCCACAAGCCACTGGAAAAAAAAGAGATAATTAGAAAAGAGTAGCCAATGGTCGATATTCAATATGCGTGCATAGCCCAACTGATAAGTCGACTAGGCCCGATGTCTTGGGTTCTCGGTGGGTACCACCTGATGAATGTACTAGATCTCAGACCATAAACTCGCTGTTTAATCTTCCTACGGTTGAATCTTCATGCCATTTCTCTCAAATCATGGGGAATTATATATGCATTGAATCCATGTAATCTCCTGTTCTGTCTCTGATGATTGAGACCCAAATCAGCTTCTTGTAAGTAGATGATATACTTCTAACTCGGTGCATTGAATTTGTAGTCTTTCCTTTTGAAATTTAACACCTTTTTGCATTATGTTGGTGTATAATCCAACAGCAAAAAAGCTGACAGCTCAACAAAGGGGTGTACTGAATTTAGTAGTTATCTGTACAAAAGCTCAGTGCACTTCTCCACTTTCTAATGGAAAAGGACATTACACAAACAGAACGAAGTTCAGCCACATGAGTGATGCCATTCAATTGGTGGGCCACTCTCCGATTCCCCCTTCTCGGTGTGGTTGTCATTCAAGCTTGGCGAGCTTTTTAGCTTTAGTCTGCATCGTCAACAGATCATTTTCGGCTTTGCTCTTTTTTTCTTTCTTTTTTCCTTCTCCGCTTTAGTATCCATTTCTATCCTGCCATTGGCTAGCATTGGCGCTTTTTTATCTACTTGCCGAGCGCTCGCTTCAGGTTCTTTTTTTCTTCCTTCATGGGTTTCGTCGATGGTCTGTGGATGAAGATGGGAAACAAATAATATTCTCATTTGATCTGATCATCCATTTTAATCAAAGGGATAGAATTCATGAGATCTTGATAAAGTTCAGTCTTCCAAGCATGGTTTTAAAAGTTGAAAACTCGGTGAGTCAAGTTGATCAACTGAGTAACTTGGTTGAGTTATCTTGACTCAGACTCAGTAATATTCAGTATTTAATGGGGAATGCTAAAGTCCCAACCTCTCCAAAGCTTTTCACAAAACTCATGCCCGGTCTGATAATCCTAACCAGCTGATCAATAGCATAGAAATGGATGGTCAAGATTGAGTGGAGAAACAAAAAAAAGTCTAATGAACACTTAAGATCTGTTTTGATGCACTTAAAAATGAGTTCATCGCATTTTATTTAATTGTAACAACGTATTGACGCAGGGAAGGACGTGAGGTCGAGCACCGTCTTCCTCAAGGAGATAACTGTTCCGAATCCATGGAACTTCTCTGGACTCCTCACAGGGACTCCTCGAATCCACGAGGAAAAGAACAAGAAAATAGAAAATAAATTCTATAAAATTCGAAATTGATTGATCAATGAAATAAACAAGTTCACAACCCTTTAACTAGAGATACTAAGCAATGGAAGAAATTACATAATCAAACTACAACTAAAACTCCTAGAATTCACAACTCACTATAAATAGTAAACTTACTATTTATAGATGGTCATGATTTCCACTAGTAAGGTTTTCGGCCAAAAATAGTAAATGTCCTAATTGGCTTCACCAAGTTGTTCTCCTAATTATTCTAAGCACTTTTCACGTTGGGCACAACTCCTAAAGCCTAACGGATGAAGAGTTATAATCAAACTAAAACTTACTATTTATAATATATAAAAAAAGTATTAAAATAGGGAAACGACTGTCGATCTGATGGTATTTTGTAAACCCAATTTAAACAACGTAGTTGGGTGGCTAAAGTAACTCGTCCTACCTTAAAATTATATATTTTATGTTCCATAACTCATTCTGGATTATGAGATACGCTCGATTTAAGGTTTGACGGTCTGGATTACTTCTGTCGCCGACCAGGCCTTTTCTGATCCATCTTGGCCATGAAACTGTCCGTGACCCGCTCTACATCACTTATTAGCGACACACACACACACACACACACACACACACACACACACAGAGAGAGAGAGAGAGAGAGAGAGAGATTAATAATATAACTAACAATTACATAAGATTGGTTGCACCAAATAATTTCATGATAGTTGGTGTAAGCAAAAGCACCCAAAGGAGATGAACTCATATTCAAGCGGAAACCATAAGGTTCATTTGGCTACACCAAATATTATTATGATAAATATTTGGTGCAACCAAACTGCCCTTTTACTTATAATGGGTAGTCGAAGATTATATCTAATCCTTATCAAAAACTCTAATATGTAACTGTTATTAACTAAAATGAGATGAACATATCTTGAAGTGGAAACCAAACATGACCCTAGGACTTATTGGGTTGCCACTTTAAAATGATTTCATCTTATTTTAGTTAACAAAGAGTATGTATTAAAAATCATATATAGTTTAAGGTTCGTTTGGTTGCACCGAATATTATCATAAAATATCATTTTGATAATATTTGTGCAACCACCCTATATTAATTATGGGTTGTTGAGATTATTTTTAATCTTTTCCAAAAAAGAAAATTAATACGTAACTATTGCTAGCTAAAATGAGATGAACTTATTTTAAAATGGAAATCAAACATGTCCTTAGGACCTGTTGGGTTGTCACTTAAAAATAAATTTATCTCATTTTAGTTAATAATAATTATGTATTAGAAATCATAGTTTAAACTTTATTTGGTTGCACCAAATATTATAATGAAATATTTTGTGCAACCAAACACACACTTTACTAGTTATGGGTTGTCGAAGATTATTTTTAATATTTTCTAAAATCTCTAGTACATTGTTACTATTAACTAAAATGAGATACATTTATTTTGAAGTGGTAACCAAAAAGTGACTTACCTTTAATGTTAGGGATATTTATTATATTATTATAGCAGATGAAAGAGTGCATGAGAGAAAAGAGAAAAGGAGAAAATTGTTCTTTTGTTTGTTATTCAAAGCATCAAACAATAAATATCCCTAAGTGAAGTCCTTGCCCTAATAATAAATATCCCCAAGTGAAGCCCTAACCCCAACCATAAATATTCCAAACTAGAAAGGTCCAAATCTAACATGCCACTTGTAAAGGAGGGTAGGATCATTGATAGGAGGCCATCGTAGGCTTCAAGGGGTGGGCCCCACAGCCATCACTTTTTTTTTTTTCTCTTTTTTTTTCCTTTTTTTTTTTTTTTTTTTTTTCATGTATCAGGTTTGGTGTGGGATTCTCTTCTCAGCTTAGGAGGTTTTGCCTTTGGCCCGCTGGACCCATGAGGACCGTTCATCTCGCCTAATAACTTACAAGTGCACAATGGGTTATTGGACTTGGACCGCTCATCTAGCAGCATGTTATCCATATATGCACGTAGTTGAAAATCACACAAAATGGGCAATTCTATCTATACGGACAATGGTATTCAAATGGACGACGAGCATGAATTTGGATTCAGTAGAAGGAGAATGATGTCTAGAATTGTCAGTTTGGTGTAACTTTCAATAGAGGGATATCTAGGGATAGTTGGATGGCCCAAATCCACTTACTCTTCATGTTTTAGATTATGAGCAACTAAGGGCTTGTTTGACACCTTGTAATCCAAATGCATTGGAATCCAATTCACATCACACTAAAATCCATGCGAGTTAAAATCCTCACTTGTGTTTGGTATGCCTGTAATTTGAATGCACTGGAATCCAAGAATTGTGGTTGAATATCCGTGAACATTAACGAAAATCATTGTGCATGGGTGTTCATATATGCCAATAGGACCATTAATTGTTGCACGTTCCAAGCATAGGCATATATGATAAAATAATAGATATAGAGCTAGGCACGGATAACCACATAAGAGTATCCAAAATTCCAGCAAGTTATAAAGTATATGTCGAGCATGCGTGGAGTATGTAATGCGTGATGATCTAAGCTACCACTAGTTTTTTGATGAGACAGGATACGAGATTCCCACAAGTCACCGATCTTGGGCTAGTAGAGCATCTAGAATGCAATAATTGGCTATGGTAAGCCACCATGGGCCGTGATAGGATAGAATCTAGAATTTTGGCAGGTCCCAAAACTTAGACCTCCATGAAAAGCTCAGCGAGAGAGATTAGGAGAGAAGCAATGATTGAGCCATATAAACAAAGCTTAAAGCTTAAGCCCAGCCAAAAAGAGAAAAAAAAGGCAAAAAAAGAAAAGAAAAAAAAGATCAACTTTAGCCAGCTGGATTTACCTATTATTCATGCGAGGTTTGCATTTAGCCCATGTAACTCCAGGATTGGTGGCACGGTAAGGTGTCTAACAAAGGTTTGATTAGGTTTTATCCAGGCCCACCAACATTGGTGAATCTAATTTTAGAATAATCATGGTGTGGTAAAAAAAATAATTAATTAATTAATGTAAGCCATTTTAAGGAGTTTTGTGGGCTATCAAATCTTTGGATCTGACTCTAGTTGTACTGTAGATTGGGGTGCACACTAGGGTTCTTATCCTTGGTAATTTTCATTCATTAATTAAAATAAGGCCAACCTTAGAGGTTGCTTGAAGGCATGTTTATGGGAGCCAATTTCCGACGAAACTCCTTAGCTGAGGCTACAAGACCTGTACTTTTTTTTACTAGCCATTCCCTTGATGTATAGCTCTCTCTCTCTTTAAGATTTATCACAAATGTATAGATCTTCCATGTAAACCCTAATTCATTTGGGGTTATATATATATATATATATATATATAGAGGCATGCTCACCTACGCACGTGTGCACATGCGCACCTTTGCATACGCGTCATGGGTGTTGAATCCAAACGGTCCATAAGATGTGGAATCCCATGAAACCTTACAGGGTGAATTTTCACCCTGATATAAGATTTTGGTGGGCCATAGCAACGAGAAATTCAAATCAAGGGAAGAAACTGTTTGAATTTTTCATGGCCCACCGAAGTTTTGGTTCAAAGTAAAAATTGGTATCAGTGGGTTTCATGAGGTTCTGCTTCATGTGGACCGTTTAGATTTTTTAGACTCATCAGATATGATGAGTTCTCAAAAAAGTTCGTATGTAGTCCGTACGAACTGATTCGTAGGTGAGCGTTCTGCTATATATATATATATATATATATATATATATATATATATATATATATATATATATATATATATATATATATATATATATATATATATGTCATGAGAGAGAGCCATTATTCTATTAATAGCTACTTCTTTGTTTTTAGCCTTTGATCACAATGGATCGGTGTGAATTATAGATGTATTAAAAGGGAACCATATAAATCTCTATGCTGCGCTTTGCATCTTTTTTCTGTTTTCTTTTGATTTCGATATTGTTGTGTGTGGTCTTTCTTCTAACATATCTCTCTCTCTCTCTCTCTCTCTCTCTCTCTCTCTCTCTCTCTCCCCATCATTGAATTGAGTTCTGTTTCCAAAAAAAGGTCTTTGCACCGTTAGTTCAACTTAAGAAGTTAAATGTTGCACCGTGTTTCTGTTAAAGAAAAACCATTGTTTTAATTTTAGAAATTTTATTGTAGAACTAGGAAAAACCATCATCAGTTCAACTTAAGAAGTTAGATGTTGCATTGTGTTTCCTTTAAAGAAAAAACCATTGTTTTAATTTTAGAAGTTTTGCTATTGTATTTTGAGCAGTGTTTTATCCCATTCTTATTCAACACAAAGGGACCAGAATCTAGCCAAGCTAAACAAACTCACTCTTAGAAATAGAAGGTTTGATGGAAGAGCTCTAGAATCACCCTCATCACTCACAAACCAGGTAATTAAGTTCATGCGAAATGAAAAATGTTTGTTTTGTCTATTCCAAATTTCATCAATTTTGCTAAATTACATGGTTTTGAATATCATTTTGTATTGGACCATTTCTCCAAGCTCAATCCGGTCATAGTTGTTTTTCAGGTCCTTGTCGACTAGCACATCAAGCTTCTTTCCTGATGGATATTCTTCACTCGCGATGCCACGTAATTCGGTGTCAGACCAAGAAAAGAACAAGTGCTGGAAACAAAGTTTCTTTTTTTCCCAAATGAATGTTTGAAGAGAGAATATATATATATATATATAGGCTAAGGCATGAAGTTAAATAAGGATGATGATTCATGAAAATTCCTATTTATTAAATTTCTGTGAAGGGTCTTCTCCAAACACTCGACAAAAGGAAAATTTCCGCAATATTCTTAAAGTTTGAACCTAAGCACAGAGAGGATAATACATGTACAG
Organism: Magnolia sinica; assembly: GCF_029962835.1. Lineage (NCBI taxonomy): Eukaryota > Viridiplantae > Streptophyta > Magnoliopsida > Magnoliales > Magnoliaceae > Magnolia > Magnolia sinica. The sequence continues at coordinate 70,924,991 of NC_080581.1, forward strand.
ATGCAGATATGCATACATTGCAAATGCAAATGCATGCAAACCTTCATGGTTTAGAACTCAATCGAGTCAACTCAATGTCAGCGGTCTCTGATACGCGATGGACATGAAACATCGAACAAGCAATTCATATCAGCCCGATTGACATTGCACGGCAGATATATATTCATCGTAGCTGATGAGTTATTCTTATCAATTGAGTTGTCCAACTCAGATCCAATTTTCTGAATCGCATTGAACTCAACCGTTAGAACGAGAATGCATAACCCATTTGATGCTTCGACAAATCGAGAGTGTTTCGGGTCAATTTGCTGAAGTATGACTACATAAATAGGCATATAACTCTCTCGCTCTCTCTATCTATCTATCTATCTATCTTGTTGATTTATGTTTTAAATCTGTAACTCAACATGTATGCGGATGACAGTTCGATACCATCAAAGTCCTACTCGATGCCATCGAGAAAACCTGAAATTTATATGTTTAGTCGTTGGATGCTTTTGATGTCCTTTTGATGTCATCGAAGTCTGCTTGATGACATCGAAGGTTTGTTCGAGGTCAGTAAAATTTAGGATTTTCATGTTTAATCGCTGGAATGTTTTGGTATTAGTTCAATGTCATCGACAGTTTGTCGATGCCATCGTAGTCCCATCAAAGGTGTAATCGAACATATGCGCAAAATTAAGTAGAGTTGCATATCTACGGGATTTGTTTCCGATTTTTATTGTGATTGTCCTAGAGGCTATATATAGGGTTGTAATCGGTATCAAAGTGTATCTAAGGCTTTCTAATTCATTCTTAGGGTTGCAAAGGGCTTGTAAGGGGAGATTCAAGGCTTATTCGAATTGAGTATTCTCTGTATCTCTTGTAATTTTTGCTTTCATAGTGATTACTATCATTTGATCCATGGTTTTTTCCCCGAAAGAGTTTCTCCACAATAAATTCGGAGTCTTTGTGATTGGGCTTCTTTGTGCTATTGGAATAGTCTATTTGATTCATATCTGTGTGCTTCCGTGAATCCCCAACATATCTATCTCCCTTTTTTCTGTTCTTTTTTAAATTTTCCAAGGAAAGGACTACACCTAACTTGATTGATTCATATCCGACTCAGCAAGTTGAACTCAGTTTTGGTCATGGCCAGATTTTACACTTTTTTGCATTATGTTGGAGTATAATCCAACGGAAAGAAAAAGAAAAAAAAAAAACTGACAGCTCAACAAAGGAGTGTACTGCACTATGTAGTTATCTTTTCTGTAAGAAAAGCTCACCTCACTTTTCCAACTCTCTCTAATGGACAAAGACATTCCACAAACACAAACAGAACAAAGTTCAACCACATGAGTGATTCCATTCCATTGCTGGGCCACTCTCCGATACCACATTCTCGGTTGCAGTTGCCATTCGAGCTCGGCGGCAAGCTTTTTAGCTATAATCCAAACATCAACCGACCATTCGGTTTTGCTCTTTTTCCCTTTCTCTTTTCCTTTTTTCGCTTTAGTATCCATATCTATGCTGCTATTGGCTTGCATTAGTGCTTTTTCATCCACTTGCCTAGCACTCGCTTCGGATTCGTTTTTTCTTCCTTCGTGGGTGTCATTGATGGTCTGCTGAAGAAGATGGGAAACCACTAATATTCTCATTTGATCTTGACCATACATTTTAATCAAAGGGAATTGATAGAATTCATGAGATCTTGATAAAGTTCAGTCCTCCTAGCATAGTTTTAAAACTCAAAGACTCAGTGAGTTAAGTCAAGCTGAACTGAGTTGAGTTCTCTTGAGTTAGACTCATTAATTAATATACAGTATTTAAAGAGGAATGCTAATTGCCAATCATCAATTTGAACAGCTTAGTGCAAAAATCACGCTGTCTGATAATCCTAACCATCTGATGAATAGCATAGAAATGTTATCATGAAATATTATTATGATAATATTTGTGTAACCAAAGGCTCACTTGTAAACAACCCATCTGTGATAGTATAGCTGATTTGTGTGCACCTAAACCCTGAAATCTAGCCCAAACTAGAGCCTCATTCAGAGCATAATTCAAAGCCCAATGCAGGCCCAAACACAAGCCCACTTAGCCTAAGGACCCTAATAACGTAAGAGTAAGAAGGCCAAAAAGATGCCTACATCCCATCGAAGCTCCCAGTGGAGTCTGGGAATCATGATACAGATACATCACGGTGGGCCTGCCGACAGAACTGCCCGTTCAGAGCTAAGGACGGGCGGGGGTAGTACGCAATCCGCGTCCGACGTGCCGCCTGCCACCTGTACAATTGTAAAATTCGAGATCTTGTGAGGCGGAGGAGAGAGAATTTTATTATATTGCTTAGGATGTAATGACCACGCTGCCCTTACTTTTTTCTAAAATTACCAATGGCAAGATGCCATGTGGCACACTCATCCCTTTGGCCTTCTTTAACTCCCAAACCTCACAAGATATCGAAAGTACCATCCTCCACACCTGTAAATATTCCTTTTATCTTTATTTACAAACACCACTCACCCTTAACTCATCCCATCCATCCACCAGGGAGAAAGGCTCTTCCAACCCCTACGCCAGCCTAGCCACATCCAAATCCCAGTTGCTCAAGACATCACAAAACCGATCTACCAAAATTTAGTCAATCCTTGCAGAGTTTCTGTCCACCTTCATTCTCAAGAATATCCCAACCACAGATCAGTTGCATTCATCCTTGCATCGGCATTTCACATAATCATCTCTTTTTAACCCCTTTGTTCCTATCAATCTATCCGAGTGTATATTCGACGACTTGCCGGGTTTCTAGATCTTACTTATAAAAAAACTGGACCTAACTTAGACTTTTCTATTTCTTTACCATCCCTTGTTAGGTAAGCGGGTCCCGACAAATCACCCCGGCCAATCCCTCACTCCCACTCTTAAGGCGAACATTGCACCCCTCATTCACATCATTCTTACATTCTAAGCATTCGCATCAACATATCTCTTCTCAACCTCCATGTTATTCTAGTTAGTTTGAGTATATGCTACGCGACATGCCGATTCCTTATTGTTGATTTCTTAAATCTGTAAGCAACAGGGTCTGTCGATGCTATCGACAGACCACTTGAAGCCATCAAGCAGATGTCGATGCCAACGATAGGTGCTTGATGCCATCGAAAAAATTTGAAAAATTCATGTTGATTGCTAGAATATTTTGGTGTTGCTACTCGATGTCATTGAAGTTGTTCGATGCCATCGAAGTCTTTGATGGATGGTCAATGCCATTGAAGGTCCAACCGAGCGCCATTAGTTGGATTTGTTGAAGCCGACATTAGTAAATTCAATAGATTGATTCACAAATTGTTGGATGTGGAGGAAACGATTAAAAATGAGGATCAAGCTTGCCTTTTGTCGAATTCTCTCCTAGCTTCGTATGAGTCGTTCAAGGACTTGTTGTTCATCAGTAAAACGATCATTAACGTCGAGACCATTATCCCAACCCTTCAGTCGAAGGCTATGAGAAAGAAAACGATGACGTGGGTACTTCTATAGATGCATTGATTACGAAGGGGAGAAAATCTTAGTGGGATTATGGATCTTCATGATCGAGGTCCAGATCCAAGGGCAATGTCAAAGGCAAGTTAAAGTGCTAGAATTGTGGGATGAACGAGAATATGAAAAAGGATTGTTATAATCCTAAGTCAAGAAAAGAGAATTTAGATAGTTCTTCCAGGGAAGCTAACACTGCAAAATGTAGTGAGGAGATGAACGGTAGTGATGTGCTAACAACATCAAAATCCGGGTACTTCGAAAAAGAATGGATTTTGGATATGGGAGCTTCATACCACATGACCCCTCATCGAAGTTGGTTCACTAGTAACAATGAGTGCGATGGTGGCCAGGTGGTTATGGGCAATGATAATGTTTGTAAAGTGGTAGGTGTTGGATCAGTGTGTATCAAGATATTTGATAGCATGAGCGTATCTTGACTGAGGTGAGACACATTCCTAGTTTGAGGAAGAGTCTGATATCTCTGGGAGCACTCGAGACGCTAGGGTGCAAATTCATTGGTTTTGATCGTGTCCTTAAAGTTTCAAATGGAGTACTCATAATTATAAAGTCATAGAAGAATGGAAACCATTACAGGTTAATCGGGAGTACTTCATTAGGTAGAGTTACAGCGTCTATAGCGAATTCCACGCTTGCACCCATGTGGCATGCACGCTTGGGCCACATGAGCGAGCGAGGCTTAAATGTACTTTCTGATTGTTGTTCGATTCCAACTTTTAAAAGTTTTGATTTTAGTATATGCGAGCATTGTATATATGGTAAACAATCAATGTTATTTTTTAAGTATGGAAAACATGTTTGTAAGTGCATTCTTGATGATGTGCCTTCTGATGTATAGGGGTCGGTGCCCATAGTTTCTGGTAGAGGGTTGGCATGGTTTGTCATGTTCATTGATGACTATTCTAGAAAAGTATGAGTTTATTTTATGAAAAATAAATATGATGTTTTAACCAACTTCAAGCAGTGAAAGATGATGGTGGAAAAAATAGATAAGGCGAAAGGTGAAAGTGATGAGTACAGATAACGGTGAGTAATTCACTTCTAAGGAATTCAATCAGTATTGCAAGGATGAAGGGATCGTGAGACACAAAATAGTGTGCCACACAACAAAGAAGAACGGTGTGGCTGAGCGAATGAATTAAACTCTCTTGGAGAGGGCCCGATGCATGATCAGTAATGCTGGGTTAAGCAAGGAACTGTGGACTGAGGTCGTTAACACAGCTTGTTACTTTGTGAATCGGTCTTGTAGACACCCCACCCAGGCTAGTATCTTGAGAAAGCTAGGACAATCCGGGAACCATGATCATATCTTAAACTAAACCCTAATCTCAGTTTAAACCTAACCCTAACCCAAACCTTAGCCTTAACCTTAAACCCAGCCTAAACCCTAAACCTATCCTAACCCTAGCTCAAACCCTAATCCAAACCATACCCAAACCCGAAACCTTAATCTAAACCCTACCCAAACTTGAAATGCTAATCCAAGCTCTTAGAACCTCCCAAACTCAGCCAGAAGTCCCAAATCTAGGACCTATTCAAGCCAAGACAACCTAGAAACACACCTGGACAAACTAAAAATCTAAAAAAAGGACCACCAGACAAACAAGCACGCCACACGTGGACCACACGAGCAGGCCCGGCCGGAGCAAAGCTCGGGCGGTAGTTGGACTATCGCCGGCGGTAGTTTGACTACCGTCGGTAGTACCCCGAGTACCACCGCTTGCGGCCCGCGTCTGGACAGTTGTCCCAGCATCCGAAAGTGAACTTTCCCCTGAATTTACCCCTCCCCCCAATCTTTACTATTTACCGCTTTACCAACCTCAAGAGCCAATGGGAGCACGCCATGTGGTGATCCTCTCTCCCTAGCCAATCACAAGCCTCCATTTCATATTTTTAACCCTTACCTACCTCCTATTTACCATAAAGCCATTGGAGAAGGCTATAAATAGCCCTCTCCTCTTCTCATTTCAACACAAGCAACAAGCCATTCTCATTTCCAAGCTTAAGAGAGTGAGAGAGAAAAAGAGTGAGGAGGAGAGTGAAAGAGAGGGAAGGAGCTCCCAAGCCTCCAAAGTTCGGATCTTCCAAGCCACCCCCCTTTGCCCTTCCTCTTGACCCTTCCAACCCGCCTAACCTAGCCCAGTTTGATCATAATTCAGTCTATATCTTAGCCTATTCAAGAATCAAGCCAAAGATCTGTTCATACAAGTATTCATCATGACATCTATTTCCTTCTCAACCCCCCTGCTCCTCTAGATATCTAGTAAACGTATGCTCTGTGACTTGCCATACATCGGATCCTGTCACATCAGAAATTCCTAGTGATCTAGTCCATTTTTCTTACCTCTTTGTATAAGCATCATCACATCCGCCTTCTAGACACGTCGTTGAATGTATGTTCTGTGGCCTGCCGAAATCTTGGATCTCGCCGCATCAGAAATCCATGTGTGCCTAGTCCATCTCAGCCACAGCATCCATCATCCCTTGAGATTGCTTTACCACACCAAGTAGAGATCGCACATTTGTACGGGCAGAGAGGGTGCCTAACACCTTCCCTCTTTGCAACCGAGGTCCCTTACCTGAATTTCGGATCGCAGACCAGGAGTCAACCTAAAGAAGGAGAGTCGTCAAATTTCTCCAACCTTGCGTATTCCGTAGTTCTAGCCGACTGCAGGATTCTGAGATTATTCGGCTAGTGGCGACTCCAACATCTACAAATCAGTCTAATCATCCCCACCACCGCAAAAGCATAACATACAAATCAGTGTGGGCGCCGATTTGTCAGTGTCTACAGAATGACGACTCCACTGGGGATGTGCTAGCTTACACTAGCCGAGACCTAACTCAAAAGTGTGTGGTACTTTAATTTTAAGGGAAATCATCATTACATTCGTACAAAAACAAAAGAAAAACCTTTGGCTTGCACTTTCTTGGGCATAAATTTGAACCATGACCACCCGATCCCGCGCAACCATGACCTCTCAAGCTACCCATGAAGAAGAGCCGACAGCTCAACCAGCTCCCAAAACACTGGCACCTGCACCCACACCTACACCCGCACCGCTACTAGTAGCTCCAACAAACCCTGAGGCCAACATAACCACGCAAGAGCTACTACTTTGAACAATGTAAGAGCTACTACTTCGCCTAGTACCAAGTGCCACACTGAATACACAAATAACCTAGCCTAGTCTACAAAACAGTTCGCTCCCTCAGACCCCTTTTGCCTTTTCTCTCATTCCCCCAGCAAATCCCGTGCTCCCTCTCCTAGAAGAGTTAGCAAACCTCCCACACATCTCTATTCGACACATCACAACAATCAGGTTACAACACAAGTTTCCCCTCATGGGAACTACAGACAAGAACTGGCGGATGCCCACAAAGGGGGTCAGTTTCAAGTCCAACTCACTCCTCCTAACGGGAGTAACATTTCGGAATTGGCGGATACCCCAGGTGGGAGCCATTTCCGAACATCATACCCTCCTCTGAAAGGGAACAACGTTCAATTCCAGCTACCTCCTGCCACTGGGAGTCCACTGTCTTTCCAACAACCTCCCATTCTTGATTCATATGAAGAGGAAGCAGCACAAGCCCTACAGCAAGGGACAAGATATCCACAGCAAAACAAGTCAGAAATAGAGGAATTACGAGAGCAGTTGCAAATGGTGCAAAATTAGCTCTGAAGACAGCAAGGAGTGGACCACCCATCCACCAAATTCAGGGACCTTTGTCCCTTCCCAGACGCCCGAGTACCTCCAAACTTCGAGGTACCAAAATTCAAAAGGTATGACGGTAGTGAGTGCCCCACAGCACACTTAAAGCATTTTGTGGGGAACTCAATGCAATAGCAGGGAACGATGGAGCCTTGATACGGCTCTTCCAGAAATCTCTTAAGGGCGACGCTTTGGATTGGTACACCTCACTAGATAGCTATCAAATCAGAACCTGGGAAAAGCTCTCCCAGGCATTCATTGACAGGTTCTCATACAACCTAAATATGGCTCCAAGAAGATTTGACTTGGCTGCCTTAAGACAAAAAAGTGACGAGTCCTTATCAGCGTACGTAGGACGATGGTGAGCTATGGCGGCCCAAATGAGAAACCCCATCGATGACGAAGAGCAGATATCCATGATCGTACATTCAGCAAATCCCAGCATTTCAGGATATCTAACCTCGTGCCCATACGTAAATTTCTCCTAACTCATACGAGCTGGAGAACAAGTGGAAGCCAGGATCAGAGCAGGAACTATTTCCCCATGGCCACACCAGACCCCCACAATCAGAAGAAACAAAGTTAAGGGGAAACCCATTGGATATGGGAATGGAAACGACACTACTCCCGCACAGCTCACTACAGAGGTTAATAATTCGTCGCTAATACTTAAGGTAATCGGTATGCTCCACAACCGGAGCCACAACAAGATAGGCAGTACCAGCCACAATCAAATAGGCAGTACCAACCACAGCAAACCCAATAAGGATATCAGGCACAGCCATCTCAACAACAATCGCAACAGCCTAGGGGGAATGCACAAGGTCTATACAAGCAAGCAATGTTAGGAAGGAAGTTCACCCCTTTAGCACAAACATATAGTCAGGTTCTGATAATGTTAATGCAAAAGCAACTTTTGACGCCGCTTCAACCGTGACTTTCACCTAATCCCTTGCCGCCTGGTTATAACGAAAATTAATATGCGCATATCACCAGTCTCCTGACCACCTAACGGACCGCTGCTTCGCTTTGAAACATGTGATCCAAGATTTAATCGAAAGCCAGAAGATTGCAATCAGCCCACAGGCTTACAATATAGCTCAGGCCAACATTCTCCAAAATTCTCTGCCATCGCATCAAGCAGGACCCAGCACGCCTAACACCTCTACCGTCAACCATATTGAAGGAGGGCAACCCACACACTCCTCTCCACATTATTCCATACAAGTAATCATGCCCGATACAGTAAATCGGACATGGAGATACCGACAGGTGACATCACCTGGACCACAGGTATTCTTGGAAGTAGCACCCGCCACGCAGCCTCTCGTATTCCTGGAAACAGCACCTAACAGGTCACATCCCCAGCATCTCGTCCCCAAAGGGGCACACTCAACTCCACTCTCAGTACATCTAAAAAGGTCGAATACTGAACCCGTCGTTCTCCCGATAGGTCTCCCTAATCTAGCCCCACTAACCTTGCAAGGGGCACCTCTGGTTTAAACATCAAATTTCCTAATGCCTCACCAAGGACCCCTCTTACACATTAAAGGGGGGAACTCCATTGCTAAAAATGGTCAAGACTTGATAGCATCTCAAGAGAAATCGTCAAGCCCATCACAAATAATTCCAACCACAATCTCTCAGCATCAAGAACCAATGATATACCTAAAAGGAAAAACGATTCCCTCTTATAACCCGAAAGCAGTCCCATGGCACTACCCAGAATGTGTTGAAGTGGGTAACAATGGGAGGTATTTTAGGAGAGATAACCAGAACCCAAAAGAAATCCGGGGAACTTTGTCAGGAACCACTTGCAGAACCGATGCTGCTTATGACATAGCAGCCCAACTCAAAACCATTCCCGCACAAATATCCATCTAAGAACTTCTCTGCACGTCAAGATCGCATCGAGAAATTTTTGCGAAAACATTGAATGCTGCCCATATCTCCCCTGATGTACCTCCCGAAATGGTGGCAAATATCATCGAACAACTCCTCGTACCACGGGCCATCACTTTTTCTGATGAGGAGCTGCCACCTAAAGGTCGCAAGCATTAACGCTCATTAAACATAGTTGCCCGTCACAAGAATTTCAAAGTCCCACTCGTGCTAATTGACAATGGATCCAGCCTCAATGTTTGCCCTTTAAGGACTGCCGAACGGTTAGGGATAGAATCATCTTCCTTCAGACCCAGTACCATGAGCGTTAGAGCCTTCGATAACTCTCGAAGACAGGTTGAGGCAGAAATCGACATTGAATTGCAAATCGGACCAGACCTAACCCTTTTCACGTTTCAAGTCATTGACATTCCTGCCTCATTTAACCTTCTGTTGGGACGGTCATGGCTCCATGCTGTCGAAGCCATCCCATCTACCCTCCATCAAAGGGTTAAATTCCCTTCAGGAAATTGAATCATTTCAGTATTGGCTGAGCCAGAAACCATCTTACCAGTGATGATCAAATCCCAGAAATGGACATCCCAGTGATTGACGTTCAGCATGCAGAGGGTGACATATCATATCACAGCTTCGAATTCAAAAATGTGAATGCAATCGCCAATCCATGACCTCTCGCTACTGAATATGTCATTCCCCCTACTGAGCGATTAATCCTGAACTATCGTACCGAGTTCCATGAAAAAGGTATGGTGGTAAAGCCAGCACGTGATAACGTGCAGAGACGGGGACTGGGATATCAGCCAACATCAGAAGATCAAGATGAAAGGCCCAAAAAGGGTCAACCGTTTAGGTGCACACCCATCAAATTCATCAAGGCTGAGACAGTTTGTGGAAATACGATGATTTCCCCTGAAGACCACCTCCAACAACTCAAACTCTCGGAACATTCTAACCAGGAGTCTGTCTGGCCACCGATAAGGTGGGATAGAATCCTCAAGGCATCAAAAGCATATCCGACGCCAAGGGCAGAACCCCCAGACCTACGACATGAGGCTAGGGGCAAGAAAAAGGATCCACCCATAAAGGACCCAGAACTAAGAGTGTCCCTTATAAAAGATACAGTCAAGAACGGAGAGATACCCACTTCCACCCACAGTCAGGAGGATATATCCCCTTCACCCGCTCAACAGCACAAGGGGCAGAAACAGCCCATCCATTGGATCGATAAAGGGAAGTGGCCTGCCCTTGACTGGACAAACGTCAAGGTCCCATCGCAAGATGAATCTGAAGAGCCGGAAGAGCTCTAACTTCTGGGTGAAGAAATTGAATCGAATTCCGACTCTGAGTCCAGCCCAACAGACATCATGGTCATCAGGACTGGTGATCCACAGGAACAAACAAGTCAGAACAGAAGGATCGAAAGAGGGAAAAAATCAGGATGGTCTGTCATCCCCCTAACGATTGAATCAGCCAATGAACCATCCATGGGTGCTGGCCTTAAAAAAAAAGCTAATGTAAATAGCGATTGGTACCCTGAATTAGGACAGGGACAATCATGGTTCGTAACACCGTCTTGCTCGGGATCCCTTAGCAACACAAAAAAATCAGAAAATTTTCAAAACATAAAAACATTACATATTCCAAAAAATACAAAAAAAATCAATATTCCTCAAAATCACAAAACATCAGAAAATTCTCAAAATTCAAAAACAATAGAAAATTTTTCAATAATCACCGTGCCAAACACTTCACACAATGTCAGAGTTCAAGGTCGACTCATACGATTTCGATCTAGAGTTAGACTTCGAACTCATGGGTTTGGATGAAGCCCTGGACGAGGGAAATGATGATGCCGCTCACGAATTTGAGGATTCTCTCAAAAAATTCAAAACAAAGGCCAACGTTGTAGCAGACGACTTTCAAATTGTGAACTTAGGGTCAGCGGAGCTCCCCAAAGAGGTGCGCATCGGAAGATCACTGTCCCCGGAATATAAGTAGAGGATGATGGAGTTTCTGAAACCAAGGTTGTCCAACTTTGCTTTCTCTTATGAGGACATATGTAACGTCTCGAAAAAATTCATACAAAAACCCAAGTACCACCTCAGGCAGAAATCACCCAGGACCAAATCCTTTAGAAGTTAGGTTAATATTAGCAAGTGTTAAACTAGAGTGCTTATGAAATTAGTACTAATCACTTTAAATATGATCTGCAAGACCCAAACTGTGCAGTATCATTGACGCTACATTACCCTGAAATCTAGAATCCGTCCTTAAACCCAGTTGCTCTCGGGAGCATCTTGAAACTTCGTATCGGACCTGGATCGCACGTCGAAAGTCCGATAACCGCAAAACTATCCAGTTATGACCACATGACTAGACTTGACAACCTCTCAGAAATCAATTCTTAATTATGTCTAGAAATGCACAACTTGAGCCCGGAGCGAAGAGTGTGAGAAACGTGAAAATATTTAGAAATAAAAATCTGAATTTAAGTAATCTGAGTCGCGTCGCTTGCGGGCCAAATATAAGGATTCAGACCATCAGAATCTGACCCAAATACACCCTCAGATCAGGAGAAATGTCTCACACATGTCGGTGTACTTGTGACCCTGATCGAGTGCCCATAACCGTTGAACTGAAATTGGTCTATCACGGCTGATCTGTAAACCCGATCGGAACGAAAACTCAACCTGACCTAGATCCATGGTCAAGGAGCTTAAGTCCGATCGCACGTAGAAAAGGGGCCACCAGAAGTGCTCCGTTGGACCGGAACAGTCCGTATTTGGATATAACCTAAGTATACCTTGGCCCTAGGGCCATTCCCATCAAACCTGGGCCTATATAAGGACCTTAAACACTCTCTCCCATATTCCATACAAATTTGAGAAACCCTAGGAGAGAGAGAAGAGAAAAGAGGAGGGAAAAGAGAGAAAGTGAGAGTGAGAGTTGGAGATTCTTCGTGGGATTCAATCCCGCTACTCCACGCACTCAACCACCATTCCTGTATCACTATATAGGCAATTTCGATTCCGTTCCTAGGTGAGAAAACCTAACCCTAATCTGTTTTAGGGTTTCAGATAGTGTAAGTTATGAAATAGCTAACCTAATTCATGCTATAGGTTGCCAATCCGTTGTTGACAAAGGCTAACTGTCTAAAACGAATCCGTTACGCGTTTACCGGCGTAAGGTGCGGACTATAAACATATATGTTATGATTTTCAAGGCTTTCAATGTCAGTTAATGGTTTATTACTGATGTGGGTGCTATTTCACATGCCAAATGCGATGTTTGTTTCACGTTTCTGATATATATGAACTATATTGAGTTTAGTGTATTCGATGTATATGTAGAAAGTATCGTATACGTATGAAATTTGAACGTGTGTTTACCATGATTAATTGTCGTGTGTTTATGCTAGTTGTATGTGTAACAACTCCTTGGTGAAAGGATTTGCCCTAATACGTGTTATAACCAACATACATCATGTAGGTTGGGATATGTAGTTTAAATGTTTGTAGAAATGTTTGAATGATTAGGCATGTATAAATTGTACTTTATATGGGCGTTGAGAAGAGATTCTCAACTACCTTAACGATGTGTATTATTTACTCCATGTAACTTACATCCTTGTCTGTTTTACTTAGGAACTACATATGTGTGAATTCATGTTTAAGTTGAAATCCATCAAATGCTCATATACTAGTATGATTGGAATTGTTGATCCATTACTATTCTGATTAGCTTGTATGATTATCTGTTATAATTGAATGTGTTTAGGACTATGAAATAGTCCAGGCAATCGGTAACGGGCATTGATTTGGTGGCTGAGGTTGTCTCGCCACATAGGACGCGATTGATGAATCCGAGCCGTACTTGGGATGTTGGCAGTGGTTAGGCCACACGGAGTGCTTACGCACTTCATGTCGATCAACTCAACATGCGCTCGTACTAGTTGAGCTCGTCAAGTAACCCGATTGACCCGATGTATGTTCACCATGTATGGACGCTACTGCTTGAATCTAAGGTACCAAACTCACCAGTGAAAATCCTCTTAAACCTTGGTACCTCGATTCGCTAAGATTCATGAGCCAGACATGGTGGTATGGGACACCGTGGTCGAGCTGTCGGCCTATGCTAGGGTGACGAGCCTCCCTGTAGTGACCAGTGAGCAACCTAGACTCGTGAGCCGAATACGGTAGTATGGGACACTGTATTCGAGCTGTCAGCCTACACTGATAAGGTGACGAGCCCTTTGTAGTGACCTCGAGCGTACGCTAAGACTGCGTAGAGGCGACGAGCCCTTACGTAGCAACAGGAGTACACTAGGCCTGTATTAATAAGGTGATGAGCCCTTTGCAGCGACCTAGAACCGTAACATCGTATGAGATTTACTAGGATTGACGACCCTATATTGGATCACCGTTTGGAAATTGATATAAGGGAGGTACCTTAGCTTCCCAATCTTGCTATATGAAAAGGACTAATAAGAACTTGATAATCATGTTCATGTACTGCATGTGCCGTTTGGCGTTGGGCAGAGCACTGAGGAAGTGACTGACACGCGCGACCGTTAGATGAAGATCGCAGAGGGAGTGCAGGCGAGGGCATGCATCATTTATACATACCATTCTTGCATTAATCACAATACTTAGGAATGTTTGATTGTATTGCTTTATCATTACTGCTTGACTGAATTGATAACATATTAACCTTTGCTTTATTGTTCCACTGAGTTGATCACTCACTCGCACGTTACGGGACGGTGTTGTGCACACTAACCAGACTCTGTCTTAGATGCAGATGGAGACCTGACTGATGAGACCGAGGCAGACTTTGTCGACGATGAGGATGCCTTCTCATATATGCAGTTTTCAGGCGGGTTCGTATAGATCGTTTTGATCGGCGGGGTTCCAGGGTTACACTTGTAGAGGACTCACATTTTTGACATTTTGTAATTTGAAACGGTACATGTAATTATTGACCTGGCAATGCATACATACTTTGGGGACCTATACTGAGTTATAATGCTATATATATTTGAGTAAGTCTTTTGCTTGCGTATTACAATTGTCCCTGGATTATGTATTGCTGATTTGGCTTAATCTTATTTATGTTTTATGCACTAATACAGACAACATTTAATCATCATTAAATATGTTGCATAAGTGATGCGCTGGAACTCGGGAGTTGGACTTCTACTTGACCTCCGATTTTCAGGGCGTTACAACATGCCAGGCGTCAATGAGGACTTAGTGGTACACCATCTACCAACAAAGCTAGACATGAAGCCTATCAAGCAGAAGTTACAAAGAATGAAGCCAGAATTTGCTCTGAAGGTCCGTGATGAAGTCATCAAACAATACAATGCGGGATTCCTGGTAGTCTCCAACTACTAGGAATGGCTCGCAAATATTGTACTAGTTCCAAAAAAGGACGACAAAGTTAGAATATGTATCGACTTTAGGGACCTCAACAGAGCAAGTCCTAAAGACGATTTCCCTCTGCCTCATATCGATACACTAGTGGATAATACTGTAGGACACAAGATCTTCTCCTTCATGGATGGTTTCTCGGGCTACAATCAGATCAAGATGGTTGTCGAAGATCGAGAAAAGACCTCCTTCATCACACCATGGGGAACCTTCTGCTATCGGGTCATGCCCTTCAGATTGAAGAATGCCGGAGCTACATATCAGCGAGCCATGACCGCCTTGTTCCACGACATGATAAACAAGGAAATAGAGGTACATGTAAACAATATGATCATCAAATCTCGCACAATTAAAGGACATTTTGAACATCTCAAGAAGCTCTTCGACAGGCTAGAAAAGTTCAAGCTCCGCCTCAACCAGCAAAAATGTGTTTTCGGTGCAACCGGAGGCAAGCTATTATTAGGCTTCATCGTCAGCAAAGATGGTATCCAGGTGGACAAGACCAAAACTAAGGCAATCATCGAAATGCCGCCAGCCAAGACTAAAAAGGAAATTTGGGGCTTTCTCGGGCGAATCCAGTATATCAGCCGATTCATCGCATAGCTCACTTCGGTCTGTGAGCCCATATTCAAGCTACTATGGAAAAACTCTCCAAAGGAATGGAATGACGATTGTTAGGCGGTCTTCGACAGGATCAAAAAATACCTGCTAAATCCTCTAGTGCTCATGCCACCTACCCCAGGTAGGCCACTCCTGCTATATATCTCCGTCGCAGCAGAAGCAATTGATGCGTCCTCGGCTAGCACGACGACACAGGAAGAAAGGAGCAAGCGATCTACTATATAAACAGACAGTTCACAAGTTATGAAGTCAAGTACTCCAATTTAGAGAAGACGTGTCTCACCCTAGTTTAGGCAACACAACGTTTACGACAGTACATGATTGCTCACCTAATCCTTCTGCTCACTCGCATGGACCCATTGAAATACTTATTCGAGAAACCAGC
This sequence comes from Magnolia sinica, assembly GCF_029962835.1. NCBI lineage: Eukaryota > Viridiplantae > Streptophyta > Magnoliopsida > Magnoliales > Magnoliaceae > Magnolia > Magnolia sinica. The sequence goes on from NC_080581.1 coordinate 70,940,581, forward strand.
ACTAACAGGCAGAATTGCAAAATGGCAACTACTACTTTCAAAGTTCGACATCACATATGTCACTCAGAAAGCAATTAAAGGACAAGCATTGGCCGACCATTTAGCAGCACACTCTTTGCCTGATTACCAACCGCTGAAGACCTTCTTCCCTGATGAGGACATCCTCCTAATCGAGGAGGAAGCAGAAAGAAAGGCAGGAGAGTGGACACTCTTCTTCAACGAGGCTACAAATTCAAAAGGAAGTGGAGTAGGCGCCATACTCTACTCTCTCGAAGATGTCCCTATTCCCATATCCAGGCGATTGGCATTCCAATGCACTAACAATGTAGCAGAATATGAAACATGTATTGCTGGTCTAAGAGAAGCCATAATCCTCAACGTAAAGAAGTTACAAGTCCTCGGGGACTCGTAACTCATCATCAATTAGACAAATGGCGACTAGAAGACCAAAGATGAAAAGCTAATCCCGTATTATGTCTATCTGGAAAATCTAATCGAGGAATTCGAAGAGGTCACATTCTCTTACATGCCCCGAGTTAGGAACCAGTTTGTAGATGCTCTGGCTACTCTCGCATGCTGGAGATCTTGAAAGGAGTTGCTGAATGGGAGCTCACCGTCGAACTCCAGGAGGAACCCGCATTCTGCTTACAGATCAACGAGGTCGAACCTCTCGCAAAGGATCAGCCGTGGTACACCGGCATCAAGGCATATCTCGATCATCAGAAGTACCTAGAAGGAGCAACATCAGTGGACTGTCACACTATCTAACGGTTATCAGCATAGTTCGTGATCACCGGGAGCATTCTCTACAAGCGATCCTTCAACTAAGTCCTTCTCCGCTGTGTGGACGAGACGGAAGCGGCACAAATCATGTCAAAAATCCACAAAGGACTATGCGGCCCACACATGAATAGACATATGATGGCAAAGAAGATCTTACGACTCGGCTACTATTGGCTTACGATGGAGACAGATTGTTGCAAACACGTCAGGAAATGCTTCTAGTGCCAGGAGCATGCAAGCCAGATCCATGTGCCTGTTTACGAACTCTACAACCTGACGGCACCGTGGCCTTTTTCTGTGTGGGGGTTGGACATCATTGGTAAGATCAGCCCCAAAGCTTCAAACAGGCACGAATACATCCTAGTGGCAGTGGATTACTTCACCAAGTGGATAGAGGCAACATCATACACCACCATCGCAGCATCTCATGTGGTCAAGTTTATGAAAAACAACATCATTAGCCGTCATGGGCTCCCTCATGCCATAATCACAGACAACGGAACTCCGTTCATCAATAAAAGGATGATCGATTTCCTCAACAAATTCAAAATCCAACATTATAGGTCAAGTCCCTATCGTCCTCAAATGAATGGTGGGGTCGAAGCTGCAAACAAGATTATCATCCATATATTGGAGAAAATGGTGAAGACATGTCGGGACTGGTCGGAGATGCTTCCTTACGCACTCTGGGCTTATCGGATGTCTGTACGGTCTGCTACAGGGGCCACTCCATATGAGCTCACATACGGAATGGAAGCAGTGCTACCAATCGAAATTGAAATCTATCACTTCGGATATTACTGGAAAGCCAAGTCGAGGAAGGCGAGTGGCAACAAGCAAGATATGATCAACTGCATCTGGCAGATGAAAAGCGCATGCGGGCGCTAAGCCATTCCCAATGTTATTAAAGAATGATTGCTCGGGCCTACAACAAGAGGGTCCGAAAGAGAAGTTTCAAGGTCGGTGACATGGTCATGAAGCGTATCCTACCACCACACCTACCAGATCCCAGAGAAAAGTTCAAACCTTCGTGGGATGGGCCGTTGATCATTCGAGACATACTCTCAGGAGGCGCTCTTCGGCTCACCAACCTGAAAGGAGAAAATCTTCCTGAGTCCATCAATGTTGATAACATGAAAATCTATCACGGGTAACCATACCTAACCTTGTCAATGATTACAATCACAAAGCTATATTCATTACTTTCCTACCAGAAACAAAAAATATCCACCCCCCTCTCCCATCAGAAATACCCGTCGTTTCTCCCAAAAAAAAAGGAGAAAGAAGAAACAAAAGCACAAAAGAAAGAGAGAAAACAAAAACAAAAAAAGAAGAAGAAAAAAGACAGGCAATCTCAAAAGGAAGATCAAAAAGGGAGAAAATAAGACCATCCCACATCCCCAACTGCCCCTATAACATAAAACAACTTACGATTGTAATCAAAAGACAAGGACAGGAAGGTAACCAGTTGGCCGGCTATGAAGGAAGTCTTCCCGTCGCTCCTGGCACTCCAAAAAGAAAAGAAAAGAAAAGAAAAGAGAAAGTGTGCCTAAGCAAAACAGGCGAGGTGAAAACCCAAAAGGGCGCCTTGAGTAAAAACAGTAGGTATGCAGCGGACTTGGTGAAAACCTGAAAGGGCACCAAGAGTAAAAATAGCACAGCTGCTAAGGGGCAGGCAAGAGCAAAAACTAGGGACATGGTGAAAATTTGATAGGACGCCATGGGCAAAAATGACGAGAAAGCCGGACGTGGTGAAAACCTGAAAAGGCGCTACGGGCAAAAATGGCTAAAAAAAATAAAATAAATAATAATATAAAATAATAATAATAATAATAATAATAATAATAAAGTACAGGTACAAAAAAGCCGAGGCAGCAAGCACCACAACAAGATATAATGAAAGATAGACTTCAAATCAGTACTCTATCAAACTCTGCTCAAATCCAGGGGATGCGATCCTGGACACCCTCTCAGGGGACCAAGACCCTAAGAACACAGTCTACACTACTGCGCACAACGTAGGCTGAGCCCAAGATTCTGATCTCAATCATCCAAAACACAAATCCAAACACAAGCGAACATTGGCAAATTTGGCACAAACTGTGAGGCCCGTATCCTAGCTCGTACCGTTTCGTTGGCTTCCGCTGTCCTTCCGGTCGAATTCCGGCAACCTTCGCACAGTATCCAATGATTGCGTACAATCCTAAGCGGATTCCTGCATACCGAAGTTGGATCAAACCGAAACCTGTATCATAGCGACCGCATCGTCGCCGCGATTCCAACGCCGCGACTCGTGCACCAAACCGATGCCCAGGCCAGGAGATGTGAGCCAACGTTCATTCCGAAGAAACGCCGCGCATTGTGAATTTTGAGAAAATCTCTACAACATGTCACATCCATCAAGTCAAGTACATCACCCATACCCCATGCCACCTCACCCTATCTTAAGTACCAATGACCACTCCCTCTTTTCCCATAAGTCAAACTCTCTCTCCCTACCCATCATTCTTTTACCAAAATTCAAATAAGCCCATACCATCCATATCCTTTTCTTACAACACCCATTCCACCCACCCATTTTTCATCCCATCACTCTCTCTCTCTCTCCATCTCATTCCATTTCAAGCTTCCATGAGAGGAAATCTCTAAGGAGAGAAGAATGCAAGAGGGGACCCATTTTCCTAAACCCTCATCCAACCATCTAACCCTTCAAAATTCATCTCACTCCCATAAAAAAGGAGCTTAAGAGCCAAGAAGTCTAAGGAGCCAAAGAAGGAGGCCATACGTGGGTGATTCACCATTGATTTTTTTTTATTTAATGGCCCACTTGTGGTGGAACCCACTTTGATGTATGTGTTAGGGGCCCATAGTGGCGGGGCCCCTCCATCTCATCTCTCTTTCCCTCTCTTCTTCATCTTTTTCTTGTGGTGATGATGAAACCATGTGACCCATCTGAATGGACCCCACCATGAAGTATGAATCCTATCTATACCGTTCATGCGTTGGACCCACCTCGATGGATTGTCCATCGGACGGGATTGCTGCCCGTTCGTCTGGACAGGCCGAATGAAGAAATACACAAGTATTAGCTTGATGGTGGGCCACGCTGCCGTGGACCCCACTCTGACCTGATGTACATGATAGTAAATCCAAGACATCTAGACCAGTGGGCTAAAGCCACTGGACGTGTGCAGTCCAGATCGTCCAATAAGGCCTGGACGTTGGAGTGTGAATGCATGTAGTTTTTTTTGTTGTTACACATATAATATATATATATATATATATATATATATATATATATATATATATATTTACTATATATACATGTATGCATGATATGGTGGGCCCCACTGGGACCCACTTGATGAGAAATGGATTGACTGGTGCGTCTCACTCCAGCTTATAGCTGCTCTATTGCAGTGGCGAGTTCGGTGGACCCACACATGATATATGTGATTCATCCATGCTGCCTTTCAACACCGTCCATTGCTGGACGGTGTCTTGTGGGGCCACCGTGACGCATAGGTTTAATCCACACCGTCCATTAACGATGGGACCCACCCCTGATACGTTTGTACCTGACCGTCCATCAAAGGACGTGCTGATAGGTGTCCAGCAGTTGTGGGGACCACCCAGATATGCGTGTTATATCCCATTGTCCTTTGGACAAAGGGGATTACCTGCCTACACAGCTGCTACGTCTAGACATCAGTGAGTGAGTTCTGTGGATCTGATTACGGAGTATGTGTCCAACCGTTCACCTGCTACGTGGGACCCACCTTGCTATATTTGCTATCCACGGCGACCAGATCATCCAGACCGTCCGTTAGACGGACATCCAACCTCCTGGACGATGGACGTTGGGCTCCCTTTTCAAATATAATATAATATTATGTTTTTATGAATATGTGTGTATATATATATATATATATTATACTAATATAAATGATATTATATGGTGGGCCCTACGTGTAACCCACCGTGGTACATGTGCTTTACCCTGCTGCAACAGCAGCCGTGGGACCCAACTTGTGGCGTGTATAGTATATCCACTCCGTGCATCTGACCAGATGGCGTGGACCCCACTACAATACACGTGCTTCACGTCTAGCACATCCCAGCCGTTCGTCCATTGGTGGAAACCACCCTGATGTGAGTGTTTTATCTGCACCACCCATCTGATGAATATTAGGACCGTCCATTATGTGGGACCCACCTGATCTACCATCCACACACCAGTTGTATGGCTGTGTATCACATCATCAAGTCTATGTGAGGCCCACATATGAGGCATGTGTTGTATCCTCAACGTCCATCCGTTTGGGGACGTGGACCCCAACCTTGATGTATTTATTCTATATCCACTCTATCCATCTGTCCCGGGGTGGTGTGGGGCCCACGTTGATGTAAATATTGTATGTCCATGCCACCCATCAGTCGGGCCACAATATGATGTATGTGTTTTATCTATAACGTTTATAGGACGGTGGGCCCTACCGTGGTGTATGTATTTTATCAACATCGTCCAGTTGGGACGGGACCCACCTGAGGTATGTTTTGTGTGCACGCCGTTCTTAGGATGTGGTCCACCGTGATATATGTTTTATCCTTGCCATCCATCAATTCTTAGGCCCACCCGAAGCATGTGTTTTATCAAGTTCAATTGCTGGTTGATTGAGGCTTATTGTGAATGTATGAGGCCTATCGTGAGGTGTGTGTTGTATACACACTATCCCATCTTGCAGGCCCACCATGTTGTATATGGTCCATATTCATGTTGTCCATTTATTCTGAACCGTATGGGCTGTCCCATCAAGCCCATTGTGACGCATATGAGGCCATTGGCGTGGCCTGTTGATACGACCCACTAGATGTATATGAGGCCCGTTGGTGCGGCCCATTTGAGGTATTTGGGGCCCATTTGGTGAGGCCCGATGTGATGTGCTTGGGGCCCATTTGATAAGGCCCGATGTGACATATGAGGCCCTTGAATAAGGCCCGATATGATGTATTGTGGTCCATTCGATAAGGCCCAAAATGATGTACATGAGACCATTGTGTGAGGCCCATGGTGATGTATGTGAGACTCTTGTGCAGGGCCCATTGTGATGCCTATGAGACCCTCGTGTGAGGCCCATTGTGAAGTATGACCCGTTGCATTGTATATATGAGGCTCAATTAGGATATGTGATTCCACCAAAATGAGTGTGGAATGTTTATAAAGCTCATCCATTTTCTTAGAAACTATGGACCTCATTATAGGATAAGATCCAAGTGGGCCATACCCTGGGGCAATAGTGGTTAAATGTCCACCTTGTTGGGCAATGATGGTTGAAAGTCCTCATGTGACCTTCCCTTAGGCCTTTGGTTAGTCCGATTGTATAGGTCAATTCCGATTGTATAGGCCGATTCTGATTTGTCGTGGCCGATTACCGATTATCGATCGAGGCCAATTACCGATTCTGATTTGTCATGGCCAATTGCCGATTATCAATCGAGGTCGATTATCGATTCTGATTTGTCGTGGCCGTTTGCCGATTACCGATCGAGGTCAATAACCGATTCTGATTTGTTATGGTCATTTGCGATTATCGATTGAGATCGATTAGCGATTCTGGTTTATCGTGGCCGTTTGTCGACTATTGCTCGAGGCCAATTACCGATTATGATGTGTCGTGACCGATTGCCGATTCCGATTGTCGGGGACCAATGTGATGTATATGCGACCCGACGTGATGTGTGTTCAGCCCATGTCTGAGGCCCAATGCGATATATATGAGGTCTATATGAAGAGCCCATTGCGATGCATTTGAGGGTCAGGCGATGGTGCCCATTATGATGTATGTTAGGCCCATGAGAAAGGCCCATTGTGATGTATTCACGGCCCATGATGCATGGCCCATTCGATGTATTCGAGACCCATGTGTAGGGCCCACATGTCATATATTTGAGGCCCATGAGCAGGGCCCACCTGTTATGTATATGTGTCCCTTGAGTAAGGCCAACTGTGTTGTATATCAAGCCTTTGTGTGAAGCCGTGGGCCCATTATATGTTTGGCTCTATGTGGGCCATTCCTTGGGGGCAATGTTGGTTAAATGTCCACATTGTCGAGGTCGATTGTCGGTGCCGGTTGTTGATACCAGTTATAAGTATGTGACAGCATAGCATCATGATACATGCCCATACGCATCATCTGCATGTTTGTTATGAGATGTAGTTGATCATTGCATATGTCATTGAGCATGTTGTTATGAGACTCCCTAATAGGCGGAGGTTATCTCACTTGAGCACGCTGTATGCACAGGATTAATGCATGACTGGATTGTATGATTCATGCATCTCGCATTATGATTACTGTACGCCCTAGCGACATCAGGGCCGTAGTCTCCACAGGCGTATCGTGGATGGCCAATGGGACACCGAAAATATTTGGTTCTAGCATATGGGCGCCATAGATATCCCTGGGTGAAAATCCCTAAACCTCCGAGGCCAGGAGATGCCCCAACATCGAGACCGAGTGGATACATGAGCGCCCGAGTGCCGAATACCAGGAGGCCGCGTCTCCCACTGTGTCATGGTCGGTTGGGAGGGGGTGTGGCCTTACCCGCCCGAGGGTAGGGGGCAATACTAGGCTGAGTTTGACCAGCTCGTGAATGGGTCCGCTATCGACGTGCCGGATAGGTATTGGCAGACTATTGGCCAGGCGGATAGTGAGGTTTCTTACGCTCACTTGGACTGTGCGGCTAGGAGAGCGGCAGTGCCATTTGGAGTGTACTAAACCCCGGTGATGATCCCAGAGATGACCTATACTAATATGTGGATTTAGTGAGCAGGAGTTGCATACTCATTCATGCATTCATTTATTCACTATCTACTCGGGTTGGTGGTATGCAACTAGTTGTTACGTGTGCCTTCGCAATGGCCAGGATTTCGGTTGGGGCGCGCGACTAACCTGAGATCAGGAGTTTACCACATTGAGTCTGACTATCTAAATTTAGGTATGGGACTGGTTTGGATAGAAGTCCCTTGTGATGGACCCCATAGCCTGCGATACTACGTACTACCATCCCGACTTCACACTCCAGCATGGTCATTTCATTCGCACCGCATATTGCATTACATCCGCGGCATACGACATCTTGGGTTACTGTGCTTTTGCATTCATATGGTCTAGATATGGCTGACGTATTTGTGAATATATATACCCCATTGCATTCTCGACATTTGATATTTGGCTCTTTATGACTCCTCGTTTGCGTAGCTATTATATATTGCGTATTCTGATATTGATTGGCTCATGGACTTGTTCGTATTTCCGCTTACTCTGTTATCATATGATATATGATCTTGTGAGTATTTTTGTTTACTCTGATAATTCCTGCTCTTGCCAGTATTTCAGCTTACTCAGATAATTCATGATCTTGCTAGTATCTTTGCTTATTCCGATATTGTACAATTTATGGATTACCAGTACTTCCAGTTTGTATGATAATGGCATTGTATTGAATACTTGGCACTTACCTTGTGCACATACTTACACCACCCTCTAAGCTTTCTATAAGCTTATGCACGATAGATGCGTGCAGGTGTTATTAGGTTGCAGCAGCATTGAGCTTGGAGCGTGCAGTTGTATTCTGGAGTTTTGATTTCGATATATGTATTTTTCCCTTTCAACATTGTACTCAAATGATTATATTAGTGGATATATGATGATGATGTTGCCTTTGTGAATTGGGTAATCTTGTGGTTATGCTTATTATGAGTTAAATGTACAAAAAAATCTTTCTTGTAGGATCCCAAGATCGGATTCTGGCGTATGGACGCTAGGACCTGAGAATGGGGTACTACGGAGGCTGTCGGCACCGAATTCGGTGATCGGGATTCCTGCGAATCCGATTTCTGGGTTTGGGGCATGACACAAACAATCTTTTTTCAAGCACATTGCTTTTCTTTCCCTTTTCTGAAAAGAACAAAAACAAAACCCTTCATGAATACAAAATAAAGCAGTCGACCAAAAACAGGGATCACAGGTAATCTCCTTTCTCTCGTACATCGACAATCTCTGCTTAAGCCTCTCTATCTCCATACGCAGGTAAAAGGCCTCATCCCTCTCTAGGCGGTGTTCAGTAAACATGCTCTCATCATATCACCGTCCCATTGCCAGTCGACGAGCTATATCCTCGTATGCATGGAGAAGGATAGCAATCTCAGAAATCAGGTGACTATGTGTGGCCAGCAAGAAAGAAAGGCTTCGAATGAATCGTCAACACATGAAGAGGATGAAGCAGCATCGCCCACCATGTCCTGATCAGCAGCCTCGTCCGCCAAATGCTAGCCAGGGATCTGACGATAAAGTGACTGCTCTACCACCCATCGCTGATACTGTGCTGTCGCCAGGGGAGGAACCCAAGATTCAAGATCCAGAGCTGTCGCATCCAAGAAGACCTACCAGGAAATTTAGACTCGTCTATACAGAGCAGTCAAATCAGACGGAAGAGAGGCATGCCCAAATTCAGAAAAGTCAAAGTCCGAAATATCCTGCCAGAAGCCGAACTGCTGGAGGAAGCGCACACGATGGTAAGGGTAGTACCCCCGAAGTCCCAGTAACAGTAAAGGAGTGCGAGCGGCGCTACAAATCAGCGGTGAGCGACAGAGCTAGAGAGCCTCCCAACTGATCTCCCATCCTCGCAACTGAGAAAGCATATGGTGATATAGCGACTCAGTGGCCTCAGCACCTGAAGGAAGGCCATCAAGTAACAGGGATAGCACATCATCGCGACGAGAATCCGGCCATAAGAGCAGAGGAGTCATGAACAGGTGCTCCCACAACCATACCTGTAAGAAAGCACAAGTCAAGTTCAGATTGTAAGCAAATAACAATGCTAAGCGAGGTAAAGAAGAAGAATGGAGAATACCTGAAGGAATAAGCAATAGCCCTGAAGGATACGGGTGCATCTAAGTGAGCACTCGGTCAGTCCCAAAAAGAGCTTCGCCAGCACCATAGATATGATGCTCCTATGATGCAGGACGCGGCGGAATACATCCAACAAAACCGCCAATGATGACCGTCGCCACCCCGAGAAAAGCAGCTCGGCCAAAACACAAAATACCAATGCATTCAAGCACTAAAGTTGGCAATCTGATCCGGGACCTCCTCGAGAAGTAGAACAGTGATCATACAAGAGCTCAAGCGAAAGCTCACCAGCCCTACCCTCTGTAGTAGGAAGAGCAACAAGAAATCCAAACCAGGAGATCAGATCGGTGGCACGAACCAGATTAGATGAGGGAACATAAGGCTTCAGGGTGAGAGGGAGACCAGACCAGCGTGCAAATTCCTCCAATGACGAGCCCAGCTCCAGATCATTAAAAGAAAATAGGTTCAATGATGGAACCCAATCGTATAAAGCCGCACTCAACAATCACCAGTCTAGGTGAACTCGGTGAAAGTGGAGAACCTCTCTGAAGCCCAAGGAGCCCAACTCGAAGATCTCAGACTCGGTCAAGCTCATTATCCAAAGATGCAATCGCTCAGAACAGGTGCCACGTGGCTACAAACGACAAGTTCGGATAGGCACGCCCTCCATAATCTGGAACCCAGGATCCACAGGCGAATCATCGAAGATGGGCATCCCCTCATCCAGTAAGTCTATCTCATGATGGCAGAAGAAACCAGACTCACCCATCGCATCCCGCAGGGAATCTCAAAAAGCCACAACAGGTGGGCCCGAGCCACCAACGACCGCCACATCAGGAGCAGTCTGGAAGACAGAACCGGAGCCGCAATGCATAAAGCATCCCAGTAGCTGACTGGACTGGTACCCTGATCCCCGACAGTAGCTGCCTATCCCATCACTACCTCGAAGTACGCACTAAAAATCTGACCCAGGCCATCCGCAAAGAATCCATCAACTGTCAGATCCAAACCGTTCGGACTCCAAGGTGGGGCCCGCCACCCATCTGGACCTGATCCATCCCATCCACACCATCCACTGCTATCAACATATCATCCCCAACACCTGAAGGTGGCCCACCAAAATCCGAACCATCCACCATCTCTCCCACACCATCTCCATCATCTAATGGTCCACCCATGCCAATCACATCCAATGACCCACCAAACATGGGACCATCTAAACCATCAAGTCCATCCAACCTATCAAAGCCATCCAATTCATTCAAACCCACACCATGTTTACCATTAATGGAGGTAGGAACAATGCCATAAATAGCATTAACCTCCTCCAAAGAGCCCATCACTCCTCCACCAACCCCCATCAATCCATCCATAAATAAATCCCCTCCATCATTTATGGACCTACCAACCTCTCCACCATTCATGAATCCATCAACCCTCTCCTCATGGCTGGCCATAATCAATCCAAAAAAGAAAGAAAGGATAAAAGAAGAAAGAAACAAAAGGAAGAGACAAAAGAAAAGAGGGAGACAAAAGGAGAGAATCAGACGGTCTGAACAAGAAGGGATAAACAGGACAGGGACAGAGAATGAACAGAGAAGAAAGGAGACTTGCTGGAAGAAAACATAGATGGAGGCAGTAATTGGACTGCTGCTAGCGACACTCGAAGTACTGTTGCAAGTAATGACATATCTGAATCACTGCAGCACCTAACGAGGTAGACAGAACAGGTAAAAGTCAGCGGGGCCCACTTTCAAGTGGAATTTGGGCAAGGTCCACTACAGAAGACCAGGACCAAGGAACATACATCCAAATGCTCAAATAGGATTGCAAAGATGATCAAGAAACAATCCAAGAAAGAAACATTGAACGACTGAAGTTTCATATAAACAGGAGATTATACAACTAATGATACATGATCATATGAAACTAATCGTCATCAGGAAGATAAGCGTCCGTATCCTTGCGACAAAAGTGGGGCTCCAAGATCCCTCCTCCAGCAAAACGTGCACTGCCACCAGGAGCATAGCTAGGCTGCAAAATCAGACTAATGTCATACTAGTCGCACCAGGAGCTATACTCTCTCTCTCTCTGGATCAACGAAGGCACTGGCGTCAAAACCCTCCAAGGTAGTGGTCAACTCCCTCTCAGGCACTAATCTCCAATCAGATGGGTCGGACGGCGGGCATATCGGAACCAATGGACTGGTCAACTGCCAAAAGAGCCTCTCTCCCAGGTACCATTTCATCATGCGAGGGTCCTCCAGAATGCGACACCGCCGTAGGCTTGAAAGGCCTCCTGGGCTCCGGGGGTAAGAGCCGCATTCGATCGGAGATATGGCCTAATGTGGAACTATAGAAAAAAGAAAAGTCAAGGGCCGAAAGACAGGTAGAAAGTAACTCAAGGGCAACATAAGGCAAGACAAATCACTCACATCATCAAGGATGAGGGCATCGATGTTCGACCTCTAGGCGAGACCAGAAAATAGACATGTGCGGTTGCGGTTATCCATGTACCACAACATCATGCGAGGAAAGGGAGGCAAATGATCGATCAAGGTGGGCGCTAGATGGGGAAAGTGATCGAAAAAGCAGACCTGCATAAAAACCGCAATCAGAAAAAGGTGCACCCAATTATCTCCAGGGAGAATAATGCAGAAGGGACGTCAAGAAAGTACCTCGATGACTGGATAAAAGCCAGTCAAAGATCGGCTAATGCAATGACTAGCCTTGTCCAGCCCTTCGTATAAATGGGCAAGGAGAGCCGCATTCCAGTTGTACGGCGTGGGAAAAGTGATATCCGCTACGAGCGATAACAGACGGGAACTCACAAGCTCATTCCAGTGGCAGAAGATCATCGCTCCCATAGTGTACAAAATTAGGGCGCAGGCCTTCATCACAGCCGCGACTTCGGTCTCAAGGATGCATTTAGCAAAATTCAACGATACCCAAAGCAGTTTAAATCGATGACCAAAAAAATCTGTGATATCTGGCATCATCTCTAATAGTTCATCCAATCATCCTTAGAAGGTCCTGGGAGATCATCCTCGAAAGGGACAGATCCCCCATCATATCGAAGACCTAGCTGCATGTATATGTCATAAGGAGTGATGCCCCACTCCCCAAAAGGCAACTGGAAGGTATGGGTCTCAGGGTGTCATCGTTCAGCCAAAGCAATTAAGAGAGACATATTCATCTTGCTCAGGCGAATCCGAAATAAGTGAGCAAAGCGAATACGCTCCAACACCTCGAAGAACAATGGGTGCGGATCATGGAACCAGTCAGGCCAATGCGTCCTGACCCCTCGTCCCCTTAAGATCGAAGGCGCACCACCCTCCTGAGCTATATCGGAAAGGTGTCAGCCCTCTCACGGCACATGGCACAGATCAGTCGACTGAGGGGAAGGACCAACCTCATTTCTACCACGACGTGGCATACTGCACAAACAAGGTCCATAGGTAAGTATCCTTCTCACCATAAAAGGATAGCAGGCTCCAGTCGAGAAAGTACAAGCCCATGTCAAGGCCCATTTCAAAAAGCCCATTTTCCAAAAGGCCCATTTCATAAGGCCCAAGCCCATGTCAAGGCCCATTTTCCAAAAAAGGCCCATTTCCAAGGCCCATTTCAAAAAACCCATTTTCCAAAAGGCCCATTTCCAAAGGCCCAAGCCCATGTCAAGGCCCATTTTTCAAAAAACCCATTTCATAAAGCCCAAGCCCATTTTCTAAGGCCCATTTCCAAAAAGACCCATTCCAAGGCCCATTTTCAAAAAGCCCATAAGGCCCAGGCCCATTTTCCAAGGCTCATTTCCAAAAAGACCCATTTCCAAGGTCCGTTTTCGAAGACCCATTTTGCAAAGCCCGCCATCCACACCCACATGTACATAACAAACCCATATATCTGGTCACATCAAGATCATGATGTGGGGCCCACTTGAAAAATCTCATCCATCCATCATCTAAAAAATGGCCAACCATCAAAGTCTGCACCATCCATACACTCAAGTACACACCAAATCATCCATCCAATGGTCCAGATCATCCAAAAAAAATTCCAAATAAAAGGTGGGGCACCTTTCTTATCACACCCCACTCTAACATACAAAATATGCAATAAAAAAAAAAATCTAGTTGCTCCTATGGCCCAAAAATAAAGAGCCAACGAGATCCAATGGTTGGATCTGGTAACAAAAACCAATGGTCACGATCATGGCTCCTTGTGATAAAAAATAAATAAATAAACAAGGACTTCTCCCAAATGTTCAGCAAAATAACCCCAAGCATCAGCTACATGATTAGATTACCTGGAAAATAAGGAGAAAATACATAAAATAGAAGCCAAAAAAAAAAGGAAAGAAAACTCCACATAAAAATAGCTTCCAGAGACCACAATGGAGTCCCTGAACGTCCCAAGAAGTGGATTCAAATAAGTGAAGAAGGGCCACCATTCGGACCAACACACAGCTCGGACTAGAGGGCAAAACGACGGACCGGCGGTAATTGGACTGCCGCCTCCAACCAAGAGCTGCATGAGATAGCGTGCTGTCCCATGGTGTGATGTGGTGACCGGTCCTTCATTCAGACCAATGGACAAAAGCAAAAAAAAAAGAAGAAGCAAGGATTCTCTTTTTCCATTCCAAAATATAGCGAGAAATTCAAAATCTCGCGATAAATTGAGAATCTCAAGAATACACCACTCCAATATTGTTGAAAATGCATAAAAATGCAATATATATATATATAATATAATAATAAAAATAAATATAATAAAGTAAAAAATAAAAACAACATCCCCAGGGAGTATAGCTCTAAAGAGAACGATTCTTCCAAAAAAAAAAAATCAAAAATATATAATAATAAGTAAATAGGAGCAAAAGCCTCATTAGTTTACTAGTGGAGGCCAGCCTTAACCATAATAAAAACTGGACAGTCACGACCATCCGGATCTTTCAAAAATCTAAAAATGTTCCAAATCATTAGCCCCATTTAGTAGAGGTCATCTGACTTTGCTACAAATAAAAACCGAACGACAATGCCCACCCGCGAAATCGAACGGATATTCTCCAAAAAGTCCAAAAAAAATATATATTTTTTCAAACAAAATCTCGAATGAGTCTAGTTCCAAAGGGAATAGCTTTCAAACAAAGTTTTCAAAAAAAAAAATGCACGCAGCACGCAGTACACTGAGGAATCTTCCATTTTCTCTAGTTGCAGTCAGTGCAAACAGCTAAATAAGATTTAATCTCTTCCAATTTTCCCAGAGGATGATTGAATCCGTACATGATACATGTACGATTGGCCCGATCTATATATCTGGACAGTCGTACGAATGCTAGTAGAAATGAGTGGATCTATCTCTGGAAAGAATAATCAAACTCAAAGTGACAACAATCCATTGTAACCAAAGTATCAGAATCAGAAGATTGCATGGCAAAAGATTACCTGCACATACCTAGTCCGGAATGTTCGTAAAATTTGATCAAGTCCAAGTTGGCGTAGTGAGTTTCCCGTAAGGCCGCACCAATGCGCAGGGCAGCTAACCACTTTGACAATCAAATAGATCGAATACTACTAGGGTGATTACGTAGCAAAGGAACGACAGACGAAACAGTACGGGAATCCTCGTAAAGTCGCACCAACGCGTTGAGGCCCTACTTTTCAGGCTTACCCTCCAATGCTATTAACAATCTGACGTGAAAAGGTTATGATTGGTGACCTGTAAAGCCGCGACAAATGCGCAGGGGACAATCACAACATTTTCCTCAACCCTCGTGATATGTGCAAGTCATCTTTCTCCAAACAGTTGATTGACAATGATACAATGGCAGGTAATGGATTCGAATCACTACCCCTTTTTCTGACCAGAAGGGTGAGGTGTCCACTCGCTTTGGCGCTCAGTTGCTCGCAACCTCGGCCAAAGAGGGGAATCTGTAGACACCCCACCCAGGCTAGTATCTTGAGAAAGCTAGGACAATCGGGGAACCATGATCATATCCTAAACCAAACCCTAATCTCAGTTTAAACATAACCCTAACCCAAACCTTAGCCTTAACCTTAAACCCAGCCTAAACCCTAAACCTAGCCTAACCCTAGTTCAAACCCTAATCCAAACCATACCCAAACCCGAAACCTTAATCCAAACCCTACCCGAACCCAAAATACTAATCCAAGCTCTTAGAACCTCCCAAACCCAGCCAGAAGTCCCAAATCTAGGACCTATTCAAGCCAAGACAACCCAGAAATACACCTAGACAAACTAAAAATCCAAAAAAAGGACCATCAGACAAACAGGCACGCCACAGGTGGACCACACGAGCAGGCACAGCCCGAGCGAAGCTCGGGCGGTAGTTTGACTACTGCCGACGGTACTCCGAGTACCACTACTCGCGGCCCGCGTGTGGACAGTTGTCCCAGTGTCCAAAAGTCAACTTTCCCTTGAATTTACCCTTCCCCCTCTCCATCTTCACTATTTACCACTTTACCAACCTCAAGAGCCAATGGGAACACGCCACGTGGCGATCCTCTCTCCCTAGCCAATCACAAGCCTCCATTTCATATTTTTAACCCTTACCTACCCCCTATTTACCATAGAGCCATTGGAGAAGGCTATAAATAGTCCTCTCCTCTTCTCATTTCAACACAAGCAACAAGCCATTCTCATTTCCAAGCTTAAGAGAGTGAGGAGGAGAGTAAAGGAGAGGGAAGGAGCTCCCAAGCCACCAAAGTTCTGATCTTCCAAGCCATCCCCCTTTGCCCTTCTTCTTAACCCTTCCAACCCACCTAACCTAGCCCAGTTTGATCATAATTCAGTCTATATCCTAGCCTATTCAAGAATCAAGCTAAAGATCCATTCATACAAGCATTCATCATGACATCTATTCCCTTCTCAACCCCCCTGCTCCTCTACATATCTAGTGAGCGTATGCTCTATGACTTGTCATACATCAAATCCTGTCACATCAGAAATTTCTAGTGATCTAGTCCATTTTTCTTACATCTTTGCATAAGCATCATCACATCCGCCTTCTAGACACGTCGTTGGACGTATGCTCTGTGGCCTGCCGAAATCTCGGATCTCACCACATCAGAAATCCATGTGTGCCTAGTCCATCTCAACCACAACATCCATCATCCCTTGAGAATGTTTTACCACACCAAGTAGAGATCACACATTTGTACGGGCAGAGAGGGTGCCTAACACCTTCCCTCTTTGCAACCGAGGTCCCTTACCTGAATTTTGGATCGCAGACCAGGAGTCAACCTAAGGAAGGAGAGTCGTCAAATTTCTCCAACCTTGCGTATTCCACAGTTCTAGCCGACTGCGGAATTCTGAGATTATTCGGCTAGTGGCGACTCCAACATCTACAAATCAGTCTAATCATCCCCACCACCGCAAAAACATAACATACAAATCAATGTGGGCGCTGATTTGTCAGTGTCTACAGGTCCCCTTCTACGGCCATTTAATATAAAATCTCAAAGGAAGTGTGGATTGATTAGCAGGTAGACTATTCGGAACTGTATGTATTTGTTTGCGATGCTTACTCTCATATACCATCAGTTGAGATAGATAAAGTGGGAGATAGATAAAGTGGACCAAATGGCTAAAAAGTACATCTTTGTTGGATATGCTAATGATGTTAAGGGGTACAAGCTATATGATCGATCACACAGAAAACTATCCTTAGTCATGACGTCAAATTCGACGAGGAAGCGGAAAAGTTGGTTATGGATGTTCATGTAGACAGAGATGAGACACAGGCTGATACAAAGACACAGACACAAGTACAGGAGTAAATGATGCAGCCACTTATGAGAAGGAATTCGCTACGAGATTGTATGTTATCGGCGAGATACAAAGATGACTTGAATATTGCATTTGCCCTCATTATGAATGAGGGGGATCCGTTTACTTTTCAGGATGCTTTTGATGATGTAGATGTTGAAAAGTGAAAAGTAGCAATGCATGATGAGATAGACTCTTTATATAAGAATGAGACGTGTGATCTGGTGGAACTTTCTGTCGGCCGTAAAGTGAGCAGGTGTAAGTGGATCTTCAAGAAGAAACATGAAAGATATAAGGAAAGGTTGGTAGCGAAGGAATATGCTTAAAGGGAAGGTATTAACTTCACCAAGATATTTATGCTGGTAGTAAAGCAAGTATCTATCATATTCGTGTTAGCGTTGGTTGCCCAATATAATCTCAAGCTGGAGAAGATGGATGTGAAGACTGTCTTCCTGCCTAGAGAATTGGAAAAGCATATCTACATGAAACAATTAGAAGGTTTTGAAATACAATGGATAGAGAATAAGGTTTGCGGGTTGAAAAGGTCGTTGTACGGCCTAAAACTGTGGCCTAGGCTGTGGTATAAGAAATTTGATTCTTTCATGGTGAGTCAGAGGTTTACCAGGAGTGAGTATGATCATTGTGTCTATTACAAGATATTGAGTGATGAAAAATTCATTATCTTGGTATTGTATATTGATGACATGCTTATCGCCAGTTATAGCATGTCTGAGATCGACATATTGAATACTCAGTTATTATGGATATTCGAGATGAATGATCCGGGGGCTACAAAGAAGGTTCTCGGCATCGATATACACAAAGACAGAAAGAGGAAAAATGTTATAGTTATCTCGGGAGGAATACCTTGAGAATGTATTGATGAAGTATGGGATGGACAAGGCTAAGTCGGTCAACATTCCTCACGTGGCTCACTTCAAACTATTTTCTAAACAATGTCCTAAAACAGATGAAGAAAAGAAGGATATGTTTCGTATGCCTTATTTGAATGTAGTTGGCAGCTTGATGTATGTCATGGTCTGTACAAGATCGGATATTTCACATATGGTTGGTTTTATTAGTAGATACATGTCTAACCTTGATAAGTAACACTGGGAGACAATTAAATGTCTACTTCGATACATTTGAGGTACGCAAGACTACGTCTTATGATTTGAAAAATCAAGGGCCAAGTTAGTAAGCTATATGGAATTTGATGATGCGGGCAGTGTGGATAATAAAAGGTCGACTTTCGGTTATTCGTTTATGCTAGCAGGTGGAGCGATCAGTTGGATGTCGAAGCTTCAGTCTGTGGTGGATCTTTTCATGACCAAAGATGAGTAGATGGCGATGACAGAAGCATTCAAGGAAGGTTTTTAATTAAGGGAGATGATAAATTAGTTGGGGCTTCAGGAAGAGGTTGTGCCAGTCAATTGTGATAGGAAAAGCGCGATTAATTTAACTAAGAATTTTGTTTATCACTCATGTACTAAATATATTGATGTACATCATCATTTTATCCAACAAGTACTTGAGGAATGGGGTGTTACTCTAGAGAAGATTCATACGAGTATAAATCCTGTCGACATGCTTGCTAAGGTGGTTTCCATAGAAAAGTTTAAGTTCTATACAACTTCTCTGGGATTGGAGAAGGCGTAAATGGAAGACGGAGTGTGCACGAGAAGCGATTATGGAGATATGATGCAAGACGAAATTAGAGATGAGGATAAGGAACTATGAATAATGAAGATTGAAGATAAGGTGGAGATTGTTGTTGATATCTTAAATCTGTAAAAATAATAATAATAATAATAAAGTTTATCATTGCCATCGATAGACCACTCGATGTCATCGACAAGTGCTCAATGTCATCGAAAAAATCTGAAAAATCCATGTTAGTTGCTGGAACATTTTGGTGTTTCTACTCGATGTCATCGAAGGCATTTAATGCCATTGATGTCTTCGATGGATGGTCAATGCCATCAAAGGTCCCATTGACCGCGTGCGTAGAGTTGCGTAAGTGCAGGATTTGTTTCCTATTCTGGTTGTGATACTTTATATATTGGGTGTAATTGGGATTTGGGAATAGTAAAAAAGTTCTAGGGCTTTATAATTCATTGCTAAGGGTTTCAAGGGCATAGATAGGGCTTAAAAAGTGGATTCGAGGCTTATTTGAATTGGTAATACTCTATATCTTGTAATTTCTGCTCTCATTGTGCATACTCATCACTTTATGTCATGGTTTTTTTTTCGAAAGAATTTTTCCACGTAAAATTCAGATTGTTTGTGTTTAAACTTGGTTGTGCGATTGTGAGTACTTTGCTTTATTCAATTCTATGTGCTTCCGCCGTTCCCTAATATTCCTCAGATCTTGTCATATTAAAAACTCGAACGAATTGAAGTCCTTTTTTTCATTTATTTACTATACCTTATTAGGAAAATGGGTCCTAGTTGATCGCCATTGCCAATCCCTCACTCCCACTCCTAAGTTGGACATTACACTATTGCATTACATAACATCTATTTGTGGCATAGGTTAATGCTGGATCAATCAAATTCCTTAAAATTTATTAAGTTTTGCAAAGTAAAGACCGCACGTTAATGCGAGCAGAGAAAGTGTCTAACACCTTGTGGCACCATGGTCCCTTACTCAAAATTTCAGGTCGCATAATATTAAGAGTCATTTTAAGGCATGAAATTCCCGAATTCTCTGGTTTAAGGATTCTACAGGTCTATTTGACTATGAAAATCTAAGTTAAATAGTTAGTGGTTACTGAAAGTCAAACATCTAATTCCTTAAGTCACAACCAAAAAGCCTAAAAACAGCCCTTGTGAGCGCGATTCCGCAATTCCGGTATTCGCATCACTTTATTGATTTTAGGTTATCAAAGATTATTTTTAATCCTTAACAAAATCTCTAATACATAACTTTTGTTAACTAAAATGAGATGAACTCATCTTTAAGCGTCATGCATATGCCATCCAACTCAGTCAGCAGGTGCATTCCATCAGGTTTAAGGGACACATCAAAACTCAAAACATTCCAGATTTTAATATATAGGCTGTATGCATGATTATACATTTCTCTCTGAGGTGGGTCCCACCTTAGTTTTTGATAGGGATTATTCATGAGATGTACAGTGCCCCTGAGGAGTCCCACCTGATGAACTGTTTGGATTGTGCATACATATTGCAGGTGAGCCCCACCCAGCTCAAACGGATGGTAACTACCATGCGCTCAAGCCCATGTTATAATTAACCATAATGAAATATACTCCTACCATCCATATATAGGAAAATGGTAGATCGGATCAGGGTCCACTAGCTGCTAGTTGGGCTTGTCAATAGGCAGTGCCTGGGCCATCTTATGGTTGAATTTTGAATTGGCACACCTATTCAATAGTGTGGGTCTAAGGCCCATCAAAAAGCCCACATATC
This sequence comes from Magnolia sinica, assembly GCF_029962835.1. Lineage (NCBI taxonomy): Eukaryota > Viridiplantae > Streptophyta > Magnoliopsida > Magnoliales > Magnoliaceae > Magnolia > Magnolia sinica. Next base: position 70,961,501 of record NC_080581.1, read on the forward strand.
CCAACCACTCGATCACTGTGATCAAGATCCGAAATTGATCATTCCACCATACATGATCCATTCTTCATGTCCCACCTTTTGGGTTTTCAGCTTGAATGGGTAGGGCTCCCACAGTTCACTGATCAAAATAGTTGATATTTTGGATGGCCCACACACCAAAATCCTTTAAACAGAGGAATCCTAACCCTTCGATAGGTATCCAGAATACACAGCTAGAGCTGGGCAGGGGACTACTCGACTCGCCTAACTCGACTCGTCTGACTCGTTCAGACCTGACTTGGCCCGAACCGAATGGGTGAGTCGGTCCGAACCGAGTAGGCTTTTCCTAATCCGAACTCAAACCGAGTCAAGTTCGAGTTACTCAGTAACTCGACCCGAAATTCAATCCATTCAGACTCGACTCAATACAAAACCGACTTGACTTCGGTTTTGGGTATATATATAATAAAAAACCCCGACCGGATCCCAAACTCTCTTCCTCCCTCATCCTCCTCTTCCAATCCCGGCAACCACCCTCCTCTCTCTCTCTCTCCCCTCTCCACTCCCTCCCACCCTCCTCTTCCAAGCGGACCAAGCCCATCACCGTCACCAACACCCTCCTCTCTCTCTCTCTCTCTCTCTCTCTCTCTCTCTCTCTCTTTGAATCAGTGCCAACTTGAACCAACTCAGTACTTTTTACCAGGTTGGACTCAGTCCAGATTAGTCCGGGCCAGACCCGAATTCAAATCGGTTTAGGCATGCTGGACTCGGTAGCGAGTCAAGTCGAGTTCAGGTCAAGCCTATTTCAAAACCTGATCAAGTCAGGTCAGCCCTAACTCGGTTCGACTCGACTTGATGCCCAGCTCTATACAACAGCAAATGGTTCATATTCAACCAAGGATGACTCTAAATTAAACAGCCAGGATCTTCCTACGTTGGAGAATCATGTTGTATATGACATCGAGATGAGGCCCATTATATCAACGGTCAGGATCGTTGAACCATGGGCCACACCTGCACAAAATATAAACTTGAACATAACCAAGGTCTTAAAGAATGTCTCAAACCTCTACTTATTGGCCCATACATACCAGTTTCCGGCCGGAACCGCTGCTGGATCATCCATGTGGAGCCCACTTTGATGGAGGTCGGATCGAGCATCCAATCTGTGACTTGAAAGAGTGGATAGATGATGTTAGGGGCGTGAGGATCGATCATCCAGTCTGTGACTTGACAGAGTGGATAGATGATGTTTGGGGCGTGAGGCCCACCATTACGTGTATCTTAAACCCACCCCGTCTATCGCATTTAGAGCTGTACACGAACCGAGTTAGCTCGGTTAACTCGCTCAACTCAGACTCGAAAAAGCTCGATTTGACTCTGTTCAAAACTGAGTTCCAGCCGGGTCAAGCTGATTTTTTTAGCTCGAAAAATTTTCAAGCCAAGTTCGAGCTTGCCCAAGCTCGACTCGACTCGACTCGGATCGAACCTCAACTTGAATAGACTCGGTACTTTTGATATTGATGCTGCTCACCAAGTGTGCCAAGTGTTTGATGAAATAACTCAATGAAGTGTTGTTTCGGGTGCATACATTCTCCGAGGAATTGGCTAGTGGCAAGGAAGGAATGTATGTGAAACAAATCACTTAAAAAAAAAAAAAAAATCACATTATAAATCATGATGTTGATGTTGCCTGCCGAGTGTTTGATGAAATACTTGTATACGGCTGCTATTGTTTTGCATTCTATGAAAAACTGAATATGCACTTCCTTTGAAAAAATGTCGCACAAGCTCAAACTCAGCTTGAACTGGCCCAAGCTGCTGACCGGACCGAGAAGAGCTGGCCAGTCAGGCTCGAGGACCGAGCCGAGTTCGAGCTGGGGTTAGCTACTGGCCGAGCCGAGCTCGGCTCAGTTCGACTCATGTATAGCTCTTAGCATGGCCCTTGCCTAACAGGAACCACGCAGGAGACTGCCCGTATGAAAAAGATGATGTTGTGTGGGGACACAATGGTGTGCATATGACATTGAACCCATTCATCAAATGTGCCTACCCATGTCACCAAAAATCAAACCAATCCAAAACACAGGTGGGCCACACCACTTGAATTTGGAGGTTGGGCCTATTTTCACACTCGTTTCCTTACAGTGAGGCTCACCCCTCACAAATTTCTAATCAGCCTTTGGGGAGAGGAACTTTCACAGTAGACCCCACACCTGAAGCACGGTTTAGATTCCACACAAACATCACACCAGACCAAAAAATCACTCTTATGGTTACCAATACGCTCATCCAGAGAGTCATTTGATACTCTGGTAGGCTACTAAGCTTGATACTCTAGTAGATAACAAAGCATACACATGTTAAATCAAACCAATTAAATTGTGAAGAATCCACTGTCATGGAGTCATCACCCCAAAATCACGTGGACACTTGTTTGTTGTAATAGGACCATGGGCGATTTTTCATTTTAACCGTCCACTAAATGCCCACCAATCCTTGCTGGACCAAGGGATTGGAGTTGCCAAGTCATTTTTTTAAAAAAAATGGTTTCCAGGCCCGTTGGTCGCCAATCCAATGATGTGATCCAGGCCCAATCCCACCACAGAATGTCATTGCTCCAATGTAAATATTCATAGATGACATGGGAGACTAGAACCTTAGTTTGGGTGGGCCACAAATCAGATATCAATCACATCCACCTGCACACTCAATCGCCTGTTCATGTTCTGCTTCTCCAAATAATATACAAAAGCCTTTCGACAATGAATGATTTCCCATACTGACCATTTTCGTGGATTCGAACTTGCTTGTCCAATGGTTGAGGTTATCCGCGAGAAGAATACATCGATGGATCTGTCCCTGACTGGAATACCCAGATCCGAGTGCGAAGGGCTGATATTGCTGAAGAAACACAAACAAATGATAGTGCTAATGATGATGATGCAGTTTGAGATTTTGATCCCCTTGCAGCATCCATACAACATGTGTTAGAAACCTCCAACCTTGTTCACCGATCAATCTTCATGTTCATCTTCACCTTCGGAGTCTGAACAAGAAAATCCAAGTGTTTCAGAATTGAAATAACTCAGCAACGGTCCATCACAGATTCCCATTCAAACTTAAAAATTCTCTTTAAAATGACCCGACAAGGTTTGCTAAGTTCAGGTGTGGAGAGAAGGCATCCCATCTAGACAACACTTCATGTGCCCATGTAGCAGAAGGGAGCGTGATCCAAGCCACCCATCAGATGGGTTTGAACATTTATATATTATGGTTTCGAGATCCGGCCAGTCCGCTCTTTAGGTGGGACACAACGTCTGAAATAGGGAAACCGGGCAAGAAATAGTGATTGTGGGTTTACCTACAAGCATTTGTTTTTCCCCTCAAGGCAGAAATGCAAACCAAAATTTTGAAGTTAATTAAAAATGGGTTGTATCATACAACTGGTTTTATGAATGATCAGCCCTTGATAATGTATGGTATTCCAAGGGCAAATTCAAAACAAAAAACCCACAGGCGAAAAAAGAAGGTTGCAGTGTACAACTGATTGTAGGTGATTGGTTACGACTGTTCATGCACTATAGTTCCTCCCTCCCTCAATCGATCCACACTGCATGTCAATTTCGCGTTGCTAGAGGAATGAAGTCAAAGCCTAGTCCTGCAGTAAGACCATGGATTGACGATTCGTCTGAGTCGACTCGGACTCGGTTGAGTCCAATATAGTTCAGCACCAAGAGTCAGTGTTGAGAATAGAGGGTGACGTCATCCCCTGAGTTGGCCGAGTCATGACTCGACTCTGGATGAACTGAGTTGGTCTGAGTCAATGAGTCAGAAAACCATGTGCAAGATGGATGCTAGCTGACCATTACCAAATGAAAGACTTCCTAGTAGCGCCATGTTGGGAACTCACTATTTATTTCCATGGAATTCGAGACTACATAAAGTTGCCTCGACATTTGTCGAAGTGGGAAAATAAAAGTGTCCCATCGAGCATTCACTAGTCCCAACAAATTGCACGTGTGGGGCCCACTGTTTTGGCAATCCAAATTACTCATACAGTGAGCCCCATGGCCGCGGCAGATGGGAGATGGGCTTGTTTGGATTGGTGGAAACCAAAGCATGGATGTGAAAATCCACCGTGGAGAACTGAGAGCAGGGAAATGTGTGGAAAAGTAAAAATGTCAACGGTCAAACAGCTAGAGTTGTCTATCATAACCATGGAAATCTAGATTTCACAGGATACAAAGACCAAACCGATTTCGCCACTTTTCAAGGAAAACCATGGAAATGGAAATCAATCACCACACTAGTTTTCCCAAACATGGGAAAATGTCAAATCTGTGAAATTGATTTAATTTCCATGGTTTCCCCATTGTTTTTCACCAATAAAAGCACCACATTCCTCATCAGATAATCCTATCAACTTGGACTCTCATTTAGTGAGGATCATTGGGTGTTAAAATGCCCATCTTTTCATTGGATGGCCTGGATCACCTCATCTACAGCTATATTATCAGTTTAAAAAATTATTTATATCAATTGACCAACATGAACTTCACTAAGCGTGCACGTGCAATAAAGCTCATGTACATGCCACACGTCCCAACATGAAAATTGGAATGAGATCCAATCCATCCATCAGGTAGGTCCGACCTTGTACATGTTTTCTCAAAAATAAATATGGTCCACCCAGCAATTAGGCCCCGATATCAGAAACAGGTGGATGTGTTAAAAGCCTTCAGCCAAGATTTTCTGAGCCATATGATTTTTTGCTAAGTTTGGCTCGCCTGATCAGTGGATTAACCTGATTCTTGGGCTAGGGCATCAATGTAGTGGTGCCTTTTCATGGATGGATAGGCTCTTGGAGCTATCATGCCATGGTGGCACGTGCCGTACATGAGCTTTGTTGCACATGCATGCGAGCCTAGCAAAGCTCGAGCAACATATATTAGCAGTTTATATACTAACATGCTAGTGCTCAGGCATGTGCCTGTATACAAGTGCTCGTTAGAAAACCATCTATACAACTTTGAAGGCGTACCTGATCGAACATCATCCCCAAGCTGGCCTCTTGCTTTGACTTGTTTCACGAGCATCCGATACATTAACACCCACCAATAGATGTGAAGCACGAGCAAGCAGAAGAGAAGAGTATTGAATACATAATAGTATATGGTTCCATCCACCTTGTGCGCCTCCGTGTGCAAGACCAAAAGCACTTCATAGCTGCCAGAAAAATGACCCAAGGAAAAAATAAAATAAAAAATACAGATGTTATATGCCTTAAAGCCTACCATGGAATTCCCACAACAATACGTCCCACCCCTAAGGCAAAGCATAGTTCAAAAATTCAGTGACTCGACTCGAAACTTGGCCGAGTCAAATGTCTCGACCAGATATCAAGCCGAGTCACAGTGAAACTTGTTGAGTCTGATTCGGGCTTGACTTGTCAAGTTGGCTCGCCTACTCAGTTGACTCAATGTAACTCGGCTTGATTCGAACCAAGTCACTAGCTTGAGTCAAAAATTTTAATTGGAAAAATGCAGGTGGTGTGGTGTGATTTGAACTCACGACTTCAACTAAGGTGGCAAACAGCATTTACCAATTGATCACATATAGGTTATGTTCTAAACTGCATATTTTTTTTTTTTATATATATATTCATACTATTTTAAGTGTCTATTACTAATGTAATTAGATTCCTAGTTTAGTTATTAAATATCGAGTCAAGTCGAATTGAGTCTTCAAGTCAAGTCGAATTGAGTCTTCGAGTCAACCCGACCCAGTTGGATATCGAGTCCAGTTTTTTAGTTCTTACACTATGGCACTGCAAAATTATTCTGAATATCTTTGATCTGGAAATGTATGCGTCGGGAACTTCAACCATGTCGATGACTTCAAATGTACTGTGGTGATTTTAATGCAATTGCTTATGCAGGTTGTAATTGTTTTATGTCACCAATGTATGTTTGATGAGGCATAGGATTCTATAGATGTGGAAACCATGGTTCGGAAATCCAAACCACTGATCTAGTGGGTACCTCCATGGATGGGGATATGCCCAAGACATTTGAAGATTGGAAGATCCCAACTCTTTGACCACAGCTGTTGAGACAAAAACAAGGGAGACAGCTCACATTCTAAGATCAAAGGGTAGGACTTACCAATCCCTGAGAGTTTTGGTGCATCCCCCCATCCAAAGTGGGGTTGAGAAATGATGAGATGAACGGTCACCATGGGCATTTCATGTACGGAATATTACACCTCAGAAAACTATGCATTGGCTGAGATTCAAGAGCCAGTAATTCCTCTAAGAAATTATGTTTTGCATTCGGCAATTCTGTGAGTAGCAAGACGAGGAAGGAAAATATTAGAAATGAATGCATTCGAGGGAACTTAGGAGTAGCACTAGCCACCAATAAATAATAAAATGAGTGAAAGTAGACTTCGATGGTTTGGTCATATGCACCGGAGGGCAAGAACCCCGCCGGTTAGGAGTGAGTTGGTACAAGTTGAAAGCTCTAAAAGGGCAAGGGTAAAACCCATAAGGACATGGATGGAGATAGTAAGAAAATACTTTATGATCTATGGTCTAACCGAAGATATGGCCTTTGATAGAGTGGAATGGCGGAAAAGGATTCATGCAGCCGACCCCAATTAATTGGGATGAGGTTTAGATGGTGATGACGATGATTTTTCTCTTCAAACAACCGACCAACAGGACATGAAGAACTCCCCTGACCATACTTCCAAGAGACTGATATTACTTGAATACGGTTATGAGCATGATTGAGTATGTAAAAGGATTGTGTTTTGCGTATCTTCAAAATCTGAATTCTTATAATGCAGGTACAGCAAAAATTAGCCACTGCACATACATGTAATCTTGTTAAGGGTGTTAACAGGTCAAGCCAGCCTGTCAGGTCCTCAGCCCTTGGCTCATCATAGGTCAGGCTCAGTCGTGGAGACCCAATTAGTAATTGGGCTGGACTCGAGTCAACCTCATTGGTCCATTGGATCAGGTCAAGGGAGGCATGGCATGGCAGCACGGCCAGACCATGATAATACTAATAATGTATATTAGTTTTACACACATGTAGTACTTATTAGTAGTATACATGTAGAAACTTAATGGGTCCGGCTAGGGCTGTCAATGGGCACTGAGATCAGTGGGTACTCAATGGACTCGACCCGATTTTAACAGGTCTAGGTCCATTTTTTTTGGAGCTGTCAAGTAATTGGGTTGGTTCCGGATCTCAGCTTTTGGGAACCAGTTAAATTCAGGTCTAGTCGAGTTTGGGTTGGTGGGGAGGTTGGTTTTAACTGTGACACTATACATAGTGAAAATATATTGTTTGTTCCAGCAATGGAGTTTCCCAAGCCATAGGCATGTAAGGAAGCCAATTTACACACCACACGTGTCAAAGTGGCACACACGTGTGTGATCAAAAGCCATCCATCAAGTGGGGCTGACTATTTAAATGCTCTTATTTGACCCAAACCAACTAGAAATTGAGATATAAAGACCCAATGGGTACCCAAAGGAAACCCAGACCTAATCAGATGTGGGTCCGGGCCTTCAAGAATGATACTCGGTCTCGGACCTTGCAAGATCAAACCTGGTTAGCCCAAGCAGAAGTACTATATAGGTCCCGGCCTATTGAAAGCACAAGGTTTGGCTCAGGCTTGGCAAACATTTAGGGAGTTGTGAACTGGGCTTCAAAAAGACGGCATGTACTAGACCCGTGTTGAGCTTGAACCCCGTGTTATCAGGTCAGACTGAAGCTGACCCTGACTGGGGCTGGGCCCAGATCCAGCCCATTAACATCCTGATTTGTGGAGCCAAAAGGAAGGATGTGCAAGAACAAAGAACAATTAATGCCAATCAACAACTGCCTGCACAAAGCAGCTTATACCCACCTTGTGCTGCGGAGGATCCAGAACGGGTAGTACGTGAGGCGAAGGATAACCCATGACGTAACAAATAAAATGAAAGAAACACTAGCAATCCCTTCATAGCCAGAGTACTTGGACATCTTCCCCACTTCCAAGAACACGTCACTACCATCATGAAGAGCTAGAACAATAGAACCGACACGAGCGAACCTGCAAGAAAGGCAGACGAAGAATGTTAGAATACAGCAAAATCCCCGTGGCCTCACCAACAACATCTGGAGAACTAATATCTGCATGCCAACAAAAGTGCTCGCTAGCAGTTAATGAGCTAATACCAACGTCTTCCATTAAGAGGAACTGATGCGCTAGGATGTGTGGTTTGTAAAGTTGGGACCCATGTTTTGGTGATCCAAAGTCCAGAACACTCATCTGATGGGCCCCGCCCTGAACGAGGGATGCCCAAGAAATCTTCCAGATTGGAATATCCTAGCCATCCGCTACTTAACATTTTCACTGCCTATGGATCTCTTATCGAAGGGTTTGGAACTTCCAACATCAAAGATTTTTGGGGCATGCCCATCCACAGTGGGTCCTATCAGATCAATGGTCCAGATCATGAAATCATGGATGCATCAGGATGCCTTTCACGTCCTTAAGTTATACATCATGGCTCTATGCCTCCCCTTCATTTAATACTGTAAAGGTGTTGGTGTCCATTGCAAGCCTTTAAGACTCTGCAGGTCAGGATCACAACCCTACAATGCACTTTCATTTAATAGACTTACATTTTATGGTGGTCCCCACTGCAAGCCTTAAAGAGTTAAAGCTGCAGTTTGATTTCATACGTCCATTCAATAACCTGACTTTATATATCCATGCATTAGTTTTCAACCGACACTGATACCAAAGTCACAAGGAAAAGAGGTTTGCTAGCCCCATGCTTGCCTCTACATGTGGCCACACGTGCAAACCTGGCATTTTTGCAGAATATCTGAACATTTATCAGTTGGGGGCCGACCACATAGGTGACAAGGTCTAAAGATCAGGTTGTTAAACTGATTGGGCAGGAGGCACATGCGAAACAGCAGATGGTTCTGAGTTTTCTAAACTGTCAGTCTTTTTTGTACGCATTCGCCTGTGTGATGAGTTGACCGGCCTGATTTGCCAAGTCATCTACACGGCAGACTGACCCGATGCATGGCTCAGATGTTCTACAAGAGCCAGGTTGGCATGCATGGCCATGCGTAGAGGTGTGAGTAGAGAGTGGAGTGGGGCCTGCAAACTGCCACTGGGAACTTCCTCTGGCTTTCTCAACTGATTCAAAGAATCATGTGAAAGCAAACAGGAAAATCGATGTTTCAGTTCCAGAGAAATATGTTTTGTGCTGAGATAAGTACAAGATGTCAGCGTACAGATATAGATAGACAGAGACATGCAGGCTGGGTCCTGGGTGTTATAGAAACACTAGGTGGACAGATGAAAATCACCATCCAATCATTGTCACATAGAAACAACTAAGATCACCATCAGATCAGGGTCACATGAAGATTAGCTTAGTGTGCAGTGGGCCACAGGTGATCATTCCTCTATTTCATGAAATCACATATGTTTTCATCCACTTCATGAAGTCTTTTAAATCAAATAACTCCACCATTCAATGTAAAAAAGTCCCTCGCTACCAAATTTAATCAATGTTGCCAAGTTAAGAAACTGTTATACATGCATGTGCAACAAAGCACATGTACTAGCGCACCCCACACATGTGCTAGCACAGATCGACAGGTCTGAGATCCAAACCATCCATTGGAATGAGCGCCACAATGGTAATGCACTAGAGCAAGAATCAGTTTGATCCACTGGTCAGGTGGGCCACAGTTTGTAGAACAAATGCATGGCTCTAACAAACTTGGCTGAAGTTTTCTAACCCATCCAGCTGTTTCCATTATTGGGGCCCACATGCTGATTGTACCAGATCTTTTTTTTTTTTTTTTGAAAACTTGTAAAAGGTCAGACTGATGGATGGATTAGATCTCGCACCCAATGTTGTCAAAATCGTTATTGTATCGCAAATCGTGGTACAGGTTGAATTGTATTGAATCGCAAATCATATCGTAAATCGTAAGATTTTTAAAAATTTTCTTATATATATATATATATATATATGAAAATTATAAACAAATGAGAATTTTTTTTTTTTTAGAACTCATCAATCTTCCTTTTGCCATTAATGTGCACCAAGTAATACCATGTTATGATAGTGTTAAAGGATTCTTATTACTTTATTTTTTGTCTTTCATGAAATTTTCCTTTAAAAAAGTGGCCTTTGATACTGTAGACCAACGAAGAAGATATTTTGATTTCTAAACATCATTCCATAATCCATATAAGTCAGAATGATCATAACCATCCACAAAAACATTACAGGTAGGTCATATATCAATTTGGTGTTTCGGCCACTTAAGAAGTGAGAAATCACAAAAAAAAAAAAAAAAAAAAAAAAAAAACCTACATGATTTAACGTTGAAGAGAATATATATAATTTAATCTCTTATAAAGAACAAATAAAATAATTTAACTTTTATAAACGATTCTTAAAGCCCCACCAATTTAAAAACATAAAATGAAAGCCAAGTGAAGCTTAAAATAAAAGAGAACAAGTATAATTTGAATCATAAATCGGGATTTGAATCGTAAATCGTAGGATTCATATAAAAAGGGATTCAAGGTTGGGATTCAAATCGTTTTGCTTAAGATTCGACTAAAATCGTATATCAGAAATTGTAAATCGTAGGATTTTGACAACATTGCTGGCACATATGGCGGGTACACGAGCATCATCACACATGCGTGTGTGCTTAGCAAAGTTCCTGTTATAGATAGAAATACAGCAAAGCATTGGAATTACAAATACAACAGCAAGATGTATGCATTACAGGAAAAGCATAAATCGAAACGTTGAACCATCTAAAATACGTGGATGCAGTTGAATAATTTGAGTCTGAAAAAGGACACAGAAAAATTGGAGATTGAAATTTAGGTCAGTGGGGAAACCTGAGTACGTAAGACAACACGATGAGAACGAGAGTTGCTAGATGATGACCCATCGATACCCCAAAGTCCGACCGCCTTGTCTCCCAGAAAACCAAGGCAAATATCGAGTACATGTAGAATCCAGCATCGTACATATACAATCCCTTCAGTTTCAATCTGGGCAACAGGAAGCAGTCAGTCAACTCACTCCATACGTATGTATCAACAACTATCCCTCTCTCATACCCACATGCTTAACGGAAAGAAATTCAGTTTGCATTTGTTATTGTTTTAATCCATTTACCAGTGTGTGTGAAATGATCCAGTGCTCTTACAGTACTATTAAGTGACAGTGCTCCTATTTGCATCAGGACTATTGGAAGTCCAACCAATCAATCTGGACAAGCCATTGGGCTCAGCACATATTTCTTGGACTACCATGCAAAAATCACAGCCATTTAAGATTTCTAACCATACGATCAATGGCCTATAAAATGGTCCTCCCTCCCTCTCTCTTGATCTCATGCACATGTTTAATATTTACTTGTGTGCCTGCATGTGCATATGTATGGCTTTATACACATATGGCACTGGCAAAGGGATTAGAAAACAGTTGCAAAGACATCTAATGATGGATGGTAACAGCTATGGTAAAAGGTGTAGTCGCCCATAAGTAAATACAAGGTGGTTTTGAATTTCTGGAATATGGTAATTGTACATATAGCTTGTTGACAGCAAGGATTTTTTTTTATTTTTTTATTTTTTGTTGTTATTTATTAACATTTCAGGTTTATATAGGAAACTTAAAAGGAAGGGTGGTATTTAGGTACAGGCCAAAAGGCAGGGGTTTATGTGTCAAAAGCCATTCTTCTTTTTTTTGTTTTTTTTCTCAATAATAGTCTCACAGTACCAGTTCACAGAGAACTCTTGTCTAGTAATATATCCTATAACATTATCAATTAACTGCATAAGACGTCTGCATATGCCAGCACTGATACCAACGGATGTACACGTATAAGTTATATGGCTTGTGTCTACAGATCAAATAGTGGATAAAATCAACAACAGAGTTATATCAAGTAGGATCTGCTGAATCCTAACAATAAACATTGGAGATTTAATACGGTAATCTTACTTGGTCTTCTGATCTGGCCAGACCTGTTCTCCAGGTCCTACCCAAAAGCATTTGGTGTTCATGAACCATGGCTCGTTATACGTAACAGACAGAGCCAGAATCTCTGCTGAAAGAAAATAAACAAATTTCCATGCAGACTCCTTGAATTTACTGAGCTTCCTCCTTTCTTCTGCATCGACAATGAGCTTGTCATTTCCCTTTCCAAGAATAGATCGCCTTGCGCACTTCTGCAACAAGCACATACATCTTGTTCAAGCTAAGCTAGAAATACCAAAAGAGAAGTCGTCAAGGTGTGCTTTAACAGCAACAGTGCAACCATTACGCATTACAGGGTCGTAACGGCCATCACAGAAAACATGACACATAATGGAGCTGATAAGGTTTTTTTTTTTTTTTTTTAAAGACTGTAACATTGGTGGCCATTATGGACACCATTACCATTACAGAATACAATGGTTTAGAACAGTCATTTATTTCAGTAGAGGTCATATACAGTGCTCAAGTCAGGAAAGTGCACGGTAAGTTCTAGTTTTCAGTTTGTACAAGTGATGGCCCATTGTTCGCTGATCCAACGCATATGATGGACTTTAATGTGGATAGTCTATTCACAAAATATCCCTCGGGCTGGAAGATCTTGGCCATAGAATATTTTCCCTTCTTCAGATGAGTGTGAGTGATTGCTATATTTTCTTTCTTAACCATCAATTGAAGAGTTAGGTTTTTACCCATCTGGGAAGATTTTTGGTTCATGGACATCCATGGTGGGGCAAATAAATATCAAGATTTATCAGGAAAGATTTTTGGTTCATGGACATCCATGGTGGGGCCCATAAATATCAACATTTTGGATGCCTACAAACTGAAAACTCAAGCCTGTTGTCTCAGTATGAGTGTCGTCTAATAACTCATGATCATCCTGGCCTCTTTCAATACAAGGCATTCCAACACATTCTTACAAGATAAGTCGGGATAGTGGGCAATGGATATGGGGTCATATTCGGTGATCCAAACCATTAATTTTTATGAGACAGAGCTGATGCTGGCGGAGTTGGAAATATTCAAGATTTGAAAAATTCTACAGTTTGGATCACTGATGAAAAAAAATAACAGTTAAGAAGACGGTAAATATTCAAGCAGAAAGAGTTAAATGATCAAAGGGTTGAAATATTCGAATATGAGAGTTGTTCTTTTTTCTTTTGGGCATCCCCCGATGATTTGTGAGGCTCATCATATATACAGTTTGGATCATTGAAACATAACTGAATATCCAACGGGTACAGTTTTTTTTTTTTTTTTACACACACACCTGCCACACACCCACGCACGCCGTAGTGGGATTTCACCACCTATGGGTTTCGAACCCAAGACCTCATGTTCAACTCCTCAGTCTTCCACTCGGCCAAGGACTGGAACCCTCCAACGGGTACAGTTGTGACATATCCTATAACAATTAAGTAAAGGGATATTGTGGCATACCTAATAAATACAACACCAACCTGAATGACATACCCACATTTATTAAGGACACCAATTCAGTATGACCCACCAGGACATTGATCCGGTGGGGCCCAATGGATGGGGGATGGCCCCAAAAAGAGTTTAACATTGATCAATGGAGGCGACTTTGGGATCTGGCCTTATCCATAATGTGGGGATTTCAAGACGAGTGGTTGAGATCACCGAGAGGTGGGCCACCCATGCAGTTGCTGGGCCAAAAAATAAATTCCTCATTTGTTCAGGCATCATATAATGAAAATCTTCGCGAGAAAAATTAGAACAACTCAGTTTCCCTGAAAAGTGCTGTCGGAGTCTCGCGACAACATCAAACAGCCACACATTTCATTTTATTTTATTTTTTTTTTTTTATAAGTGCATTAGATGATCCTATACCTGAGATATGCAATATCCTCAGAATTCAGTTTGAACAAGTGGGCCCCACTGTTTGGTGATCCGAGCCATTGATATGATGGACCCCGGCACGATGGATCACACCCCAGAATTTTTATTTTCATGACACACAAAGACCCAACTCCTAAAGTCAATGTTTGACTCTCATTATAGCATCATCAACTAAAAAAATAAGTCAATCGAGTTTCATTCAAACAAATGGAGCCGGTGTTTTGTGATCCAAGCCACTGATCTGATGTGCCTTACCACAGATGGATCACACCACAATTTTTCATGGCATATGAAGACCTGATTCTCTAAAATTCAATGTTTGATTAATTCTACAAATTTGAAATTTTTTTATCAAAATCTTAAATTACCAAAAAAAAAAAAAAATCATCAATCAATCAACCGAACAAGAAAAACCAACAAAATTCCACCAATAAAATAAAAACATCAGAAACGAATTCGACAATCTTTCATCCAAACTAGATCCACAACTTAAAAAACAGAGAAAAATAAAAATAAAAACACACTCCATCAAACAAGCTAGCAAGCAAAAAAACCACCAAAGACCCAAAAAAAAAAGCGAGAAATCAGAGGCAAACCCGATCATTTTCCGTCCAAAAAAGATCCAAATATAGAGAAACGAAAACCCAATTCAGAAAATGAAAAACCAACAAAAACCCACCAAGAAAAAGAAGGAAATGAAGCGAATCAGATGGAGATTTACCTCGAATATGAATCTGTCGAGGAAGAAGCGTACTGAAGGGAAGAAGACTGCGAAGATGGGGATAAAGACGAAATCTTCGTAGAGAGGATAGGATTCCTTCTCCCAATCTATGGCAGATATTGCATCCATCAAACCCATTTTCGGTATCTGAGGATTTCAACGAGAGGAGATGAAGGGATATAGGGATTTTTAGTGCAAAATCCTTCCAAAAATTGGATTTTAACAAATAGTTTCTCAAAGAACGGATATTCCCAGGCAGACTTTTCAGAAGAGAAATTACATTACTATCCTTTCATTTTTTAGTTACAGCAATACGGGGACGCGGATTAGCTACTTACAGGTTGAGTAGCGAGACTCGCTACTGAAGTGACGTCACCAAGTCATGTGGGCCCCACCATGAAGTATTTTTTGTATCTACACCGTTCATACATTTTTAGAGATCATTTTAGGGTATAAACCCAAGAATGATGTAGATCTAAGGCTTGAGTGGACCCCACCGTAGAAAACAATGGAGAGAATTACGACCACCGTTGAAACCTTCCAAAGGTCCACCATGATGTTTTTTTTAGATCCAACCTGTTCATATGTTAACGCAGACATGAAAGAGGGAAAACACAAGTATTAGTTTGATACGAAATTTTTGTGGCCCTTAGAACTTTTTAATGGCGGACGTCACTCTCTCCACTGTTTTCTGTGGTGTGGTCCATCGAGATTTGGATCTGACTCATTCTTTGGATAATCCCTTAATATGATCTCTCCAAATGGATGGACGGTGTGGATACAAAACATAAATCATGGTTGAGCCCACAGAATTTGGTGACGTCACTTCACTAGCTAGTCTCTCAACCTATCAGTAGCTAATCCCCATCCGCAGTACGGAGAATCTAGAATTGTGGGGCTCACATGGCACGTGTATTATATCCAACCCGTGAAACACATGCACACCACCATTATTATTAGATGAACTAAAAATATGGTGGGCCCCACATTACACGTGTCTTATATCCAACCCATTAAACAGACGCACACCAACATTATTATTAGATGAACTAAAAAAACGGTGGACCCAAGTGTAAGGTGGGCCATTCCATTAAAAATACATACATTATTTAAAATATTTCAATCCAAGTGTATTTCATATAAATAATATTATTATTAGATGAATAAAAAAATAAAAGTCCTGAATTAAGGTGGACCAATCCATTAAAAAAATATAGGCCATTCAAAATTACTCAGTTCAAGTGTAGTTCATATGATATCTAATAGCGTTTTGTCTATATTTTTTCAACGGTTGTGTGCATTTGTCGGATGGTTTGAACGTGATGTCATGAGGGCCCCACAAGTCCCGATTTCACTATTTTTAAATAAAAAATAAATAAGGATGTTTTTATAATTTAATTCTTCATGTGTCATTCTAAATAAATTTTAGTCGTAGAGGCTTATTTGGTAAGATATAGATTCCTCTGGAATTTTACTCTAAAAAAATTCCCTCGGTCTGCACTCTGCAGGCATTTTGTTTTTTTTATGTTGGAAAGTGCATTTTCCATGCGGTGGCCACTTTCGGCATGCGGCTTCAGTGGATCCCTGGATCCACATAGGTCTGAGGATCTCTGACTGTGTGGCCCACCATGTCATATGTGCCTTACATCCAATCCATCCATCCGTTTTGACAGCTTATTTCAGGGCATGATCCAAAAAACTCAAGCATATCCAAGTCTCAGTGGACCACACCATAATAAGAAACAGTGGTGACTGAATACCCACCGTTAAAAGCTTCTTGAGGCCATAATAATGTTGATTTTCCATCCAACCTGTTAATAGGTCACAAAGACCAGGATGGAGGGACCGGGCCACGCAAATATCATCTTAATCCAAAACATCCCTAAGAAATTTTTAACGGTCAATCACCGCTTTTTTCACATGGCGATTGTCCGCCTCCATCTTTTGGATCATGTCATGAACTGAGCTGTATGGATCTTGGGGTCCAATCTACCGAAGCTGTGTTGGAACATATGGTTCATTTAAGAGTTTGTATCTTAAATTAGTTGGAATCAAAATCATTATTATCATGAAATTCATATGAATTAAAATCCTTAGTTACATCTAGTGGTTCCTAATTGGAATTCAATAGAATTCAAAATTTTATTTTTGATGCTTTATGATTAAATGTGTTGTCGGAAAAATGGGGCGACCAATGATGAACAGTCACGTCGCGACCTTGCACACTTCTCCAGGTCAGACGCGACGACGGGGTTTAATCCCTTACTCAAAACCCAAGCAAGAAATAATATCGAGCTCGACATCCCGTCACTAGATGGGGACACCTACTAACATACCCAAATCCTCGAAAGAGCACTACTTCCGTCAATTCTAAGATCTCTAGAGTTCTTCAAAAGTACCTCGTCCCTTGGCTCGACTAAAGAGACATGTCAACATTACACAGGTCAATCGGCATTACCCAGGTCGGGTCATCCAGGTCAGCGTGTCCCAGGTCAGGACACTTTAGGTCGGCTCAGCCTACCTCCCATCAAGGTTCGACCACATCCACTCGAGATCTTAGCTGAAGACTCGGTAAATCTATTGTGATAGGGATCCGTCCGAGATATTTGGAAGATATCCGTGACACGCTTAGGATCCCAAGATCTTCATCGAAGATCTCGGGAGATTCATCTCACACTCGGGATCTGAATCCCTCTACATTACGCACATGCTAAATAGGGGAATCTTCTCTATTTCACTGCCTCTTCTAAGTTATAAATAGATGTACCTCTAATGGTGAAAGGTACGCACAATCTTTAGCTCTAAACCTTCAATACTCAACTAGACCCAGATCTCCTTTCTAACTTGGGCATCGGAGGGTCCCCCCGCTCTAACCAGGGTCTTCCTTGTCCGTTCCTTGTCCAGGTGAGCAGGTCCAGAGGAAGCTAACCAAATTTCTGCATCAACAAAATATATTAGAATTGTTTATAATATTTAGACAAATCTTAATTTGATTAACTAATTTAGTTTAATAACTCAAATTAGTGTAAATATGTGATATATTGACCAAATGATTATAATAAAACCATTTAAATATAAACTTTAGCCAAAAATGAAAAAAAAAAATTGAGCCTCAAGTGGGTCACAAATATAAGCATCACAAATGAGTGACTTGCCAATGTTTTTTAACTGTCTATTTAAATGGCCAATGTTAGGACAAATGGGATTATCATATTGGTGTGATTTTAGTGATGCAATTGATAATTGAATTGTTTCGGCATATCATGACCTTGCTGCGTATAACAAATTAGTAACTTTGTAACACTCTTGTTACAAGTACGACATTCTTGCTTTTAAAAAGGGAGCTAAAATAGGCTAACGAACCCACATAGGATTTGGGCGAATGGCTAGCATTATTTGCTCCCCAACGATGGGAGTTTGAATCCTCACCCCAAGATTGCCCGATGCACATGGTTTGTGAGTGATTGCGTGCATCTGCAAGGATTAGTTTTGCCTCATCATTATAATAATAATAATAATAATAATAATAATAATAATAAAGGTTAGTGGGTTTCAAAACACCCAAAAGTAACTTTTAATTTACCAATAATTTTATTTACCTTTTATTGTATGGCATCAAACACACCATAAGATTATTTTATATAGTGGCTAGTCTATCGACAAGTGGGGTTTGACTATGGTCCTATAGTATCCATATTGACATCCACTTTGAATACTTAGACCCAATCAGGTTTGAGTACCCATCGAGTGCCTATTAGATCATTGAATCTTAGCTTTGACTTTGGTTAGAGGAAAAATAAAAGCATTTATATGGTAGAGCCTATGTTAATAAATTTGTAGATCTTATACATGAAGCAATTCCTATTCTAGTTGCTTGTACAGCTAGACTAATTATATTTAAACCTGTATTTAAACACTATTTTCAATCAACGAAATGTATATAAAAATTTAGCTAAACTCTTATGGTATCAATATGAACCAAGCCACTGCCTTCATCAATCCTGTTGCTTTTGTTGATTCCACTACAACTGCAATTTGTCTAACCAACATTCACCATATCTATTTCCGCCCACTATCAGCAGCACCATATCCTTATTCAAACCCTTTGGCACCATATTTTGATCCATGTTCATACCCTAATAAAAAATTCTTACTCGACCGGCACCACCATCCCCGATCCCGACAGGCACGACCATCTCTGTTCACCGAAATCTTGTGAAACCAGAATCCAGCATCCTCATCCCATCCCTGACCACCACATACAAACCCATCTCGACACCAGAACCCTCTGCAATCGCACCCCCTGTTGCCGATCGAACCCAACCCACCACCTCACACAATCACGTCGTCGTTGCTGGCTACTGCGGACCCCCTATTATCACACCTCCTGCTACCACTGACCTCATCTCCTTCCTGCTACCACTGCCAATCGAACCTCCAGCCACTAAAACACTTGCTGTTGCGCATCCACCCATACCCCTGCTTCTACCATCAGCCACACTATCTTGCTCCGTGGTCCTTGTTGCCTCTGCAAGTTTCCGCTGATGTACATGCACGTTGTCGTCGGACCCTCCTGCAAGACCACCCTTACAACGCATCTACACACTGTCACAAACACCCCTTCTAGTATTTACATCTTTCCTCGGCTACGTATGACTTTCCTTATTATTGGTGTGATTTGCAGAGCCTTTTTTATGGGCCTTTTTCTGTTGGTACAATTTGTGGAATTTTTGTGTCTAATATGTAGCCTATATATGATTATTGCTATACGGTATTCGTATTCTCCTGTTATTCAACATTTAAGGCTCTTTGTTTTTGGGCTTTTTCCTTTGACGTGATCATTAGCCTTCTCTATGGGTCGTATCCGACTATTAATATTGAACATTTGCATTTTGCGATTCAAGACCTGTTATTTCAAATCAAGAACGTTGATTCCCTAAGTGTCATCTAAACACGTTGTTGCTCACAGTATTGGAATAATTGTTGCGCTATTGTACCTACTAGTAATATAGGTACAGAACACATTACAGACTCATATCTTGTTATGTCTACATAGGATGCTCGTGTTGCTTCTCCATCCATCACTCTAAATTTAGAGAAACTTCAGTCAATGCTTTCTCAGGCCCATGTATCTTCTGATTCTACCGCTTTATTTTCATATGATGGTGTTTCATATTGGTTAATTGATTTTGGTGCTTCACGTCACATGACCGCAAAATGAGTCTCTTTTAGACAACTGTTAATTCATTTTAACTCTATTCGCACAACAGATGGTGTCGTTATGTTAGTTTTCAAAGTTGGGTCTATCACTACAACAGATGGAGTAGGCATAAGGTTAGACATCTTTATTTTATGGACTATCTAAACTTGGATGCTTTATATTGTATATCTGTCAGTGCAGTAGCCACTTAATACTCCATCATTATGGCACTGTCGTTTGGATCATGTTTCTACTTCTCGATTACAATTCATTATTTCACGTGGTATTCTTGGTCATTTTTCTAATAAAAATTTTAAAAATATTAATTGTTGTGCATATTGTAAAATTGCTAAAACGTATAATTTACCCTTCGGTCGTAACACCTCTATTTCTTTTTCTATATTTGATCTTGTGCATAGTGATATGTGGGAACCTGCTCCCATTTTATCAAAAGGAGGATCTCGTTATTATGTGTCCTTTATTGATGACTATTCTTGATATACTTGGGTGTTTTCTATGTCGAGATGCTTTGAGCTTTTATGACATCTTTGTTTGGTTTTACAATTATGTTGAAACTCAATTCTCAATTAAAGTTAAAGCTCTGCGATCTGACTTTGGAGGTGAATATATTAGTAGTAAATTTCAAAAAAAAAATTCTAACAAACATATTCCGCATTAAAAGTCTTGTCTATATACCCCCGAGCAAAATGATGTGGCTAAAAGAAAAAATCAGCATATTCTCAAAATTGCTCAAGCTCTTTTTTTACCTACCTATGTTCCCAAGGAATTCTGGGCAGAAGTCATTCGCACTGCCATTTACCTAGTTAATATTAGGCTGTCCTTTTCCCTATATATCAGTTCACCTTTTAAATGATTATTTCTCTCGCAATTCTGACTACTCTGCTCTTCGTGTGTTTGGATGCGCTTGATTTGTTCTCTTACTACCATCTCACAGAGACAAATTACCTGTTAAAACTATTAAATGTTGTTTTCTCGGGTACCCAAACAATCAAAAGGTATGTCGATGTTATGATCCAGAATCCAGGACACTTCGTGTCTCACAAAATGTTATTTTTGTGAACATCTTTCTTTTCATTCTGCAAAAGAAAGTACCTCATTTATTGACATCTTATTTCTTCTTTCATTCTCAAAGGATTTGTCTGAGATATCACCTACAAGACCTTCAAAAATTCAGACAATAAATGTTTCCCCCATTGGCCATGTTCCTCCTCCAGCTCTCACCTCTGTTAATTTTGCGCCGTCTTCAGCAGTTCTTCGTAGCTCTGGGTCCTTTGTTCCTCCTACTCGTTTTGCAGACTATAAAATTAGTTTACCTTGTCATCAAGCCTTCCTTGCCTCATTTCACTTATATTTTGAGCCCCAATCCTACAAGTAACACAACATCTTGAATGGAAACAGGCTATGTCAGAACAGGATGCACTTATCAAATGCAACTATGGGAACTTGTTTCTCTTCCCTAAGGAAAACATACCATTGGTTGTCAATGGGTGTACAAGATTAAAACAAAATCTGATATAAGTATTGAATGATATAAAGCTCATCATGTAGCTAAGGGTTATAATCAGGAATTTGGCATTAACTTTGCTAAAACGTTTGCTCTAATTGCTCACATGACGACAGTTCGGACCTTGATAACAATTGTTGTCGTTCACCAATGACATCTTCATCGGTTTGATGTCAAAAATGCATTTCTCAATGGGGATCTACAAGAAGAAGTTTACATGTAACTACCTCCTGGTGTATCTTATCTTGAAAAACATGTATGTCGCCTGAGACGTGCTTTGTATGGTCTCAAACAAGCTCCTCAAGCCTAGTTTGCTAAATTCATCTTTGTAGTTATGTCAGTTAGATTGTAACAAAGTTCTCATGATCCCGCTTTATTTGTCTCGAATACACCCAAATGACGGATTATTCTATTGCTATATGTTGATGATATGATTACTTCTGGTGATGATGAAGCTATTATTCCTATGATCAAATAACATCTTAGTCATCTTTTTAGATGAAAGATTTCGACTTTTTACGTTACTTTATGGGGCTTGAAGTTGCATATTCTCCATGTGGCGATTCACTCTCTTAAAATAAATATGCCACTAACCTAATCTCTCGAGCACATTTAGCAGATGATATCAAGTATGTTGACACTCCAACTGAACTAAATAGCAGGCTTGGTCCTACAGATTGAGAACTACTTTTTAATCTTACATTTTATCGTCAGCTTCTTGGTAGCTTGATTTACTTGACCATTTCTCAGCCAGAATTGCTTATATTGTTCACTTTGTTAGCTAATTTGTAAATGCCTTACACTTTGTACATCTAGTTGTTGTCCTCCACATTATTCAATATGTTCGAGACACTCTTTCTAAAGCTATTTTCTTCTCCACGGCTTCCTCACTTGAATTACGAGCATATTTCAATTCTAATTTTGCTTAAACTGTATCTGATCGGAAGTCTAGTATGAGACTTTGTATATTTCTTGATGACTCTCTTCTCTTCGAGGAAAGTAAGAAGCAACAACACATTTCTCAATCTATTGTTGAAGCAGAGTATCGAGCAATGGCTCAAACAATTGCAAAATTGTCTAGCTCAGATGATTGCTTGCTTATTTAGGTGTAAATTCTATCACTCCTACTCCTTTGCACTATGATAACAAAAGTGCCAGCCATATTTCTAACAACTCTAAATTTCATGAGCGCACCAAGCATATTGAGGTGAACTGTCATTTTGTTCATCAAGAGTACTTAGCCGGCACAATTTCTCTCTCCTATATATTGTCTCCTTCGAACAACTTGCTGACTTCTTTACTAAGTCCCATAGTACATCTAAGTTCTTGCACCTTGCATCTAAAGTCTCATGATTCCCATGAATACATCTCGAGTTTGAGGGAAAGTGTGTGAAAATAAATTTATAGATCTTGTATATGAAGCCATTTTTATTATAGTTGCTTGTACAAATAGATTAATTATGTCTAAACTTATATTTAAACACCATTTTCAGTCAATGAAATATATACACAATTTTTGCTAAACTCTCAGAGTCACCTCATAAATGGACCGGATGGTGGCAACATATATGTGGTGTATAAATAGGTTGTAAGATATCATTGGCTTGGAAACCACATTTTGTAAGTAAAATCATAAAGTATTGGATATATTTGCGCTCGAATTAGTTTCCAGTTTTCAGCCACAATTAACTTCATGTATTTAAGAACACGAAGAAGCATTTTAAATAAAGTTTTGACATTTTACGAATTCAAAGATGTGTATGCTATTAATTTATGGTTAAAATTATACATGCCAATGCCACTCAGTTGTTTATATTTCTAAAAAAATCTTCAGGTTTATAGGGTAGCTCACCTAAGAGTTAAATTAGCTTGGTTTTCGAATTAAGTCCAAATAAGGTGTGGTTAACTTGATAGATGGTGTAGATTTTATTCATATCAAGTTATTTATGCTACTATTTACACAAGTATCGGCATAGTCCATGTTGCCCAATAGGGCACCACCACGTGTCAACACTATCATACGAATGAGGGAAGGAAAATTGAACACGCGCCTTGAGAAATCTTTGACCTATATCCGACAACAATACGTAGCTTGCCAAAGGCAGCATGGTTTAGAGTCGTACACATGTTTGTGGTTGAGAAAAGAGGGACATTGCATGAAGGACATGTGACAGTCGCATGTGTTACTTACAACATATGCAAGAAGCTACTTAAAGACATGCTGATACCAGATATCTCACAAGTTGTACTCTAGGATGCACATGTCAAGGCCCTCTCACATGATCATGCCAAAACAGAAAACTTTCTAGAGACGATCGATGTTTTTTTCAGAGACTATGGAAGGTTAGAAGACGGATTTATCCGGAATTAGAAAGAGATTGGGTTATGATGGCGTAAAGAATCCGAATCTTGTTGGGACATAGCCGAGTAACCTTTGAGGATCAACAAGGAAATATCGATTTGGCCATCGACCTTCCAAGTTTATAAAAGTAGCATTCGATGAATGGCTATGGGCCCTCGCTATACACAATTAGTTAATCTCTATAGCACAACGTTACATATTCTAGTTTTAGCTTAGATATTTAACTTCTATATAGCCACACTGCAACAAGTCTTAAATCCTTAGGTTAGTTTGGATCTGCTATTGTCCAACACCATCGTTGCAGTATGCTTTATTGAAGGAACGAATCCGACGCCGAACCTGTCGAACTCATGATATGAGCTCATCCATTCCAACTCATTTGTATCTTCTTTTTTTTTTTTGCATTCTAGCTCATCTGTATCTTCTTCTTCTACTTTGTTTCTATTTTATTTTCCCTCCATTCTAGCATAAATATGGGTTGTGTGCGGCTCAAAAGAATATATAATATCCTTTTCCAAATGGTTTTTTATAACATGGTATCAAAGCGGAAGGTCTTATGTTCGAATCTCGAGAGTAGCAAATATGCCTCGCTAATATATTATTCTCCCACAGGGGGTCAGGAAAATCAGGTCCGTCCCGGGGATTGGGAAATAAAGCCCAGTCTATTTATGGTGTGAGTGTCTCTCCACCCTTGTCAGTATGTTCCCGTGCGGATACATTGATACACAACACTTTGACAACTTAAGCTTTTAGATTAAATGGTTATTTAACATGCTTAGAAGTATATTAAATATACATAACTTCCGTCGTCGGATTCCACCAATCACCGAGTTCTTACTTGGTAGATCACACCAGTTACATTCTACAAATTGTACATTTTAATTGTTCTATCCACATAGTCAGTCATAGGTATTTCTTTGCTTAGTAAGATTTTATTTCACTGATTGTACTATTCTTACATGCAAATCAATAAAATCGATAACTAGTCTTATTTTTAATTTTATTCGTCCACTATCGCATTATTGGGAAACTTGAAACCACAAAAATTGTTGAAAGAAAAGTCCTTAACACAAGGAAAATAAATCTCATTGAAAGACCAACCCTCCCATTCTAAATCACCTAACTATTGCAACATTGGTGGTTGAACAATTAGATCAAGGTTTAGAAGTTTGATCCAAACCTGGCTAGTTTGGCGCCTAGCATCGTAAGTATTCAATCAATTTGAGTTGAGTGTAACTTGGGCATGCCCGATACTATTCCAAATCATATACATTTGACCGTATACAGGCTATTTGTTTATATACAGGCTATTTGTTACACGTATGACCTCGTGTCAAATTGAAGAGCAAGACCCATATGAATAAAAGAAACCCCGGTGGATACCAAGATGGGGTACCCGTACTTTCCAACTTTCCCTCCTTCCCATCTATCTCTTTGTTGGGTAATTATTACTTTCGATGGTAATTTCAAGCAAGCTGCCCCACTTTGATATTGACAGCTTCACTAAAATTGAGGAAGAAAGAAAAAACAAAAATTTGTGTGGCCCATGGTGATGTATTTGATCCACGCAGTCGATCCATTTTATCATACTATTTTAGGGCATGAGCCAAAATTACACAGATCCAAAGCACATGTGGACCACACCTAGCTATAGTGGGAATCAAATGCCTCCACAAAAGTTTTGGATCAAGCTAGTATTTTTGTTTTTTTATTCATCCATGGCTTTTTAATCCTACGAAACAGGTTAGATAATAACATATACACATCATTGTGGGCCTCACACAAATTTCTACTTTTAATGGTGGATGTGATTATCTCGATGTCTTCTTTGGTGGGGCCCATAGACGGGACACATACATCATAATAGGACCCATACACTTGGCGCATACAATTCCCTCTAATGTGATCTTAGCGCTTGAGGCATATTTACTCCATTATTTTCCTTTCTTTTCAAATAACTATAAAAAATAATCATTACTCATTTACCCTCGTTAACCATTTAACGAAGTAAACGGTTAAACAAACAGACTAGTCGCACGTGCCATACACACTATTACACACTTCACACGTGGACCCAAATACGACCAGGTTGACCCAACCTTAACAGACGGACCTGACTCAACCCAACATGACTCAGCTTTTAACCAGGTCCAAAAGGTGAGACTTCGACCCGACCTGATTTTTCTAGGATCCAAAGGATGGAAGTGGATTGCGTGCTGAGTAAACTCTGTGGGGTCCACTTTGATTTACATATTTTATCTACTCCGTCCATCCATTTTAAAAGAGAATTTTAGGGCTTAAGACCAAAAATGAAGTATATACAAATCTCAAGTGGACCTCACCACGGGAAACATTGTGAATTGAAATTCTACCGTTGAAAATTTCTTGAGGGCCACAGAAATTTTGGATCAAGCTGATATTTGTGTTTTCCCTTCATCCATGTCTTTGTGATCTTATGAACAGGTTGGATGACAAATAAACATCACTGTGGGCCCTAGCAAGGTTTCAACAGTGGAAGTCATTATTCCCACTGTTTCATTTGGGCATACTTCTAATTTGGACTCAACCATTAAAATGAGCTGGAAAAAAAGATGGACGGCGTGGATAACCCACATACATTCATAGTAGGCCCAACTGAGTTTACTCAGTACGATAAAAGCGTACTGAGTAACTCAGTACACAATTCGATTTCCCAAAGGATGGGATCAGACCCATTAAATCAAGTGGAGTCGAACGGTGCCTGCGGATCCAGATGCCTATTAACAGCACTGGACTGGCCACAACCTATCCATCCACTTCACAGAACCTGTTTTTCAGATCTATGCCATTAGGCAAGTAGGCAACGCTGTGGATGTGCCCTGGCTTGAAAATCAGACACGAGTGGTCAACTGGTCACATGTTTAATCCGTCGGATGAATGAGCCCTAGGTGGATTTTCACTTTGCGGTGGGGCTTGTTTGTTGAATGGCTAGGATCACTCACACATGTGCCTGATCAATGAGTGGAACTGGCTTGAACCTTTTCCAGGGTATGCTTGTGGTGGTCACACTAGATGAATGGACGGGCTTGATCACATGTATGATGCCTCCCACGTGTTTCATAAGGGCATGTATGACTTGTTAGGGCCAATGCTGTAAGACCCGTATCCTAGTCCGTACTGTTCTGTCGATTGCCGCGATCATTTCCGTCGAATTCCGGTAACCTGCGACCTATAATCGACGTTTGCGCACGATTCTAAGCCATATCCTGTAGATTTGAGTCAGCTTAGTCCGAGACATGTACCATTGCAACCGCACCGTCGCCGTGGTTCCAACGGCGTGTCTCGTGTGCCAACCCGATGCTTAAATCATAAGATGTGGACTGTGCATTATAATGGTCATGGATTGCATATTGCGGGACCCACCCATCCCATGTGGCACCAATCTCTAGGTAATCATGAGAGTGATGGATGACATCACCCTAGCTATAGCCACCTTACCTTAGCTATAGCCACCCTACCCTATCTATAGTCACCCTACCTTAGCTATAGCCACCCTACCCTAGCTATAGCCATCCTACCCCCTAGCCTTCTTACAAACATATATTGCTAGCTACCCTCCCTTACAAGTAATCATGGCCTACCTAAGCTACTCCCTCTCTCCTTACAACCCTCTCTCTCTCTCTCTCTCTCTCTCTCTCTCTCTCTCTCTCTCTCTCTCCCATTTCTCATCACTTTTCCCAAGCAAGGAAAATCCCACGTCCAAGCCTTCCTATGGAGAGAAAAATGTGATTTGGTGGCCCACTTCCCATCCCAAAAATCCTTCATCCATGCCATCCACTTCTCATCTCCCTCCATCAAAGTGAAGCACAAGGAGATCGGCTTTCCAACGGACCAAGAAGATCGACGGTGGGTGCTCATTAGGCTAGATTTTTCATATTTTGATGATGGGCCAAGTGAGGCCTACCGATTGATGGTATGGATCTCATTTTGGACCCTAGGTGTGGCCGATGGCCCACCTTGATCCTCATGATCATTCCATGGTGGGGTCATTCTCCACGGACCCCATCATGATGTTTATTTTATTTGTAATGATAGAGGTCATCTAAACCTTCCATTTTGGTGGAGAAGTAATCTCCACCATTGATTTTTTTTTGTTTTGGTGGGCCCACATGTAATGGGACCCACTTGATGTATGATTGGATGTATGGAAGGGAGGGCTCATAGTGGCGGAGCCCTCCATGCACGTGTGTCTCTCTCTCTCCCTCTCTTTTTCATTTGTTTTGTGTGTGAGGGTAAGATAGTGTGGCCCACTCAAGGAGTTGTGAGTTGTCCAAACCGTTCATCAAAGGGACCTCACCTTGATGTGGGTCTTATGCATCCCATCCAAACATTTGGTGGCCCACCCTAGTAGCACTTCTGTGGGTGGGGCCCACCTTAAATGGGTTAGATGCGGCCTGGATGCTGGACGGGATACACAGTGAAGTGTGAAGTGTGAGCTGACAGTGGGTGTACTAACGTCAAGACAAAAAGGGGATTTAGGGTGTACTGCTCATGCAGGCCCCACCTTGAGGTATGTATTCAATCCACACCATCCATTGCTTTCCTTAGCTCGTTTTAGACGTTGAGCCGAAAAATGAAGTCCATCCGATCTTCTAGCGGGCCATAGTGCATAAAACAGTGGTTTCTACCGTTGAAAAACCACCCTATCGTTTCTTTACACCGAAAAATATCCGATGTTGGGCTTGTTTGGCTTGTCTCGAGCTATGGGAACCAGCGGGTGGGGT
Organism: Magnolia sinica; assembly: GCF_029962835.1. NCBI lineage: Eukaryota > Viridiplantae > Streptophyta > Magnoliopsida > Magnoliales > Magnoliaceae > Magnolia > Magnolia sinica. The sequence continues at coordinate 70,990,014 of NC_080581.1, forward strand.
GGATTCGCCTGATGCCGGCCCCACACGTGAAAAACCTCAGAAAAATCGATTTTCTCGAAAAAAATAGTAAATAGGCAGCAGACGCTGCTGCTGCCAGAGGCGCAGGCAACGCCTGCCGCATGGAGGCGGGCGGCCGTGTAGGCAGGGACCCACGGATCCATCTGTGGGCCCCACCATGATGTGTATTTGTCATCCAAACCGTTCATTAGGTGGTTCTCTTCTTGAAGTGGGCCCCCTCCAAATTTTAGCCACATCCAAGACTCAGGTGGCCCACATCATAGGAGACAATGGTGATTGTACGTTTGCCCTTGAAACCCTTTTATGGGCCACAGAAGTTTTGGATCAAGATGAAATTGGTTTCTTTTTTTGCGTCCAGGTTTGCGTGACCTCATGGACAGATTGGATGACAAATAAACATTATGTGGGCCCCACGTGGGACCCACTTGCAAGTGGATTGGCTGGCGCATGCACATAGCAGCGTAATAGCTGCTGTGTTGACGTCCCCTAGCCTCCCAGGCCATGTGGGCCCCATGCACAAGGTATGTGCTATATCTATGCCATCCATCCTGATGGGACCCACCCCACGTATGGGACTGTGGTGTGTGTGTGTGTGTGTACACACACACATTATATTATATATATTATTTATAGATTATATATTATATTGTATATAATATATACATGATGATGGGCCTTCATGTGGACCCCCCACCATGATGCATATGTTGCATCCAATCTGCCCAACCATTTTAAAAGCTTGTCTTAGAGCTTGAGGCTAAAAATAAGATGGATCTATAGTGCAAGTGGACCCCACTTGGTATACACCTATGGCCCATGTGATGTGGCCCACTTGTTACATTTATGGTCCGTTGTTGAAGCCCACCTTGATGTGTATGAGACTGTTGTTGAGGCCCACCTCGATGTGAATGTAAGGCCCATGTTATGAGGCCCATTGTGATGTATTTCAAGGCCTAGGGATTATGGCCCATTGCAATGTACATAAGGCCCATTGATGTGACCCACTTGACTTATATAAGGCCCATATGATGCGGCCCATTTGATGTATCCAAGGCTCATGGGTCGAGGCCCAATGGGATGTCCTTAGGGTCCATTGTAATGTGTAATTTCCCCATGGTTTGTGTAATGATATTTTATGGCGGGCCATCCCTTGGGAGCAATGTCGGTTTGACGTCCACATTGCAATAATGTTGGTTAAATGTCCGCATTATGACTCTCCCTTGGGCCCATGGGTAGGCCCATACTGGTTATGTGTAGGCTGTCTAGGCCCATCTTCGGTGTAAGGATAGTTCATTACTTTATAACATGCTTAGTACACTTCCATGACTCATGCGCATACGCATCATATGTATGCTTGATATGAGGAATGTCTGATAATAACATAAGCCATTGGGCTGAAACATTTATGAGACTCCTTATGAGACGGAGTGCCCCACATGATCGCGCAGTACGCGTAGGATTGCTGCATGATTATACGGTGTGACTTATACATCTCGCATATGTGTGACTTGATCAACTGCACGCCTTAGCGACATCAAGGACGTAGCCTCCACAGACACATCGTGGATGGTCATATCGGATACCGAAAATATTAGCTCTAGCATTGTGGGCACTTAGGATGTCCTGGGGTGAAAATCCCAGAACCTTTTTAGTACTAGGAGATGCTCCAGCGTTTAGACTGAGTGGATATACGAGCGCCCGAGTGCCAAATACTAGTAGGCCGCGTCTCCCACTATGTCGTGGTTAGTTGGAAGGGGGTGTGTCCTTATCCGTCCGAGTGAGGGGGCTATAAGCTAAGCTGAGTTTGACCAGCTCGCAAATGAGTCCGCTATCGACGAGCTGGGTAGGTATTGGCAGACTACTGGTCAGGCAGATAGTGTGGTCTCTTCCACTTGCTTGACTGTGCAGCTAGGGAAGAGGCAGTTAGTATGAGGTGCATTAGACCCTGGTGATATCCAGAGAGGAACTGTACTAATATGTGTACTTGATAAGTACTGGCACGCTTGCTTTGCATCTCTCATATGACATTTGGCTACATAGGCCTCGCATCGCATGACCTTAGTATGGTCGATAGCATTCATGTCTTGCATTACATAGCTTTGGTACAGCTGATAGCATTTATGGACTTACCACATATTTCTGCATTACTCTGAAATTGCACACTTGGCGCTTGCCTTGCGCACACACTTATACCACTCTCTAAGCTTTTGTAAGCTTATGCACGACTGTTGCGTGCAGGTGTCGTTGGACAGCAGCAGCGTTGAGGCAGGAGTGCGCATCTAATCATTTTGGAGCTTTTTGATCACCTTGTATTTCCTTTTCCGCATTGTACTTAAAAGTTTTTGATATAATGGACATGTGGTGATATTGTTTTGTGACTTGGTTATGCTCCATTATTAAAAAAAATCATACTGAAAATCCTCATTATATGATCCCAGGATCGGAATCTGCCATACAAGTGCCGGGATTCGAGAATGGAGCACTACGGAGGCTGTCGGCGTCGGATTCGGCGATCAAAAATTTTGTGAGCCCGTTTTCCGAGTTTGGGGCGTGATAAATGCGATGGTAGCCAAAGCACACTAGAATGCAGATACTGGGCCTATGATGTAAAGTAGGGTCGCGGAGAGTTTCGTGGCCAAGATAGATTAGAAAAAACCCGGTCGACGACAGAAGTGATCTAGACCGTCATACCTTAAATCGAACATATCTCGCAATTTGAAATGAGTTATTCGACATACCATATATGATTTTGGGGTAGGACAAGTTACTTTAGCCACCCAACCTGCTATGCTGAGTTGCCAAAGCCGAATTTACGAAATACCATCTGATCCTCGGTCGATTTCCTGTTTTATTTTCATTTTTAGTTTAACTCTTCATTCATTGGGCTGTAGGAGTTGAGCTCAACATGAAAAGTTGCTTAGAATAATTAGGAGAACATCATGGTCCAACCAAATAGGACACTTACTATTTTTGGCCGAAAACCTTGCGTACTAGTAGACATCACGGCGGTCTATAAATAGTAAGTTTACTATTTATAATAAGTTGCAATTTCTAGGAGTTTTAGTTGTAGCTTGATTCCAAAACTTCTCCCATGGCTTAGTATCCCTATTTAAAGTGTTGTGAATTGGTTTATTTTATTTATTAATTAAATTATGAATTTTATAAAATTTATTTATATTTTAATTGTTTTTTTTCCTTTTGTATTCGAGAAGTCTATGGGAGGAGTCTAGAGAAACTCTGTGGATTCGAAGTAATTATACTTGAGGAAGATGGTGATCGACCTCATCACGTTCCCTGCGTCAACCTAGACAACCCGCGCCAAGAATATGGACCCATCTCAGTGGGCATACAGAGGCTAGATCCAGGAATGGACCCCGCCTAACCCACTGCCATTGAGAGGTCAGCCCAGAAATGGACCCGGCCCATATATAGGCCCGGTCCATTTTCGGATCCGGCCCAAACCTTAGATGTGGGCATTCACCGGTTTTCAATTCTTACAAGTAAGGCCTAATGATCAACAATCTAAGCCATTGATCTGGTGAGGCCCACTCTTCATAGAGAATTCCTGAAAAATCTGCATCGTCCAGTGATCCCCGTTGTTGTCTTTCTCCTCAAAACCGTTAAAAACGCTCCAAAAATCGTCTAGATTGAAGATTCCAGTGACCAAGATTAGGACCTGTTTTAGTGAAATGTGGACCGTTATTATATTTCTCTTCTTAGATGGCTAGATTGACATTGGCATCCGTATGCAACGGTGGGGGCCACTTATCATTCGATCAATTACAAAATTTTCAATCCTTAAACTCATCATGTGTCAAATATCATGTGCCAGTGGGCCCCACCGTGGACATCTGCTCCACCATTTTGATGATCCAGACCGCTCATCTAGAAGCTCATGAACTGTGTGATCCATATCGAAAGAATCCAAGTGATGGGAGATCGTCACTGTTCACAAAAATGATGAGATCTCTCATAAGTCATATTTCTTTCTCCATCTAAACCAATTACTGTGGGAAATTCTAGATGAACGGTCTGGATGAGAAGGCTCACCTTGGCCCTGTCTTCAATGTAAATTGTCCAATGCATGGGGTCTACCTTCAATGTGGACCTTCTACCATGCGAGGCACATCTTTAATATGGGCTATCCATCATGCATCCTACCTTTGATGTCGGTTATCTATCCTCAGGCCTACCTTGGATGTGGGCTATTCATCATTAGGGCCGACCTTTGATGTGGGTTGTCATGTGGGCCGGCCTACTTTGGATGTGGGCCATTCATATTAGGGCCCTATATTTGATGTGGACAATATGTAATGTGGGCCCACCTTGATGGAGGGTCCACACACTTTTGATGTGGACCCCCATCGTGTGGGCCGTGCCTTCGATGTATACCACCCATCACTTGTCCCACTCATATCTAAGCATGAATGGTAGGAAAACATCATAGACAAGATGAAATCTTTCTTACAAGAGTACAAGAAAGCCTTAGTGCAAGGAATCAAATCAATTAAGAGTTAAATTCTTCGAAATCAATTTGAGATCAGTAGCTAACATCGAGCGGGTGTTTGGGCTTAAGCAAGGAAAATTCATTCTAACCTGTCAAGGGACTCCTCTAGCGATGAGTAGGCTAAAGGTTGTGCATCTTCAACACATCATATAGAGAGTGACAAGAAAGATGGTGGGGTAGAAAGGCAATTTCTTCATCTTGGTAGGGAGGCTTACATTGATCAAGCACGTCTTGGCCAACTATCCAAATTCATATAATGGCGACTATCAACATACTAGTGTCTTCTTACAAAAAGATGGAGAATGAATTTGCAACTTCTTTTAAAAAGATGTAATATCAAATCCAAAAGATATTCGATTAGCTAGCCAAAATCTGCTTTCCTACATTGAAAGGAGGGTTGAGAGTTAGGCATTTGAGGTGCATCATGAGAAGCCTAAGATTGAAGTTGTGCTTTTCTCTTCTTCAAGGGTAGTCCTTGTAGGCTCGATAAATGACTACCAAATACTAAATGAAATTTGATCAAACCCCATTTGAAAACATGTTGAGAGGGACGAGAATATGGTGCAGTCTTGCTTATTGCTTACCTCTCGCAATTCAACATTCGAGGTGAATAGTTGGCTAGGGGAATATGGAGCTTTTGGAGTGGGAGATATATTATTCATGTGTATTTTCTGCACGAACGCGCATACCCGCACGACCCTGTACAAGTGCATTACCTTACGCATGTACTTAGTCTCACACATGTGCACTGCATGCACTCATAATCACATAAACACACAAAAATACCATTGATCATAATTGTTGATCCATTGACCATTGACTTTCAATGGCTTCCGCATGCCACATATCCCTCCCACCTTTACACATTCCCACACCACTTTACACCTCACCCCACTTGGTTTTGGGCACATAGGGTGCTCGTCCAACTGACTTTGGGCAAACTCTACGAGTGGGGTGATACCCACATGTAATCTCAAGTGGCTAGTTACTATTGAAAGTACATCAAGTGCAAGCTCAAGTGATAAGCTCACACAAATTAGATCGATCGAAGGTGGTTTGGGAGCTAGCGAAATATATCACGACAAAGGATACGTGCTACAATATCCAAATTAGCCACCAATTATCACACATATGCCATGAAATGCATAATTAGCCCAACTGTTATTAGTCCAATTATAAACAACCTTTTAAAGAATGCTTAAATGTCACTATGGGAGGCTCGTCACCTAGCATAGGCTGATAGCTTGGGCATAGTGTTCCATACCACACCATCTTCGGCTCGTGAGACCCCAACAAGTAAGATATTAATGGTAATCTCTACAACTAGTGGCCAATCATAATTTAACAAGTATAACTTACCATCGCAAGGTTATACAAAAATAATCCATCATGAGTCACATTGGGCAAAAAGTTCATTTAAGGATATAAAAAAATAAATAAAAATTGAGTTAACCAAAAAGCCACGTGGGCACAAATGATCCACAAGATGGTAAGTCTCCAATAAAATTCATTTATTCCATTACACAAAATGACTACTAGTTCGAGGAACCATTCTATACAAGTGATCACAATCGTTCAAGTTCATATTCCAATTCTGGATTTCCATACATGAGTTGAGTTTTCTACTAATTAATATGGCAATTCAAGCTTCATAAACAATCCACAAGTAATAAGAAGGTATTCATGTACAACATGTAAATGCTTATTCTAAATAAATGTTGAGCATATGATTTGAGAATCTATTCCAATAATTAATATAGGTGAGCGTTAAATAAAGTTAATAATTATCAGTCAAAGTTAAAAGCTGAAATTATCACTTAAACCAACTTGAAACTAGAAAGCCCGAGGGGAAAAATCATCACCTTATGAGTCAAATTGCCTACTAATATCGCTAGGAGGTGCGTGAGCCCTTAGGATCGAATCCTACCTTGAATTGTGAAATTGTATTATTAGATCCAAGTTTTACACACTATCTTTGGTTAAGATCATAACCTAGGGTTTGAATTACTTAGATTTTGAGTTTTGATGCATAACTAGGGCAGTTGATCTATGGTCTACATTAATCCTTATAGAATTCTAATAAAATAGGGTTTATAGATTAACTCACCTCCCGATATAGACTTGACTCTACTCGGTCTGATCCTAACCGATCAAGACAAACATAGGAGAGCTTGAATTTCCTGAATTAATTGTTGCGCGATGCAACTCGGACCCCGAAATTGACTTCTCTCTTATTCACAGAATGAATGGCCCACCAAGATCTTTTGAGGTTGTTGATTTAGGTCTAACCACGAGCAAGCCTCCCTTCGATGCTAACTCATTGGGGACTTGACAATCCTGAATGGGAAATTGACCCAACTCGAATTGATCCGAGCTTAACCCATAGACAAAGATGGACTCCCTAACTCACCCTTTTTTCCTTCTTCTCCTGAGTATCTTCTTCCTCCCACTCTCTCTAAGTGTCCAAAGATGGAGATGAACAGAAACAACTCTTCCAAAGTGCTGGACTTAGTGAATCGAAATGCATCAGGATCTGAGTTAATCCGACAACATGTTAGTGCGCTGGACTCAACACTAGCCTCAAATTTGCCTCTCTACTCCTTATTTCTTCTTCCTATCCCCTCCTCTTCTTCTTCTTCAGCAATAAAACTGGAGGCAACCAAACACTGGACTCCACTTGATTAAGTTCAAATGAGTCATTGACTCTACTTAAATCGGTGAGGCTGAACTCTCTCTCTCTCTCTCTCTCTCTCTCTCTCGTTTCTTTCTATTTTCTTCTTCTTCTTCCTCTTCCTTTCCTTCACTTCTTTTCTTCTCTTCCTTTCCTCTATTTGCTAGAACGACCCAAGTCCGGACTCAAATTGACTGAGTTCAAGTGAGTCAACGACTCAGGTTAAGTCGGCGAGATCCGATCCAATCCATCTTCCTCATTCTCTGACCTTTTTCTTCCTTCTCTCTATGCTCAACACTCTCGGATTGTAGAGGACTCGGACTCACATGGACAACAACTCGACTCGGCATGAGACTCGGTCCGAGTCACTCAGTGCGGTAGAATGATGCTCTCCTCTCCTCTCCTCTCAACCTTTCCATTTTTTTAAAGGGATATGCTAAAAGGGAGGCTATTTATAGTCTCTTCCTCTCGTCTAGAGACTTCAACAACTAATCGCAAAATTAGTTACAGTTTAACATGTTATCAACGTGTAGAATCAATTTTTGGATATTGATTGTCTTAAAAATTTTAATTAACTTGCATATGAAATGATCGTCCAATCCTCTCCATGGCCCACCCAATGGACGTCTCTGACCATAGATCTGAGTCCAACACAGCTGATGTGGTTTTGGGTCGAATTGGAGAAGATGGCCCATCCTTCAATGGTGGATTTTGAGTGGATGGATCATCCTCTGATCTTTCAACTGTGGACTGTCCAGATGAACTAGGGGATGCTGGTGGGACCCATATTTGAACGGTATATGATCATAAACCCGATGGGAATATCTCACATTTTCTGCTCGCGGCACAAGAGTTAGTGAAGACTCGGGGTTTGTTAAGGTTTCAGATGGTCGATGCTCCTCCTCTCGATTCCCTTTCCACGCTCAATCATCTAGAAGGTCTTCTAAAACAATATAAATGGCCACAATTGTGCCAACTATCTAACGGAAAAGCTTCCCATGAAACTTCCCTTGAGGCGGAGAGAAATAACGATGCTTGCCCTAAGAGGAATGGTTGAGATGATCTTCATCCAAGGGTCGAGGTTGCGGGAACCGTGGATTGCCAGTGAGGCAAATAGATAGGAGGAACAGAGATTTTCATTTTTGGAAGATGTTGTACGTAGCTCCTGATTCCATTAGAAATTGCGTGCATGCACGTGCTTTTCAACGTGCGAGAAAAGTCGAGTTTTGGTCAAAGATTCCTCCCAGACATCACAGAAGGTTTGGATCATTATGATGTGTGATGGAGGTGGGCCACGATCGGAGACGATGGACGACTGTATGTTCAAACTCGGCTTGGGTGGGAAAAACGGAAGAAAGATAGAAATCCTCTCTTTTTCGAAAGGATTTGGATCAATGCCCGTTTGACCTGGGCTGTCGTCCAATGTACCACGGGTGTGCATCAGTTGTGCACACTCACCACACTAAGGTGGGGTCCACGATGACGTTTAGATAAATCCTCTCTATCCATCTGTTTTGACTATTTTATTTGGCCCATGGGTCCATGAATGAGGCTGATCTAAAACTCAAATGGCCATATTTCTAAATTTTGAGTTCTAATTGCAGATCCCCATTGATCTGATGGTCGGATCATTCTGAATTTGAGCGCCAATGGTCAAAAGGATCCTAGGGACCACTTAGTTAGAAATCAATGGTTAGATTAGTGATTAGATGACCTAATCTACTCTGTCTATCTATCTTAGTAGGTCATGTTAGGCTATTAGTCCAAAGATGAAGCAGATTCACTTATTCAAGTGGTTCATTAGACATAAATTGGTGGGATTCAGAGTAATGTTTCGTACTTCGACGATTGTTTTTTATAATCCAATGGTTGGATGGCTTCCGATGGCCAGCAATCATTGAATGAAAATCCTATGAGTTGTTAAGGTATTTGAGTGTAATTGAATGTAATTCATTAGTTGATTCTAAAATCGAATGGTTATAAAGGTGTGAACTTTAAATGGGTAAGACACGAACTCAATTTGAGAATGCTCTTAAATACATGTCTAACTCAATAGATGTGTTTGATATATTTAAATCTTTCTATGTAAAAGTTAAAACATAATTTCAAAAAGAAATTTTATGTTTTCGATTTGAGAATGCTCTTAAATACATGTCTAATTCATCCAAGAATACTTTGTAGCTAATGGAATAACTCATCAAACCTCTTATCCTTATCTAACCCAACAGAAAGGAGTTGTCGAAAGGAAAAATCAGCATTTGTTAGAGGTAACAAGATCTCCATTAACTCATATGAACTTTCTCAAATATTTTTAGAGTTATGCTATTCTTATAGTTTGACACCTAATTAACAGGCAACCATCAACCGTACTTAATGGTCAATCTTTATTTTCTATGTTGTTTCCTAATGTGTGCTACCATTCCCATTACTAGCATGTGTGTTTGGTTGCATTACCTTTGTTTAGAAACTAGGTCTAACATCAGATAAACTGGACACATATCATTAAGTGTGTTTTTTTTTTTTCTTTGTTACTCTCGTACACAGAAAGATTATAGGTGTTTCGATCCAATAACTAATTAGATTGACATTAGTGCTGATGTAACTTTTTTTTAATGATGTCTTCTTTCTCCACTCTTTCTAGTCAAGAGGATAACTTCTAGCATTCTTTAACCATCTTGTGTTCCTCCTTTGCTAACTTCAGTGCCTCTCGGTGCTATTAATGGTACATTCAATTCAAGTCCACCACCACTACCTCCAATTAGGGTCGCTTAAACAACACAATCAACCATTGAACTTAATATACCCATTGCTCTTTAGAAAACTACTTGTTCTCTGGCATGCATGCACCGAATTGGGATTTGAAAATTGGTTTTGTTACCTGTAGGAACTGGATTGGCGGTTGCTAGTATGTATATATCATTAAATACCAACCCGATGGATTAATTGATCACTTAAAAGTGAGGCTTTTAATAAAAGGATATGGTCATTGTAATGCCTCGAAAATCGGCACCCGAGTACATAGACTCCGGTCCCAAATTTTCAGGTGTTAACTTAATAAAATGCATATGCGTCTTCATTTTAATCCACATTAAGTCCGCACATGAATAATCAGAATTACGCAATTCAACTTAGCGGAACCAAAGCGAGGCAGAGATACCAAAATTTTAATAAATATAGGGTAAATAGTCAAAGTACAATTGAAAAGTGGTGTTTGTCTTAATGAGGATTATACAAGATATAATATACATACCCAAGATGGTTAGAGTGTAAAGTTTCCAGTTTATTCCAAATCTTCCAAAACATAACGGTGGCGGTGCAAGCTGATTTAAGCCCACCCGCCAGATGCCTCGATAGAGCCTGCATTAACTATATGCCTGGTTGATGTTTTAAAACACTGTTTCAGGTGGGACTGAGTAGCTAACTCAGTGGTTCCATTAGTTCTAAGTTACACATGTTATCAACACAATCAGTGCAGTTAATGATAAACAAGAAACAAACAATTCCTAAATACTCTTGTTAAATGTGCATATGAAGATATGACATGATGCATGTCCTTTCCAAACAACACTCTCTCACATGCGACTCTGACCACCTGTTTCGCAAATGACAACACTTCCTCATCACGCAACAACCACGCCTGTATCGCCACATTCTAAACTAATATGATGCGATGAATGATCATGTTAGCCGAGTAATTACTAAGTTTCATTCATCTAGCATATTGGTGAAGCTAGGATACCGGCGTTATATCATGAGTCCTTATCTAGATCACGTGTCTTGTTGCCGCATGTAGCGAATCCTTACCTGTGTTCCTTGATCCAACTTTAGGTATCACCCATTTATCTCACAAATCAACAATTCTAAAGGTATGATATGATACCTAAATGTATGAGAATTAACCCGGTATGAATCGTCATTCAATTCTGGGTATGATCACTCAGTTTTGAGGTACGGGCTTGTCACATAAAATCAAAACCCATAAAGGAAAAGAGCTTGTCACCCAATTCCATTTACGCCCGAGTCGTTCGAACAGTACTCTGGCACGAAACCATCGACCGGGTAATTTGATGGGGCCATTCGAACGGGGTATCCTAAATTCTATTTAGTCGTGTCACATTGTGAACATACATGATCAGTCGACTAGTGGACTAATTTGATTAATATGGGAGAACCGCGACATAACCGACATTAGGTGCAATCAGCCCATGTAGTCTAGCTACTGTCGGTTGTCCGTGTTCAACCTGGGTCAATCGAACAAGCCCAGGGTGGCCGCCTTAACTTAGGCCACCCTTTTAGTTCAAGCAGTTAGCCAACTAACCCAATATTATAACAATCCTAAGTATCGATATGGACTAAACACTACATCACACAATTATAACATATGTTCTACTACACAACCACTTAGGCATTTCATCGAACATGTAAGCATACATAGGATACTACGTTCACTAAGGCATTAAATCAAACATGTGAGCATGCAAAAATTAATACAATCACTTAAGTATTAAATCAATCACATGAGCATCGAAAAAGCAATACATTCCACCATTCAAGCATTTTATCAAACATGTGAACATCCATATCTAACAAATAACATATATTATAGACAAATCAAAATATTTACATATTAGCATGTACAAATTCATCTACAAGCATCTAATCATTAACTGAAACTCTCAATGGTTGATAAATGGAAACCTAAGCATAATGGTCTGCACCTTAAGAAGGAATATCCGATTTTGAGCTCCTAGGGTTAGAGATTTGGAAAAATCACAAATTCCTATATAAACACCAAAAACTATATGGGATTTATGCAATTCATTTTAGAAAAACCTAGGTTAGGAAGTAAGATTTGTTTCTTACCTTCCAATCGCAAGTAAGGTGGATTCGGTGGAGAAAAATGATCGAGGCTAGGGCCTTGGAGGAGACTGATGAAAGGAAGCACCCAAACCTCTAACTCCTACTCCCACTCTTCTTCTTCTTCTCTTTCTCTTTTCTTTCTCTCTTTCTCTCCTTTAGAAAATGCAAATTCGTATAAAGAGATGGGGTGCCCAAATGAAGCCCTTATATAGTGCCAGATTTTGTGTAAATGGCCCTAAGGGCTAAGTTTTTACTATACTAGCCCTATGGGAGTGCTTTTCTAACCTCTAGGGCCCATTATGAGGTGTATATACTGATATACACCATAGAATATTTAACCCTAATGATGATCTATGTATGGATATGATCAGCCCGCCATTTGGATGCACTGATTGGCAAATATGATTAGAAGTCTATTCAACAGTCACTGATAGTCGATCGGGGCCATGGTTGTACGGATATGAGCAGAGAAATATCCTTAACTCATACCTCGAGTTTGATTGCGATCTAACGGTTGAAAACCCACAACTTCATGAAAGAGTGAAAAGTCTATTTCACTTAAGTTTCAGGCTTCAGGCTAGGGTATTTGCTCATTTCAAGCACTAAACATCTGGCCTAAGTTGCACAGTTCTGGGTACTATCTTAATTTTCTACTCGCGATGGACGTCAAGCCCAGTAAGACGGACATTATTGTATAGTTTCGGAACTAGTGGCCCACTAACAAGTGGTCTAAAGCTTGTTCAAAAAATTTGTACATTTTTGGAATGAATTAGATATCAAGATTTTTTGTGCGCAAGTATTAGGGTTTAAATTAACTACGTTCATAGAGTGACCTATTTATAATTAGCGAAAACGGTGATTCGTTCTTAATAACCTTAAACCGTTGGTTTATAGGCTAAATTAATAATTGGGTCACTTTGGTTTGTTAATTATGATACAGCCATAGGTAGATCTTTAATCTAGTTGTGGTAGTCTTGATTTGTTAGTGATAGGTCAGCTAAGTGTGGGCCCCATGTGAACAGATCATGTGGTTAAACTCGGTGTTTAAGTGATCGGCTGGATTTGTTGGCTTCCTACAATTGATTAATTTGATTTGTACGGTTCTTTATTGGTACCACTCACGTATAAGCTAACATCAAGTGCTAATGGTTAGTAAGTGACAATATAAGTTAATTATAATGAAAAATTTCAAGGATTTTTGGAAATCCAAAATAATGAAAATCTAGGACGTTACAATCTACCCCCTTAAAAATAATTTTGTCCCTGAAATAGCCTAAGAATAATAAATAAAGGTAGTATCATTTCTTTTGCCTAAGTTTTATTGATTTTAGGTTTATATGCGTGGTAGGGTGCATAGTAACTATACTAGCCTTGCTTATTATATTCTACACCCCTTAAAAGTTTTCACCTTTGAGGTTTGAAGACAAATGTCAAAATCATTATTATCATATTATGTGTTTGACAATAAAGTTTACTTAAGGTATATTATGCTCTTCATGATTAGGCTAATATTGAAAAATGGTTCTCATAGGCTCAAATTCGATACGTCAATTGTTCGCCTGACTAGGGTAGGCAACTTGTTGTATCCCTTCTTAATCCTGATGCATCCTGATTTTTTGTTCGGTCGAAGCAGTGAGTCCATTGGTAGTTGCTCAGGATTGATAATTGGGTCAAGCCGCGAATACATAGCAAGTGTATGGTCCCGTGATTTCGTAGTCTGATCAACCTAAATGTTTAGGAAAAATCACACATCATTGAAAAGTTAAAATCTCTCATTTATAAGGTTATCATTCGGGTCTTATACAAAAACAGTTCTCGTCTTAATTAATGTCCAAATTAGTGATTAATAAATCTTTCACTATGCCTATGGTCAAACGATTATCCTAAAAATTTTCAAGGGCTTAAGATTGTATCTTTATGTTATCGTCTCGATCCTATGACTAGTGAGTTATGAGCAAACCGTGCTTGGGTTTCGTTAATTTCGAGAGAGAATAAAGGACCGAAAGTTTTATGATATTTCAGAGGTTTGAACGAACGGTGATGCAAGAGAGGGCGCGGAAAAAGATGAGAAGAAGAAAACTGTGTTGAAAGACCATGATTTCATAAATAATTGTTAAGAATAAAATTTCAACATAAGCATGTACCTTACTCTAGACAAGCTTAATGTACGCTATCGGCGCGTTGTCCCTAATGACCTTAATGGGGTGGTGTTTGGAAGCCTGGGGGCCTGTTTGGGAGCGTGGATTTAAACGGTATTGAATTGTATTAGATGGGATTAACATCATTATTCCATAATGATTGCATGTTCGAATATACCATGGTATTGTAGTCATCTAATCCCATGTTTGGGATAAAAATTTTACCATGGAAAACACTGGATTAAGCTAAATCATGTTTGGTGGACTCTGGAATTGTAATCAACGGACCAAATTCACACGGATGTTGTTCACTTGTACACATATATAACCAAAATATCACGTGTAAATGGTGTATATGGATGGATGGCATGGATAAACGCATGCATCAATGTGGGGTCTACATGTGTAGTAAATTTCAAAATCCATGGAATTCATGCATGGGGTCAAATGTAATTCCATGGAACTAAATGCAATTCCATCCTAGCTAATCTCACCCTTTCCATCCTCTCCAAATGTTGGATGGAATTGCACAGACCAAATGCAATTTCATGCCACCTAATCCTATCCAATACCATGTGTCAAACACCCCTTAAGGGCCTGTTTGGTCAGTGGAATTGGAACCCCTGGATTGGGAACCCCCAGGATTTGAAATCCTCGCTGGGCCGAAATTGGAAATGGCATGTTTGGAAGAAGTGTGAGATGGGATTAAAATTAACCTTGTAGGCTTTGGAAAGTGATGTCTTGTGGTGTGAGATGGGATTACCAATCCCATGGATGATGGATTTTTGCTTCATCCAAGTTCAATTCCAATGCAATCTGAAAGTAAATCCTGGGATTTATTTTATTTTATTTTTTTGCAAACATTCCAAACATAGTATTAGAAAACAGGGGTTACACCCAATCCAAGATGGGATATACCCAATCCAGGCAATACCTTACACATGCATTTATTGCAACCTTTACAATTCCATGCATCTTAATCCCACCTATTGCAACATTGTGTTTGGCACCCTGGAGTGTGAATTAACTTTAATCCAAAAGCACCCGTGCATGATATATTTATAGGGGTTTGAATTTAATCGCTAAATCAACTCTAACATCTCTAATTAGTGAGATATGTAATTTTTGACATAATGGTTGTGATAAGCCCGCTGAAATATATGCTTTGCCCAAAAATGATGAAATTCCAAGTCTTGGATGGGCCACACGCACAAAATCATGTTTGAGTTACTAACCAACTATTCGTAATCGTTGATTTACATGGACAATGTTTGAACCGTGCTGGACAATGTTTGGACGGTGTTGATCTACATGAACAATGTTTGGACAGTGCTATACAATGTTTGGATGGTGCTAATTTACATGGACAATGTTTGGATGGTGTTGATTTACATGAACAATGTTTGGACAGTGCTGGACAATGTTTGGACGGTGCTAATTTACATGGACAATGTTTGGACGGTGCTGATTTACATGAACAATATTTGGAGAGTGTTGGACAATGTTTGGACAGATCTGGACAATGTTTTTACGGTGCTAATTTACATGGACAATGTTTGGATGGTGCTGATTATCATTAGTGGGTCACGTGCCTAATAGAATGATAGTGTATAGCGACACACATGTTACAATTGCAACTATTGAAATGATTTTTAGGTGTAATTCAAGCTTTCACGGTGGATTTCAAACCCAAAGAAGGGATTTGAAACCCCTTGCTTTAAGCTGCCAAACCACCAGGGATTTGAAATCCCCTCAATCCACAGTGCCAGACGACCCCTGGGACTCGTCCGACCAGCGGTGACGCTGCGGTCCTGTAACAGCCCACGCCCACACTGTATGATATTGTTCGCTCTGGGCACAACCCGCATGGTTTTGTTCTTGGGGAACTCTCCCAAAAGGCCTCATGTAGTATAGGGTGACAACTCTACATATAACTATCATTACTTCAAACGACACTTCCGATGTGGGACAAAGTTTCACCTTCACTGTATGCACAGTAGCCTGTCAGTCACATAGTAGCCTGCCAGTCATCTTGGGGCCCGCCCACATGTGCGCCCGCCCACATGTGGCCATAGTGACGAGGCGTCACAATATCCCCCACCGAGGGCAGAGCCGTCCTCGGCTTTGATACCATTTGTAACAGCCCACGCCCACACTGTATGATATTGTCCGCTCTGGGCACAACCCGCACGATTTTGTTCTTGGGGAACTCCCCCAAAAGGCCTCATGTAGTATAGGGTGATAACTCCATATATAACTACCATTACTTCAGACGACACTTCCAATGTGGGACAAAGTTTTACTTTCACTGTGTGCACAGTAGCCTGCCAACCATCTTGGGGCCTGCCCACATGTGCGGCCGCCCACATGTGGCCACAGTGATGGGGCGTCACAGGTCCCCTATCTGATTGGGCCGGTGCGCCGCACTTCCGGCGGCGACACCACGGTCCTCTGCCGGTTGGGGCGGCGGCGCCGCAAGAAGGGTGGTGCACCGCACTCACTGTCCACCTGGTGGTGGTGCTGCACCACCTGCGGCAGCAGCTGCTGCTCCCCATCTTGCTGCACTTCCTTGCAGCAGAAATTGCTGCTGCTGTGCTGCTGATGGAGTGGTGATGGTGAGGAGATGGTTTTTTTTTTTTTTTTTTGGTTGAATGTGAATGGAGGATTGCTGTGGTGTGGGGAGATGATAATGATGATGATGATGGCTGCACTTTCTTACAGCAGCAATGGCTGCTGCTGTGCTGCTGAGATTGGAGGGGTGAGATGATGATGATGGTGTGATGAGGGTGAGATGGATGGTGCTGAGATGGGTTTTTGTTTTTGTTTTTTTTTTTAATGTGGGTTGATGTGATGGGTGAGGCTGATGATAGAGTTGGTGGTGGCTGTTGCTGCTGTCCTGTTGGGGTGGATTGATTGAAGAAGGGGAGGAGACGGTGGTGGGTTGGATGGTGTATACAAATCATGGTGGCCCCTTAAAAAGTGATTCTAGCTTCATTTCATTTGGAAAAATAGTAGTATTCAATGAAATCCATGGATGAAAATATTTATGTGCACAATGGCGTGGAGGGATTTCACAGAAGCTCTGACAATGTTCAAAGGCACTTTTATTTTTTTCACTTGAGCTTTGACCAAATTGCAATAAATTGACACATTAGGGGAATATCAGGCTGAGCTAGAAGACTCACTATTTGGAGATTGAATTGTCTAAATCCTTCCCTACAAGCTGCTTTGTGTGTGGTTAAAGGACTACTCCTAGATATGTAGATATGCAGATGTTCAAACAAACCAATCTTACTCACTCGCCCTTGAGAAGAGAAGGTAGCCTTACAGTGTCAGAAAGGAAGAAACTAAAACCCAAGCTGATAAAACAGCCCCGAGTGAACAACAAAAGATCAGATCTCTATTCCACCAAATACTAATCAAAATGTTAACAAGCGATTGCAGGAAATTGAAATTTACACTCCTTGTTTTTATAAGCATTCCCTTCTCATCTTATTCATTTCTAGGTTTGCCAACAAAAAAAATTTCATTGGCAGAGGTTGAACTAAAAGAGGTTTGCAAACCGTATTACATGACCAAGCATGGCAAACAGTTGTCACATCCAAGCCATCCATCAAATATGGGTCTGACCCTATAGATATTCCCTCCCAAAAGTTAGATAGGCCCACTAGTCAGGTGGGCCACCATGTAGAAATATGTAGATATCTCACGATATTTCGATTAAGTAGTTTTAAGCCGTTCGTCTATTTCATAAGCAGTGGCCCACTTAAACAGTGTACCGAACTGAATCTTGGGTCAGGAAATCAACGGTGGAAACCGCATGATGAACGGTTTGGATCCCAGACCCATGTGCCATTAAAGCAATAGGCCTGACCATGAAGATCACATTGGACAAATTAATTGATGTCTCAACTGGTAGACTTTAGTATGATGTGTAGTTAGATTAAAAGTTAAACATTGATCCTTGTAACAGGAAAAAGTCCACTGATTGGATGAATGGGATTGTTTCACGGAGTGAATATTTGGTCATTTGGTCCAACACCATCCATGTTGAGCTCCATGAGATCAAGGGTCTGGATCATGTATTTAATATCACTTGATACGATTTGGTAATGCCTGAGTTGTATTGGTTTTGGTGAGCCTTTCCACCCTAGCATGACCCTAGCTAAATTGATGAAGACTTACCTTTCCCACTAGACTTCGTGTGGCACTCTCCAACTCACATGTATGTATTCTCCTTTAAAATAAGTGGTAGCATGGTTTTATCCTTACACATCCTGATATGACTGTCATTTGATCTAAAACAATCCTAAGCATGCCTAAATTCACATTTATTTATTTATTTATTTTTGTTAACTATCCTTAAGAATGTCAAAGTGCCCTTACTGGACAACAAAATAAAAAATAAAAAAATTCCTTATATCTTGCGAGTGGGGATTGTTTGATTGCTTGGTGAGTGCGCAACTTGTGAGTTCTCGCCTATGTGCGGGCCAAAATACTTCTCACATGACAATACCGACTAAAGCGGTTCTAGGGTTCAAATTTTTATACCTAAGTTTGAAAGCATTACAAAATCATAGATTTGATCCTATTGTTCATGGTTTATAGGTTTAAGTTCAAAATCACCCAACAATAGGGAATTTAATCCTAGAGTTCAGTTTCTAAGTTTCAAGTTTCAAAGCATAACAAACAAGGGAGTTCAAATCCTAAAATCAAGGAAATCCTTTGCAGATTCAAACTTTTAAACTTGAATGCCTCAACGCCTAGTTATTGTGGTTTGTATAGACCACATTCCCAAGGTCCTGGTTATCTCAATACTCCGCTCTGATACCAACTTGTAACGCCCCGAAAATCGATACTCGAGTACATAAACTCCGGTCTCGAGTTTTCAGGTGTTAACTTAATAAAACGCACATGCGTCTCCATTCTAATTCACATTAAGTCCGCACACGAATAATCAGAGTTGCGCAATTCAACTTAGCAGAACCAAAGCGAGGCAGAGATAACAAAATTTTAATAAATATAGGGCAAACAGTCAAAGTACAATTGAAAAGTGGTGTTCACCCCAATGAGGATTATACAAGCCACAATATACATACCCAAGATAGTTAGAGTGTAAAGTTCTCAGTTTATTCCAAATCTTTCAGAACATAACGGTGGCGGCGTAAGCTGATTTAAGTCTACCCGCTGAAGGCCTCGATAGAGCCTACATCAACAATATACCTGGTTGGTGTTTTAAAATACCGTCCCATGTGGGAGTGAGTAGCTAACTCAGTGGTCCCATTAGTTCTAAGTTATATATGTTATCGACGCAATCAACACAGTTAATGATAAACAAGAAACAAACAATTCATAAATACTCTTATTAAATGTGCATATGAAGATATGATATGATGTATGCCCTTTCCAAACAATACTCTCTTATACGCGACTCCGACCACCTGTATCGCAAATTACAACACTTCCTCATCACACGACAACTACGCCTGTTTCGCCACATTTTAAACTAATGTGATGTGATGAATGATCATGTTAGCTAAGTAATTATTAAGTTCCATTCATCCAACATATTGGCGAAGCTAGGATACCAGCGTTATATCACGAGTTCTTATCCGGATCATGTAGCTCATTGCCACATGTAGCGAATCCTTACCAGTGTCTCTTGATCTAACTTTAGATATCACCCGTTTATCTCACAAATTAACAATTTCAAAGGTACGATATGATACCTAAATGTATGAGGATCAACCCGATATGAATCGTCATCTAATACCGGGTATGATTACTCAGTTCCGAGGTGCGGGCTTGTTACATAAAACAAAAACACAAAAAGAAAAATGGCTTGTCACCCAATTCCATTCACGCCCCAGTCGTTCGAATGGTACTTTGGCACGGAATCATCGGCCGAAAATTTGACAAGGGTCATTCGAACAATAATATATCACTTTCATTAGTGCTCACTGGTCACTATGAGGAGGCTCGTCACCCCAGCATAGGCCGACAGTTCGGACACGGTGTCACATACCACCATGCTCGGCTCATGAGTCTTAGTTGCTCACTGTCACTACGAGGAGGCTCGTCACCCCAGCGTATGCCGATAGCTCGGACACGGTATCATATACCACCATGCCTGGTTCGTGAGTCTTAGTGGGATCGTATCGCACTAACGGTTATGAATGCATACATCCATTGGGAACGGGGTATCCTAGATTTCATTTAGTCGTACCATACATTGTGAACATACATGATCAGTCGACTAGTGGACTAATTTGATTGACCTGGGAGAACCGCGACACAACCGGCATTGGGTGCAAGCAGCTCTTATAGTACAGCTACTGTCGGTTGTCCGTGTTCAATCCAAGTTAATCGAACATGCCCAGGGTGACCACCTTAACTTGGGCCACCCTTTTAGTTCAGCCGGTTAGCCAACTAACCCAATATTGTAGCAATCCTAAGTATCATTATGGACTAAATAGTACATCACACAATTGTAGCATAGGTTCTACTACACAACCACTTAGGCATTTTATTGAACATGTAAGCATACATAGGATACTACGTTCACTAAGGCATTAAATTAAACATGTGAGTATGTAAAAAGTAATACAATCACTTAAATATTAAATCAATCACATGAGCAAAATAATACATTCCACCATTCAGGCATTTCATCAAACACGTGAGCATCCATATCCAACAAATAACATATATTATCGACAAATCAAAACATTTAAATATTAGCATGTACAAATTTATCTACAAGCATCTAATCATTAACTGAGACCCTCAAGGGTCGATAAATGTAAACGTAGGCATAATAGTCCGCACATTAAGAAGGAATATCTGATTTTGAGCTCCTAGGGTTAGGGATTTGGAAAAAATCACAAATTCCTATATAAACACCAAGAACTACATGAGATTTATGCAATTCTTTTTAGAAAAACCTACATTAGGAAGTAGAATTTGTTTCTTACCTCCCAATCGCAAGTAGGGTGGATTCAATGGAGGAAAATTATCAAGGCTAGGGCCTTGGTTGGAGGAGACCAATGAAAGGAAGCACTAAAACCTCCAACTCCTACTCCCACTCTTCTTCTTCTTCTTCTTTTTCTTTCTCTCTTTCTCACCTCTAGAAAATGCAAATTTGTATGGAGAGATGAGGTGCCCAAATGAAGCCCTTATATAGTGCCAGATTTGGTGTAAATGGCCCCAAGGGCTGGGTTTTTACTATACTAGCCCTGTAAGAGAGTTTTTCTAACCTCCAGTGCCCATTATGGGGTATACATGCCGATATACACCATAGGATATTTAGCCCTAATCATGATCTACGTATGGATATGATCGACCCATTATTTGGATACGCCGATCGACAGATACGATTACAAGTCTGTTCAACGGTCATCGATAGTCGATCGAGGCTGTGGTTATATGGATATGAGCAAAGAAATATCCTTAACTCATACCTCGAGTTTGATTGCGATCTAACAGTCGGAAATCCACAATCTCGCGAAAGAGCGGAAAGTCTATTTCACTTAAGTTTCAGACTTGCTAGGGTATTTGCGCATTTCAAGCACTGAGCATCTGGCCCAAGTTATAAAGTTCTGGGTACTATCTCCATTCTCCACCCGCGATGGACGTCAAGCCCAACGAGACATACATTATTCTATAGTTTCGGAACTAGTGGCCTATCAACGAGCGGTCTAAAGCTTATTCGAAAAATTATGGTATTTCTATAATGAATTAAGTATCAAGATTTCTTGTAAGCAAGTATTAGGGTTTAGATTAACTACGTTCATAATGTGGCCTATTTATAATTAGCGAAAATGGCGATTCAGTCTTAATAACCTTAAACTGTTGGTTTGTACGCTAAATGGATAATTGGGTCACTTTGGTTTGTTAATTACGATCCGACCCCTAGTTGTCTCGTCTTTGGGTAGATCTTTAATCTAGCTGTGGTAGTCTTGATTTGTTAGTGATAAGTCAACGAAGTGTGGGCCCCATGTGAACAGATCATGTGGTTAAACTCGGTATTTAAGTGATCGACTGGATTCATTGGCTTCCTATGGTTGATTAATTGGATTTGTGCAGTTCTTTATTGGTACCACTCGTGTATAGGCTAACATCAAGTACTAATGGTTAGTAAGTGACAATATAAATTAATTATAATGAAAATTTTCAAGGGTTTTTGGAAATCTAAAATAATAAAAATCCAGGACGTTACAGTTATATTGTTGGGTTGTATTATGAGGAGACTTTTCCACCCATTGCAAAACTAAATTTTATTTGAGTTTTGATCTCTATGGCAACTAATAAGTCATGGCTATTGTATCAGCTGTATGTCAAGTATACTTTCCCTAATTGTGAATTAACTGAAGAGGTCTACATAGGAAACCTCTTGGGTTTATTGCTTATGGGAACAGTGAAAAAATGTGTAAGCTTCGGAAAGCCATTTATGGATTGAAACAATCTCCTAGGGCTTAATTTGAGAAATTTAATCATTTTTTAAAAATCAACTTTCGCTTCATAGGTGCTGGGTGGATTACTTTGTTTTTGTGAAGCAAAGATCAAAAGGAACAATAGTTCTAATTGTTTATATAAACGCCATCACCATCACAAGAAAAGATGAAGGGGCATATTAAAAGTCAAGTATCGTATCCATGAATAATTTTAGACAAATGATCTTGAAATCATAAGGTATTTTTATAGGGATTAAAGTGACCCGATCAACTATTAGGATTGTTTTGTCTCAAAGAAAATATGTATATGTTGGAACATACTAGGTTGATGGGGGTGTAAGCCATGCAACATGCTAATGGACCCAAGTAGTAAATTATTTACTGAACATAATGAATTATTTGAAGATCCTGAGAGGTATAGAAGACTTATAAGCAAACTTATCTACCTGATTGTCACTTAACCTGACATTTCCTTTGTAGTGGGAATGGTGAGTAGGTTTATGCATGAACCAAGGGTACAACATTAAGATGTCCTTCACATCCTTCATTTCTTAAATATTCATGAAAAGAGCTCCAGGAGAGGGACTTATTTACAAATCATATAGACATCTTTGGGTTAGGTCATATGTTAACGCAGCTTAGGCAGGTTTAGCAACAGATAAAAAGTCTATTTTTAGGTATTGCACACTTGTTGAGGGAACTTGGTGACCCAGAAAAGTAAAAAATAAACTGTACTCGCTAGGTCAAGTACAAAGATAAAATATTGAACAATAGACCACATAGTTTGTAAACTATTATGGGTCAGATTGCTTCTCCAAGAACTTCATTATTCAACAAAGGGACAATGGACCTTTATTGTTATAACCTGACAATAATTCCCAATAATATAATTTTTCATGAAAGAACGAGGCATAAAGAAATGGATTGTTGTTTTATTTTAAAGAAGATAACATTTAAGGAGAACACTATTGAACATTGCATTCCAAAGCTTAATTGACTACATTTTTACTAAGCCACTACCTTATGCACATGGTTTTTTTAATTAGTAACAAGCTGTGTGTGTGTGTGTGTGTATATATATATATATATATATATATATATATATATAGAGAGAGAGAGAGAGAGAGAGAGAGAGAGAGAGAGAGAGAGAGAGAGGAATGCTCACCTTCGCACCAGTTCTCGTAGGAACTCGTGAGAACTTTTTCAGAACTCATCTCCTGTGATATGAACGTAAAATCTAAACCGTCCACCTCATGCAACACCCCATGAAACCCCTAGGGCTCAACTTTCACCCTAACCTAAAACTTTGGTGGGCTATGGAAAAAGGAAACAGTTTCCTCTCTTGATTTGTCGCTCTCTTTTGCCATGGCCCACCAAAGTTTTGGATCAGGGTGAAAGTTGAGCCCTAGAGGTTTCATGGGGTGTTGCATTACATGGACGGTTTAGATTTTATGCTCATATGACGAGAGATGAGTTCTGAAAAAGTTCTCATGGGGTGCTACATCACATGGACGGTAAAGATTTTAAGCTTATATGATGGGAGATGAGTTCCAAAAAAGTTCTCATGGGCTCTGGTGAGAACTGATGCGCAGGTGAGTTTTTAACACATCTCATTGTGTTCGTATGACATCTCATCCTTCCGATAAGGTTGACCCACCATAAAAATAAGATGCCCCAAAAATCAGTACTATCCAACCATGAGAATGCGATGCTCTGCATGAATGTGAGTTTTTAGGAGTTGATTCATGTTTTTCTATGGTGTGCCCTACCTAGTAATTGGATCAACTTGATTTTTGGGGCATTTCATTTTCATGATGGGATAATTTTAATGGATGGGCAAGATGTCAAACAAACATCATGGTGGGCCCCATACGCCAACTAGTTGGAAGTACAACTAGTTTCGTGTGAGCATTACTCACATATATATGCTCAAGCTGGAGAGAAATTGTAAAAGACTTTTTGAAAAATCATTATGAGTTGATTTATATAAGTTATTGAAATTGGACCTAATGAGGTTGTTGTAATGTTATTGGGCCCAATGGGCTAGTTTTGTATCGTTTATATTAATAAAATAAGTGCGAGGATATGAAAACCCTAACACATCCTCTCTTTTTCTTACTTCCTCTCTCACATGTCATCATCTTCTTCTTCTCACTGCATCCAGGTATTCAACGTCTCATGTGTTACCTGCCACCTACGGGCTCTTTTACAATAGATATTTAAATGGATTTATTGGTGACTATTAAGATCTCTACATACCTCCCTACCCTTTAAACAAAATCATCTATTAATCTCCCGCTTTCTTCTCTAATAGATGAAACATTAAGATTAGGGTCAAATCATAGCTCAGGCATACAAAATTTAAGGACTACATTTTGGAAAATTTTGTTACGTTTATACTTTATTAAGAATGAAAACAATATAGAGAAGAGAAAGGAGATGTGTTTATACTTTATTAAGAATAAAAACAATATATAGAAGAGAAAGGAGACATGTACATCTTGGCAGTTAAGTATGTTTTTTCTTCTTTTCACACATGCACTCCCACTCCACAGTGGCTTTTTTATATACCACAGCGAGTACTCTAACCCATGCACTCCCACTCCACAGTGGCTTTTTTATATACCACAGCGAGTACTCTAACCCATGACCTCGTGTTGATACTCATGAAAGTCTACCATTGAGGCATGAGAAAGGACCCATCTAAATGGCCATATATTATATAATGTATAAATCCATCTAAATAGCTATATATAATATCTATACTTGTACATATATGCATAAGTATCCTATACTCTAATAATTTAATATGAAAACAAGACAAATGTGGACAATCAAATTCAATGACAATGATAAATACTATTTTGGGTACCTCATTCGCTAATTAAGCCTTAGTTTATTGTCCACCTTAATACCAACTAATGAATTTATTAGCAATATCCATCCAATATAAAGTGTTTGCTTGTTTAATCTCATGCTAAACTCAACTCAACTCAGTGTTTATTCAGGTCAGGTTAACTTGAAGACTTAACGACGAATGGCTTTGGTCGTGGGTTTACTCTCCACAGACATGAGTTTGATTCCCCTCCTCATGGATTACTCGATATACATAATTGATGGGTGATTGCATGCATCTATTGGGAATAGTCACATCTTAAAAAGGCTAAGACATCCTATAGTCATAAAAAAATTTAAAATTAAAAATAGTACGAATAGGAAGAAATACTTAAATTAACTATCTTTATTACATGCATTATAAAATAAGAAGAAAGTAATTACTCTATGCATGGCATGATATAAAATAAGAAGAAAGTAATTACCCTATGCATGGCATGATTACACCAGCTTAGTGAGTCAACTCGATGAGTCTCACCATGATTCCACTAAGTCATTCTCAAATTCAAGTTTCCAATTGACCCGACTCCAAACTCGGCCAAGTTGAGCCTATTTTGAACAGTTGACCTATCCGAGTTTCGAGTTGAGTCAGTTTCGAATAAGTGTTTGAGATCTTTGTATGGTGGGCTAGTTGGATTGATCATTGTACAATGAAGTGGGCCCTCATCTACACCATTGGAGGTCAATCTTATCTGGGTGCCATGATCATTGTACAATGAAGTGGAACCTCATCTTAATGTGGCCCATATCATTTTGAAATTTTATTATAATTTATTTTGATTGTTGAATTTTTTGTGCCATGTGCGCTGTCAGGCTTAATAAAATAACGAGTTAAATGTCTTCATCTAGGTTGATTATAAATATTTAATCTGAGATTTGACCCACGTGATCTAGACATTGTGGCCTTGGGAGAAATCTTTGATCCTAGCATTTCCCAGCGTGCAAATGATCAGGACCGTACAGGCGTGTGGGCTTCCCAAACAATAGATGATGTATATTGGTCATATAAATATTTATCACATATCACTAAAATGCACATAGGAATTGCAAGAACGGTTGAGATCAAGCCAGGATGAGATCTGTCCAAGATTCCAAGCCCATCATGAGAAGTAAAACCTATGGGCTCGGGCCCATCTTGGACCATGATTGAACAAAACAAACAGGCCCAAGAGCCCGAGTCTGGCAACCATCTTTCGTCGTGCAAGATCTGGGCTGTTCATTAACTGGGGTCCGCAGATCATGAGGTGGGCCAAGCACATGGTGCGGTCCGTTGATCAATGTGCTCTACATGATGGATGATGCTCCGATTGGATGATCTGAGCCATCTAGGATTTAGCCTTTTGCAGGTATGCATGATTGAAGGGTTAGGATCTAGAGTTTACCGTTTTGAAGGTGCATGATTGAAGCGTTAGGATCTTTTGACCTATGAGATCTTTGGGTATGTTCAATCGGTGATAGGCCCATCAGATCAACCGTCCGGATTACCAAACAGTGGGTCACTCCTGCACGGTGCCGAAGGGTACGTACTAGAGCCCAGGTGGAAGTGCATCGAACCAGGGCAGTATATCGCACGATGGTTGATCATTCTACATATAGATACGTTTTCTTGGCCGTTCAAATTGCGGGGCCCACTGTGGACGGCACATGATGGTGAATCATTCACAAGATGTGTTATCATTGACCGTCCAAATTGTGAGATCTGCTATGGATCAGAGATGGCCAAGAAATCATAACAAGAGACCGATCCACACCGTTCGATTGATGGCTATCCAAGGGGGAAAGGGATATTCATGGTGGGCCCCACATCATAATTTGGGATGGGACGGATCTCGACTCCGTGAATCATGTGCTCTCTTCCACCTATAGTTGCCACGTGGCAGTGGCACGTTCTTAGGATGATCGAGCCGTTGATCTGGTGGGCTATCAGGCAGATGGATAGTAACGGTGAGGCTGATCCTGACGGGGGTTGTTGATCGGGTGGGCCATCATGTATATGGGAAAATAACGTGGTAGGAAGTAGGAACGTACAGGAGGTGCTGTGACCTAAAGGCCTATAAAATACACGTGTTTTCATTTCGGACAATTAGGGCCTAGTTTTCGATAATCCAGACCGTTGATCTGTTGATTCCCACCGTGGATTGAGCATATACCCAAAACTTTATAAGATTTGAAGGCCCCAAAAACTAATATTCGTACCTTTTCATTTGAACGTGGGCCATTGCTACATTTAACTTCTTAACTCTCCGTAGGCCAAAAATTGGAAGTTGGGGATAGTTCTAATTGAGGGAAGCTTTGACGCATGGTCCCTCCACATCCGGACACACCATACCAACGGTCTTGATCATCGACCCTTGTGTTGAGAACCCATGTAAGCTGTGCCAAGATCTGGGCCACACATATCATGAAAGTGTAAAAAGGACCACACGATGGTGCAAAAAATGATGTCTGTTGTCCTCCCAAACAGCATGTTGGTAGGACTACGGCCCCTAAAACGGCGGGTAACAAGGGCCCCACCTCCCTGGACGTGGATTGCATTGTACCGAAGTCGGTACTGTTAGATGATCTGTGGGACCCATCATGAAGTATATGTTTCATCCATTCCGTCCATACATTTTTTCAGATCATTTTATGGTATAATCCCAAAAATGAGACAGATCCAAATTTCAGGTGGACCACACCGCAAAAAACAGTGGTTATTGAGCACCCACCATTAAAAACTTCCTAGGGCCCGCTGCAATGTTTATTTTCCATCCAACCCGTTGATCAGGTCACACAGACCTACATGGATGAAGTAAAAACACAAATATCAGCTTGATCCAAAACTCTTCTGGCTCCCAAGAAGCTTTTAATGGCAGGCGTTCAATCATCGCTTATTTCCTGTAGTGTGGCCCACTTGAACTTTTCCCTTATTTTTAGTCTCATCCCCTAAAATAAGCTCACAAAATAAATGAACGGCATGGATGAAACACATACAACACAGTGGGGCCCACAGAGCGTTTCTAGAAGCGACCAGCACGGACGTGGGTACTACAGGTGTCACTACCGAATTCGAGTCTATGTGAGGAGGAGGTCATGGGCCCCACATTTCAACGGCCAGCAGGAGGCCGTAGTCATCGATGGGTACTATCTGTAATGAGTAAATGCACCGATCTATATAGGACACAAGCGCCAAAACTGTCGGTTGATCGCGACATGACCGCTGGTGGGCCATCTCAGGCATGTACCATATCAAAGTTCAAACCATGTGGCTATTCTTCCATTTATGGACATTTTCTTTTGGATGGCTGCTCTAACTTATACTGACCGTCCAAAAATAACCGGTTCAGATCCATCTCCAAATTGCAACATCCATAGGTGCTCTGAGGGGCCATCTTGACGTATGGATTTTATCCACACCGTCCATCCATTTTTATGTATGGTTTTGAGTATACAAACACAAAAATGAGGCAGATCCAAGGCTTAAGTGGCTTAAGTAGATCAAACCACAGAAGCAGCGGTGATGATGATACTCACCGTTGAAACCTTCCAAGGGCCCACTTTGATGGTCATCCAAGCTGTTCATAAGGTCATACAGTGCTGGATGAAGAGAAAAATAAAATATCGGCTTGATCTGAAACTTCAGTGGCCCACAAAAAGTTTTCAACGCTAAGTGTCTAATCTCTACTGTGTGGTCCAGTTGAGGTTTGAAGCTACCTTATTTTTTGGCATGTATCGTAAAAATGGATGGACGGTGTGGATAAAAATCTTACATCACCGTTGCCCCTCAAAGGCCCTGTCCGTTCCTAGCTAGGGATGGACAGGGCAGCACCCAATCCGCCACCACCGTCCACGGCTAATTTAGCCAATAGTATGGATCACGTACAACCGGCTGTAGCCGGTAGGTTTACTTTACCTGCAGCTCATTTTTACCAACATGCTCTCTTCAAAATGAACGGTACTTTACAATGGTAAAAATCCAGATGGCATTGCATGTGACCCGGGCATAGAGATACCTTTCAATGGTAAAAATCGGGATGGTATTGCATGTGACCCGGGCATCGAGATATCTTTGTTCTTGAGGCTCTCTATGTTCCGGAGGCCATGTGAGGCCTAGAGCTGGGCTAGGCTCAGCTTTCTTCGGATCGATCAGCTATCACCCCCAGCTTAAGTTTGGCTCCGCTTGGTGATTGAGTTTGTTTGGCCAGCTCAACTCAACTTGGTCAGCTAATTGGGTTAGATCAAGCCGAGTTCGAGCTGAGTTCGAACTTGAACTTTCGATTCGAGTTTGAGTTTGAATTCGATATCGAGCTTTTGAGTTAAGGTTGTACTTGTACATGATATTTAATAAATAATACATTAAATTTGAAAATAATAAATAACTTACAAACTGAAAAGCAAAAATATTCTAATTACAGAATTATAAATTTACAACAACATTAAATGCATTTTTTTACTACTGTTATTTACTATTGGAAAGGTGATTCGTTTATCGAGCTCGAGCTGCTATTCAATTCTTCATATAAGAACTCATTCACCTCTCACGAATCAGAAGGTGGAAAGAGCTTTTCGTTGTACTCTTGTATAGTTTAAATTAGATTGTTTATAATTTCTTTGTGAGCAAATTTATATGTAGTTCCAAACACCCTGCAAAATGCATCAAGATTGTTGAGAAACTTGTATAGTTTGTTACTCTCCTTCTTTTTATTTGTGTAGCTTGATCCTTCTTTGGCATCATATTGTGTGGGAGGACATCGTTGATGTATAGAAACATTTTCTATACTACATTTCAAGGCGAGTTAAAATTATTATTCTTTCAATGCTAATAATATATCTTCTTCATCTGCCTTAGAAAGTTTGGATGGGAGTGGAAAGTTTTTTATTTGAATCAATAAGGGCCTGAAAAAGAAATTGGACTTCCTTTGGGACTTTAGGACACAGTTTTGCATCTCCACTCGATATGATAAGCATAACCTGAGCCGATAAGTTTTGTTAACAAACTTAACCCCACACAAATGACATAAATTTTTTAATTTTTCGGACTTTGGAGGGTGGATTAGGGAACCATAGTCCCAAACGTTGGTCGATGATTTAGTTGAAGATATATTTACACTTTATGTATTAAAAAATTTAGCATTTTGTCAATAATAAAATTTGAAAAAAAAAACAAAATATGATAAATAAAAGTAATAATGAAATATGAATTATAACATAAACAAAAGCATAATATGAAAATGAAATAAAAATCATTAATGCATTGTATTTATAACCCTCATCGACATTACGTATAAGTATACATTACATCAATTTCAAGTTTTAACAAATTAACAATAATTTTAACATAACTCATTCATGTTGCTGTTGTTGCATGTGCAGTTTCATCTTGAGATTTGTTTCACTCCTTATTTTTTTCCTTAATATCAAAACTAATACCTCCTCAAATCAGATGTAACCAATCTTGTGTAAAAATTAATGCTTTAAGTGTTTGTTTTTTGTGAAAAAAAGTTTCAATGCTTGCTCACAACCATACTCCTCGTGCTAAAAACATATTCTGATGCCACCATTGAAATTGAATTGACAATATGTCCCGTGTCATTGCCGATAGTGTAATGTATTTTGCTTTACTAACTCTCAATTTCCACCACTCCAAAACATTGAAGTCTAAATCTCGACTTCTTATGATTGGCTCTTTCAGATACAGGTCTAACTTTGATTTTTTCGTCTCATTATTTGTATCTTGTTGTGTTAAGAAAAACATGTATTCATCGTAAGCATATTGTTATCACTTGTAGAAACGCCATGAGTTCTAACTTTTTTTTATCACTTGATGTGGTTGTGTGCACAATATACAATTCTTCGATTGCGTCAAAAACCTTGGAGATTTCGGTTATCGCCCTTTGATTACAATAAATATTTATAAAAATGAACTTAGTATAGCTCATCATGCACCGAAGATTAAGAATAACTGCTAAGACTATTAACAAATGGCATTCATCCCAGTACTTATCGAACTTCAATTGCATACCAAGTGTCATAAGTTGTATAAAATTTGAACCCTTACCGACACTTTTTCTTAACGCTTCCTTAATCTTCCAAATAAATAGAAGAAACATATTTGTTGTGAGATACTTATTTTCAAAAAATATTTTTGTACAGTCATAAAAAACCTTGATAAACTCATAGACAGTTATAAAATGTAATTTGAAATAACTTAACCAGTATGATGAGAATGAAGGTGACGGAAGTTCAAAATTCTATTGCAAAGTTTTTAATCTTCATCAACATAGTGTGTAGTCAATGAAATGTATCCCTTTCTTTGATTAAACTTCGTTCACAAGTCAAAAGTCAAACTTAATCTTGAGACTGTTATCAAAATTATTTTTAGTTTTATTTTCTCATTTGTGTACATTTTCATGCACTCTCCCTTCATAGTAACGTGGGAGGCCTTCTCAACCTGATGATTAATGAATTTACTGTATCCCATAAAAACTTTGCTCTCTATTATTATAAATATTTTTGCATTAACGATCACAAGTCTTACATTACTGTATCCTATGAAAACTTTACTCCATATCATTCTAAATATTTTTTCATTAATGATCATAAGTCGTACATACTAGTCTTTCATCTTATTTTTTCAAGACTTATGAGTGAAAAGTTTTCATTGATACTCATCTCCTTCAGACTTCTTAAATGAAAGCAACTGTTAGCATGGAATTAGAATTTTTAGTCTCTTTGAACAACTTTTCATATGTTTATTTAAATGGGTAGTTGACTCCCAAGATTCTTACTGATAATAATTTGTAATGCATACATCTAATCTTCTGCACATAATTAACTAGAACTTCTTCAAATTTTTTCCACATAGTTGATCTTTTCTTTCCTTTGATTGCAGTTGCAGATGAAAATCCATCTCCTACCACAATAAGAGGAGATGTGACCAACGCACTAGTACCAAAGGTAACTGTGACTTCCTCACTAGCCACCTATAAATATAAAGATAAGAAACTAACTTTTAGGTACTTATCAATACAAGTGGTATCTACTTAAATATCCTTTAAATTTTTTAAAATTTTCTAAGTTTCTAAATCAGTCATATATTTAATGTTGAATAGATTGTAATGCTTTGATTTTTTAATTTAAATGTCACGCTAAAATTTTGGCAGCATCTCCGCCTATCTTTGAAGAAATATTAATCATGTATTTAATTCTCACGTCGACTATCCACATAAAATGTGAATATTTAATGACGAAAACAAATGCAACAAATATATCCAGAGAGAATATAAGAGACGAACCAAAACATATATATGCATTTAAATTAGAAAAAAAAAAAAAACATTCTTATTCATCCTACATTGAATTGTAAAAAAATGAAATAATTTGAGAATTTTTATGCCTAAAAAAATACTGAATTTATATCTGGCAACATATAAATCCTCAAATGGGCAACTAATTATCATATACTATAATAATAAACCATAAAAAATAATGTAACTGATTGAAAAATAATTAATTAATAATAAAAATAATATTAATTTAACATTAACATTAATAATCTAACATTGACATTAACATTAACAATCTAACATTGACATTAACATTAATTTAGCAATGTAACATTAACGATTTAAAATTTAAAATAACATAATTGATAAATGATAATTAACAATAACATTATAACAATATTTAATAAAAATAACAATATAACATTAAATCATTACCAATATAAATTCTAACATTAACATATGTAAATCACTTACCAATCTAACATTAATATATATAATAATAGTAATATACTATAATATATTTATTATTATATATATATAATGTATAATATATAATATAGGGTTTAGGATTTTTTATTTAATAAGTAATATATAATATATTTTTTAAATTATATAATATATATTAATAATGCACCGACCAATGATCGGGTTGCCATGAACAGCGGGGCAACAACCGACCGGCCAAGTTTAATTTTTTAATAGATGTAATAATAATATTAATATGTTATATATATTATAATATATAAATATATATTTATTAATGGGGTAGCTAGCCATGGACAATGTCCGGGTCGATCCGGCTGAACGCCCAAAAATCACAAGAACAAAAGGGCTAGATAGGGTTCGATTGTTAATTAAACGAACTGGCATAGCAAAGGCGAGCAGAGCACGATAGTGACAGACAGACCGAGAAGGGGTGACGGGCTAGTAGAGATGATAGCAATGGACGGGCAGGATATGGGCGGGCAAAGATGAAAGTAATGGACGAGAGGGCCAGACGAGTGGCTCAACCACTCGGGTAAAGAGAGAGAGAGAGAGGGGGGGGGGGGGGGGGGGGTTTTTGGGTGGTTTGGGTGATTTATTGGTTGAGTGAGAGGTAAGATTTTTTTTAGTTGGTATTTATGTCAACTGACCGAGTCAAGCTGAGTCAAACCGATTTGAGCCGAGTTCAAGTTATGGATCGATCCGATTCGAGTCAAGCTTGGGACAGCTCGAACTCGACTTAAAATTTTTTCAAGCTCAAAAAATCAGCTCAACTCATCGTGAACCCAGTTTCGAATTGAGCTTTTCTGAGTCGAGTCGAGCGAGTTAACCGAGCTAAATAGGTTCGTTTACAACTTTAGTGGGCCCATATAGATGTCCTCAACAAATCTACTCCGTTCATCTATTTTTAAAGACCACAATAAGACGAGATTCTAAAAATCATGCAGATCCAAAACTCAAGTAGGCCATGCCACACGAAAAAGTGGGGATAGAACGCTTGATAGTGACAGAAGTTTTGTATCAAGATGATATTTGTTCCTAAAGTTTATCTGAGTGGTTATAATTCTATGAACGATTTGGAGTCATATAAACACCATGGTTAGCTCCAAGAAGGTTTCAATGGTGGATGTTGCTATTCCGACTATTTTATTAATATGGCCCACTTGAGTTTTGAATCTGCTTATTTTTAAAATATTGTCCTATTATGGTCTTTTAAGATAAATGGATGGAGTGGATTTGTCACGGACATCTGTGGACCCCACATAGCCCAGGGCACAGAGATATCTCTGTCTCTGTGCCCATAGGCAATCCGCTCCTGTAAAAAGCATCGTACCATGCTTCGGTGTTCCATAATAGTTAATAATTGTCACTCAAGACTATAACTATTGGATGTGGATCATGTTTCATAATCTTTACTAATTGTCACTCATGACTATAACTATTGGATGTGGATCATGTTCCATAATCTAAATCGTTCATTTGATGGGTCACACTGCTGATGGTGGTTCCAACGAGAAATTTCAAAATTGAACAATCATAAACATTCAATCAATTGCCCACAATAGTTAAATAGACAACTCATGTTTAAATGAAAAGAGTTAAATGATTAAAGGATTAAAATGTTCAAGTCTGAAAATCCCAAATCCAAAGTGAGGCCCATCATATAAACGGTTTAGATCATTCAAATGTGATCCTCAATCTGATAGCTCAAAAAAATGAGTGAAAATGAGAAGTGGTCCACATTCCACAAGTGAAATTACACAGAATTTGGGCATGATTTTGGTAAGTCCTCTTGTTGGCCCACTAGATCAATAACTCTTTTTCAAAAGTTAGATTTAAACTTAAAAATAGTGATTTAATATCCACGAATGTATCCCACACTTGGGATGCTGAAACCTATTATAATCATATGGCAAAAATTAAGAAATTGGTTAAAATTTTTCAATAAAACTTCATGGGGTGTTAGAAAATTTTGAGGATTTAGGGATTTTTACTGTGAAATTCCTAAGAAATTTATATATCATTTAGGAATTTTTACTTTGAAATTCTTGAAAAATTTATATTTTACCAAATAATGCCTCTAAAATTTGAAATGACCGTTATGAGCTTTTTTACAGATGAAATTACAAAAATGCCCTCATTTATTTATTTTTCTTTAATAAATAGTGAAACTCGAAATTCATGGGGCCCACGTTGTATGTATATAACATCCAACCCGTCAAATAATGCACCACACCATTGTGATAATATTACCAAAATATCAAGTCAATCATATCATTAAATGGACTATACTCGAATTGGGATATTTTAAATGGTGTAAATCATTTTTTATGGATTGCCCTATCATATTTTTGGCTCATCTAATAATAGTGTTAGTGTGCACCTGTTGGACCAGTCGAATGTGAGATATATACCATGTGGGCTCTACAACTTTCAATTCTCCACTTTGTTGTGAAGAGAAAGCAAAGAACGACAATAATGTTATTTCTACTCTTAAAAACACTATACAGCAATAACGGTGTTTGGAAGCACTATTTGGTAAATCCCAATTCCTAAAGGAATTTTAAGGTAAAAGTCACTATCTTTTAATTAAACTATTTTCTTTTCGAAAAGTTTTTTCAATATATAGATCAACCTCTAAGCACACATGTGATTTTTCCACACTCTAATTAAAGCATCTTGCGTATGAATGAGCTTCTAAGACTGCATGATCAATTTTCTTAAATCAACAGTCTAGATCTATTATTAGCGAATGAACAATCCAAATCCAACATGTTCATGGATGAATACTTCATATCATAATAAGAATGTTCATAGATGAATAGTTTGAATGTTATTTCACAAATTTGATGGTTACGGCATCCAATGAGCAGCTCAAGTCCATCGATCATGATGTCTAAATGGATGGTTTAGATTAGATATTATTTTTTGGCTCTCAATCAATCCATAGTCTTCGACTCTATACATCTGGTCATTCCATTTTTACCCATAACAGTAGCCCTCTTACTTCCGAGTATTTTTTAGGAGCTCGGGAAGTAAGTTAGTTTGGACTGACATTGTGTGATGCCTTGGCCAAAGAGGTTGAACAGAGTAGAGCTAGTGTGTAAGGCATGTATCCTAGTTCGTACCGTTCCTTAGACTCCCGTGATCCTCCTTATTGAATTCCGACAACCCGCGACCTATAGTCGGCATTTGTGCGCGACCCTGAGTCACGCCCTTTCAACCCGAGTCAACTCGACCTGAGACTTATACCCTTGCGACCATGTTGTCGCCGTGGTTCCAACATCGTGACTTGCACACCAATGCGATACCCAGGCTAAGAGATGTGGGCCCGCATTTATTTCAAGAAAAACGTCGCGTATTGCGAATCTCAAAAGAATCTCTACTATCCATCACATCAATCAATCAAGTACAACCCATCCTTCTCTTACCAATAATGCATGGCAACCCATACCTCTCTCATTTCCAAAGTCAACCAAGCCCATACCTCTTATGTCACTTCCCTTACAACACCCATTCCTCCCATCTCCCTTACAAAAAAAATCCTATTCTCTCTCATTCTCTACCCATTCCAAGAGAGAGGACCGTCCAAGCTTTAAGGAGAGTAAAGAGCCAAGTAGGCCCACTTTCTACCCCAAGATCTCACCATCCAACCCTTCAATTCTCATCATCCTCCATCAAAGAGGAAGCTTAGGAGATCGGGAGATCAAGGAGCCTATAAGAAGTGGAAATCAATGGGTGTTTATAGCACTAGATCATGATTTTCATTTAGGGTCCACATGATTTGGGACCCATCTTGATGTATGTATTGATGCATGTATTAGAGGGGCCCATAGTGGCGGGGCCTCTCTCTCTCTCTCTCCCTCCCTCCTTCTCACTTTATTTTCTTTCTTTTATGATATGATGATATGTGTTTGTGGCCCACCTGATGTGATTAACAATTTGGACAAATTTGGACATCAAGTGAATGGGGCCCGCCTTGTTGCCCATTTTTGGGCCAGCCAAGATGGA
Source organism: Magnolia sinica (assembly GCF_029962835.1). NCBI lineage: Eukaryota > Viridiplantae > Streptophyta > Magnoliopsida > Magnoliales > Magnoliaceae > Magnolia > Magnolia sinica. The sequence goes on from NC_080581.1 coordinate 71,027,315, forward strand.
GGGAAACAAACAAATATCAGCTTGGTTGGATGGTGGGCCACACATGTGTGGACCCACCTGATAAATATGCGATACATGTCATCCGTCCGGCCAGGCCAACAGGGCCAGTGGCCCATCTGGATCACCGTCCAGACCTTGGACGATGGGTCCCATGCAGCATGCTGTTGTTTGACGTCAGCTAGTTCTGGGCCTGATCATGAGGCATCTGTTATATCCCACACTGTACAAACTGGATGGTGGGCCCCACGCTATATAGCTGTTGTTTGACGTCAGCAAGTTTTGTGGTCTGATCATAGGGTATGCGTTATATCCTAACCGTCCATTCACCTGGCAGTAGGTGGGGCCCACCCCACACGTGCTACACATGTGGGCAGGTGGGGCCCACCTTGATGTATGTATTTTGTATTCTCACCATCCTTCATTGCACGTGCAACATGGGGCACACCGTGGTGTATGTGCTTTGCAGCCAGCCACGCCATCCACATAGATAATGATGATTAAATGTTGTCCGTATTAGTGCATTAAACATGAATGGGATTATACCAAAACAATATATCATACTCCAGAGACAATTGGATTACGCAAGCGGAAGACTATGATAAGTATATAAAGCATATAAGTGGTTATAGGTCCCCAGAGTATGAACATGATACCAGGTTAAATAATTACATATTTAGTTTCAAAATATACAAAATGATAAAATGTGATGTCATCTAATCTATATCCCTGTAGCCCTGGTGATGCAACTCAAGGTCAACATAGACCCGCCAAAGAGTTGCAGGTAGGAGAACTCCTCGTCGTCATAGAAGTTAGACTCCACCTCATAAGCCTTGACATCACATGAAACTACAACAGAGTCTGGTTGGTGTTTTAAAACACCGTCCCAAAGTGGGAGTGAGTGATCAACTCAGTGGAGCTATAAGGCAAAGGTTAATATGTTATCAATTCAGTCAAGCAGTAATGATAAAGCAATACAACAAGCATTCCTAAATATTCTAGTTAATGTAAGGATGATATGTATTAATGATGTATGCCCTAGCCTGCACTCCCTTTATGACATCATCTCACGGTCACGCATGCAACACTCCCGCTGTGCTTAACTCTAACGCTAAAGGCACATGCAATCCGGTGCATGTACGTGATTAACCAAGTTCTTAATTAGACCTATTCATATAATAGGTTTGGAAAGCTAAGGTACCTCCCTTTATATCATTGACCTAAATGATTATCCATTTAGGGTTGTCAATCCTAGCCAATCACATACGATAGTCAGTTCTAGGTCGCTACAGAGAGGCTCGTCACCTCAACGCAGGCCTAGTTTATACTCGAGGTCACTACGAAACGGCTCGTCACCTTAACGTAGTTCTAGTGTATACTCGAGGTCACTACGAGAGGCTCGTCACCTAATCGTAGGCCGATAGCTTGAATACAGTGTCCCATACTACCATATTCGGCTCACGAATTTGGGTTGCTCACTGGTCACTATGGGAAGGCTCGTCACCCCAGTGTGGGCCGATAGCTCGACCACGGTGTCCCATACCACCATGCTCGGCTCATGAGTCTTGGCGGATCGTGGTATCAAGGTTAAACGGACTTTTCACTGGTAAGTTGGTACCTTAGATTTAAGCAGTAGCGTCCATACATGATGAACATACATTAGGCCAATCGGGTTACTGGACAAGCTCGACTGGTATAAGTGCACGTTGTATTAATCGACATGGAGCGCATAAGCACTCTTTGTGACCTAACCACTGTCGATAATCACCATACAACTCGGATTCATCGAACATGTCCGTGGTGGCTAAACTGATTCAGTCACTCGATCGAAAGTTGTTATCGATTGCCTGGACTACATCGTAGCCCCAATCACACTCCAAAATAATTGCATTCACATGTGATAGTCTAAGACAGCATGTGATAACCAATCTAAATGTATATCTTATTTGAGCATTTCAACAAACTCATAGTGCACATGTTATTATACATAGGCATTTCATCCATAAATCACGTAGCAGTAAGATAAGTTACATGAAGGAAACTAACTATAGATAAGGGAATTAAGAATCTTATCTCAACACCCTCATTAAATACATATCACGTACATGTAATAAATTAGTTAAAACGTATATTATAGTAAATCCTTTCACAAGGGAGTTGCCACACATACAATAATCATGGCAATCACAAATCATAATTCCATATTCATATAAACATTTCAACAAACACATGGAATGCATTAATTTCAACATAGTTTATATATATATATGTAATACGCGGAAAACATCGCATCTAACATATGTGATAGCAATCAAGTCAGTCATAAATCATTACTGACATTGAAAGCCTTGAAAACCATAACCTAAATATTTATAGTCCGCACCTTCTGTCGGTAAACTCGTATCGAACTCAGTTCGATCACTACGCCTTTGTCTAATGGCTACGTGAATCACGAAATAGGTTAGTTATTTCGTCGATTCATCTACTTAGATACATAAAACATATTAGGGTTTGGATTTCTTACCTAAAAATGGAATCAAAATCACTGGTGTAGCAATACAGGAGGGATGATTCGGCATATGGAGCGGTGGGATCGAATCTCAGCAGCAAACCCCAACTCTCTCTCACTTCTCCTCACTTTCTCCTTCTCTTTTCTCTCTTCTCTCTCCTAGGGTTTGGTAATTCATATGGAATGAGAGGGGCGGGTTAAGGCCCTTATATAGGCCTAGAACTGATGTCAATGGCCCTAGGGCCATGGTATACTTAGGATATAGCCAAAGGGTGACTGTTTCGGGCCAACGGAGCTCATATGGAGGTCCATTTCCTGCATTCGGTCCAGAGAAAGTTCTTTGACAATGGATCTATATCAGGTTAAGTTTTCGGTCCGATCGGATTTACAGATCGACTGTGGAAGACCAGTTTCAATTCAACGGTCATCGTCAATCGATCAGGACCACAAGTACACTGACGGTCTGAAACCTTAAATTTAGCTTGCAAGCGAACAGCCCAATTCACTTAAGTTTGAGTCTTTTTTCTAAAGATATTCACATTTCTCACACACTTCGCTCCAGGCTCAAGTTATACGTTTTTGGATACTATTGGGACTTGATTTCTGAGATGGTTGTCAAGCCCAGTAAGGCAGTCATAACTGTATAGTTTTACGTTAATCAAACTTTCGACGCGCAGTCCAGGTCCGATTCGGAGTTTCAATGTGCTCCCGAGAGCAACTGGGTTTAGAGATTGATCCTAGGTTTTTAGGTGATGTAGAGTTAGTGATTTTATTGGTTTTGGGTCTTACAGATCATATAGAAAGTGATTCGAGCTAATCTACCGATTAATTTAGTTTAACACTTAATTAATTTTTGTCTAATTTTTACATAATTTGATCCTTAGCGATTTCTGCCTGAGGTGGTACTCGGGTATTTGTACGGATTTTTTCGAGACATCACAGTTGACCCTAATCAATTGGCCCCATTAATAATTGCATGATCCATCTATCCTTATCGGGCTAACCCAAAATGTTGGGCCTCGTTGATTGCTAGTAGGATTATTTTAATCTTGGAGTCTATCTAGGACTTATATGGGTCCCCTAGGGCATCTAGCGGGCCATATGATAGTATGGTAAAGGAAGCCCGTTCCGGATTCTTAGGGTTATAAGCAGGCTACTTAGGCCCAACCTTGATATGAGGAGAGTTCATCCTCATCGTGGACAGAAGGATCTGTGCTATTAGATTTGGTATGTCCACAGTTGAGGACTGACCCTCATTTTATAGATCTATTGTCCATCTATGGACCCCGCCTTGTATAAAGGTCGGTTATCGATACCGATTATGAGAATGTGATAATATAGCATTATGATTGTATGAGGCCCTTGTGTAAGGACCGATTGTGATGTATGAGGCCCATTCTGATTATGTGAGACCCATTGTGATGTATGAGGCCCATTGTGATTATGTGAGACCCATTGTGATTGTATGAAGTCGATTGGGAAGGCTGATTATATGTGTTGGGCCCATTGAATGTGTGAGGCCCAATTGTGATGCGTGAGGCCCACCATGTGTGTGTGTGTGATTATGTGCACATCACTCATTCATTTACACGAGCCATGGGCTGCCTTATACAGGCCCACCACGATGTATGTATAACTATGCTTAGTTTACTTCATGATACATACCCATACGCATCATTCACATGCTTGTTATAAGGAGTGATGAGCATAGCATGTGCCATTGGGCTGACTGTTTATACGACTCCCTGAGAGATGGAGTTACCCTACATAAGCGCGTCGTACGCACAGGTTTGATGCATGACTGGATAGTATGACTTATGCATCTCGCATTTGTGTGACATAATCACTATACGCCCTAGCAACATCAGGGTTATGGTCTCCATAGGTATATTGTGGATGGCCAGTTGAGACACCGAAAATGTTTGGTTCTAGCGGATGGGCATCTAATATGTCCATGGGTGAAAGTCCCTAAACCCCTTGGTACCAGGGACGCTCCAACGTCTATACCGACTGGATACATGAGCGCATGAGGGCCGTATTCCTTTAGGCCGCGTCTCTCACTGTGTTGTGGTCGGTTGGAAGGGGGTGTGACCTTACTCGCCTGAGTGAGGAGGTAATATCTAGGTTGAATTTGACCAGCTTGAGGAATGAGTCCACTATCAATGAGCCGGGCCCGATGTTGGCATGTGGATAGTGAGGTCTCTTAGACTTACCCAGTTGCGCACTCGAATAGGGGCGGCAAGCTGGCATAGAGTGTACTAGACCCTAGTGATGATTCTAGAGATGTACGGTACTGAGATGTGAACTTACTGAGTAGGAGTTATATACTAGTATTTTACTTATTTATTCATTCATTCACTATCCACTCGGGCTGGTGGTGCATAACTAATTTATTATGTGTACTTTCTCTATGGCCAGGATTTCGGTTGGGGCGCATGACCAACCTGAGATCAAGAGTTTACCACATTCAGTCTGACTATCCAAATTTAAGTATGGGACTGGTTTGGATAGAAGTCCCTTGTGGTGGAAGCCTATAATACTACGTACTATCATCCCGACTTCACACTTTAATTTGGTCATTTCTTTCACACCACATATAACATTACATTCCCAGTACATGGCATTTGATTTACCACAACCTCGCATGTCATAGCCAATCTGCATCGCTTACTCCGATACTGTATAACTCATGAACTTGTCTGTATTCCTGCATACTCTGATATTGTATGACTCATGAACTTGTCAGTATTCCTACATACTCTGATATTGAATGACTTATAGACTTGCCAGTATTTCCACTTACTCCGATATTGTGTGCTTGGCACTTATCTTGCGTACACACTTATACCACCCTCTAAGCTTTCCATAAGCTTATGCACGATAGATGCGTGCAAGTGGCGTTAGGTCGCAACAGCGTTGAGCTTGGAGCATGCAGTTATCTTTTGGAGCTTTGATTATCGATATATGTATTTTCCCTTTTAGTACTGTAATCTAATGTTTAATTAGTGGATATGTGATGATGATGTTGTTCTTGTGATTTGGGTACTCTTGTGATCATGCTTCTTTACAAAAAAAAAATCACACTGAAAATCTTCCTTGTAAGATCGCATGATCGGAATTTGGCGTATGGGCGCTGGGTGCCGAGAATGGGGTACTACAGAGGCTGTTGGTGTCGGATTCGGTGATCGAAAATTCTGTGAGCCCGGTTTCTGAGTTTGGGGCATGACATAGTGGGCCGAGAAATCATAAGATTAATAAGTCAATTGTTCAGCGGTAGATCGCGCACGATAGAATTAATAGGATGGACTTTTCTTTTCTTCAACTAAGGGAAGTCCCAGTCGTTTACATAGTAGTAGGCCGAACACTCGATAGAAAGATTTTCTTCTCTTATACTAAGGGAAGTCCTTATTGTAGATCACGCAGTCCAAATAATGTTACTAATTAGTGGTCCAACCTCTTCTCTAAGGATCAGACGAATGGTTGAGGACTATTTTTCCCTTGCACTAAGGGAAGTCCCCAGTAGTTCATGTAGCTTGGATTGTAAAATTTTGAAAAAATTTCTCTTCCCCTGACATGGGGAAGTTCTTTTATTATAGAAATTGTCGAATAGTAGAAAGCACGGCGATAGTGTCTTGAGCACCTTTTTCCCTTTTAGAAAGGGAGGTCACCCTCGTCGAGTAGGTCGGTCAGTCGACGCGCTCCTGGTCGGAGGACTTCTTGAGTCCTTAAGAGTAGTAGATCTTTTAAATATTAGCATTCCATGGGCGAGGTAAGAGGCCCCCATGTCTTCTAGTTGATATATCCCTCCATATTTGATGTCGAGGTTGGAGTTGGCCGATGAGCCTTATTAAGGAGTTTGGTTAATTGGTTCAATTCGGCTTCTTTCAATACCTACTTCGGCTTGGTGTTCAAGGGAGTGTACCGATGGAAGCGACTTTCTAGATGTCGGTTGGTATGTTGGTAGGGTTGAGCACCTTACTTGGATGATGATTCAAGAAGAGCTGGGATGGTTACAGCAATGGCAGCTAGAGCTTTCTTCTTTCTTTTCACCATTGTATTTTTTTGGTAAAGCAAGAACGACTTTGATGTCGTTCTTACAGACAGCGCTAAACTGTTGATGCAAAAATCTGGTCCACCATTTTCAGACCTTCAAGTACCTACATAGGAAGAAGAAAAAGAAGACCCTGGCTAGAGTAGGGTACCCTCCGATGCCAAAGTCAGGCTAGGAATATAGGTCTAGTAGTATCGAGGGGTTTTGGGTGAAAAATTATGCGTATTTTTCACTATAGGCGGATCGCTTATTTATAGCCTTTTGGGGGTGTGGAATATATGGCAATGCCTCTTGGATGGTGATTGTGTATTATGGGAGATATTTTCCTCCGAACGTATCGTGATTGATTTCTTGAGATCCTCGGTGAATATCTCAGAGGATAATGCTATTATATCTTAATATACTATAAGTGTATTTGAATTTCGAAGTGGTTTATCCGAGGTCGAAGTTAGTAACCGAGGCTGATGTTGATATCTGAGGTCGACCTCCAAAGTTGCTAACCGAGGTCGAGGTCGATATCCGAAGTTGGCCTCCAAAGTTAGTAATCGAAGCTGAGGTCGATACCTGAAGTCGACCTCCAAAGTTGGTAACCGAGGTCGAGGTCGATATCCGAAGTCGGCCTCCAAAGTTAGTAACCGAAGTTGAGGTCGATACCCAAAGTCGACCTCCAAATTTGGTAACCAAGGCTGAGGTCGATATCCGATGTTGACCTCCAAAGTTAATAACTGAGATCGACCTCCGAGGTCAAGGTCTTTGGTGACCTCCTATTTTTCAACTCTCAAGCAATTTATAGTCTTCGAGTCTATACATCTGGTTAATCCATTTTTACCCATAGCAGATACTATCAAATAAGTAGCTTTTTTAATTTAGATAAGTTAACAGGTTACTTTTCTTAAATAAGTTAGTTTAGTTATTAAACTTAAATAAGCGGCTTTTTAGAAAAAAGTAACTTTTATATATATATATATATATTTTGCTTTTCAACTTCCAAAAGTAACTTCTTTCCTTTATTTTCACGGTGACACACCAACTTAAGAAATTATTTAAGGGAATATGCTCTCTGGCCATGAATCCCTTCTAAGTTCATGAGATTGGAAAATCATCCAATGAATAGGCAGATGATCTAGTGGGCCACACATGATGATGACCCATATCGAGGTGGCCATACATGATAGATGATCCACATCAAAGGTCCGCCCCTAATGATGAATGTCCCACATCCAAGTTGAGCCCTACATGACGGGCAACTCACAATGAATTGGGAACCACATGATAGGCAACCTACATCAAAGTTGGGATCCACATGATGGGCAATTAATAATGGTGGGCTCCACTTGATAGGTATTTAACAATGGTGGGTCCCACGGGATGGACGATCCACGTTAAAGTGGGCCTCACATGATGGAAATTCCAAATCAAAGGTGGGCCTCTATATGAACGCTAAAACTCAAAGTGTATATCACCAAGGAATGGTCTCACCCACGCATGCACCTCACATGAGCGCTAAAACTGAAAGCTGCACATAAATTACTCTTTTTTTTTTTTTTTAAAGACTCTTACTCTCTCAATGTAGTTGAATCTTAACCGCTCTCCTCATCTCACGGCTTACCTGAAGGGTCACACATAAATTCCTTGCAGTATGGTTCGCAGGAGACCATTACTCATCTCACCCACACACACACCTCACATGAGCGCTAAAACTCAAAGTGTATATCACCAAGTCATGCATGGAGACTTGGATTTTAATTATAGGTTGCCAAATGCAATTAGTAATAATTTGTTTCACTAATTTCCATGGTAATTTAAAAGAATTGTGTAATAATTATAAATTACTTTACCTACCATGCGACAACATCTGCATTTGATTGCTACCTGTGTTTGGTTTATTAGCAGTGAAATCATAATGACAGTGTTTTTACAATACTACTTTACTGTGAAATCATTACACAGATAATATTTTTGTAATAATATGAGGAAAGAGGTGTAATAATTACAAATTCATTTACATACATTGCATTTGACCAATAACTCCTCTGTTTGATTTTAAAATAAAGGATGAAATGAACAAGCCCTTGCTGACTCTATTATGCCACTTCAATTGCATGATAAATGCCACCGTATACCAAAGACAGCCCCCAAGGGACCCAATGTTGCATATTGAAAAAGAAGAGTCATTTGATACTCCGATTGTATATGACACTTGATATACAAGCACTTGGAAATAGTGTATGCACCGTATATTTAAGTTAAATTGCTAAATCGTAGAAACTAGTGCCGGTAACTAGTCAAATGATTAGATTGGTTAAAAAAATCCCAACTTCTTAGTCATAGGACTCCAATTAGTATCCACCAAGCTCATAAGACAATAAAATAAGCTTGATTTTATTTTTTTTCCATGATATGCCTAAACTGGCATACATAATGTGGACGATTTAATTTGAATTTTGATATGGAGCGCATTTAATATTTAAGTAATTTCTAAGTGCCCGTGTATCATCTATCAAGCTCTGCCAGAGTATCAAAGTTCTGCTCATGGACGGAGGCTAGCGTGCATTTTGCAGTGTACGATTGCTTTAACAGTGGGGATTTAGTGACCGTTGAGACATTCATATGGCCATAAAAGTTTTGTATGGGTTTATGCTCCTAGTGTTTTCATTTCATCTAAGTGAAAATGACATTATAAACGGTTTAGACGGAATATAAACACCAAGGTGGAGCCTACGAAGGTTTCACTGGTAAGCATTCGTTTCCCCACTGTTTCATCTCGCATGGCCCACTTGAATTTTGGATCCTCTTTGTTTTTAGTATAATGTCCTAAAATGATATGTAAAAATCCTTCAGCGGGATTTTCATGGGAAAGGCTTTAGCAGGAAATCCGTGTCCCTTCGGTTTGGAAATGGATTGGCTACTCCCCTGCCACCGGCCAATGGCAGGTGGTCGGTGCTATGTGGGCCCCACCATGATGTATGTGTTTCATCTATGCTGTCTATCTGTTTTTCTAGATCATTTTATGGTATGAGACCAAAAATGGGGTATATCCCAATCTCAAGTGGATCACATTATAGGAAACAGTGTTGAATGGACGTCAACCATAAAAAAAATTTTAGGGGCCATAAAAGTTTTGGATCAAGCTAATCTTTGTTTTTTCCCTTCATATGGGTCTATATGACCTAATCAACAGATTGAATGTCAAATAAATATTACAGTAGGCCTTAGGATGATTTTAACCATGGGCATCACTCTCCTCACTTTTTTCAATAGTGGGGTCCACTAGAGATTTCGATCTGCCTCATTCTTTGGATAATGCCATAATATGATCTCTCAAAATGGATGGATGGTGTGGATATAATACATACATCGTGGTAGGACCCATAGAACTTGGTGACGTCACTTCAGCTACTCAACCTCTCATTAGGTAATCCGCATCCCACTCCGAGATGGAAGCAGATTGGCTGGTGTACCTCACACTAGCTATATAGATGTTATATCCACGTCAGCAAGTTCTGTGGATTTAATCATGAGGTATGTGTTATATCCAAACCGTTCATCCATTTGGCGAGCTCGTCTTTAGGCTTGAGACAAAAAATAAGACAGATCTAACTATCAAGTGCACCACAGTACAAAAAACATTGGGCGATTGAATGTCTACAATTGAAACCCTGTTTGGGGTCACCGAAGTTTTGGATCAATATGAAATTTGTTTTTTCACTTCATCCAGGTCTTTGTGACCTTATGAATAGATTGGATGGAAAATAAACATTATGGTGGGCCCTACGAATTTTTTAAGAGTGAAAATCATTATCTCTAGTGCTATTTGTGGTGTGGTCCATCTGATCTTTGGATATGATTCATTTTTTGGATAATGCTCTAAAATGATCTCTAAAAATATATGAACGGTGTAGATATAATAAATACATAATTGCAGGGCCCATGTAACTTTGATTTCCTTTGAACTGTTCGTATAACTCAAAGCTTGAGGAGCGTTAGTGCTCGTCTTCACACAACACGTACCTACAGCAGCTATATAGCTAGTGTGTGGTATACCAGCTATATAGCTGGTGTATTAAAATCAACAAGTTCTGTGGGTCCCATCATGAGGTGTGCGTTATATCCAATACGTCCATCCATTTGGAAAGCTCATCTTAAGGCTTGAGCCAAAATATAAGACAGATATAAAGATCAAGTGGACCACACTGCAAAAAGGAGTTGGGGATTGAACGCCTACTATTGAAACCCTTTTGGGGGTCACAGAAGTTTTTGATCAATATGAAATTTGTTTTTCCTCTTCATCTATGTATTTGTGATCTTATTAACAGATTGGATGGAAAATAAACGTTATGGTAGGCCCTACGAATTTTTTAATGGTGAAAATCATAGTCCTCGCTGTTATTTTTGGTTTGGTCCATTTAAGCTTTGGATATGATTCATTTTTGGTTTAATGGTCCAGATTGATCTCAAAAAATGGATGAACGGTGTGGATATAATTAATAAATCATTGTGGGGCCATGTAACTTTAATCTCCTTTGAACCGATAGTACAACTCAGAGCTCGAGGAGTGTCGACACTTGTCTTCGCGCAACACGTATCTACACCAGCTATATAGCTGGTGTGTTGTACACCAGCCAATCCGTTTCCCTCCTAGACGAAAGTGGATTGCTTAGCTTGCTGAGTAAACTGTGTGAGGTCCACCATGATTTATGTATTTTATCTTCTCCATCCATCCATTTCCTAAATAATTTTATGGCTTGATCCAAAAAATGAGGTATATACAATGTTCAAATGGACCACACCACATGAAACAGTTGAATTGAACTTGTACTATCGAAAATTTCTTAGGGGCCACATAAGTTTTGGATCAAGCTTATATTTTTGTTCTCCGTTCATCCATGTCTGTATGATCTTATGAACAGGTTGGATGACAAATAAACATCACAATGGGGCCTAATAAGGTTTCAACGGTGGAAATCATTATCCTCACTTTTTCCACTGGCATGATCCACATTATCTTTGGATATGCTTCAATTTTGGGCTCAACCCCTTAAATTAGATAGAAAAATGGATGGACGGCATAGATGAAACACATACATCATGGTGGGGCCCACATAGCACCGACCACCCCCCATTAGCCGGTGACGAGGTAGTAGCCAGTCCGTTTCCCAAACCCAGGGACAGATTTCCTGCTAAAGCCTTTCCCACAAAGATCCGCGAAAGGATTTTGTGTGAGGCCCACTGTGATCTTTGTGCAAAATGCAACCTGTCCATTCATTTTTAGATATCATTTTAGGACATTATACCAAAAATGAGGAGGATTCAAAATTAAAGTGGGCCATATGAGATGAAACAGTGGGGAAAGGAATGCATACCGTTGAAACCTTTGTAGGCTCCACATTGATGTTTATATTCCATCTAAACCATTTATAATGTCATTTTCACTAATGTGAAATGAAAACACCAGGAACATAAACCGATACAAAACTTTTGTAACCATATGAATGTTTCAACAGTGGTCATTAAATCCCCACAATTTCCTCTCATGCGACCCATTTAATTTTTGGATCCTCCTCATTTTTTATCACAAATGATTTCAAAAAATGGATAGATGGGTTGGATTTATCACAAACATCATAGTGGGCCCCACACAGTATGAGGTTCGTATCTTATCCCATACTGTTCCTTAGGCTTCCGCGGTCCTCCCGGTCAAATTTCGGCGACCCGCGATCTGTTATCGACAATTGCGTGTAACCTTGAGTCGTGTCCGGTATTCCAGAGTCGGCTCAACCCGAGACTTGTTCCCTAGCAACCACGTCGTCCCCGCGGTTCCAATGCCGCGTATTACCCGCTGAGGCGATACCCAGGCCAGGAGATGTGGGCCCGCGTTCAGTTCGAGGATAAACGCTGCGTGTTGCAATCCCTAGAAAACATCACATCAATCCCATCAATCACATCAATCAAGTACACATCACTCCCATCACTCACACCCATCTCCAAGTACAACCACCCCCCCCCCCTTAAAGTCAACTATCTCTCTCTTACATAAGTACTCCCATCACTCACTCACCCATCACTCACATCTCTCACCTATCACCTCTCTCTCTCTCTCTCTCTCTCTCTCTCATTTCTCTCAAGCTCCATGAGAGTAACTCACGTCCAAGCTCCATGAGAAAGAGTAGTGTGGCCCACCTATCTACCACCTGATCCCACCATCCTAAGCTCATCTCAACCGTTGAAATTGTCCCTTTGGGACTTTATCATGCATTGGCGGAAGAAGGAAGAAGAGATCTCAAGGTGGATAATTTTATTACTTGATTTGTGATTTAAGGGCCCACATAGGTGGGACCCATCTTGATGTATGTGTTGTATCAAAGAGGGATCCATAGTGGCGAAGTCCCTCCGCTACTCCGATCTCTCTCTCTCTCCCCCTCTCCTATTTTTTTTTGTGTTGTTGTTGTTTGATGGCCCACCTGATGCATGCATCCACACCATCCATCATGGTGGAGCCCACCTTAGAGTATGTGAGAAATCCTCATCGTTCAGCAAATTTGGACAATGAGACCCACCTAACATATTGTTCTCTAGGCCGTCCATCTGATGGTGGACCACCTGATGCATGTATTTTATCCAGCCATCCACTAACTAGGACGGTGGACCCCATCATGAGGTATGTTTTTACCCAAACCGTTCGTTAGTAGGTCTGAGGGACCCCTGACCATGATGCATGTGTCTTTCATCCACATCGTCCAGTGTTCTGGACGGTGGGGACCATCGAGATGTATGCAAAAATCCACACCATTCATCCATTACGGACTCACCTTGGATGCGTTTAGATCTAGGCTATCCATCTAGACAGCGGGTCCCATGCAGCGGGCAGCTGCTACTGCCTTGGAATCCCGCAAGTCACGTGGACCCTACCACCATGACGCATGTGATTTATATCAACTCCGTCCATGCTAAGTGTAGCACGTGGGACCCTCCTTGCTAATGTTATCCACACCGTCATCTGCTGGTGGGCCACCCTAATATATCTGATAATTTGGACCGTCTAGATTGTGCGGACCCACCTTGATCACCTTGCTTGACTCCACCATCCAGCAGTTAGGTCAATGGGTCCCACATGGAGCTCATATCCCAGCCGTCCACCAACTGTGGGACTACACTATGATGTATTTGTTTCATCCACACTGTCCAGACAATCTGGACGGTGCTGGATAGGTTGGACGGTCCTGTGGGACCACGCCATGATGTATGTATTCTCCACGCCATCCATCTATTCTAGCAGTGCAAGAGAATGAGACAGATCTAAAGTTCAGATGGTCTCACATGTGGTGCACGTGCCTGGAATCTAGGCCGTGCAGATTATGTGGGCCATACCAAGATGTATGTGTTAGATCACAACCGTCCAGTTGGACATGGACCCCACTTGTTATGTGGGTTGTAACCGCATGACCACCCATGCGGCCTAGCATGATATATGTATTTTACCTCCACGTCGTTCATCAGTTTTGCATCCCCACCGTCCATCTGTTTTTACTGGTGGGCTAGCAGCCAGCATCTTGTTGCTGCTGTATCATGTCAGCAAGTTCCAGGCCCACCATGATCTGGTGTTGTATTCATACTATCCAAATCTAGACAGGTGCTATGTGGGATGCATCGTGATGCTTTGATCTCATCCACTCCATCCAATTGATGGGCGTGGGTCCACTTTGATGTATGTAGTACATCCTCACCATCCATCTTTTGATCATGTACCGCCTATTGGGAAGACCCAACGGCCAGGAAGACCACCCGCTAGCAGGCCTGTTTGATAGGGGTCTCAATACCCGCTTGATCTTTTGAGTGGGGTGACCCATCTACGTGGACCCTCAATTCAAAATAGTGGGGACAGCGACATCCACTGTTCAAAACTTTTTAAGGGACATGGTACTTCCAATCAAGTTGATACTTTGTTTTCACTTCATCTATCGCTGTGATTAACTGACGAATAGGTTGAATCTCAAAATACAACACGGCGGGTCCTATAAATGCTTTAACGGTGGGTGTGGCTGCTCTCATTGTTTTCTGTAGTAAACCCTGTAGGATTTTAACGGTGGAAATCATTATCTCCATTGCTAGTTGTAGTATGGTCCAGATGATTTCTCGATACGATTCATTTTGTGGGAATGTGTGCGGCCCACTTGATGTGTAAGGCCCATTAGTGCGGCCCATCCATGAGGCCCATCATGTTGCATTTTTGGCCCATGTACGAGGCCCACCTGTTTTGTGTTTGAAGCCTACATAACGAGGCCCGACTTGCTGTACACGAGGCCCATTGTGACGTGTATTAGGTGCATAACTCGTGGCCCATTCGATGTATTCGAGACCCAGATATGTGGCCCCTTCGATGCATACGAGACCCATATGTAGGGCCCACATGTTATGTACTTGAGACCCATGAATAGAGCCCACTTGTTATGAATATGAGGTCTATTGGTGCGGCCCATTGATGCGGCCCACATGTTGTATATTTGAGGCCCAGGGGTTGTGGCCTAATTGTGAAGTATTGAGGCACATGAGTTGTGACCCATCGTGGTGTACTTATGGCCCATATGACATGGCCCATTGTGATGTATGTGCAGCCCATTATATTGTATATCGAGGCCCATTGGTGCGACCCACCTGTTATGTGCATTAGGCCCATTTGAGCGGCCCATTATGATATATATCAGGCCCATTTAGCGAGGCTTACATTGATGTATATATGGCCCACGTAAGGAGGCCCACTGTGATGTGTTCGTGACCTTTGGCGAGGCCCGTCGTGATGTATATGAGAGGCCCATGTGATGTATTTGAGGCCCAGGTGCAGGCCCACCTATTGTGTATTCAAGGCCCGGTGTGATGTGTGATTTTGTCATGATGTATGTAATGATGTTTATGTGGGTCATTCCTTGGGGGCAATGTTTGTTTAATGTCCACATTGTGACCTTTCCTTAGGCCTTGTTCGGCCGATTCCGATTGTTGAGGCCGATTATCAATACCGATTATCGATACCGGTTATGAGTATGTGACAGAATAGCATCATGATACATGCTCATACGCATCATCTGCATGTTTGTTATGAGATGTGGATGACCATTGTATATGTCATTGGGCAGATTGTTATGAGACTCCCTGATAGGCAGAGGTTATCTCACATGAGCACACGGCATGCGCAGGATGGATGCATGACTGGATTGTATGACTCATGCATCTTGCATCGTCTGTTGTGATTACTATACGCCCTAGCGATATCAGTGTCATAGCCTCCACAGGCATATCATGGATGACCAAATGAGACACTAAAAATATTTAGTTCTAGCATATGAGCGCCATAGATGTCCCTGGGTGAAAATCTTTAAACCTATGTGGCCAGGAGACCCCCCAACATTGAGACCGAGTGGATATATATGAGCGCCTGAGGGCCGTATACCAATAGGCCGCCTCTCCTACTATGTCGTGGTCGATTGGGAGGGGGTGTGACCTTACCCGCCTGAGTGAGGGGGCAATATCTAAGTTAAGTTTAACCAGCTTAAAGAATGGGTCCACTATCGACGAGCCGGACACGATATTGGTAGGCAAATAGTGAGGTCTCTTCTACTTAACTAGTTGTGCGCTCGGATAGGGGCAGCAAACTGGCGCAGAGTGTAATAGACCCCAGTGATGATCCCCAGAAAGGAACTGTACTGATATATGGACTTATCAAGCAGGAGTTGCATACTCAGCATTTTACTCATTCATTCATTCATTCATTCATTGTCCACTCGGGCTGGTGGTGAGCAACTATTTGTTACGTGTGCCTTCGCAATGGCCGGGATTTCGGTTAGGGCGCGTGACTAACCTGAGATTAGGAGTTTACCACATTGCGTCTGACTATCCAAATTTAAGTATGGGACTGGTTTGGATATAAGTCCCTTGTGATGGACCCCGTAGCCTACGATACTACGTACTATCATCCCGACTTCACACTCCAGCTTGGTCATTTCATTCGCACCGCATATTGCATTACATCCGCAGCATATGGTATTTTAGGTTGCTATGTTTCTGCATTTATATAGACTAAATGAAGTTGGCGGCATTCGTGGACTCGCCAGGATTTGCGTATTGCATTGCATCCTCGGCATCTGATATTTGTTTTATTATGTCTCCGTATTGCATAGTTGATCTACATTGCTTCTTTAGTATGTGATATTGGTTTATGTTTTTGCATCGCATAGCCTTGGTACGGCTGATGGCACTCATGGACTTACTAGTATATTTCTGCTTACTCTGATATCGTATGATTTATGATCTTGACAATATTCCCGACATTGTATGATTATAGTATTGTATTGAATACTTGGCACTTATCTTATGCACACATTTTCACCACCCTCTAAGCTTTCTATAAGCTTATGCACAATAGATACGTGCAGGTGGCGTTAGGTTGCAGCAACGTTGAACATGGAGCGTGCAACGGTTTTCTAGAGCTTTGATTTTTGACATATGTATTTTTCCTTTCAGCATTGTATTCAAATGATTATATTAGTGGATATGTGATGATAATGTTGCCTTTGTGATTTGGGTAAACTTATGGTTATGGTCTATTACAATAAAAAAAATAAAAATTCACATTGAAAATCCTCCTTGTAGGATCCCAGGATCAAAATCTGGCACATGAGTGCCGGGAGCCAAGAATAGGGAATTACAGAGGTTGTCGGTACCGGATTCAGCGATAGGGATTCCTATAAGTCCAATCTCCGGGTTTGGGGCGTGACACACAGAATCCTTGCACAAGATCTTCTAACGAA
Organism: Magnolia sinica; assembly: GCF_029962835.1. Taxonomy (NCBI): domain Eukaryota; kingdom Viridiplantae; phylum Streptophyta; class Magnoliopsida; order Magnoliales; family Magnoliaceae; genus Magnolia; species Magnolia sinica. The sequence continues at coordinate 71,044,671 of NC_080581.1, forward strand.
AGGCTTTTACGTGAAATCTGCTTACAATTCCAAGAGTGTCTCCGTGAGTATAGGAGAGAGTCTTTTTTTTAAGACTCTCCCTCTCTCAATACAACTGAATCCCAACCACTCTCCTCATCTCACGGCTTACATGAAGGCTCTCATATAAATTCCTTGTGGTATGGTTCGCAGGAGACCATTACTCTCTCTCTCTCTCTCTCTCTCTCTCTCTCTCTCTCTCTCTCTCTCTCTCTATATATATATATATATATATATATATATATAGGAAATGGTATTATAAGGTCGATCTCATGAGAACTTCCCATGAAAAATCAGTCGTATATAGAACTCAGGAAGGCCATACCATCAAAAACCATGCAAAGACATGCCTAAAATATATAAAAGTACTTGGTGGGGCACACTTGAGTTTTGGATGCGGCTGAAACTTGGTATGACCCTTCATCCAAGTGGGACACACACAATGGATGGTCTAGATTTATGAAACTAATCTCAATGGGCACAATAAATGATTATGAAAGTTTTAATGATTGGGTAACCCCTCTCAACTATTGAATGTGGTGTGGCCCACCCAAGTCATCAATTGACTTGATTTTTAAGCCCATACCCCATCATGGAATGATGCATCTAACTGATGGGGTTGACACTCGACACACATCACAATAGGGCCCAAATAGCTCTACCTCATGGGAAGTTCACATGATGTCCACCTCATGGTACCATTTCCGCTCTCTCTTTCTCTCTCATCCACTGAAATTTATTAGAAGACATTCTGCAACATGCATTTGGAATGCATGGGTGAAGATAACGTGAGAGAGATGACTATAACTTGCGAATTAATAACCTAATTCACATAAAATGACACATGGATTCCAATTCACATAAAACACACTGAAATGCACCAATTACCATCGATTCACTCTCCCAAACGACCTTGTATGATCGAAATCTTACATAGCCAAACACGAGCTATCCATAGCATGCCAATGCATCACACTCGTGAGATATATGAACCATCTATCATGTTGGCCCCACACTGAGTTTTCCTTGGCCCAAAAATTCAGCTAGTCCACTAATCAGGTCAGCCACACATATGAGAAAAGATGGATGGTTGGGAGAAGGATATCCAATGGTCTTCATTTAATGTACATTCATGGCCCACCTATTGAGTATCGTCAAGCTAGGACACATTCATCGACAACCTCATTAAAAGAAACGGGTTTTTTTTCTTTTTTTCCTAGGGAAGCCGATTGGGTGGTTGTAACGGCCCGACCAACACTGTATGATATTGTTCACTCTGGGTCCCACTAGACCCGCACGGTTTTGTTCTCGAGGTTTTCCCCAAAAGGCCTCGTATAAGGAAGGTCCTAACCACACATATAACCACCATTACTTTAGACAACGCTTCCGATGTGGGACAAGTTCAACCTCCCACTGTGTGCATAGTAGCCTGCCAACCACTGATAGCTCGCTCAGGCCCTTAAGCCCCGCCCACATTAGTGTTCGCCCACGTGTGTCCCCCCGCATGTGCAACAGTGATGGGGCATCACAATATCTTCCACCGAGGGCAGAGCCGTCCTCGGCTCTGATACCATTTGTAACGGCCCGACCAACACTGTATGATATTGTTCGCTCTGGGCTTGCGCCCCCACTGACAATATCTGTGGGATAGGTATTGATGTGGGCGGGACCACAGGAGCACCGGGTCTGGACGAGCTACCAATATCCTTCCTCCACATGAGGCTTTTTGGGGGCGACCCTGAGAACAAAACCGTGCAGGTCTAGTGGGACCCAAAGCGGATAATATCGTACAGTGTTAGTCGGGCTGTTACAAATGGTATCAGAGCCGAAGACAGCTCTGCCCTCGGTGGGGGATATTGTGACGCCCCGTCACTGTTGCACATGTGGGTGGGCACAAGTGAGCGAACGCTGATGTAGGCGGGGCCTAAGGGCCTGGGCTAGCCACTAGTGGTTGGCAGGCTACTGTGCATGCAGTGGGAGATTGAACTTGTTTCACATCGGAAGCGCTGTCCAAAGTAATGGTGGTTATATGTGTGGTTAGAACCTTCCTTGTACGAGGCCTTTTGGGGGCAATCCCAAGAACAAAACCGTGTGAGTCCAGTGGGACCAAGAGCGAACAATATCGTACAGTGTTGGTCAGGCCGTTACAAATGGTATCAGTGCCGAGGACGGCTCTGCCCTCGGTGGGGGATATTGTGACGCCCCGTCACTGTTGCACATGTGGGCAGACGCACGTAGGTGGACGCTGATGTGGGAGGGGCCTAAGGGTCTGGGCGAGCTACCAGTGGTTGGCAGGCTGCTGTGCTGGCAGGCTACTGTGTATGCAGTGAGAAGTTGAACTTGTCCCACATCGGAAGCGCTGTCCAAAGTAATGGTGGTTATATGTGTGGTTAGGACCTTCCATACACGAGGCCTTTTGAGGAAAACTCTGAGAACAAAACTGTGCGGGTCCAGTGGGACCTAGAGCGGACAATATCGTACAGTGTTGGTTAGGCCGTTACAAATGGTATCAGAGCCGAGGACGGCTCTGCCCTTGGTGGGGGATATTGTGACGCCCCATCACTGTTGCACATGTAGGCGGGCACACGTGGGCGGACGCTGATGTGGGCGGGGCTTAAGGGCATGGGCAAGCTACCAGTGGTTGGCAGATATGCAGTGGGAAGTTGAACTTATCCCACATCGGAAGCGTTGTCCAAAGTAATGGTGGTTATATGTGTGGTTAGGACCTTCCTTGTACGAGGCCATTTGGGGGCAACCCCGAGAACAAAACCATGCAAGTCCAGTCGAACCCAGAGCGGACAATATCGTACAGTGTTGGTCGGGCCGTTACAGTGGTAACCCAGCGCTATGGGGCCCACCATGATGTATGTGTTTTATATTCAGGTAGTCCATCCGTTTTGCCAGCTTATTTTAGGGTGTCATGACCCCCAAAATGATGATATGGGAAGCTAAAGTGGACCACATCACAAGAAAGTAATGTTTATTTTCCATCCAAACCGTTGGATGAAAGGAAAACACAAATAACAAATTGATCCAAAAAATTTGTGGGCCCCAAGAATTTTTTAATGGTGGGCATTCAATCACCACTATTTTCTATGGTGTGGTCCACTTAAGCTTTTGATCTACTTCATTTTTGTGATCATGCACTAACATGAACTAACAAAACAGATGAACAGTACAGATAAAATACATGTTGCCACATAAATTCCCATTAGAAATCCCCTTTGTTCATTAATTTCTTAACCTTATGAACGGTTTGGATGACTTATAAATATCATGGGGGGCCCCAAGAAGGTTTGGAGGTTTCAACAGCATATGTTTCCTTTCGTGTAGCCCACCTGAGTTTTAGATCTGCTTGATTATTGGATTTCTGTCCTGTTGTGAGCTTGAGAAACTGATGAACGGAGTGGATTTCCCGTGGAAAAATCTACGGTCTTTTTCATCTAATGTATCATGCATGCGATGCTCATTGCCCCAAGGTCACAAAGTACCATTCGGTTTTCCATTTTGTACAAGTGGGGACCAGGATCAATAATCCATACCGTTGATGTGACGTCCATCGCGGCGGATGGCGGATGGTTTTACCCATTTTTCTAATAATATTAAATAATATCATTATTATTATTGTTTTATCATTTTCAAACCAAACACAAAGATGATAGGCCAAATGCAGATGTATGCCATGTGTAAGTAAATAATGATAATTGCATTTTTTTTATTTAATTACAGTAAAATTTTTAATCTAAGTATTAATATTAATTTATTTTGATGATTATTTAATTTTAAAATAATATAAAATTATAATTTTTATATTTTTAATAGATAAATTTAATAGTACAAAGTTACCATCATTATTTTTAGTGGAGCAAGTATCCCTTCACAGTACATTCGCAGCAGCCAAAGCAAACGGAGGGATGATGGATCTCATGCCCGTGAAATCGTTTCGATCCGTCCGGTCTGCTGACGAAAGTCACGGAAACTGTCGGACACAAGTGCGTTTTAACAATGCATCCGTACTCCATATATCTTCTCAAATATCATCATTTATTACGTATTTCTCATCAGAAATGATCAAGCGACTCGCACGCGAAGATTTCAAACTTCAAATAGATAAGGTTTTTTTTTTTTTTTTTACACACGCACACACACCCCTGCAGTAGTGGGCTTTCACCACCTACACCTATGGACACTCGAACCCTTGACCGAGGGTTGAAACTCCCGAGAGTCTACCACTGGAGCAAGAGCAAGGATCCAACTTCAGACAGATAAGTTGCGCCACAACCGTAAACTGGTACTACGTGTAAAAAATCTACTCTATGCATCTACTCCGATTCTACCTAAACGTGTAATTTGGAATACAGGCCAATTGTCTTAAAAGGGGTACGTTGAGATCAGATTGCGTAGTGAGTAAACTCAATTGGGCCAACCTTGAATATATGTAGTCTATCTACACCGTCCATCCGTTTTTCCGTCTAATTTAAGGAGTTGAGCCCAAAATTGAAGCATGTCCAAAGATGGATGGAAAATAGTGGGGATAATGATTTCCACGGCTAAAATCTTACTAGCTGCTAAAGTTATGTTTATTTGTCATCCAACGTCTTCTTGTGATCACACAGACAGGGGTGAAGGGAAAACACAAATATTAGTTTGATTCTGAACTTTTATGGCCTTTCAACACTGAGACGTTCAATTCAACTGCATGAATAGACCAAGCGTTAAATGCTACTTGAATTAAATGCAAGAGTTATCAGTGGTGTGGTCCACTTGGGTGTTGGATCTATATTATTATTTAGATTATACCTTTTAATGATCCGAGAGGAGGAATGAATGGCGTGGATAAACTGATACATCATAGTGGGCCGTCCACATAACTGCTTGTCCGTGGCTAGACACGGGCGGGGGTTGTACGCAATCCCCGTCCGAACCTGCATTAGGTACGTAACACTGTCTTAAAATGGGACGGGGATTGCGTCTATTTTATCCACGCCGTTAAACTCTTTTCTCGGATCATTTTAAGATATAAACCAAAAAATGAGGCAGGTCCAGTGCTTAAGTAGACCACAAAGTGGGGATTGAATCGTACACCATTAAAAACTTCTAGGGAGCCGGAGAAGTTTCGGATCATCTGATATTTGGGTTTTCACTTCATCCACGTCTACATTACCCCATTATTAAGTTGGATGGTAAAAAAAAATCAAGTTGGCCCTTATAAAGGTTTCAACGGTGGGTGTCATTATTAGTGCAGCTTCCTTTGGTGTGGTCCACTGGAGCTATGGACCTGCTTTATTTCGATGGTCATACCTTAAAATGATCCGATAAAATAATTACACCACGGTCTATCCCACGGAGCCCTGCCCCGACGGATTACCGTACCGGCGGGGGTCGGACTCAGTCCGCGTCCCTTAAAATGGTAGGACGAACGTATCATACCCCTATAGGAGAAGCATGTCCATGTGATGTTGCCACCTTGGTTGGCCATCTTCGTACGTGTGCATGTGGCCCACCTATCATATTCTTAAACGTATGCTGTCCTTGTTGACACGAGAATCCACCCGTTGTTCGCTTGTGACGTATGATTTTTACACTGAATCTAGAGTTTACAACCGACGCATCAAGATTATTAATATTTAGAATACTTTGGAGAATGTATGGGAATTGATGGACAGCTATCATTGATTTGTAGGAGATTGTCACAATCAAAGCCACCTTTATATGTACAATCCAAGCCCTTAATTTCTCTTGACTTTATTTTTTGTCCCCCAAAGGACTTCATTAGTTGAACATGGGTCCGGTGGACCTGGAGCCGCGGAGCTCAGTGGATCCATGATTACAAGGCCCACCATAATGTATATATTTTACATCTACACCATTTATAATGGTGGGACCCTAGCCACAGATCCATCGAGCTTAGTGGTTTCTTGAATCCATACATCCGTGGGCTCACACCCCACACACACCCACAAACTTACACCACCATTTGATTTCATCACAGTGGGTACTTGAACCTATGACCGCGTGTTAAAACTCTTATAAGTCTACCACCGAGGCATGTGCATGAGTAAGAACTTTATGACATGTTTGGTCCATGAAATTAAATGCTATTGAATTGTATTAGATGAGATTAACACCATTATTGCACAATGATTGCATGTCTCCAAATAGCATGGTATTATGCCTATCCAATCCCATGTTTTGTGTATATGGATAGACGGCATGGATAAACACATGCATCAATGTGGAGCTCACATGTGTAGTGGATTTCAAAATTCACGAAAGACCAAATGTAATTTCACGGGACCAAATGCAATTCCATCCCACCTAATCCCAACATTTTCCTCCTTTTCCAATGCTGAATGGAATTTGCATGAGACCATATGTAATTTTATCCCACCTAATCCCATCTAATACCATGAGCCAAACGCCCCTAGTAAATTTCCAACTTTGATGGTCTCGTGTCTAAGGGAGAGATCATGTGCAACTTATTTATTTCAACATAGCAATCCAATCGTCTATTCAAACCACTCATTTAGTTTATCCTGCTCTCCATAGCCTATCATGTGAAAAACACCCCGATCACGATGGTTCCAGTTACTCATGTGCTGGCCATTTAGGTGTGAGTGCCTATTTCCTACGAGATGACCTCTAAAGGCGAGATGACGTCTAGAGGCCTGTTTAGATATCAACTATGACAATATATAATGTACTATAAAAGTACAATTATTATAAATTTCTTTACTTGTCTCGGAAAACTTTGCATTTGGCCATGGTGAAATTGAAATGATAATATTTTTTCATTATTTCAATGTCAAATTACTTTATATGCATGTCTAGATTCAAAATTGCAATGATTACAGACTCTTTACTGCGTACATTTGATGGTAACTGACACGTTTGATTTATCATGGTGAAAATATAATGATGGTGCTTTTACAGTACATTACTTTGGAAATTTGCAATTTAACCAAGCCCCACAAGATAGGTTCTTGAGAACTATAAGCAAGTTAGCACGATCAGATGCATAACCAGACCTATTCTAATAGAAACGATCTTGAACATTCATTTTCTAGGCCATTAATCAATGTTGAAGATAATTTGATTGGTATGATTTTTCTATGGTGGCCTATGGAGACTGAGGTGGACTGAATAGATGGTCCAGATCAATGATTGGATAACTGCTGTATGCAAAACAAAGTACTTGTACTGCCAAAATGTACTGCAACCAGCTCCATATCACTTTTCCTCTTAAACGAGCCCTTTGAAAGTAGAGAAATTTCGGACTGTAAATTCCACCTTTTACCCACCGTCTTTTCCAAACGCTCCCCATCTTTACTTTCCCGAATAACTATTCTGTGCGGACACATTATTTTCATCGAAAATACCCTTGCATTCAGTATGGTTGGACACAGCTATTCTATAGATCTATTGCTACAGCTTATAGCCGTAGCCATTAGTAACTGGGCAAACGCTCGTGATCCCCAGTGGCTACGTTATATCCGTAGCCATCGGTCGACAGAATGGACTGTGCACCCCGCCGAAAGCAAGGGTATTTTCGCCTGAAAATAGTATGTCCGTACACAATAGTTTGGTTTGGGGGCGTTTGGAAAAGACTTATGGTGGATAAAAGGTGGAGTATACAGCTGGAAATTTCTCTTGAAAAAGTATAAAGTGTCTTAAAAAAGAAATACTTTGGTGGAGTGTGATAGATGGTACACATGCACTTAGAAATTGCCAAGAAATCATATGTGGCAAATGAGTAATTCAAATTAAACTGTCCACGTTATGTGTACTAGCTTATTTGATTATCTGAATATCAGATCAGTGGATAATTTATTGGACAGTTAAAAATAATAAATATCCAATGGTCTTATTTCTACAAAAAAAAAGTGTCCATGGATCAAAGGTTAGGATTATTCAATTATTTAGTTTTTAAACTTAGCAATAATGGGTTCTACAAGCTAATCAATTTTATTTCACCCAACGTATACCACATTTACAATTTCTAAGTGCCCATGTTCGACTATCAAGCATCGTATGCAGCTAGAGCATCGAATAAGTCCCCCATTTTAAAACAGCAAACTGTACACGATTGCCCTGTGAGTAACTCAGCACGCTACAGCATATCGTGTACTCTTTGAGGCCCACCATGATACATGTGTCTTATCCACACTATCACGGAGCTCCACACCACACATGCATGAGATTTTTAAAGTCTCTTGATATACATTGATACACCATCCTCTAAAGGCTCGAGCTTTTTGAGTAAGTGGTTCTTTGTTGGTTCACCTATCTTTTCAATTTATTTTAGGGCATGAGCTTAAAATATTGAAGCATATTTAACGCTTAAGTAGGCTACCCTACAAGAAATAATAGGAATTGAATACCAACCATTGAAAACTTCTTCATGAGCCCACATGAGCTTCGGATCTTCATCCATGTTTATGTGACCTTACGGATAGGTCGGGTGACAAATAAACATCATTGGGGCCAAGAAAGGTTTCAACGGTGGACGTCATTATACCCATTGTGTCCCACTGCATGGTCTACTATCTCTCGACAAGACATGTGGCAAGTCGACGTCTTGAGCCACCCAGCATCTCTCCACAGGACATATGGTAAGTTGACCCATCAAGGCGCCGCCCTCCTTTATCATGGCATGAAGAAAGATAGTGCACGTGCACCTTTTAATAATTAAAAAAAAACACAATCATGTTAAAGAAAGTTTATTCAACTGTATGTTTAACCATAACTTATATTATAATTGCCCATGGTTAAATGCATTGAATTGACCATTAGGTGTGATTTTGCTTTAATAACCCATGGTTAAGTGCATTGAATTGTCCATTAGGTGTGATTTTTGAGAAATTAACTATCCAAATAGTTCCATGCACATGAGTAACTAGATTTGGACACCACCGTACCATGTGTACTGTAGAGAGATGGCTCCACTAGACCTTTGATTGTAAGTATGGTATCTATGTGTCCCAAAGCAATAAAATGGAATGTTGGGATGTCTAATCCTTCATCTTGATCATTCATTTATTCATACTTATAGGGGCAACAGATTGTGCAAATTATATTCATATTGATGCCATGATCCTAGTGCTTTGAATGTTAGCCATTTTGGTCATTGTATTGTTGCCAATCATTTTTTTTAATTGGTAAATTGAATGATCTATTGAAGGTACTTATTTGTAGATATAGTCAAAGTCTTAGACTTTGAGTGGCCCATCAAATTGTTATTAACATGTGTGTCTATTGATTTATTTAATTATATTGAGATTTTTTTAATGTTTAAGTTTATATGTATGGATGTGATAGTTTTATGATGATGTATGTGCATAGAAATTTAGATTGATTATCACGATAAGTGGTGATTAACATATGCCTATTAAAAGCTTAGTTCAATTCTCACATGGTATATATATTTTGTAGGTATTCAAGGAAAGAGTCATGCACTTTGAGATGTATGAACATATGAGATATACCTCTGCCTTGATTAAGGAGATGATTAGGATGAGATCTCATATAGATTATTAGGATCAGCTCAGTACCAAGTCAAATCTTGTGAACCTATATATTGTAGTGGGGATGGATCATTGGTAAATTGATTGGATTCTGCATAATGATCGCGTAGATGACAAATATTTGATCATTTTGATACGTAAGCTGGGCCATACATGCTATTAGACCAATTACCTACAAGCAATGGATAAATTTCAGTTCAATTGTTATTTGAGTATGTTAATCTCGTGACTCTTGTATCCTTATTACTCCACACTACCTGACAAGGTCATGATATAGTTACGCTACTTTTGTATGCATTCTCAAAGCCGTGCACTGAGAGTTGAATAGGTCAAAAGTACACTGAAAAAGTGGCAAAATCAAGATTGGGTTATAGGGATGGATTAGAGGAAGGTCGTATATAATTACACAATGGCGTTGGTGCACAGAAGCCATATAAAGGGTCGAATCCAATGAATGTTTAGATTGTATTACAAATTATTTTGAAAAAAAATAATAAACATATATTATCATATTGAGTGGCTCAGATTTGAACTTAGGTGGCTCATGAGGCTTAGACTTTATCTAGGCTAGGCTATGCTAGACCAGGATTGGGCTCTCTCTCACTCTCACTCTCCTTGGTGGAGGGATGTTTCTTAATGGGTATGCTTTCTGAAATGAGAAGAGGTGTCTCCGATGACAGGGGATACCTAAAATGAGAAGGGAAGGGAGTATTTATAGTCTCCCAACCGATTTTCTGGTAATTCTTGGAGGTCCTAGGGGCAAAACGTAGTTGAATAGCTAAGATTAGAGATTTCCACATGGCATCATCTCATGAGTTGGATAAGGTAGTGAAAGGGTAATTTTGGGTAAGGAGAAGGGTATCAGAGTAAATGCACTTCAACCGCATATTTAAGGTTCGAAAAAAAAAAAAAAAAGAGTTCCACATGCTTAAGGGATTTTGCCCTAAAGAGGGGGAGTGCCACGTGGTCGGTAACTGCTTGGCTACCATCGGTCTCCACTTGGACTTTCTGCTTTGGCAAGTAACATCCTTCAAACATGTGGAGGATTTGCTATGAGGGTTGTTCCTCTAAAGTTTCGACAATTTCTCTGATTAGACTTGGCTTTGGGTTTGGGTTCGGGCTTGGTTTTGAGATTAACTAGGTGAGTTGACTAGGTTATAGGGTTGGGTAGGCTGATCGAGTGAGTTGACTTGATGCGTCAACTCATCGAGCTGACTCAAGGCTCTAGGATTTTAGGTTCATAGGGTTTAAGGTTAGGCTACCTGGGTTAACTGGGTTGAATGGGCTGAGTTGAGGGTTTAGGACTGGGGTTCCTGGGATTTAGGCTTCTAGTGTTAAGGTTTATGATTGGGGTTTGGTTGTCCATCAATCAGTTTAAACACAATCAACTTATCAGCCTGTTGTACGGTATCTACAGATGCCCCCCTTTGGTAGAGGTTATGTGCAACAGAATGCCAAAGCAAGTGGACACCCTACCCTTGCTAGTCAGTCATGAATTGCGATCTGGACTTATTGCTTTCCTTTGTGTCTGTGTCAGTTGGTTGCTTGAAAATAGATAACTCGCACATATCATGAGGGCTTGAGGAAGACGTTGCGACTGTCCTTGCACGGGCCGCCAATCGCAGCCCTTTCACTCCTGATCGGTAATAATATAAAAAAGGTACAGTAGAGCCCCTGCACTTTCTACTGCCTTACGAGGATATTAACCCGGTACTGGATTGTCTGCTGCTTCCCCAGATCACCCCTAGGAGTACTTGTTTTATTTTATCATTAAAGTAGTTAAATGTCATGCGCTTTCTACGACCTTACAGGTAACTCACTATGCCAACTTGGACTCGATCAAATTTTGTAAGCATCCACATCTAAGTATGTGCGAGTGACCTCTTTTCAGCAATCTTCTGGTTTTGACACTTAGTTTACAATTTGTCTTTTTTGTTGTTTGGATGATTTCTCTTTATTAGTCTTGGCCTATCGTCTTTTCAGAGCATTAACATTTAATATAATGGAGCTGACACTGAAGTTCAGTCTGATCGTACTTTGATGTACATTCGGATCCAATAATCTCCAGGAAAACCGCGAGATATCGGATCGTATTTTAGAAACTATAATTAACTAAATTTTACAATCTTATAATGTGTATAGTATTCTCTTTCTTTATAATTGAGAATTAACATCTTTGGGAAGGTTTCATTCGTCTTCTAGCATGTTTCTGTACAACGAAAGAGACTGTAATCATGCATTTGGGATCATTCCACTTTTTGAAAATTCTAGATTATCATACTTTTGGTATTTCCACTTTCACAAAGTGCATGGTGGCACTTGTTGAATGTTTCAAGATTATGATTTGACATGTTTTGATTATGCACCCAATAAATTGTCCCATCAATGAGAATTGTACATCATTGCTTACCTCTAGGGCATGGATGAAGGGAATGATGCTAACATCCCCATGGGATGAAGACTACATGTGTGTGTGTGTGTGTGTGGAATGAGCACGTGGGGTGAGACCAATGCAAGTTGTCCTAAACCAACATATATACATTTCATGGATCATCATTAAAAAAAAAAAAAACCCACTAAGGTGATAAATTCATATGTAAAAATATCTTTTTTTTCATACCCATTCGTTTTTCATGGCATGAATGCAATGGTCGGGATGGCCCAATGAAATTAATGCATTAGAAACATGCAAGAACACTCTGTATCTATTAGGTGAGCTGGTAGAGAGACATGTCCCATGCTAGATAAAGAGATTTGAGTCCCATGTACCATATCTTCCTAAAGAATTTCTCCATGGCTACCAAGAACAAAAACCAGGATAAATGTACAAGTAGAGCTGGGCATCAGACCGAGTCGGATCGGATTCGGTCCAACCCAACTCTATTCGAAATCTGCAAGGCTTGACCCGAATTCGATCCAATCCGAGGCCGGATCCGAGTCATTTGACTCGAACCTATCCGAATCCCTATTGGCCTGAACCGGTCCGAGACCAACTCGGTCAGGAAAACTGAGTCGGATCGGATTGGGCAAAGTCCGGATCGTCCATTTCATTATTTCAACTGTTTCTTATGGTGTGATCTACTTAATTATTAGATATACTTAAAATTTTAGCATCAATCCCTACAATGATCTGAAAAAACTAATGAACAGTATGGATAAACCAAAAAAAAAAATTTCAAAACGGGCCCCACGTAGTTTACTTAGCGAGATAAAATAACTCAGTATGAAATGGCTTCTTGAAGAAGCTTCGTACTACTGGCTATAGGCTATAGCTGACACCAGCTATACAGCTGCTCTAGGAAATCGGATTGCATACGCAGTACGCTCTTGTTGTACTGTGTAAAATCTATTGGGCCCACCTTGAATGTATGTGATCTATCCACGCCGTCCATCCATTTTTCCATATTATTTTAGTGGTTGAGTCCAAAATTTAATAATACCCAAAGATCAAGTGGACCATACCATAGGAAACAGTTGGAATAATGATTTCCACCGTTGAAACCTTTTTAGGGCCCACGGTGATGTTTATTTCTCATCAAACCTGTTCATACGATCACATAGACATGGATTAAGGGAAAAAAAAAACAAATACAAGCTTGATCCAACACTTTCATGGCCCCTAAGAAATTGTCAACGGTAGATTTCAATTTGCACCGTTTCCTGTGGTGTGGTCCACTTAAGGTTTATATATACTTCATTTTTATTATCAAGCCCTAAAATTATCTGGTAAATGGATGGATGGAGTGGATAAAATACATAAATCACGGTGGACCCCACGGGATTTACTCAGTATGCTTAGGGTACTGAGTTACTCAGTACGCAATCCCCTTCCCTGCTATAGCCTGTCGTTTGTACATGAACTCGTAGTGGTTACATACGAGCACGGTATATCCCAGCATTTCCTGTCAATGCGTCCTAATATGGAAAATCTGAGCCGTGAAGAAAGTGGGGCACAATACAAAGATCATCCATTGCAAGGATAAATCTGGTCCACTGATCACACAAGCCACACCACCAAAATCAATGAAACCTACTTATTTGATTCAACATTCATGTATGCCCCACATAATGAGTGGATCAGCCAAATTTCTGAGTAGAAAATTTTCATATTGTGACCCATCTTTTGAATGGCTTGGATTTTCTATAAATATGACAAGTTGGCAGAAAATATGGAGTTGTATGTGAAAGTTCACATGCTTCTCCTCATCTGTTGGGAGACTTAAACCGCCACTGCGGCTCTAGGTACGTGTCGTGCGAAGACGAGCACTGACCTCCTCGAGCTCCGAGTTGTACGAACGGTTGGAGATCAAAGTTACAGGGCCCACAGTGATGTATTTATTATATCTATACCGTTCATCTATTTTTAGAGATCATTTTAGAGCATTATCAAAAAAATGAATCATATCCAAAGATCATCTGGACCACACCATAAATAGCAACAGAGATAATGATTTTCACCGTTAAACAATTTGTGGGGCCCATCATAATGTTTAGTTTCCATCCAATCTATTCATAAGATCACAAAGACCTTAATGAAGAGGAAAAACAAATTTCATATTGATCCAAAACTTCTGTGAACCCAAAAAGGGTTTCAATGGTAGACATTCAATCTCCCACTGCTTTCCACAGTGTAGTCCACTTAATAGTTAGATCTGTCTTATTTTTTGTCTTAAGCCTTAATACGATATTGCCAAATGGATGGACGATTTGGATATAACACATACCTCGTGTTCAGACCCACAAAACTTGATAACATTACACCAACCAATTCGCTTCGTACACCAGCTAATCCGCTTCCGCTAACTCGGTCCGACTGTGAAGACTACAGGTTGTAAACAGCTGTATGCGAATCATTCAATGCCGGCTACGACTCTCTTTCTCTTTCTCCTTCTTCCGAACATAGAGAGATCCCGTAAAGCTTCAAAACTGAACGGCAGAAAGAGAGATATAGAGAGAAATAGACAGATATAGAGAGATAGAGTTGGGGGGCTCGGGTGTACATTAAGCAGGGTTTTTTGGCGCTAGACGAAAAGCCAAAGATGGATGGGCGGTAAGACTTTATTGAGAAAGAGAATTTTACGAAATAGAGGGATATTTACATCCCAGTCAAGTCGGGTCGGGTCGATTTGGACCCTTTCGGTCCCGGTTTTCGGATCAGTTCTGTCCGGATACACTACTATCCGAACTCGACCCAAAAAACGATCGGATCTAGATGGACGGACTCAATCAGGGCCAATCTACCCCGTCGGTTCTGTTCGGAACGATACCGAGTCAGGTCGGATCCACCGGATCGGGTCCAACATGCACACCTCTATGTACAAGGGTGGTGACAAGTCTTATTCGGGGGGATTATTTGTAATTTTTAAAGTTTTTTTTAAGGATTTTCTTGTATTATCATGAGAAAAATCTTGCTAAAAATAAAAAATAATAAAAATATTTATCATAAATAATAAACATTTATATATAATTACATTAATATAGGGATAATTTTGTGAAAAATAAATAATAAAAACTTCTAATATTTTGAAAATCTCACGATATTACCGCTATAATATCATTTAGTCTATTTCTGGAAATAATATCCTAATGAGACCATTAAAAATGTAAAATTGATGATTGGACTTTTTTTTATAAAAACCAATAGATGATCTTGACTCTCCATTTTATAGGCTATTTATCAGATGTCAGAATTGTAACGACCCTGAATTTTTGTGACTCAGTTAAGATTCTGACTAAACAAATTAATAATTTGGTTTTTCTTTTATTAACAAAACCAAGCACTTAGTATAGTTAATAGGAGCATTCTCAGTAGAGGAATAGGTTGGTGGATCAATTTTTCACATTGCAATTGTTATATTTTTGGCAAAATCCTTAAAACCCCAGTGGAATCTTCTAGATCCAATAAGTTTTCATTAATTCCTTCTTTATTTTTCATGAAGTTCCATCTGAAAACCCTAGATTTAACTAACAGGTATGGAGGATTAACCATACGCTAATCGCTTGAATCTATGGAGGAGTATTGTAAAAAAGAAAATGATTTTTGCGCAAATTATGCATGTTGGAAGATCTGCATTGAGAAATCCAGCTATATCAGTTTAGGAGATTTAAATCGGAGGAATTTAAAGCCAAATCATGTCTGGACTTCGAACCTTAAAATGATTGGTGAGTGTAAAATATTGTATATTTTCCCTTGTTATGCATTGAATTTATGAGAATAGATGTGCTTAATAAATCTAATTACATACGTTTTCATATTCGAAATAATTTGGAGAGCTAAGGTGAAAAGAGTCTTCAAGAGAAGATTTAATGCCCAAAGAATGACTAAAAGAATATTTTGAGTTTTGGAGGTGATTAATGAAGAATTTAAGTGTCAAAGATCTAAGGAAACCAAGTGCGAATGAGAGAGAAAAGACTGGCTGAATCACAAGTTTGACAACAGAATAAATAGACTATTCGATCCCACCTAAGGTCGGTTCAATCCGACCAAATGTGCACAAAATAGTCTAGCAATGAATGGTGACTTTCGGAGCTAATCCGGCTACAATCAAAGACCACTTTGGTGTGACCAAGGCCAGGTTCGGTGCCACCAAAGTGATGTTCGGTGCGAGCTAAGGAAGACAGAGACTTTAGATGCAAATAAGGAAAATTCAGCTACAACTAAGAGTTAATTCGGTACAACCGAACGCCATATTCGGTGCAACCGAAGTTTATCATTGACTGTAGCCGAAGTATAACAAAAGTGCATAAATTGGAGTCGGTTCCAAGTTAGTTGCGGTTTTTCCTATTTAAAGGGAAGTTCTACACTTTCTTAAATACGAATTAGGGTAGAAGATGTAGAGCAAGGAGTTGTGGAGCCTCCAAGGAGTCTTTCTCTAATTCTTCAGTTTTAGTTAGTTTTTATGTTTTTCTTTTTGAGTTTTTAGTTCAAACATGTCTTTAATTGGATAATCTCTTATTTAGGGGGCTAACAAGTGAAGCAGGTAGTTATTCTTAATGCTTGGTATACTTTGATTTATGTTATTTGATTTGAATGTTGAACAATTCATTAATATTTAGTTTTAATAAAGAGATATGACTAGAATTTGAGAAGATTGGTCTCCCACTCAGCCACTTGCAGAATATTTATAATTATCAAGAAATTATAAAAGGGTAGGGTTCTTCCTTCGAAAATGGGTTGCACCTTGCCTTTCACGAGAAAGGACTTTTCAATATACCAGTGCAATCAAACAAAAGGAAAAACTCACAATTAGTCACTAAGAGTAACTGCAAGAATGAGTCTCTTAAAAGAACTATTGATATTGGATAAAAATCAAGTCCAGCGTATGAGCGTAGAGTTATATTACGAATAAGGATTACCTCTAAGGATTACTTCTACTTGATTATCGTTACTCATAGGATAAACCGAGATAAAGTAGATTTGATTTTATTTGGTTGGTATGAGACGATCCCTTACTTTGTTTATTTCTTCTACTATTTATAGATTTCTTCCGCAGTTACTCCCCATATGTTTCTCTACTTTAATTCATTGGTTATGACATTTAAAGAGTCTCTCTCTAGATCCTTCTTTTTGTTGTGTTTCTTCTTGATATGTGTTCCTCTGACGTTTCTCTCGCGCTCAACCTCTTTCCGCTTTCGAGCACCTCTCGTTTCGCTTTTGGACGACTCTTGATTGCTCGGTCTGCGGCTCCCTATCTTATCATCCTGCCAGCTATGATTCTATAAAAAGCACTAAAAATATCCTTAAAGATCTTTAACATGCTATAACATGTGTCCATCTCTAATTGACTACTTCAAGAATGGTCAGAAATAGGGTACAATAACAAATCCTGAAAAAAATCAG
Organism: Magnolia sinica; assembly: GCF_029962835.1. Lineage (NCBI taxonomy): Eukaryota > Viridiplantae > Streptophyta > Magnoliopsida > Magnoliales > Magnoliaceae > Magnolia > Magnolia sinica. The sequence continues at coordinate 71,062,053 of NC_080581.1, forward strand.
CTTTTACAATTATCTAGTGGGCCATACCACGGAAAAATGGAAATCGTGGATGATTGTAGGGCCCACCATGATGTATCTTATATCCACACGATCCATCCATTTCGTCAGATCATTTTAGTGCATGAGCCCAAACATATAGCAGACCCAAATCCCAAGTGAACCACACCATAAGAAACAGTGGTAATTGGCCATTAACAACTTATTAGGTGCTACAAAATTTTGCATCAAGATGATATTTTTGTGGTCCTTTTATCGAGATCTTTGTGACCTTATCAATAGGTTGGCTGGAAAATAAACATTTGTGGCCCCCGAGAAGTTAAGGGCCTCTTTGATTTTCCAAATTCATTGTAAATGCCCCGTAAATAACCAATTATTACAAAAAATAGGCAGGTATTTCTGCTTCAAAAAACGTTCAAAAAGGACTAGCTTAAACTTGTGGGCCCCACCGTGATGTATATGACATATCCACATCATCCATCTATTTTACTAGAACATTTTGAGTCATGGACCGAAAAATGAAGCAAATCCAACACTCAAGTGGCCCACACGAAAGTAAATAGTGGCCCTAAGAAGTTTTTAACGGTGGGTGTTCGATTGCCTTTTTCCTATGGTGTGGTCCACTTGAACTTTGAATCTACCTCTTTTTTGGCTCATACCCTAAATTCAGTTGGCATAATGGATGGACGGTGTGGATAATCCACATACATCACAGTGGGCCCATATATATTTGGCAACATCCTCAATTTTAGCGTTGAAAAAAGTATGAGTCAAATCAACCCTAAGTAACAAAGGAAATAATTATTACCCATTTGCAACACATTTACATTTACTTAAGAAAATCAAACATGCGCTAATGGTCAATCCCCACTATTCTTATGGTATGGTCCACATGAGATTTGGATCTGCTTCATTTTTTTAGCTCATACCCTAAAATGATTTGACAAAATGGATTATTAGTGTGGCACATACATCATGGTGAATCCTACATTCAAGGATCCACCCAAGTCACGCCCGAAAATCCCACAAAAACCTTTAAATTCATGTGGTGGTTGTAACGCCCCAAACATAGCACCTGAGTATTGGCGACTCAGGTCTCAAATTCGAGAGTGTTAGCCAATTATTGCATGAATGCCTTGATACCAGCCCTTGAAATGTCCAGGTTTCCATCACCAGAGCACCATGCCCGTGCAACAAAAACCTGAGTGTCACACTAGGAAAAATCACACCGTGAGTATAATCCCCACACTCTTACACAAGCAAGTTTACATTCGTCCCACAGTTTTTCAAATCAAAGAATGCGCATTTTAATAGCAGAGTTAAGAGTAAAGTAAGGGTAACTATACTAGAAATACATATAAATCTAAAAGGCGTCTGCATATATGGGGACTACAATCCACAAATAGTCAAATGCATAGGTACAGAAATAAGCAGAAGATGATATAAAAAAAATAAAAAAATAAAAAATAAAAAGCAAAAAGATAAACACCTAGTGCTAGAGCTCCTATAAATCGAGCCACGTAGGCAACACTCCACGATAGCTAACTCTCCATAACTCCTACCAGGACCTCCTTTAACTTGTGGCATCGATCTACCCCCACCACACTTGGTCGGTGCAATTACACATAGCAAATGATGATGAGTGGTCAACTCAGTGATAAGTCCCATCAAGATTACATAATTGACATATTAATTGAGTATAGTTTCGAGGAAAATATACAAGCAATCGTAGTTTATAATGCATCTTATTTTAAATGCATAGATGCATGAAAATGTTCTTCGCTATGGAGATGCACATCTAGCTAGACCAAATGCAGGAGAATGGGTCTTTCAAACAGTTGACCCATTTTCAAAACGTAGGAGACTAGGTCTTTCAAACAGTTGACCCAGCTCAAAAAAGAGGTCGTTCAACAGTGGTTTGGGAGCCTGCAAAAGTACTCGAGGTACATCACATCGACAGCATTCCGATTAGCCACCCAATAATGCCCGTGTGCCATGAATATATAATTAATCCAACTTTTATTAGTCTAATTCACAAACACCAATTTAACAAGACTTTTCAACCAATGGCTAAACTTGATCCAAGAAGTAGATCTTACCACAACAATACATATATAAATCCACAAAGGGTTCCTCTCAACAAAAGCTAGTAAGGCAAGACAACAAGGCACAAATGGGATTTGACCCAAATAAAGCCAATAAGCACAATAATTTCCAAGTGATGGTAATCCTACAACCAAATTTTCATTTAATCCATTTTAAGGTGGCAAATAGTTTAGGGTACAATCTGTATATATGCTAGAACTATATCAATCACAAACGGGGCAGTTAGGTTGCATGTGTCAATCCACAATCGTCCATTATCCCTATGGATATCGCAAGTGAGTTCTGATTGTCAAGATTCGTGATTCCAAACATCTTAGCATATAATCGCATATAATTTACACTATCATGTCATAATCTATATTCATGTGAATTTTATGAGGCAATGTTATATTTGAGTAATTGAGCATTCTAGAGGGTGCACGTGTGTGAATCGGCCTATGAAAAGGGTAAGCATATTATGTGTTTCTATATAAAGGGCTAAGCATGTTACTGTTCACAACCCCAAGTGTAGGGTCACGATGTAGTAATAATCTCAGTGAGACCGAGGTTGAATCCACAAGGACTAACCTCATGTGTATTCTGAAAGTAACTAGAAGTAGAACTAGAAGAAGATGTGAATCTAAATCTGAAATTAAAGGGAGTAATTGTAAGAAATTTAATTAGAAACTTAAGAAATTCAAAGGTGTGAACTAGGGTTTCCAATGACCCACTTGTAGCAATCAGGGTAATAGTCTACTTGTTCAAGGACACAATTGGAATTGGAGTCTTATCCTATCCAATTGGAAGATATCTCAATAAAACCAAATCTGAATTTTCTTTGACCTAATTCTTAATGGATGAGAGTTATGAGGATTGGAAGTGATTCTATCACCTATCCCAAACAACGGGATATACCAATTCCACAATCAATCATAAGAGAATTGTAAAGGTTAGAAGGAATTTCATCATCCAATCATGCCCAAGGGACGATGGTGAACAACAGGATTTCTTAACTTCATAATCTCAATACATGAAAAGAAAATACTCAAAGTTATTACAGATCTACTGTAATTTGAGTCACAATAAACCATTAAAAACTAAAATTATTACATAAATATCAAACTAGAATCAAAGAGATTTTAACATAAATACGAATCAAAGCAATAACAACATCCCATCACGCTACAAGCTTCACCTCTTAGCCCTAACTAAGAGATTTAACCAACCATAGACATGATTGGATCTAAAACCCTAAAAGAAAGCATAAAAAACTAAGGAAGAAAGAAGAAAAATGCTTGGCAATAGCTCTCCGCCCTTATGCTTTGCTCCTCCAAACCCTAGATAGATGCTCAGGAATGCCTTGGAGACTCCTATTTATACTTGTGTAACACTTCCTTTCGCACCTCCTTGGAAAAATTTGGAAACTACCTTAAATTTATGCACTTCGCGTAATTCTGCTCAACTCTACATAAGTCGTTCGATGACATCAAACTGCCTTTGATGTCATCGAAGGTACCTTAAACCCATGCTTTTTCTGCACTGTGTAACTTCATCCGGACTGCGTAATTTTCTATGTCATCGAACCTACTTTTGATGTCATCGAAGGTGTCTTTGATGTCATCGAGTGTTATTCGAGAAATCGATAATGCGTCCAAAACAGTCCAGAAAGTTAATCCAATTTCTTCAATAAATTCGATGTCATTGAAGAGGCCTTCGATATCATCGAGGAGTACTTCGAGTAATCGAACATTGTGCCCAACGAGTTTTGCCGAAAATCCACGAAAAATTCATTGTCATCGAGCAAGGCTTTGAGTCATCGAACAAGACCTCGAGTCATCGAAAAATGTCTTCAATTTGTCTAGCAACCAACTCAATTTTCTTTCATAAATTCGATGTCATCGACCCGTCTTCAATGTCATCGAATGGTAGCTTTAATGTAATTGAATGGTGATCAATGACACAGTCAATGTGAATACTGTACTTATGCTTTCGACTTCTTTCCTTCTCCACTTGGTTTTCTTGAATCTTGGGATCTTGAAATCTTTAATCTTTGTCTCCTAAGATCCATTCTTTGCCTTGGTGATCTTTGAGCGTCAAATCCATGCTTTTAGCACCTTTTCCAATCCAAGCTCTTAAATTCACCTTGCAACACAAACATGAGTAAAATAGGACATTAAGCAGTATCATGTTCATAAAAGCAAGATATAAATGAGGGATAATATACAATATTTGACCCTCAACAGCTACATTCAAGTGTTTGAGCATTATCTAAAGAGTGCAGGTATGTGAATCAACCTATAAAAAGGGTGAAGCATGTTATGTTTTCCTATATAACTTTCAAAATTAAGGATTTCTATAAATAATCCTAAAATTTTCACATACAAAATACATTACCAGAGTTATGGCATGATTCTCAGATTAATTAACATTATTATCAATTATTGAGATTATCGCAAGACTAAAAATATCGAAGGAAAGTTTAAAGGGCATTTCATCACCTTGGGGTTTAAGGTTTCTCAATTCTACCACTTTGATTTGGGTGTGGTCCGATGACGATGATTCTTAGGGCTGAAAATTAGAAAAAACCCAAAATACAATGTTAATTTGGCATATCAAAACCAATTCTATTCAAATTAGGATTTAATTGAGGATTCAAAAGGGTTTCTTGCCTTAAGGGTCTAGCAATCAGCTAGGGCGGCAGGTTTGGCATGAATCTAAGGCTTTAGCAATGTTATGCCTCGCATACGACTTTCGCGCAAAGACGAACAAGGGCACATGGCAGGTAGGGCTCTAAAATCCAAGCTATGATGAGAGACTACCAGTCATGGAGGATCCAGGAGAGCCGATGAGATTCAGGGCAAAGAGATACAGCTCTCTCTCTCTCTCTCTCTCTCTCTCTCTCTCATTTCCCCTAAATTAGGGCCTGAATGAATGAAGGAAGAAAAACGACGAAAAATGGTATTTATTATTTATTACCCTAAAAGATTTCACAACTTAATGCGAGTTGTTGATCAGGCCGACAGATGCAAAGCATGTCCTGCTTTGGCTTGATTCATTGTTATGGGGTTCTAAGAGTTTAAGAGTTAAATGGTGGGGTTTATCGGTAATTCTAGACTGGGGAACTCTAGTCTTCAACGAGTTTGTAAAAGGGTTCGATTAAACAGTGCTAGAGACTGATCGAATGTGTCACATTGAACAATTTCTTAGTTGAATATTCAAATTTAATATGCTTTTATGGTAGATTCTACCTAATCAAACGTTTAGGTTAATGAATGCGAATCCAGTGATCCGGTCCCACAAATGTTAGGGCTCTATCTGATTTTCTAATACACAGGGTCTAATTTTGTCGTAGGTTCTCGAATTTAGGGCTTTACTTATTTATTCAAAAAAAATTCCCCAACACCAACACCCAAAGACATTCCATATCCGTGTAGAAGGCTAAGGTGTTATAGTGGCTCACTTAATAGATGAATGACCGACTTTTGAAATGTCCCACTGAGTAACAGTCCGAATAGGCTTAGTACGGTACAAAACCCGCACTGGCGCCAACGGGCACAATAAACTGGACGTGGATTGCGTCCTACCCCCTCCCGGATGGTAATTCGTCCGGGCAGGGCTCTATGGGGCCCAAAGTGATGTAAGTGTTTCATCCACGCCGTTCATAGCTTTTATTAGATCATTTTAATGTACAAAACAAAAAATGAGGCAGGTTCAGGGCTTAAGTGGACCACATCAAAGGAAGCTGCAGTGATAATGACTCTCACCGTTAAAACCTTTCTAAGGGCCACCATGATGTTTTTTTACCATCCAACCTATTAATAATGTCATGCAGACGTGGATGAAGTGAAAACACAAATATCAACTTGATCCGAAACTTCTCCAGCTCCCAAGAAGTTTTTAATGGTGGAAGTTAAGTCCCCATTTTGTGGTCCACTTAATCCCTGAACCTGCCTCATTTTTTGTCTCGTACATTAAAATGATATGAGAAAAGCGATGAACAGCGTGGATGAAACACTTACATCACTTTGGGGCCCACAGAGCCCCGCCAGGACGGATTACTGTCTGGGCGGGGGTAGGACGCAATCCGCGTCCGAATAAACTTAATACACCAAAGAGGAGAAACTTTGATACTCTGGAAGAGCTTAATAGACGATACACGGACATTTTTTATTTCTTGAAAATTACATATGTCTAATGCAAGTAGCCAAATTAAACCGTCCAAATTATGGTACCCATTATAGATCTTTCGGGAACCAAAAATTAAACTTATTTGATTTTCAGATTATCAGACATTTATTGGATGGTTAAAAATGAAATAAAAAATCTAACGATCCAAACAGGTGTCCATAGATCAGAAGATAGAATTTTCAACCTATCTTAGGATTGTGAGTTATAAACAGTAGACTGCATAATCTAGTCGGTTTTATTGGAATTAATGCCACGTGTACAACTCCTGAGTGCCTGCGTAACAAGTTTCATACGCGACTCGAGAATTTGGGAGCGGATTGGGTGAGACTCAGGACTTACCAAAGGCAGTAATGTGGGGGCCATCTTAATGTATTTATTCCGTATCCACACCGTCCATCCGTTTTTCCATATAATTATAGGGCAGAATCCAAAAAAATGAATGATACACAATTATCAGGTGGACCATATGATAAGAAACAATGTTGATTGAACGCCCTACCATTAAAATCTTCATAGTAGGGCTGAAAGTCGAGCTGGTTGGGTCGGGTTGGTGCTCAACCCTAGCCCAACCCAAGGTTCCTAGACCTCAACCCTAACCCAACCCCGGGTTGGGAATTCTCAACCCGAGCCCAACCCAAGTGGGCTCGGTGAGGTTGGCCGGGTTGGTCGGGTCGATATATGCTAATATTTTCATTATTACATTAGTCTATTATATTTTCAATACACATCTTATTTTTTGTACCTATAATTTTATTAATTATATATGTAGTTATTTATCAAAAAGAAGTTCATTTTTTCTAAACAAACAAGCAAAAATATAGGACAACTACACTTTTAAAAATCATAGTGTATCAAGCAATCTATTTGGGAGAGAAATCTAACGTGCCTTGTTAGCTTGAGTCATTTGAAATGACATGGACCAATGAAACCCGACGGCATTGGAATTTCATGTGCCTTCAACATAGACGATCCGCACTCAATTATAATTAATTTATAAGGAACTTATATATTGACAGGGTTCGGGTTGGGTTGGGTCGGGCAACCTGAGACCTTAATCCGAGCCCAACCCAAGTTTTATCGGGTTAGTGTTTGTATGTCCCAAGCCCAAGACCAAACCCGATACATTCTGCCCAAGCCCAATGCAATGTCGGGTCGGTCATGGGTCGGTCGGGTTGAACCCGCCCAACTTTCAGCCCTACTTCTTAGGGCATAAATTAAAGTTTTCGTAGTATTTATTTTCCATCCAATCTGTTGATAAGGTCACGTAATATTGGATGAATGGAAGAAAATAAATATCATCTTGATCCAAAACTTTTGTGGACCATTAATGGTCAATCAAAACTCTTTCTGACTGTATGCTCCACTTAATAATTGGATCTGCTTTATTTTTTGTGTAGTGCCCTGAAATGATATGAGAAAACTGATAAACGGTTTGGATACAGAATAAATACACCAAGGTAGGCCCCATTGTAAGGCCTGCACCGCCTCACCCAGCACGGTGTGGCCTTGACTATGGAGCCCACCTTGATGTATGTATTGTATATCCACACCGTCCATCTTTTTTACAGCTCATTTTAGATTATATACAAAAAAAAAAAAAAAATTAATAAAGTAGATACATATCTCAAGTGGACCACACCATAAGAAAAACTCGCCGGGGCTCATTTTAATATCCACAGTAATATTTATTTGGCATCCCACATGTTTGTAAGTCAAACAAACTTAGATAAAAGAAGACAATAAATATTAACTTGATACAAAGCTTTTGTGGCCACAAGAAGCCTTTAAAGGTTGATCACCATTGTTTCCTATGGTGTAGTATTGATTCGTTTGTTAAGCTCATTTCCTAAAATGAGCCGAAAAAACGTGAATATATAGTAAATACATTAAAATAATACACGGATTTAATGCACAAATAGACCCACCAAAGGAAAAAGTAGAATAAAATCCCTATCTTTGAAAATTTTTCCAAGGATGCATATCTTTTATATATCAATATTTAGGGGTGCACACTGGGTTGTTACAGTCTGGTTATGAGGTGAAACATTAACCAAACCGTTACTAACAATTTCAGAAAAATCGAAACAAGAACCGGACTATAAAAACCGGTTCAATTCGGATCAATTCTATGGTTCTGGACTTTTTATAATCCAGCCCAATTGAGAGAGAGAGAGAGAGAGAGAGAGAGAGAGAGAGAGAGCCGCTGGTTGGGTGAGCTGGAGCGTCGAGCAATGGGTAGCCGGTGGCTATCTTGTGAGAGAGAGAGAGAGATGGGAATGAAATGGGACAGCAGGCGGCATAAAGAGAATCGAGATATTAGGTTTTTTTTAAAAAAAATTATTTATTGCTTGGAATGGTTCGGTTTCAAGGCCGGTTCTACAGTTCGATTCAATTTTACATAACCCCAAACCGAGAACTGAACCAAACTTATCAGTTCTTTAATTTTCGGAACCGGTGCACTTCAAAACTGGTGCGGTTTGGCCAATTACTGCCGATTCCATGTGCACCTCTATCAAAATTTGTGTTTTCCCTTCGTCTGGTTGTCATGTGACTTTGTGAGTAGGCCGGAAGGCAAATATACATCAAGGTGGGTCTGAAAAGGTCTCAACGATAGTGTCATTATCACCGCTACTTCACGTGATATTGGCCACTTGACCCCTGGATCTGCCTACATAGAGTGGATAAAATAAATACATGACAGTGGGTCCCACATAGCTCCTGCCAGGAATGCCCGTCCAATTCGCGTCTACCAGATACAATGTTCTGACTTTAGAGGAGGGGATGACACGTCAGAACCGAAAACCCTAAAATATGGCAAGAGCCATCCATCGATGGGACATATTGCAGGGTTATGCATGGATTAGGTCCACTCCCGCATGGAGTCATGAATGACTCATAAGCCATGAGACAAGGACGAGGATTGCCTGCCACTAGGAAGCTAGGTGGGGTCCACCTTGATATTTGTGAGAAATACATTCCATCCATCCGTTCTTCCAAGCTCATGTTATGGCATGAGCCCAAAAATGAGGCAGATTCAAAACTCAAGTGGGCCACACGATACGAAAATGTAGGGATTCAATCCACACCATTGAAACATTCATCGGACCACTTAAGTTTTGAACCAAACTAGTATTTTTGTGTTTTCACTTCATCCTAATGGGAAATGACCTTATAAATATTCCAATAGCATATAAACAGAATCCAGAAAGGTTTCAACGGTAGGCACTTTCCTCCCACTTTTTCCCTGTCATGTGGCCCACTTGAGTTTTAAATTTATATCATTTTTTAATTCATATCCTAAAATTAGCTGATAAAACGGATGTGCGGGATGGATTTATCATAAACATCACCAGACAGTACTATCCCTTTTTCTTATCATTGTTTATTCATTTACATGTTTGACCGTTGAATTTTGTTTTCGACCGTCCTTCTAATGGTCACTTGTCAGATGGATGGGATTGTTTAATAGGTGTGAATTTTGAGATATAAACCATCCATGCTAGGTTCTATGTTTCAGTGGACCCACGTGTGCATGAGTGAAAGGCATATCAAATTTCTGATTGTACACAGCAAATGTCAGAGATCCGGGCCATTCATCAGGGTACACTGTGATTATGTTACCGGTCAAACTTATATAAAAATCGGATGGCTAAAGGGTAAAGAAAGTTCAATGGTCCAAATTCAATCCACATGTTTGGCTCACTTTATAAGGATATGTTTGGCTAAAATTCAGACGTGTCGTGATATGCATGTGGCGTGAATCAACTAAAAATCTTTGTCTGTCTCCATGAGCTATTTATCCAACCACTGATCTTAAAATATTAGATAATTTGCAAAGAGAATGGTTTGTTCTTTTAAATAAGCTTTTTTTGTTTTTTTTGTGGAAAAGACTTTCAAATTTTATACATGCGACCTTAGTTCAATCATAATATGGTAAAGACAAAACATAGTTAGATAAGAGCTAAAATTATTTTATTAATTGATAATTATAATATAAAAGTTATAATTAACTCTAAAGGACTAAGCTTCATGGTAAGACGACTGTTTAGTGTGGGAAACCATCTATTCGAAAACTGACAAGAGTCAAGCCCGTGGCAAGATAGTAGGACGGAAAACAGATCTTTGACTATGCAGGTGCTAAGCTCGTGGCGAGATAATATGCGAGAGTGACGGTCAATTTGAAATTCTAGCAAGGCTTAGTCACATGGTGAGACTGTTGATGGCTTGACTATCTCTTCAAAAACAAGACGGGTGCCAAGTACGTGATAAAACAATAGATAAAATTACTTAGCATGTAGCAAGAAAGCCCTATAACTTCTATTCAAGACTAAGCAATCTTCCTTACAATCCAGCAAGGTGCAATGAACAAAGGATTGAAAGAGGCTAAGGACTATAGCACATGATAACAGTAGCTTAGTTTTATCTTTACCCGTCTCCCATCATAATCTCCCTCCCATCCATTGTATCGCATTGGTTGTGCAGATCTCATCCAAATCTCCCGTACACCACGTGTTAACTTTCTAGCTGTCTGATATGACAATGTTAGATAAGGTGTAAACAAGGTACTACCTTGATTTTTTGTATGCAGCCAGTTGACCGTGTGCACTACCTGATGAATGGCTCGGACCGCTTACAATTGTTATAATGAGGAGCCCCTCATTGAATTTCCTAACCTTAATTTAGTTTCTCTAAATTTTCATTTTTAATCAACAGCCCGTTTGGCTGTAACCTAAAGTGCCGTGGTGACCCAAAATGAAAATGCAATGATAAGACTTCCTGACCATTTTAATCTTGGTTGCTTTTATGGAGGGACAAATTCTGCCATCTAAATTCCATGGTATGCGCAAACAACCCAAACATTTTCATCAATAACAAATCATTAAAAGGACGAGAAATGGAATTACTTATACTTGGAATACAAGTAATTCAAATTAAACTGTCCAAATTATTGGTCCATTTAAGTACTACAACCTACCATATATATTTTGTTGTCTAGCTATCTGATTTGTGGCTAGTTATTAGATAGTTAAAAATGAAAATTTTCTTCTTCTTTGTCTATTATTGAGCCATGGGTTAAAATCCCAATGTTAAAAAGTATGAAAAATATTTTATGGTCCTATTTCAACAAACAAGTGGTTAAGATTAAAGGCCAAGATTGTTCAAAGAATTTCATTATGGGAATTTGACTTCGGGAGAGTTAGATAATTGATGCAACACCTACAATTTATGAGGGTCTGCTGCATGTGACGTAGCTAGAGTATCAAATGAACTCCCTAAAAAGATCATGTGTCCTTCTGTGCCTGTGACTCGGACCTCGAGTAACATGTGCCAGCTCTGTTGGATGAATGACAAGTTGAGTGGATTATTCGGCGGTGCTGAGTGGAACTAAGTCAAACAAAGCCAATCCACGATAGCAAAAAATTATCTAATCCAAGGGGGCTGAGGTAAAAATTGAATGCAAAAAAATTATCTAATCCAAGTGGGCTGAGGTAAATTGAATGCATTGGGGTGGAGAGGGAAAGTTCTAGAGGAGAACGAGCAAGAGAGCTTTTAAGGTGATAGAACCTGAGTTGTGACTTTCATCTAAAAGTGACTCAGATCTTTTAAATCACAAGGAAGTAACTTTTCAACCTAGATCCGTGAAGTTTTTATCATTTTTCTTTTAAGTAAAGTCACAGAAAACTTAAAAGTGTGCGTAAAAAAAGATAATTATAAGTGAATTTTCTCTCCCAAACACCACCCGTGACTTACTCATAAGTCACTTCCTACTTATAAGACTTAAAAGCATCCAAGCGACCCCTAATTCTCTAGCTCTTGGTCTTAATGCTAGTCCATGATATTGTTCAAGTATGGAACCATGACAACGGTTAGTATACCATAGTGTAGTTAATGAAATATTGAAATGTGGAGCCCTAGAAACCGTATTCACTTTACTAGATGATCAATGTGAAGCTTTAACATGCGCCTGTTATGGTCTTGAAAATCATGTGTATGCGAAAAGTTAATATGAGGTCGACCTTACGGGAGCTTCTCACGAGCACTAACTCTTTGTAGACCACCATCGTGTGTCAGACATTCTTGCCATGCATTTGATGGGTCCCCTCTAGTTTAAAGGATGTCCCAGAAATCAACCGTATCCATAACTCAAGTGAGCTACACCATCTAAAATCATGGGAAATCATGCCTAAAACATCTAAATGCACTTGGTGGTGCCGACTTAAGTTTTGGAATGGGTTGAAATTTTCTGTACCTATGCATCCAAGTGAGACATACATAGTAGATGGGTTGGATGTTTGAACCAAATCTTAGTGGGTGTATAAATAATCAGGAGCGTTTCAATGAGTGTATATCCACTCTCAATGGTTGTTCGTAGTGAGGCCCACCTAAGTTATAGATTAGCCTGAATTTTAGGCCGGTGGCCTACCACAGAAGGGTGCATGTGATTGATGGGGTGAATGTCTAAAAACATCATGGTAGGGTTAACGGAGCTCGACCACATGGGAAGTTCTCATGAGATCAAACTCATGGAACCTTTTCCCCCTATGTATGTATATACACATAGCTCATGTGGGACCCACCATGGTATTTGTATGACATTCCCTCATTCAACAAGATTATTCCACTATAAAAACGGTATACCCTAAAAATCAGGTCAATCCAACCATAGAGATGGAATGCCCCCACACGAATGTGGAGGTTGTTTTTTTTTTTTTTTAGTAGCTGTATAGCTTTCTATGATGTATCCCACCTGAGAATGGGTCCCACACACCATTAGCTACAAGTAGGTGTATTATGAGAACTATCAAGTAATCAATTCCATTTATTTCCAATTCCTCCCATTTAAAAAGCCATGGAGTGACCCCAGTAGAACTCAACAAAAACACCAATAGGGTTCATTGCATATAAGGAACTTGAAATCGATAGATCCATGGGAGCGAGTTTCATGGAAGATACATCTTCACTCCTTGGAAGTAAAAGGAATTTTTAATTTTACTTTAAATATATATATATATATATATATATATATATATATATATATATATATATATATATCGAAGAATCAATTTTTTAGTATTCATTTTATTTATAATATATAAAAAATTAAAATTATACGTTGTGAACTGATATTTGGCTCAAATATAATTTAAACGAAACTAACTCTTATGTAAGTTCAACAGCATCGAACCTAAACTAAGAAATTCTGGAATTCCACGGAAGCTTAAGCTCGGAACATCCACAACAAAAGATTACAGTGATAGTTTGATACCATTTTTAAGCTATGGCGTCTCATCCATCACACACATGGCACACAAAGCAGTCTATCCACACCATCTGATAGTAAGGCCTATTGTGGATGGAGCATTACCTAAATTTTACATTGATCAACTGATCATAGCCATCCAATTAGGCTGTACCCAAAATGAATGGGTAGCAAGAAACTTGCCAGATATCCACAACTCGGTGCAAGTTCCTGGCTATGCCCTATCCATAATAGGGCCCACATGATCTAGATCACAGTACACTTAGGCGAGGTATAAGGTCAGGGTGAGACTATAGATGAGATGGCATACAAGCACATCAATCCAGACCATCAAAATGGTAGGGCTCTACAGCAGACAGAGGATCACCCAAAAATCACACCAATCAAATATCATTGCCCACAAAATGAGTGGCTAGAAATAAATCGACAAAAACCTACGATTTCAGGTGGGACCCAAACAAAAACCAAAGTTTGTCCAATCAACCCTCCAATATGAACAAGTTCAGGGTACACCCAATCCATAATAAGGCCCACATTTTACACGGTTCAGATCACCAGATGAGACACTACAATATTTTAAAATGGTGGTGAACTAACAACAAGAATTTTAAAAAAGGAACATAAGGGAAATCTTGCTTTTGTTTATCTGAATCTCACCCACAGAAGATGAGAGTGGGGGGAATCAAATCCCTAAAGTCTTGAGAATGTTGTTTGAAAATCAAAGCAAGCTTCCAAAGCATGCCACTGGCATATGAAGAGGCCCCAGAACAAGAGCAATTAAGTCAAGGGCTAGTGTCCAAGAGAAGAGGCAAGAAAGGCCCACCAAAGCAAATGATCTTGTCTTATAATACAAGGGCATGCAAGAGCAGGAATGAAGTGGGGAACAGCGAAAAGCCATGCCCACTAAAAGATAGGCCAGGACACACCAGCCCATTGGAATTTAAATTCCTGTGTTCTCATGTTCCATATACACCCTCTTAATAATAACATTATCACACCAAGGACTGCCTAACAATCTAAAAGAGAATGATTACATGCGTGTGTGTGGAATCCAAACCGTGCATCTGGTGCATCTCCTCATTTTGACCGTTCATTGAAAGAATCGTCCTGATTCAAAGTTTGGGTGGGACAAATCACTTAGCAATATAAAATCATGTGGCTGGGTTGGATGGCATGTGCACAACATGGTGGACCCCACATTTTCATATGGAAGTTTCTACGGTTGGCACCACTCTCTCCAAAAGTCCTCCTTTGTTCCCTTTGACGTAGGACTCTTGTCATCTAATGGGCGGTTTGGATGGCACCTACACAATGGGGTGGGCCCACACAACTCCAACATATGGTAATTAGGGGCGCGGATTGGGTGCTACTCCCAAGAGGACCTAGCTAGAGACGGATAGTTATGTTAGGGACCTTGTGGGCCCACTGTGATGTATATGTTTTATCTGGGCCATCCATCTATTTGATAGATCATTTTAGGGCATGAGCTCAAAAATGAAGCATATGTAAGGCTATTGCTATCCAACCTGTTCGTCACATAGACTTGTATGAAGGGAAAGCATAAATATCAGCTTTATCCAAAATGGCCTCCAAGAAGGTTTCAATGGTGGGCTTTTAATCCCGACTTTTTCATGTGGGTGGTTCACTTGAGCCTTAAATTTCCTTTCCTTTTTGGATTCATGCCCTAAAATGATCTTTCAAAATGGATGGACGGCATGGGTAAAACATATGCATCATAGTGGGCCCATAGAGCCCCTGCCACAACCATCCATCTCTAGGTAGGTCATAGTGGGGGTAGCACCCAATCTGCACCCCTTAATTATCATGTGTGGACCATGTGTGATCATCAGCTCAAAAGAATAGGGAGAAAGTACAAGAATCATCACTATCGTCTAGGCCTTCAGGCTCAATCATACCAACACTAGTGCACCAAATCCCATTATAACTCTAAGAGGATGAAAGCCAGCTTGCTCGGCTTTGCTTAATGTAGCTTGGCTTGCCTCAGCTTGAATGACAACTTAAGGTGAGCCAAGCTTCATATTACCTAGCTCGTTTTGAAAATGAGCCAAGGTCAAGCATATATAGTGGAGCTTGACTCAGCTCAACTCGAACTCAACTCGGATCGAAACTCAAGCTTAGCTCGACTCAAATATATATTATATTATATTATATTTAAAAATAATAAAACTTAAAACTTAAAACCCTACCCTACTCATTCGTCCATTTCTTATCCTTTTTCCCTTCCTTACTAGACTTGTCGCGCCCAAGCTCCTCTCTCTCTTGCTCCCGGACTACATAGTCAATCTCTCTCTCTCTCTCTCTCTCTCTCTCTCTCTCTCTCTCTCTCTCTCCATATATATATATGCACTCATGAGAAAGTACATCTATCTAATATTATATTTTATATATATATAGGGAAAAGGTACTATGCGCTCGACCTCACGATAAGCTCCCGTGAGGTCGAGCTATGTGGGCCCCACCGTGATGCGTGTTGACCATCAACACCGTGCATTTGATGGGTCCCCTCTAAATTATGGGATATCCCAAAAATCAGCCGTATACGGAACTCAGGTGGGCCATACCATCTAAAATCATGTGAAGGCACCGTTAAAACATAAAAAAGCACTTGGTGGGGCCTACCTGAGTTTTGAATGCTGCTGAAAATTGGTCTGAACCCTCATCCAAGTGGGACACACATAATGGATGGGCTAGATTTGCAAACCACATCTCGGTGGGCCCAAAAAATGATTATGAATGTTTTAATGGTGCACGCCCCCCCCACTTCTGTATGTGGTGTGGCCCACACAAGTCACGGATTGACTTGATTTTTGAGACATAGGCCCACGATGGAATGGTGCATCTAACTGATGGGGTAGATGTTCGAAACGCATCACGCTGGGGCCCATACAGCTCGACCTCATGGGACGGTCTTGTCAACTCGAGCACATAGTACCTTTTCCCATATATATAATTGAATATTTTATATATATATATATATATATATATATATATATATATATATATATATATATATATATATATATATATATATAATTGAATATTTTATTTGGAGGTTGGGTTAGGTGCGGGTTGGCTAGGTTGAGTCAGGTTGGGTGCTGGGTTGGGTCGGGTTGGGTGGGTGCTGGCAAATGGGCTAGGTCGAGTGGGTGTTGGGTTAAGCTGGGTTAAGGTTAGGGTTAGATTGGGTGTTGGGTCAAGTTGGGTCGAGTTGGGCATTAGGAGCAGGCTGGAGTTGATTCGAGGTAAGCTCACCTCAACTTAATCCAGTCGCTCGCCTTGAGCTCACTTCAAAAGGTTTAGCAAACAAACCAAGCTCCAATGGTAAGCTCGAGGGCAAGCTTAAGCTTGAGCTTGAGGAGAGCATGGACGAGTCAAGCCAAGATTGACCCACCTCGACTCGACTTGGCTCGATGTACAACCCTAAGCAACACCAAAAACTATCTTGACAAATTGGGGTTGCCACCATACAGCACTGGTGCACGGGGGCTGGGTCAGGTCCACAGAGATGTCTGTGACAAATCCACTCTATCCATCTATTTTGAAATACTACAATAAGGTAGGATTCTAAAAATCAGAAAGATTAAAAACTTAGGTGGTCCACACCAACAAAACAATGGGAATGAAAACGTCCACCATTGAAACCTTCTTGGATCTAACAATGATGTTTATATGTCATCCAAACTATTCATAAAATGATTACCACCCAAATAAATTGTAGAAACAAATATCATCTTGATACAAAACTTTTGTCACCACCAAGCTTTTAATCCTGTGTGGTATGGCCAACATGAGTTTTGGATCTGCTTGATTTGTAAAATTATGTCCTATTGTGGTCTTTCCAAACGGATGGACAATGCGAACCCAGGCACATCAGCTTGTTAGTACACCCTACTATCCATTCGCACTTCACTGTTAGTCACCCCCACTAGGGATTGATACCAAGACCTCGGTGTTGAAACGAGGTATCTTTCGCTCAATCTACCACTTGAGCTATGGGTCAAGGTGATGTCGTCTCTAGTTAAGTATGCTTTGGCAAGAGCAACGCTAGAATAGATGAACTTTTGAAAAGTTCTTAGTATACCATAGTTCTCATATTAAACCCCTTCCAGTAATTAGTTCTTGATTGTAATCAAGTTAGATTATGGTCATGAAACCAAACAATACAGCAAAGCTAGTAAAAGGAAGAGCATAATAATTTCAATTATTATGTTCAATCCACCGTGTGCATATGTTTGTCTCATATCAGGCCATCCAAAATCATGCATTGTGATGCTGGAATCACAATGATCAGACGGTCGTAATCAAGTTGGATAATGATCATGAAACCAAACAATACAGCAAAGCTAGTAAAAGGAATTGCATAATAATTTCAATTATTATGGTCAATCCACCGTGTGCATATGTTTGTCTCATATCAGGCCATCCAAAATCATGCATTGTGATGCTGGAATCACAATGATCAGACGGTCCTAATTAGAAAAGCAATCTTCCATCTAATGGATGATTAAGCATCCAAGTGTAATAGGTAAGTTCCAATCGAGTGGATGGTATGAAAGATCAACAAGGAGATTTAATATTGGATGGTGTAGATTGTACGATAGGTCCACGCATGAATACAATCAACCATACTCCTCAAAATATCATTCAATGGAAGCAGATTGCCTGTGACTGTGGGGATAGAGATACACCCGTGCCTGGGGCTATGTGAACCGACAAAGATGTCTATGAAAAATCCACTCCATCCATCTGTTTTTAAAGACCACAATAGAATAGGATTCAAAAATTCAGGCAAATCCAAGACCTATCGGGCCACACCAACAAAACAGTAGGAATAAAAAGGTCCACTTTTGAAACCTTCCCGGAGCTGACCATGATGTTTATATGCCATCCAAACCATTCATACGGTTATTACCACTCAGATAAATTGTAGGAACAAATATCCTGACACAACTCCTGTCACCCCCAGTCGGTTCAATCCCCACTAATTCATGCCGTACAGCCCACATGAATTCTAGATCCGCCTAATTTTTAGAATTTCGTCCTATCATGGCCTTTTCAAAACGGATGGATAGAGTATGTTTGTCACGGACATCTTTGTAGGCCCCACATAACCTCGGATACTAAGATATTTATTGGTAGTTAAGCATACTTTGGCGAGAGTAATGCTAAAATGGGTAAACTTAAGGGCCTGTTTGGCTAGGCGGATTGGAAGGGATTGGATGGTATTGGAAGGGATCGGAAGTTAAATCCCAGGATTGGCCGGGCCTGCCAAACAAGCTGGGTGATCTGATTCCAGGATATAGCAATCCCATGGATCTTACGACAATCCACTGACAACACCATCATCAGCTTTAAATTCCATCCAATCCGCCCTAATCCTTTCAAATTTGCCTGGGACGTGTTTGGTTTGAGGGATTGGAAGGGATGGGAGGGTTTAATCCCGGATTAGCCCGGCGTGCCAAACAGAGACTCCATATAGCAATCCCAGGTTATAGCAATCACATGGATCTTAAGACAATCCACTAACAACACCATCGTTACCTTGAAATACATGCCATCTATCCTGATACCATTCAATCCCTTCCGATCCACCGGGCCAAACAAGCTCTTAGGGAAGTCCTACATGTACCAAAGTCCTCGTGTTACACCCCTTCTAATAGTTAGCGCATGATTGTAATCAAGTTAAGTAATGGTCATGAATCCAAACAATACAGCAAAGCTAGTAAAAGGAAGTGCATGATAATTTCAATGAGTATGGTCAATCCACCGTGTGCACATGCTTATCTCATATCGGGCCATTCAAATCATGCATTGTGTTGCTGGAATCACAATGATCAGACGATCCTAATTAGAAATGTGATCTTCCATCTAATGGATGACTAACCATCCAAGTTCAATTCGTAAATGTCCATCAATTAGATGGTATGAAAGATCAACATGGAGATTGAATATTGGATGGTGTAGATTGTGTGTTAGATTTACGCATGAGTACAATCAACCATACTCCTCCAAATATCATTCAACTAAAGCGGATTGCTTGTGACCCTTGGACAAAGATATACTTGTGCCCGGGGTTATGTGGGCCCATAGAGATGTCAATGAAAAATCCACTCCGTCCATGTGTTGTGAAATACCATAGTAAGATAGGATGTCAAAAATCAGGTGGATCCAAAACTCGTGTGGGCCACACCAACAAAATAGTAGGAACAGAAATTCCCATAAAGCTAACCATGATGTTTATATGCCATCCAAACCATTCATAGGGTTATTAACACTTGGATAAACTGTAGAGATAAATATTATCCCGACAAAAAAACTTCTATCACCATCTAGCATTCAATCCCCCTTGTTTCGTGCAGTATGGCTCACATGAGTTTTGGATCTACCTTATTTTTAGAATCTTATCATATTGGGTCTTTCAAAAAAGATGGACGGAGTGGATTTGTCATGGACATCTCTGTGGGCCCCACATAGCCCTAGGGATAGAGATATATCTATGCATGGGGTCACATGCAATCCATCGGTAATTAAGCATGCTCTAGCGAGAGCAGTGTTAGAATGGGAGAATTTTTGGGATGTCTTGGGTGTACCAATGTCCTCATGTTACACCCATTCTAGTAGTTAGTACTTGATTGTAATCAAGTTAGGTAATGATAATGAGTATTGGATGGTGTAGATTGTGTGTTAGGTATACGCATGGATAAAATCAACTATACTCCAAATATCATTCAACTGAATTGTCTGTGACCCGGGAGGCCGGGACAGAGATATACCTGCACCCAGGGATCTGTGGGTCCATAGAGATGTCTGTGAAAAAATCACTCTATCCATCTTTTTTGAAAGACCACGATAGGACAAGATTCAAAAAATTAGGTAGATCCAAAACTCTTGTGGACCGCACTAACAAAATACTAAGAACAAAAACATCCACCATTAAAACCTTCATAGAGCTGACCATGATGTTCATATGCCATCCAAACCATTTATAGGGTTATTACTACTTAGATAAACTGTAGGAACAAATATCCTGACACAAAACTTCTGTCACCCTAGGCGTTCAATCCCCACTTTTTCATGTAGTATGGCCCGCATAAGTTCTCGGTCTACCTGATTTTTAGAATCCGGTCCTATTGCGGCCTTTGAAAACAGATGAGCGAAGTGGATTTGTCAGAGACATCTTTATGGGCCCCACATAGCCCCAGGCACAAAGATATCTTTACACACGGGGTCATCAGCAATCCACTCCCCACTAATTAGGGTTTGTCACCGAACTGGGACTAGTGCACAAGATGCTATTGATAGTTAAGCATGCTTTGGCGAGAGCAATGCTAAAATGGGTAAACTTCTGGGAATTCCTAGGTGTATTAAAGTCCTCATGTTACACCCTTTCTAGTAGTTAGTGCTTGATTTTAATCAAGTTAGATAATGATCATGAATCCAAAGAATATAGCAAAGCTAGTAAATGGAAGTGCATGATAATTTTAATGAGTATGGTCAATCCACCATGTGCATATGTTTATCTCATATCAGGCCGTCTAAAATCATATATTATGTTGTTGGAATCACAATGATCGGACGATCCTAATTAGAAAAGTGATCTTCCATCTAATGGATGATTAACCATCCAAGTTCAATGGGTAAGTATCCATCAATTAAATGGTATGGAAGATTAACAAGGAGATTGAATATTGGATGGTGTAGATCATACATTAGGTCTACACATGAGTACAATCAACCATACTCCTCCAAATATCATTTAACGGAAGCGGATTGCTTGTGACCTCGAGGATAAAGATATACATGTGCCTAGGGCTGTGTGGGCCAATAGAGATGTCGGTGAAAAATCCTCTCCGTCCATCGGTTTTGAAAGACCCCAATAGGACAGGATTCGAAAAATCAAGCAAATCCAAAAGTTATGTTTGCCACACCAACGAAATAGTGGGAATAGAAATGTCCACTGTTGAAACATTCTTGGAGCTAACCATGATGTTTATATGCTATCCAAACCATTCTTACGAGATCCTCTGGCGGGAGAATACGTATCGAGTTCTTGTGTAGGATCTTGGCTCTTGTATAGGGCCTAAAACCTTAGGTTCTTGTGTAGGACATTGACTTTATGCTCTTGTGCAGGACCTTGGCTCTTGTGTAGGACCTAAATCCTTAGCTTCTTGTGTGAGACATTGGCACTTGTGTAGGGCCTAAATCGTTGGGTTCGGGAGTAAGACCATTGCTCTTGTGTAGGGCATAAATCTTAGAGTCCTTGTGTAGGGCTTTAAAGCTTAGAAGTAAACTTAATTTAAAACCTCCAATAGTGAAATTCGGTACACTCATGTGTTGAATGCATCCGCCGGTAGTGGAGTAGGCAAGTACTTAAACCCTTATATATGATTGTGTTTGGAATTGTCATTTGTGCAATTGTTTAATTATACTTATGAGTATGAATGTTTACATTGTACATGCATGGTAGATGAATGGTTAGTGATTGATAGGTAGCACATCACACACACACATATATACTATCTTGATATAGACTAGTTGCTTATTTGTATATCATTTGTAGCCTATGTGATTGAACCTTCTATTGGATTGGAAGCCTTAGAGTTTTTTTCTATTGGATCGATACCAAGACTTTGGTGGAAGTTTTAGAGTTATATTGCCTTGATTAGTTTAATTGTTAATTAGTTTAAGTTAAGCAATTATTGTTTTTAAATAGGTGCTAATCACCCCCCCTCTAGAATATATCCTTCATTCTTTAGCTCCACCAAGCTTCCGCACTTAAAAATATAGTGGTTCACAAACTAAAATTTCTCCAGCACTAGTCCACGGGATGCCACTAATAGTTAAGCATGCTTTTGCGAGAGCAATGCTAGAATGAAAGAACTTTTGGAAAGTCTTGGGTGTACTAACGTCCTCATGTTACACCCCTTCCAGTAGTTAGTACTTGATTGTAATCAAGTTAGATAAGGGTCATGAATCCAAACAATATTCCAAAGCTAATAAAAGGAAGTGCACGTTAATGTCGGTGAAAATGGTCATCCTACCACGTGCATTTGTTTATCTCAGATCAGGCCATCCAAAATCATGCACTGTGTTGCTGGAATCACAATGATTGGACGGCCCTAATGAGAAAAGCGATCTTTCATGTAAAGGATGATTAACCATCCAAGTCCAATAGGCAAATGTTCATTGATTAGATGATTTAAATAATCTAATAAATTGAAATCGAACTAAGAAAGATCAACATAGAAATTGAATATTGGGTCGTGTAGATTGTATGATTAGGTCTATGCATGAGTAAAATCAACCATACTCCAAATATCATTCAACGACGGATTCTAAAAATCAGTAGCGGTTTATGTGAGACCGTCTCCAGGATCCACTGAGGTCTATGTGACTACATCCACACCGTCCATCCGTATTGAAAGCTCATTTCAGGCCTGATCAAAAAATGAAACAAATCCGAATCATAGGTGGACCTTAATAGAGGAAACAGCAGTACTCGACCATTAAAAACTTCTCATGGGCCACAAAAGTTTTGGATCAAGCTGATATTTGTGTGGTTTCTTCGTCCACATCTTTGTGACCTTACCAACAGGTTGGATGGAAAATAAACATTATGGTGGCCCCCATTAAGCTTTTAATTGTGGGGATTCAATCACTACTGTTTCCTAGGATATGGTCCACATAAGATTTGGATCTACTTCATTTTTGGAATCATGCCCTAAAATGAGCTTTCAAAACGTTGGGACGGTGTGGATTTATGGCACATAGATCACTGTTAGCCCCACAGTCAGGGGTCCCACCCACCTCGGTGGACCGGGTCTCACTTAATCCGCTCCCCTAAAAATCAGGCAGATCCAAAACTCATGTGGGCCACACCAACGAAACAATGGTCACAGAAACGGTTCTGTAGCTGACCAAGATGTTTATATGCCATCCAAACCGTTCATAGGCATATATTATTATTACCGAAGATGTTTATATGCCATCCAAACCCTTCATAGGCATATTACTATTACCAAAGATGTTTATATGCCATCCAAACCGTTCATAGGCATATTACCACTCAGATAAACTGTAGGAACAAATATCATCTTGACACAACTTCTGTCACCCCAGGCATTCAATCCCCACTGTTTCACGTGGTATGACCCACATGAGTTTTGGATCTGCCTGATTTGTAGACTTCTGTCCTATTGTGATCTTTCAAAACAGATGGACGGAGTGGATTTGTCACGGACATCTATGTGGGACCCACACAGCCCTAGCACATGAATACCTCTGTGCGCAGGGACACAGTCAATCCGCTTCCTCATTCAACCGCTCCCATGTGAAAAGGGAGATTGGTGTGGATAAAATAGAAAAGACAGAAAGGAGGTTCATTGTCATTTTGCGTCCCACCTAAAAGAAGAATTGTAGGGTCCTTCAGCCCAGAATGCCCACAAACCATATCCTCAGCTTATCAATTTCTACAACTGGGGGCTATGAATAAGTGATCCAAACCATTGATCTGTTAGACGCCGACCATGACAGTGGATGGACCATGACCAAAAAATCCCACTGATAAGTTAAACGCCGACCGTTGATGCATTTCCCTGATTAAACAACCAGAAGCTGACAGGAAACAAGATTTTTAGGCGCATGTCCCATCCGCAGCAGGTCCCAACAAAACCAATGGTCAGATTACTACAGACAAGAGACTGAGTACACTGCAGATATCCTCAAGCTGAGGATGATAGAGTTCCTACTGTAGGAAAACATGGGATTTGTACCTTAAATTCTAAAATCATGACTGCCATTGATATCTTGTATTATTAACTATTATAATTCAAATTCCTCCCCCTATAACACAAGACACTGCCCTGCTTTATGGGGGGTAGAGAGAGACAAGAGAGCAAAACCCAGACAGCAGGAGAGGACAGTAGCAAGGAAAGCTACTTAATACTCTTGCAAAACCTCATCTGTGAGAGACCCAAAAACAGAAGAAGAAGAAGAAGAAAAAAAATAGATGGGTTCTCTGAATTCTTCATAAAAATAAAGCTGCTTTTTTGGTTGATGACAAGACAGAGGAAGTAAAGGTGGTGAAAGACAAAATAGAGAGAGAGAGAGAGAGAGAGAGAGAGAGAGAGAGAGAGTCTTTTGCCTTATTTAAGGAGGTGGGTCTTACACTCTCCTTTGTTCTCAAGCATTCAAAAAAATAAAAGAAATAAAAAAGATGGTATTGATGGCAATGCAGAGTTTTAAAGATGTTAGGAGTCTGAGGTGTGTAGAGTAATAAGGAGAGGGCCACCTCATTTTTTTCTTTTTCAAATGTAAGGATTTGGGTACTTTTGTTCCTTTTGTGAGTAGGATTCTTGAGTTTTTCATTTCATGAAAAAGGCTTTCTTTTTCTTTCTTTTGGGGTGATGGGAGCAGTCAGAGAATTAAAGGGATAGGAGTTTTCAGGTGGTGGGAATTGATTGTTGTTATTTAAGAAGGTGAGCCGTTTCTTTTTCTTATATATTTGATAAAGGGTCAGAGAAGTATAGATTGAGGTTTTTAGGAACAGCTGTTTTAGTTGGGGAGTTTTGTTTCTCTTCCTATCACTTTCTTCAGTTTCTCTCTCCTTTCATTCTACAGCAATGGAGTCTTCTTCCCAAATCATTGGAGTTACAGAAGAAGAACGTAATAGTAGTGAATCTGGCTGGACCATGTATCTTGCCTCACCCATGCATGATGATGATGATGGTGATGGTAGTGAGCATGATGGTGTTGGCGGCGGCGGATATGGTGATGATGATAGCGATGATTCGATGGCTTCGGACGCTTCTTCCGGTCCATGTCGTCGTGAACATTCATATGAGAATACTGACCTGGGTCATTGCATGGGTCATTCCAAGCATGATGATGATGATGATGGTGATGATGGGGAGGAGGAGGATTATGGATATTCATACAAGAAAGTTTCCAAACAAAAGGAGAAAAGGAAAGATGAAGGAAAAAGGAATGAAAGAGAAAAAGAAGGCCCACTTCATGCGGACAGGAATTCTTCTCTTGTATGCAGTAGTTCCAAGGTAAGGAAAATCAACTTAGTAAAAAGAGGAAAACAGTAAGGTAGGCATTTTTATCTTTCTATAAATGTCTTTCTCATCCATGAGTTTGAGTTTCTTTTTTAACTGTTTGTTCTTGCATATGATTAATCTCCTCTTCCTCTCTTGTAACTTCTCAAAGAGAGAGAGAAATGCATGGTGAGGCCCAGGAAATAGCTGAAAGTCTCTCTTAAGAACTACCAAGGTGCACCAGATGCAAATGGGTGTTTTCGTATGTAAGTTACGAATGTCTGCAAGCATAGTATACATGCTTGCATGCAAAGTATGCAAATGGGTTTGTAAGGTAAATCTCTGGCGAGCCCGGAAGAGCCTTTAACAGAAAACTGCAGCTAGACAATCAGTTGTTGGATCCAGGTTTACAGGTATATGATAAGTAAAACATGTATCCATCCATTCATAGAAGTGTCTACGGACATCTTTGTGATAAAGTGTAACTATGTAATTGTAGCTGAAGTGGGAAATCAATGTAGAAATGCATGCATGTCTACCCATATATGAGGTGGCGAAAGCGCCATCGTTGATGCAATGAGGTTTATAGTTCAAGAATTTCATCATTTCCTGAGGTTTATGTGAACTATGCAGAGATTTGGATTGCAGATGACTAGCTGTTTTACTGGTTTTTGAATGTTTACATCCCATGTTCTCATCATTCATGCCATCTAACCATGTATTCATATGCCAAATGAAGAGAACCCATCTATGGAGAAATAGACACTTGAACATAAATTCATATCAAGAGAACTGGTCACCTCAGACAATTGCATGCCAACTTCACATGCAGCCCCATCTCAACAAGTCACTTGTTTAGATCATCCGAGCCACTTAAATGGCAGCCCCACCATGAAGAACATCCATGTCAAAAAATCAGGCCCATCGACTCATTAGGAAGGACACAGCTAGTCCATTTATTTCAACCATGTGGTCTGGATAATGACTGGATTGGATTTTAAAAAAATGCTCCAAGTGCTCTTCATAGTGGGGCCCGCTGTTGATGTGGATAGGATATCTTACAAAAGTGACAAGTTGGTAGGAAAGATTGGGCTGCAGACCAAGTATACAACCAGCTGTAGGTGATTAGTTCTCTATCTATTCTATTGTCAGATGGATGCTTGTTTTTTCTTGGAAGGCTGTTGTAAGATGAATGCAATAGAATTAAAATACATCCGTATTCATACCCAAAATTGTATTGATTGTCCCTCAATGTGAAAAGTGCATCAGACATCCTGATCTTTGAAGATCTTCCGATTTTTCAATCATTCCATGTGAATTTCATACCTTCATGCATCAGGACGCGTGAAGAATGTGCCAGTGGCCCCAATCCATAGAAGTGGTACCTACGATTTGGCAATCCAGACCGTTCATTTTATAGGCCTCAAACTTTTTTTCTACATTAAAGATCCCACACGGTCAGTCATTGCACTTTTTTTTGAGACCGTTGCTGCACTTTCTTAAAAGTCTGATTGCTGACCACTGATCAAAGGGTTAACAATACAATCTTCTGATCTGGGAGATTTTGGGACCCCCCAGTCAACAGCATGGCCCATCAGAACAAACTGTATCACCAAACAATGGGCCCCATCTGGGCGTATCAGGACACTCACGTACATCCTGATGCATCAAGAACCAATAGCTACTATCAGGCATGAATGTAAAGCCACCTCAAATCATAATGCATTGAAAATAAGATGAATTATATAGCTAAAAATCCTGCTAATTAGCTATAGAATGTAGCATAATTAAGTAATACAAAGCAAATCAAGCTGTTCACATGTTCCATATTCAGGAGCAGTGCAGGAAGACGGATTTTTAATGAAATTTTCATCAAGTAAAAGCACAAACTTCATGCTATTGAATAGTCTTCAGGAACCTGGCCTTTGTGGATCCAATCCATCGTACCTACCAAAAGAACAAGGCATGATCAGGAATTCGTAGTATCCAATGCGTAAACTAAAACTCAACATAGAAATACACTCGATAAGCATTATATAGGTGCCAAAAAATAAGAAGGATCCTGACCTTCCCCGTACACATCTCACTTGTGATTTGGGGCGGGAAAGGAGGAAAATGGAAGCCCATTTAGTGCAGGTTCCATCTTCTGCGCCACCAAAAATGCAAATCCCACCAAGGTATTCAAAAATGGTTAACAGTAGTCACATAACGGTAATGGTGAGAACTGTTACATGATATAAGGTTGTCACACCCAATCTAGAAAAAAAAAAAGACAGAAAAAATGGCCCGTAACGAGACGATACAAGGCCATAACAGGCCAATTGGGGCCAATGCTTTCTTTTCCTTTAAAAAAATTTAATGGTCATACAGCCGACCGTTACCAAATACCTTGAATGCCACCTAGTTGGCTCAAAAGTCCAGATAACCACTATTTGGCATTGCATCCAAATGCTAATGAACATAGAGAACAAGCAACAATTTTCAGATCACAAGCAATCCCGGCATAGAGTCCTTAACATATCAACCATGAAAACACCATAGAGATCAACAAAACTCCACATACTGCCTAATTGACACCGAGTAAAATCTTACACATCCCAGCATAATGCCATAGTCATATGACCTTATTCTTTCAGTTTGAAAATGACATCGTGACCCGATATGTGACTGCACCCAGATACTGGAAATAGAATCGAGAAAAGTGAGCAAATTTAGACTATTCCTTAGTTTCACCTGGCAGAAAGCAAATTCCATGCTGTAAGAAGAGAAAAAAAAAAAAAAAAGCCCACCTAACACATTAGTTTCTATGTATGGTAGATTCATCTTTCCATGGAACTCTTGACCGGTAAAGATAATTTATTAGAAGAGAAGCCAAAAAGCTGAAAATACAATCCACGAGAGGACCCACAAGCCTTCAGACCTTCATTATGTTGAGATGTCCTCCCTGTTCCTATAGGAATCGTCCCTTGTATAGTTCGCGAATTCTTTTGAGATTCTACTCAGTTGCTGACAGGACTTCTCTTTTTTCTATTAACGAGGGAGAGAATATTCTGTATTGGGAAGTCCTATCATCTTTCTAAGAAATTATTGTTGCTTGTGATGACCAAAACCAAGGTTTTAAAACTCCGGTTTGACTCAGAGTTCAGCTGAGTCGGAAGGGAAGAGGGGGTAACTCGTTGAGGTCAAGCTAGCAGAATTGCATGTTTGACCACGTGTGGCTATTATTGTTTACAAATTCATAATTTATTATGATATTTATAAGCTTTTACCAAGATTAAAATAAAATAAAAACAGATCTATCATCTTTATCACAGGCAACAGGCATTACCATTATATAGAGTCGGCATCTGTTGTGTAGTGGGAAAGCAGGAAATTGGAAAAAAGAAACCTGAAAGGAAAAGAAAAAGGAAAAAGAAAAGGTGGAGTCCACTAGCTTTAGAGACATGTTTTTATTTAAACAACGGCCGTTACTAGCAAAAGCACCATTGTATTTGGTCATGTAACACCTCATGTTAAAGAACTTGCTTTCAAACAAGCTGTCCTGGTAAATGATATCTTAAAACAAAACAAAAACAAGAACAAAAAATTGTCTTCATAGAGGGTTGAATTTAGCCATGTACCAAGGGATGCTACACTATCACAAATATGCTAGCCAAGGAGGTGTTCCTCATTCTAGTTTGTCTATTGGCCCTTGTCATCCATTCTCAACAGATTTTTTCTTTTCTTTTCTTTTTTCTCAATCATTAAGAACGTCCTGCGAAAATAACAGCCTTGATGCAGTTATATAATATAACAGCCCTTGTAACTGTCATCATATTCAACATAGCGTGCCCTAATTTCGAAGTAATGGTCATTACTTAAGTAGGTGTTGTTCAATCATTACATAACACAGAATTATTAGGGATGTAACTTGGGTACAGATCAACCCAAACCCAATTGAACAAACCTGAGTTCAGGTCAAGTTGTCAAGGTCCTCAGGTCAGGTTGGTGTTGGAAAACGCCAGGTTGGTGTTGGAAAACACCAACCCAAATTTGAAATCAGGCTGGGTTCGAGCTAATTGAAATTGGCTTACAGGTTGGGCTGGGTTGGGTTGAGTATAGAAGAATTCAGGTGAGGTTCAGGTTGGGCACCTCGGCTTGGAATTCGGGTAGGAATTCGGAGTATCGGTATTGCTACAAGTTTCACTAGACAGGGATACAGAAACAATATCGATATCGTCGATAATATCGCTGATAACCGGAAATGCAGGAAAAAATTTGGGGAAAACGGTAGAATTTTCGGTGAAACTTCAGGAGATGCTAAAATACACATATTTGCATATTTAGGAATAAAAAATTTGTAAAAAGAATGTATACGCAATAAGTTTCCATTTAATGGGGGCTTAAAAGCATGTGACGTTGTAAGAAACAATCTAACCATCAAATCATCCATCCAACCTTCCATCCAAACATCCATCGATGTTGCAGAATATCAACAACTCACGATATTTTGCCAAGAAATCAGCAACAACTATAAAAGAAATGAAAGATTGTGGTCTTGATATCGCGCATGTTGCGATAACGATAATATTGAGATATTATCAATATTAGCAACGACAAATTGAAAATTGCATAGAACAATGTGCTCGTAAAAAAATTGAAATAGAATTTTTTTTAATAAACAAACTTTTTGTGATATCTCTACGTTGGCGATATTATTGAAATATTGCCAATACAATTGTGATACAAGTGTCGCCTAGAATTTACACAGTCAAAAATATTGGCAATACATTGGCGATATCAATACATTGGCAATACAAGCGATGCCTGAAATTTACACAATTGAAAATATTGGCCATATCGATACGTTGGCAATACTTAGCGATACAATGCTGATGCCTTGATTTCCAACACTACCGGCGTTATCGGTATCGCCAAGCTGGAGATAATGATAATATCAGAGATATTTCGATAATATCGGAGATATTTCGACAAGAAGACCCAACTGTAGGGTCAGGTTGCGGGTTGGGTCTTCTTGTGGTCGGGTCGGGCTCAGGTTGGCCCTCAACCCAGCCCAACCCACCCAAGTTGCATCGAGTTACTACTACCGTTCCAATGACTGCTACCAAAAAACAAAATCGAATCACAGCATGTAGTACTTCCAACATGACAAGTACACATCAACAATTCCTTTGGAAGAAGGTATTATAAAAAGGACAAAATGAAGGTGATTGATGTTAAAGAATGTGGACGATCCTATCGACATTTTGAATGCAATGCAATGCTTGTGTTGGCTTAACAGTTAGTGGCAAGTTTGCCCTCAGACCAAGAGGATATAGAGAGACATGGACATCCCAATGATAACAATGGAAAGGACAGCAGCACAAGGAGAAATCACAATCCCCAATCAGGAAGGAGAGCTTGCAGATTCTAGATAAGTTAAGTCACAATACGAAATACCAAAGGTAGGAAGTTCTTAATAGACATTACAATAGTGTACTAGCGATCGTGGGCAAAAACTCATCTTGTACAAGGCAGCAGAACAGTTCTGCCCATTTGTGTAATAGCTCCGAAGGTGTTATTATTGGACATGGCAACATCTGGAACATGACCCGTTGCTCAAACAAATGTTTTTACAAGCACAAAAAACAAAAAACAAATTTATTTAAAAAAAAAAAAACAAAACAAAACAAAACAAAACAAAAAAAAAAAAACAAAAACAAAAACAAAAACAAAAACAAAAAACAAAAAAACAAAACAAAACCAAAAAACTAGTGCAATTGCACCACTAGAAAATGACACTTCACCTGCGCATGCCAATCATTATACGAGTCTGATAAGTGTAATGCAATCAGTGCATAATTAAGAGAAATACATTGATACTCTGAAAAAGTGTGCCAGATAAACAGGCGCTTGGAAATATTGAGAACTTCCACATGTTGCACAATCAAACCATGCCATCCACCTCATGTGAAACCGTTTAGATGTATCATCAACCAAATATTACTCCTATTTGGTTATCTAAATAGTAGATTGCTGGACATTTATTGCATGGCTAAAAATGAAAAACTATCCAATGGTCTCGTTTCAAAAAACAACTGTTCATTAATCAGAGGATAGGATTGTTCAACCAATCAGATCTTTATACTGTAACTTAGAGGCAGTGTGTTCCACAATTTAGTCGGTTTAATTGGACTTAATATATGCCATGTGTACCATTTCTAATTGCCTGTGTGTCAAAGCGTCTTATGCTGCCAGAATATCCCTTCTTTACGTCGTGTTTCAGAAGAAGAAAAAGGGAAAAAGAAAACAAGGTTAGTGTGTGCATCGTAGCAATGGTGTTGGCAAAATGCCAAACCATACACTCTTTCAAACATGATAGCCGTATAAAGCATTGCATGGCTGGAGATTCACCAATCCAATATCGTTTTTAGATGACAAATGATAACGGAAAAAACATTTCAACGGGCTAAATTCCATTTTAATTAACAACATAATATGGTGATGAGCATTGATCCATTCATCATGTAGTTTCTACAAAACATTCTATAAAAATATTCATGGCCTCTGAAACAATCATGAAACATCCAAGTTTCTGGGAAGGGACTAGACTACCATGCAAGTCAATCTAGACCATCCAAATCATGGGCCCCATTCTTGATGGAACATATGCCAAATATCACACTCACCAGATGACCGTAACCATCGCTAGTTCACCACATGGTCCAATTCACTGATGGGGCTGTGGAAATTGGATACAAACCAAAGCTCATGGGCATTCAGGGCATCCTGAGTTCACTAGACAAGTGAAGAAGTTTTTAAAGAACCTCTCACCAAGCTGGTACCAGTAGGAAGCGATTCTGGGAATGCCATCTCATGGGCATTCAGGACATCCTGAGTTTGCTAGACAAGTGAAGAAGTTTTTAAAAAACCTCTCACCAAGCTGGTACCGGTGGGAAGAGATTCTAGGAATGCCATCTCATGGGCATTCAGGATTCGTTCTAGGACCATTGTGTTTCTCATTCACCGTCAATGACAGTAGATCTCTGGGTGTCACTTATTACTATTTCCTTTTCACTAGTCTCTGGAGAGGCAAATGATTTGGACAATTTCTGTTTCAAAGAAGGGCTTTCTACCCCTATATACATTGGTTTGATGGATTTTGTATTTACATTTTTCTTCTCTATTCTAATTAAATTTCCGTCACATACCAAAAGGCATGGTTGACATCGAATGGATGGTTAAAAGAAAATGGTCACTGGACCTAATTCAATGGCAGAAGCCAGATGATTATACATCTGAAATGGGGCCCCAAGTTCGGATTGTCTGGATTGACTTACATGGACACCCCATATAGAGTGAGTTGCTATCATTTACGAAAGGGTGCAAAGCCTGGATACTTGCTCTTGCTCGGGTGGTAGACTCTCAGGAGTTTCAACACCCGGTCAAGGGTTCGAGTATCCATAGGTGGTGAAAGCCCACTACGGGATGAGTGTGTGGGGGTGTGCGTGCGTGTGTAAAAAATAAAAAATAAAAAAAGGTGCAAAGCCCACATAATAATACAGCCATCTTAAAAGAGGAAGGTATGGATCCTTGAACAGAATCCAAAGGAGCTTTGCTAAGCGCACATGCATTTGCAATAAATCTGTACCCGCCACACATGCACCAGCATCGCACATAAGTGTAAGATCCATTCAATCTGTCAGGTTGGTCTGACTTTCTATATGTTTTCCAAAAAATGCATCTGGTCCACTCAGCATGTAGGCCCCAAAATTGAAAACAGGTGGATGGGTTAGAAAACTTCAGCCAAGTTTTTCAGAGCTGTATATTTGTTTTGTAAACTGTGGCCAACCTGACCAGTGGATCAACCTGATTCTGAGGCTAGGGCATCAATATAGTGGTGTCATTCTGATGGATGGATCGGATCTTGGTCCTATCGTGCCATGTCGGCACGTGTGGCATTTAAATGAGCTTTACTAGAGACGTGTGTGGGCTCCATCCTAAAGTTGGTATGGATTGCAGAAGCACAAATTTCTGAAATAACACAATATAAGCCGACAAGTTAACAGATTTTCGAGAATCTTATTTAAGACAACAACTTAGCGAACAACAGCATTGTAAGGTCTACCGTTCAGTACCCAGCAGAAAATATAAAGTAGAAGGCTCACCAAGGAAGAAGTTCAGATCTTCGACTGTTTGGCGATCTTGAACCACTCCGTGTGGAAGGATCCAGGAATATCAATCCTCTCATATGTATGAGCTCCGAAGTAATCCCTTTGAGCTTGGACTAAATTAGCAGGCAGCCTCGCCCGCCTATAAGTATCAAAATATGCCAAGCTCGCCGACATGCCAGGAGTGCTGATACCTGAATTGATAGCAAGGCAGACGACTCTCCGCCAAGCAGACTGCCGATCAATGATCTCCTTAGCAAACTCCGGATCCACTAGAAGGTTCGAAAGCTCTGGGTTCCTGTCGTACGCCTTTTTGATCCGATCCAAGAATACTGCACGAATGATGCAACCCCCCTTCCAAATCCTCGCCAGCTCCCCCAATTTCAAGTCCCATCCTTTTTCAACACTCTTTGCACGGATCAGATTCATTCCCTGTGCATAGCTGCAAATCTTTGAGGCATACAGAGCTTGCCTGACGTCGTCGATCAGCTTCTCCTTGTCCACGGCCTGCTCACTCAAGATGTCGCCGAATCCGCCTTCTTCGAAAACTTTTGCAGCTTGCACCCTTTCCTCCTTCAACCCACTAAGGAACCTCGCGTCCAAAGATGAAGCGATCGTCGGAGCCGCAACTGATAGATCGGCGGCTTGTTGGACAGTCCACTTACCAGTACCCTTCATGCCAGTCTTGTCCAAAACCTTGTCTACCAAATACCCGTCGGCCTTGTCATCCTTAATCCCGAAAATGTCAGCTGTGATCTCAATCAAGAAGCTTAGAAGCTCCCCCTTATTCCACTCCGTGAAGACTTGGTGCAATTCCTCATTCGAGAGCTTCCCAACCGACTTCAGTACATCATACGCTTCTGCAATTAACTGCATATCACCATATTCGATCCCGTTGTGGATCATCTTAACAAAATTACCTGATCCCCCTTTGCCAACGTATGTAACACAAGGGCCGCTATCTGGGACCTGGGCTGCCACCTTCAAAAGGATATCTTCGATGTTCTTAAAGGCCTCAAAGGACCCGCCGGGCATCAAAGACGGCCCCCGACGGGCACCCTCTTCACCACCCGACACTCCCATTCCTAGATAGAGCAGACCCAATTCAGCCATGGCTTTCTCTCTCCTTTCCGTGTTCTCGTACCACTCATTACCACCATCGATTATGCAGTCGCCTTTCTCCATGTAAACAGAGAGCGTCTTGATGGTTTGGTCAACAGGGGCCCCGGCCTTCACAAGCATGATTATTACACGAGGTTTTTGGATCGAGTGCACAAAGGATTCAGGGTCATGGAAACCAAATAGGGGGAGGTTCCCTTCCTGTTTGGCTCGTTCGACAGTCTCATCAACTTTGGACGTGGTTCGGTTGTAGACAGAGATGGGGAAGCCTTTGTCGGCAATGTTGAGGGCGAGGTTTTGGCCCATGACAGCAAGGCCAGCAAGGCCTATTCTAGATAGGTTCGATGAGGGAGTAACCATTTTTTATCTGATAAAAATATGAGAATCACAGAGGTATCAATGTATTAAAATTAAGAATCCACTGAAAATAAGAAATTAAACAAAAATAAATAAACAAGAAGCACTTCTTAGAGAAGCAGCTGATGGGCTTCCTGAATTCTCTTAAATGAAAACATAAGCCCACAAACATGAGGAATGCAGATGAGAATTTGAGGGTATTCTTCACCAGATCGAAAATCTGAATGTTATTCAATGCCCGTTCAAAGAAGAAAATCTCCACCATGCACATGGCACATGAATAATGTATTCATGACTGTTGATTTTGTTGACACAATCATGTGAATGAGCCATGACCCAGAAATTGTGGCGATCAAACTATGATGGTCATCTGACCAGTATCCGGAAAAAATCAAAACAACTAGATGCTTAGGATTGACCAATTTCCACAACTTTCGGTCGTAGCTCATCTACACAAAATCCCACCAGATCATACAGCTCTGATCAACATACACATTTAACACATGTACAGTTGGGACTTCAGGGATAAAAATTACAAAGCCAGAACTTCCTTTTTTCCTTAGAAGAAGTTGATCAGAATAAGGCTTAGATGATGATGATGAATTTTAAGGGAATTCATGAATAAAATTCACCGAGGGGAAGAAAACACAAATTAAGATAAAATCTACAGGAATCTTCAAATAAAACTCACCCAAAACCTACCACGGGGGTGGGGGAGTTCTTCTGAAGCTTAAAGAAGAGTATGATAGGATCTTGAACAAAAAATCCAAATGAGAGAGCTCAGAATTTTCTGATTTCACAAGAGGAGATGATTCTTTTTTATTTGTTATTTTTTTTTTGAAAGATAACTTGTATTAGAAGGGAGAAAAACAAGAGAAAGGAACTGCTGAGATAGCAGAACCGATTAAGCCTCAAGAAAGGCTAGATCAACATTAAACTCATCCATATGGGAAACCCATTAAGCCTCAAGAGGAGATGATTTTTGTTTTCTAACACAACAAAAATAGAAGGGAGAATGTCATGGTCCTCTTTTACCCAAAAATCTATACTTGGATTTTGCAAAGGCAGAAAAACCTAGAAATCTACAATACTCATAGATAAAGAAATTTAGATTAAACTTTGATTTTTAAAGAAGAATATAATGGGTTTCTTATAAAATTATCTAAAGAAAAAGAGTACTTATATTATACTCTGATTTTGTGTGGTGGATTATGCGTATCCACACATCCACCATAAGCAACATGCATCTATGTCAATTCAGGCCATCCAAATTGAGTTACATTATGTAAAAGGCATGGCCCAAAATTGCAATTATACAATGACCCTAACCATCAAAGTTTGAGAATGTTGAGCAATTTGCACAACGAGAAATTGAAGAGGGCAGTTTGCAGAACATGTACGTGATCCAGGCCATACAAGGTGGGTCTAGTGTTCGAAATATCGATACTATCGGCCGATATTATCGTTATCGCACCACTGCGAGACGATACACTAGCGATAACCCCCGAAAGATACCAAAAAACCCAAAATCCAGATATCGGCCGATATATCGTCGATATCGCACGATATTTTGACGATATCGCGCAATTTCCTCTCCATTATTGTCGAACATCGACGTCATCATCCGAAAAAATCGGGACAAAAAAAAAAAATAGAGGGTGGATTTCGGTACCTGTAGAAGAGATTGCCATGATCGAAAGCATCCATTTGGTGGGCCATTTGAATTGAAGCATCATTCCTAGGTTACCGCAAATTACATCTCCAATTTTTGAGAGAAATCCGGAGACATCCGATGAGATTTGGGAGATATTTTAGGGTTCTGGAAGCCGAAACCCTCTCTGCTTGAAAACTAAAGGTCGTTCGAGCCTTTTTTCTTGGACGCGGATTAGCTACTGACAGGTTGAGTAGCGAGATCGCTACTAAAGTGACGTCACCAAGTTACGTGGGTCCCACCATGACGAATGTGTTATATCCACACAGTCCATCCATTTCGAGATATCATTTTAGGACATGAGTCAAATAACGAGGCAGATAAAAATCTGTAATGGACCCCACCACAGAAAACAGTGGAGAAAGTGACATACACAGTTGAAACCTTCCTAAGGTCCACCGTGATGTTTATTTGAGATCCAACCCATTAATAAGTTTAAAAAAGGCATTATAAAAGGGAAAAATATATATCAGCTTAATTGAAAACTTTTGTGGCCCTCAGAAGTTTTTAATGGTGGGCGTCACTCTCTCTATTGCTTTCTGTGGTGAGGTCCATTGGAGCTTTGAATCTTAGTCATTCTTAGGCTCATGGCATAAAATGTTCTCTCCAAATGGATGGACGGTGTGGATATAAAACATACATCATGGTGGGGCCCATGGAACTTGGTGACATCAATTCAGTAGCGAGTCTCGCTACTCAGCTAATCCGCGCCCCTTTTTTTATCGAAATCAAGTACGCGCGCACCACCAAGCTGTGTTGACGTCACCAAGTTCTGTGGGTCCCATCATGAGGTATGTGTTATATCCAGGCCGTTCGTCCATTTGGCGAGCTCTTCGTAAGGCTTGAGCCGAAAAATAAGACAGATCCTAAGATCAACTAGACCACACTGCAAACAGCAGTGGTAGATTGAACGTCTACCATTGAAACCCTTTTGAGGGTCACGGAAGTTTTGGATCAATATAATATTTATTTTTCCTCTTCATCCAGGTCTGTGTGACCTAATTAACAGATTGGATGGAAAATAAACATTATGGTGGACCCTACGACCCAGGAAGGTTTCAACGGTAGGAATTTTCCTACCCACCTTTTCCTTTAGTGCGGCCCACTTTAGTCTTGGATCCTACTCATTTTTTCTCTCAAGTGCTAAAATGATCTTGTAACATCCTGAATTTTCACTGTTTTGAATTTCTAAAAATCCTTGAATTTTTTTTAATTAACTTATATTATCACTTACTGACCGTAATTAGCACTCAACGTTAGCTTATACACGAGTGGTCCAGTCTGGTCACGATCAGACCATGTGCAGGCCATCAAGTCAGATGAACAGTTTGTACTCAGCGACATCTTGTGTAGGCCGTGCAGCAGCCGAGGAAGGTCAGAAAATTTTAAAATTTTGAGAAAACATAGATCTCACTGGGCTTGTGGTCCATCGCGGACCATGGACCCAGTGGACACCCAGAAATAAACTATTTAGGTCATCCTAACGGCACTAGCCAAATGCAACCCACCAATGTCAGAATTGGATTCTGGCACTGGTAAATAAAACTAGGATTTCAGGCATTTCAGCCATCGGATTTCTTCCAAATTTACGGTAAATGTCTAATGTATTTGTCTACGCCCGCCCACAAAATTTGGATCCCAATCATGGCACGGTGACCGTTGATCACGAATCGGACCCGTGCGACCAAACCCCATATCCGATCGTCCCCAAATTTTGCATGGCCCTTCATCGGGCCATGGGGCACCTATCCTATAAGTTTCATGGCTAGAGGGCTACCAAAACTGCCCCGATTCTCCAAACAAACTCTAGACCACTCGTTGGTAGGCCACTAGTTCCAAAACTATTGAATAATGTCCATCTTACTAGGCTTGACGCCCATCGCGAGAGTCAAACCAGGGTACTGTCCAGAACCACTCAACTTAAGCCGAAGGATGAGTGCATGAGAAGTGGAAATACGCTAAAGGAAAGAGTTGGAACTTAAGTGAATTAAGTCGTCCACTCTTATGCAAAGTTGAGGATTTCGGACCGTCGGTTTACGACCAAACTTCACACGTGGAGTGAGGATATTTCTCTGCTCATATCCGTATAGCCGCGGCCCCGATCGATAGTCGGTGACCATTGAACTGAATTCTGATCGTACCCGTCGATCGACGCATCCAAATGACAGGTCGTTCGTGTCTACATTGAGATCATCGCTAGGGTCAATTATCCAACGGTGGGTGTCGACTCCTACGCCCCGTAATAGCCCCAAAATGGTAGAAAAACACCCCCTAGGGCTAGTATGATAAAAACCCATCCCTTAGGGCCATTTACACCAAACC
The DNA here is from genome assembly GCF_029962835.1 of Magnolia sinica. NCBI lineage: Eukaryota > Viridiplantae > Streptophyta > Magnoliopsida > Magnoliales > Magnoliaceae > Magnolia > Magnolia sinica. The sequence goes on from NC_080581.1 coordinate 71,101,302, forward strand.
TGGCATTATATAAAGGCCTTATTTGGGCACCCCCTCTCTCCATACGAATTTGCCCTAGGTGGAACAAAGGGAGAGAGGAGAGATTAAAAAAAAAGGAAAGGGGAAGGAGGAAGCAAAGAGAGTAAAGAGAGAAGAAAGAGTGTGAAGGAGAGTGAAGGTGGGCCAAAGATCAAAGTGGGGCCCAAGGGAGTCCGCTTCTTGCAACTCCTCGCCTCTTCCTCAACAAACCCTCCACCACAACCAAGAACCGCTTCTGTTGCTTGCATAGGTAAATCCTCACCTTTTTTTTTTCTTGAAACCCTTGTGTGAGAGATGTTTTGCATGAGATTCTAACATGCAAGTGAAATGTCTTAGGATTCCGGCCGATCGGCACTGAGTTCGACATTTCTAGGTCGTTTTCCAAGACGTCAACAACCCATAGGTGCGGACTATTGTTCTTAGGTGGCCTCGCACCAATTTTAGTACGAGATTAATGATTTTGATTGCTTGGATGTCATATTCGGAGAATCTAGAGGAACCCTAGGAATTGTAGGTTTGTTGAAATAGTATGGAATTGTTGGTTTGACTCTTATGATGATTGTTCTTGCCTCTCACATGATTTGGTGTATGGATGATTACATGTTCATGCCTTGTTTGATTTTCCCCCATGTGTTGTTGCTTCATAGGATGTATGATTTATTTTCCTTGTACATATGATTTCTCAAGATGGAGGAAGTGTTTAACTTCCTCACAAACCCACACTATCACATGCACTTGATCTTGATAATGTTCGCTTGCTTGCTGGAATATCCATTTTTGTATGGTTGAGATGTCTGGGAATATGATATTATTATGCTTGTTGATAACCTGGATAGTTGACATGTTATGGGTTCCCTCACCCTCTTGGGTTGGTCAGGAACTTGAAGAGAGACGGTAGTCCCATCGGTAGGACTACGCTATGGTTGGACTCGTGGGTTTGGGCGGGTGTGTTCGGGTGGCAGTAGTTCGACTACATGGGTCCCTCGTGCCCGATGTCACTCGCCTCATGCTCGCCTGACTCGTGCGGTCTAGCCTACTGTCTGACCAACCTTGATTGTTAACCCTGTTTGCTCACACATGTATGGAACCTGGAATACCCTACAACCGTGGTAGCCCATCAATAACCCGCTTGAAATTGGTCCATAGCCTCGTGAGCCGGGCATGGTGGAATGGGACACTGTGTCCGAGCTGTCGGCCTATGCTGGGGTACCGCGCCTCCCCGTAGTGACTGCAAGCGATCCCTTTCTCTCGACACTCCTCATGTGCTTGAAGTCGGGGATGAGGAACCTGACGGGATCACAAACCGTGGGGTCTCGGCCTCACACATTGGGGGGTCTTGGCCTCGTAACCAGATTAGGGCGTTGATACGTGGGGTGTACCAGATTCCCCAATCTGCTGGATGAACAGACCTAACTAATAACTCGGCTAACACAATCGCATTGCATCGCACTAGTTAGGGTGGCGACTCGGCAGTCGAGGTCGCACTAAGGGAGTGTTGTCATTTGCGATCGTTAGATGGAGTCGCTCGAGGGAGCGTTATGGCGAGGGCATGCATCATATCATCTTGCATGCATGCGCATTAATAAGACTAGTTAGGTATTTATGATTGACTGCTTTTCATTAAGATCATATTATAATTGATGCCTGTGATAACTTGAAACTAATAGCACCTACTGAGTTGATCACTCACTCCCACTCTGGGACGGTGTTTTAAAACACCAACCAGACCCGCTCGTAGATGCAGGAGATACAGATTACGTAGAGCCTGGTGATGTGAGTCTCGAGGAGGACGAGTTCCCTTACTTTCAGTTGATGAGCGGGACCCCGTCGGATTAGTAGATGGGTCGTTGGATCGCCGAGCAGTGGCTCAGCTTTATTCTTTTTGGACATGCCATTCTTTTTGTGATTTTGTTAGGCGTCACCTTGTGTGCCCGTTTATATTCTTTTGGACATGTATATATAGGTATAGTTGATTTTCTTCCATTTCAGTAGACTTGTGTGGTTGTGCTTCATGTTCCAGGAAATTCCAGAATGCGCATTTAGACTGGATTAATCACATATTAATGAAAATCGGTTATAAGTGACCCCGAGAACTCGGGAGTCGAGCGTATGCACGACCCCCGATTTCCAGGGCGTTACAAAATGGTATCAGAGCAATAGTTTGGAATCCATTGGGTCATGGGTCATGATCTCACTAACGCGTCCGCTGACTTGAGAGGATACGCAATAGAAAACGCAACAGGGACTTAGAATGCTAGGAACCATCCAGGGCCCTGAACCAACAATTGTAAACGAAGGGTAGGACTTCCAAGGACTTAGAAATGGGTAGCGAGAGAGGGAATAGTGACGCTAGAGAATGAGATCCGAGATTCTTACAGTGCCACGACCCATTCCCAGGCAAGAAATTGGGAACTTGACGGCAAGATTCGATTCGATTAACTAGGAAATTTAGCTAGTTTAGTCCACCAAGTTCTTAGGGCCCGTTGGGCCAACTGAAATAGGTGGGATTAGGGTAGAATGAATTTTATAGTAACGATAAATGCAGGTAAGGTATTGTCCCTGGGATGAGTACATCCCATGTTCTATAATGCCCGTTGGAATGTATTCAATTAATGATAAATCCCGGGTCTTCCTTCCCAATTATGCTTAGAAATTCATCATCTTGGAATTTGAAAATCCCACATTACACCTTCCAACGCAAGGCTCATTTTGCAAAGCTTATGAAATTAATTTTAAATCCCATCCCACACTCATTCCAGACATGTCATTCCCAATCTGAGTTGGGAGTAGCATTGTAATCCCATTTAGTACAACTAAATGCCCATAGCCAGACAAGCCTAAGTCAAAATCCCTCTTTCCAACGTATCTCCTCAAATAATCCCCTGACATCATTCTATCCTAGAACTTCCCCAGTACATTGGTAGGAACGAGTCAGAAATCGAAAGATTTGACAGTCGGAACCATCGTCCTGGACCAAATGAGCTAATACCGGACTGAACTTAGTTGTTCCGACCCATTCAGGGATAGAGAATTAGGGGTAAACACAAATTTACCGGAATTAGTGGGAATGTAGGAAAATCATATTTTTGGCCTCTAACCGAGGGAAATTTTATGAAATAGATAGGTTCATTGTGTAGATCAGCTCATTCTACCCCAAAATCATATATGGCATGACCCGGGGGGCCTTACTGGTGCCCGAAAAATCAAAAAACAAAGGGACCCAAGCAGAGCCCCGGCGTGCCCACGCCCAATCCCAGCCCACTGCCCACGCCCAGGAGTCCAGAGGCTCGGCGTGGGCGTGGCCAGCTTGGCGTGGCCACGCCCAAACCTCCAGGGGCTCGGCGTGGCCACGCCCGACCGGCGTGCCCACGCCGAAATTTCATGGTATTTTAGGCCAATTTCAAAAATTCATATCTCCTTCGTTACAACTCCGATTTAGGTGATTCAAAAGCCAGATTTAAGCTTGATGAGTCTAGTTTTGTATAAAAATAATAAAAATAATAAAATAAAAATTATAATATAGATAAAATTAGGATGTTTTACCAACTATTCAAAAATTATTAATTTCGGACGGCTGTTGCTCCTAGAATTTTAGCAATTTATCTACAACTTCAAATGAGATGAAATTTTGTGGTATGATTTTAAACTTAATGATGAAACATTATAAAAATTTTAAAAATAATTCGGTTGCCAAATATATAAGAAACGTTACAAGATAGGTCCCCTTTAGTACATGCACACGAGTGGGGTCCCCTCTCCTTGCAAATAGGACTCAAACCACTTCATTTCCTTCCATTTCCTTCCTCTCCATTGCTCCCAAACACTTGGAAAAAAAAACCCTCTCCCCTCCCTCATCTCCAAACTCCATTCCCAAAACCCATTCCTCCAAACCATTTTCTTCTCTTTCACAAAACCCATTCCTTCTTGTTCCGCCCATTCAACATCAAACCCACCTTTATCTCTTGCACATTTCCCATCCTCTCTCACCACCCATATTTCTTTCAATACTCATTCACCAAAACCCCACTCCTTTCACTCTCTTCTTCCCCATTTCAAAATTTCATTTCCCAAAACCCATCTCAAAACCCTTCTTAGCCATTTCTTCAAACTCACATCTCAACTCCCATTCTCCAACTCCATTTCTCATAAAACCCATCTCAAAACCCTTCTCAAATCCCATACCTTCAACCCATCTTCAAGTTCATTTCTTCAAACCCACACTCAACCCATTTCCCCCCAAACCACATCTTTAAAGTCCATCTTCCTTGAATAAATTAATTAATTTTTTTTTAAAAAAAAAAAAAGCCCATCCTTCTCCCATTTTCACTTCCATCTCCCTAACCCATCTCCACTCTCTCATTTCCAAAAATCCCCTCTAACACCCAATATCTATTTCCACCTAAATCCCTCATTCACAAAACCCAACCTCAACCATCCACATTCAACCCATTCCTCCCCATTCCAAGACCATCCTCAACTTCATTTTCCAACCCCCATTCCAATCTCACTTTCAAAACCCATTCCTAAAACAAACTCCCAAAACCCCTTCAACAGAACCCATTCAAAACTATCCACTCATTCACTCCCATAAGCTCATTTACAAAACCCAACGATTTGTAAAAATTGATTTTATATACTTTAACATACATTGATCATTAGATTGTTGCAATTGAAAATTTTTATATAAGGTTTGATAATAATTAAGAGGCAACAATTTACTGTCCATTTTCAACTTCATTTTAGCCTAATTATTAATCTTTTCTATTCCCTTCCTTTCATAGGTCAATTGGTGTTGTTGCCACCAAACGAGCACACCCTTTGAGTTTTGCGGCCACAGATTTTAATTTCTTTCCATTCTCCAAAACTTTCCAGATAAAGAAAGCTACTAAGGATGCAATTTAGTCCACATAATCAATGGGATTTAAGTTGCCTCTAGGATCCAAAACATCGACCTGGATGGTGTGATCTGACCCTTCAATAGCTTGGGCTAGGTATTCCATCCGAAAAGTTGCCTTTGTTGTCCTGTTGGAGCTGTACCAGGAGTTGAGTCTTGATTGACTCCATTAGCTCTCTCCAAACCACCCTCATTTTCTACACCCTCTCTCCAAACCTCCTCACCTTCAACACTCCTTCATTCTCTTCATCTTTCCTCTCCCAAAACCCACTCCCAACATTTATTTCCATCCCATTCTCAACTTTCTTTTCTAAACTCATTCATGAAAACCGACCTCAAACCCATTTTCAAGAGACCCATCCAAGAGCATCCAGCCTCTACCCATTCCTCTTCATCTTCTCCAAACCCATTGTCAAACCCAATTCAAAATACATTCCCAACACCCATCTTAAAACCCAAACTTCAAACCCCATTTCAAATTCATATCCAACCCACATTTCTCAATCCCATTCTCAAATCCTTTCCCAAACCTGTCTCATAAACCCATTTTCCTCTACTCCCACTCCATCACCTTCACTCTCACTCTCCCATCCTCAAACCCATCATCAAAAACCCATTACTTCAATCCTTTCTTCTTCTTTTCTTTCTTCCAAAGGCAACCATTGAACTAGAATATGATCATTTGAAACTCAAATGGGCCATCTCATGGAATAGTTGAGAAGGAACATCCACTGTTAGTTATATACGAGGCCTACCATGGTCTTTATCTGCCACCCAATCCATTCATCTAATGTGCTTCATCACAGATAGGTGATGAAAATAAATAAACTGTGATTCCATATACACATCCCCATCTGAATATTGTGTTGTCCACAATTAAAGATACTTTGTAGCCATGGACATTCAATGCTAGATTTTGGTACCAATGTTGGGTGTGGGAGTAGCTAGGAAACAGATCAGTCATGAAGACAGATGGTTGACTGGTGAAGACTCTGCTAAAATAGGAGCTGATAAGCAAGTTCCAGGACAGGCTATGGGTGTTGGAAATAGTTCTAGAAGCAAAAACTAAACAACAAGTTGAATCTATTAATGAGTTTTGTAACCCTTGAGTAGGATTGAGTTTTACAGTTTAAGGCTCCGAAAGTTCGTATTAAAGGCGGACTATGGAAAAATATGTCAAGTTTTCCTATTATGTTAAAGAATTAAGGTTCTTACCACATTGAGAAGACGACATTCTTCGTCTTTCCTTTTCTGCATCCTTCTTAGCGTTATTAGCACTTCAAACCTCTGAAATACCTTAGAACTTTCGATTCTTCCTTCCCTCTCGAAGTTTAGGAAACTGAAGTGCAGTCTGCTCCTAACCCACTAGACATGAGATCAAAATGGTGATATACATATAAGATTTTATACTATTAGAAACCTTTTTAGGATAATCATTTGACTATAAGCACCGTGGGAGATTTAAATCACTAAGTTAGATAAGAATTAAAATGAGAACTCTCTCGGACCAAGACCCAAATGACAACTTTATAAATAGGAGATTTAAACTTTTCAATAATGGTCGTTCCCTAAATATTTATATTGATCGGACTACGGAATTACGGAAGTATACACCTGCGAAGCATTCGTGGCTTGACTCAATTCTCAATCCTGGGCAACTACCAATGGACTCACTGCTTTGACCGAGCAGAAGACCAGGATCCACCAGGATGAAGAAGGGATACGATGAGTCTTCTACCCTGGTCAGGTAGATGATCGACGTATCGGGTTCAAGCCCACTACAACCGTCTCTCCGTATTGGTATAACATTGAAAACAGATATTTTTACTCTAGATAGAGGAAAACCGTCGCCATGAATCTAAATCTTTAAAAATAAATAGATAAATAAATAAATTTTAGCAAACCATCAGGGTAAAAAAAAAGGGTTTTAAGAGGGGTAGACTAAAATGAGCCAGCCTAGCATAGATAGCATACACCCTACCACACATATAAACTTGAACCTAGGCAAATGAAATAATGAAACCTTTACTACTACCCTTAGGCAATTTTGGGTACGAAATTATTTTTAAGGGGGGTAGATTGTAACATCCTGAATTTTCACTATTTTGAATTTTCAAAATTCCTTGAATTTATCTTTTAATTAACTTATATTATCACTTACTGACCGTAATTAGCACTCAATGTTAGCTTATACACGAGTGGTCCAGTCTGGTCACGATCAGACCATGTGCAGGCCATCTAGTCAGATGATCGGTTTGTACCCAGCGACAGCTTGTGTAGGCCGTGCAGCAGCCGAGGAAGGTCAGAAAAATCTAAAAATTTGAGAAAACATAGATCTCATTGGGCTTGTGGTCCATCGCGGACCATGGACCCAGTGGACACCCAGAAATAAACTATTTAGGCCATCCTAACGGCACTTGCCAAATGCAACCCACCAATGCCAGAATTGGAAGCTGGCACTGGTAAATAAAACTAGGATTTCAGGCATTTCAACCATCGGATTTCTTCCAAATTTACGGTAAAGGTCTAATGTATTTGTCTACGCCAGCCCACAAAATCTGGGTCCCGATCATGGCACGGTGACCGTTGATCACGAATCGGACCCGTGCGACCAAACCCCATATCCGATCGTCCCCAAATTTTGCATGGCCCTTCATCGGGCCATGGGGCACCTATCCTATAAGTTTCATAGCTAGAGGGCCACCAGAACTACCCCGATTCTCCAAACAAACTCTAGACCACTCGTTGGTGGGCTACTAGTTCCAAAACTATAGAATAATGTCCATCTTACTAGGCTTGACGCCCATCGCGAGAGTCGAACCGGGGTACTGTCCAGAACCGCTCAACTTAAGTAGAAGGATGAGTGCATGAGAAGTGCAAATACCCCAAAGGAAGGAGTTAGAACTTAAGTGAATTAAGTCGTCCACTCTTATGCAAAGTTGAGGATTTCAGACCGTCGGTTTACGACCAAAATTCACGCGTGGAGTGAGAATATTTCTCTGCTCATATCCGTATAGCCGCGGCCCCGATCGATAGTCGGTGACCATTGAACTGAATTTTGATCCTACCCGTCGATCGACGCATCCAAATGACAGGCCGTTCGTGTCTACATTGAGATCATCGCTAGGGTCAATTATCCAACGGTGGGTGTCGACTCCTACGCCCCGTAATAGCCCCAAAATGGTAGAAAAACACCCCCTAGGGCTAGTATGGTAAAAACCCATTCCTTAGGGCCATTTACACCAAACCTGGCATTATATAAAGGCCCTATTTGGGCACCCCCTCTCTCCATACGAATTTGCCCTAGGTGGAACAACGGGAGAGAGGAGAGATTAAAAAAAAAAAAAAAAGGAAAGGGGAAGGAGGAAGCAAAGAGAGTAAAGAGAGAAGAAAGAGTGTGAAGGAGAGTGAAGGTGGGCCAAAGATCAAAGTGGGGCCCAAGGGAGTCCGCCTCTTGCAACTCCTTGCCTCTTCCTCAACAAACCCTCCACCACAACCAAGAACTGCTTCTGTTGCCTGCATAGGTAAATCCTTACCTTTTTTTTTTTCTTGAAACCCTTGTGTGAGAGATGTTTTGCATGAGATTCTAACATGCAAGTGAAATGTCTTAGGATTCCGGCCGATCGGCACCAAGTTCGGCGTTTCTAGGTCGTTTTCCAAAACGTCAACCCATAGGTCAACCCATAGGTGCGAACTATTGTTCTTAGGTGTCCTAGCACCAATTTTAGTACGAGATTAATGATTTTGATTGTTTGGATGTCATATTCGGAGAATCTAGAGGAACCCTAGGAATTGTAGGTTTGTTGAAATAGTATGGAATTGTTGGTTTAACTCTTATGATGATTGTTCTTGCCTCTCACATGATTTGGTGTATGGATGATTACATGTTCATGCCTTGTTTGATTTCCCCCCATGTGTTGTTGCTTCATAGGATGTATGATTTATTTTCCTTGTACATATGATTTCTCAAGATGAAGGAAGTGTTTAACTTCCTCACAAACCCACACTATCACATGCACTTGATCTTGATAATGTTCGCTTGCTTGCTGGAATATCCATTTTTGTATGGTTGAGATGTCTGGGAATATGATATTATTATGCTTGTTGATAACCTGGATAGTTGACATGTTATGGGTTCCCTCACCCTCTTGGGTTGGTCAGGAACTTGAAGAGAGACGGTAGTCCCATCGGTAGGACTACGCTATTGGTTGGACTCGTGGGTTTGGGCGGGTGTGTTAGGGTGACAGTAGTTCGACTACATGAGTCCCTCGTGCTCGATGTCACTCTCCTCATGCTCGAATGACTCGTGCGGTCTAGCCTACTGTCTGATCAACCTTGATTGTTAACCCTGTTTGCTCACACATATATGAAACCTAGAATACCCTACAACAGTGGTAGCCCATCAATAACCCGCTTGAAATTGGTCCATAGCCTCGTGAGCCGGGCATGGTGGAATGGGACACTGTGTCCGAGCTGTCGGCCTATGCTGGGGTACCATGCCTCCCCGTAGTAACAGCAAGCAATCCCTTTCTCTCGGCACTCCTCATGTGCTTGAAGTCGGGGATGAGGAATCCGACGGGATCACGAACCGCGGGGTCTCGGCCTCACGCATTGGGGGGTCTTGGCCTCGCAACCAGATTAGGGCGTTGATACGTGGGGTATACCAGATTCCCCAATCTGCTGGATGAACAGACCTAATTAATAACTTGGCTAACACGATCGCATTGCATCGCACTAGTTAGGGTGGCGACTCGGCAGTCGAGGTCGCACTGAGGGAGTGTTGTCATTTGCGATCGTTAGATGGAGTCGCTCGAGGAAGCGTTGTGGCAAGGGCATGCATCATATCATCCTGCATGCATGCACATTAATAAGACTAGTTAGGTATTTATGATTGACTGCTTTTCATTAAGATCATATTATAATTAATGCCTGTAATAACTTGAGACTAATAGCACCCACTGAGTTGATCACTCACTCCCACTCTGGGACGGTGTTTTAAAACACCAACCAGACCCGCTCGTAGATGCAGGAGATACAGATTACGTAGAGCCTGGTGATGCAAGTCTCGAGGAGGACGACGAGTTCCCTTACTTCCAGTTGATGAGCGGGACCCCGTCGGATTAGTAGATGGGTCGTTGGATCGCCGAGCAGTGGCTCAGCTTTATTCTTTTTGGACATGCCATTCTTTTTGTGATTTTGTTGGGCGTCACCTTGTGTGCCCGTTTATATTCTTTTGGACATGCCATTCTTTTTGTGATTTTGTTGGGCGTCACCTTGTGTGCCCGTTTATATTCTTTTGGACATGTATATATAGGTATAGTTGATTTTCTTCCATTTCAGTAGACTTGTGTGGTTGTGCTTCATGTTCCAGGAAATTCCAGAATGTGCATTTAGACTGGATTAATCGCATATTAATGAAAACCGGTTATAAATGACCCCGAGAACTCGGGAATCGAGCGTATGCACGACCCCCGATTTCCAGGGCGTTACAGATCTCAAAAAACGAATGGACGAGGTGGATTTCTTACAAACATCACAGTGGGCCCCACCTAGGTTTTAAGCGAAGGAACTTGGTAGGAATTCTGCGTACGATCAACGCCCCACCCCCAGTGTAGTGGGAAGTGGATCCCCTAGTGAGCAATGTACTTTGTAAACTTTGTGGGCCCACTATAATTCATGTATTTTATCCACTCCGTCCATCCATTTTACCAGATAAATTTATGGTTTGAATGAAGAGAAAAAACTATTATTAGCTTGATCCAAAACTTTTGTGGCCCACTAATGGTCAATCACCATTGTTTCCTATGGTATGGTCTACCTAATTATTGGATCTGTTTTATTTTTCGGATAATGTCCTGAAATGATATGGAAAAATGGATGGACGGGGTTGATACTAAATATAATTGTCTTAGTTCAATCGGACAGCGCATAGCTTAGGACCCTATACAAAGGAAATCTATTATGTACACTTCTTTTTTGAAACTTTATGATTTAAAAGTGTGTATTAAGGGCCTTTTTAACAATCTCCAAAGTTTCATTAAAAAATTCAACCATTTTCCCAATGTTTCCCCATGTTTCCCAAAAAGTACGATAAACTATGTGATACAAACGATATATCCCGTGCAATAACCGATACGTATCTGTATCCCAAGGGTGCGATACATTGTGCGATACCGATATTTCGAACACTGGTTGGGTCCCATCACGAGCATGCTCAGGTGTTAAAATGATGGTATGCTAATCTAGGGGCCCACACATGTAAATTAAAGTCAGATTGTTGTTCGAATTTTCCGACCAATGTTTTTCTCACACACGTGAGACCAAACTAATGAGTGGGTCAGCATGATTCCTTTGTTAGGGCATACATTGGGACTGACCTGATGATTGGCCCGGATCTTGAACATGAGTACCTCATTGTCTAATGTGGTAAGAATCACCTCTTAGATCTCTCTTTTCTCTAGCCTCCCTAGCACTTCTCTTCAATTTTTCCTACTTCAACAGTTGAGTGTTTGATCTTCAACCATCTATTCGACAGCCACCGATCCAACCACTAGCATCATCCAATCATTATAATTTTGCAGCCATAACCCATCCACTCAAGGACCCACCATTTGGACAGTATGGACTGATGTAAATGCCGTAGTGCATGTGTATGGTCCATCATATTATACCAGAGTGGTAAATTCCTAAAAAAGTGAGGGGGAAGGGGAGATTTTCCCATATGTGATATGCCCCTAACTTTTGTCCAATTCCATAAAAACCCTCCTTTTTTTATTCCCAAATAAACCCCATCTTTTAGGCTGTCAGTCAACAAAGCCCCTATTGTCAATTTTCCATACCACCAGCATATGAATCACACACTGTATTTTGTTATGACCAAAATGCCCCTAGTTTCTACCTTACTTAACCTTCATAGGCCCCACCGATCCAACCGTTCCGATCAACGGAAAATACAAAGATCATTCTGATTCAAAAATTCTGTGGGCCCCAAGAAGGCTTCAATGGTGGGCGTCAAATAAAAGCTCTTTGGGGCCCCCCACACCGTCCGTGTAAGATCCACTCGGTCCATCATTTTTGCCACCACATGTTAGGATGTGAGTCCAAAAAAGAGGCAGATCCAAGACTCGAGTGGCCTAAACAACAGGAAACAGTGCGCAAACAAATATTTCCTTGTGGGCAAAACAGTCATTTCTCACTATAACTGGTCCTTTCCATATTACACCTTTCCATCAGCTACAGTTAAACTGAGGGCCTTTTTTACCAAATCTATAAAATATGGGGGTCTACTTGGGATTACCAATAAAGGAGGGGTTTTTATGTAATTGGTCTAAAAGATAGGTGTTTGTATGGAAAAATCAAAAAAAAAGAAAAAAAAAAAAAAACAAATCTTAAGAAAAGCAATGATAGGATTCTTCAGAAGAAGAAAAACCGATAAACCTACATTCTCAGAAATGATTTTAAAAAAAGATGGCATATTCAGCTATGAAAATCCTAGAGGAATGAATGAATTCAATACATTTATAAAATAAATAGACAAAAAGAAGGCAAACCCAAATCAAGAGATCCCAAATAGAAATCAAGAGCAGATTGATAATTACAGCTATGGTATTGCAGTTCATCAAAATCCAAAGCAAAAGATAACCCAAACCTGTGATTTTAGAGCCCAAAAGTACGGGTGATTTCTGGAAGATTTGGCCGAATTGAGTAAAACCAAGATCTGGGTTTTGTAGGAAAGAGAAATTCGGACGGATTCGAGGGGTTGGAACGATCAAAAATTCAATGAAGTCTGATTGATTGGATGCGCGTTTAAAGAGCAGGCAGAGAGGCTGTTCGGGTAGGTGAGATTTCGCTAACGTTTCCTCTGCACTTCTGCTTTTGTTTGAAGAAAGGCTCTTTTAAGTGCTCCGCACGTGCTACTTTCGAGAGCAGTTACCGCCACACGTGCCATCTTTCGAGATCCAGACCGTTCTTTGGGTGGGCCATGTGGGTTAGGTTTTCTGAGAGGGTTTGGGTTGGTTATGCTCATTTCAGTGGGTTGCTGTGAGCGTACAAAAGAAATGGACGGCTAAGAAAATTGATCAGTAGTTTATGTTCGAGATTGTTATGTGGCCCACTGGATAAGCAGACTAGTCAGATTTCTGGTATAAAGGCTATAAACGGTGGGGCCCATCTGATGGACGGAATGGATCTAGTACACTGGCACGTGTGGTCTCGAATGCACTTTGGGTTTAAGAAATGGAAAGATTGTTAAAGGAGTAGAAAGGAATTACTACTCACGCCATGTGTGCCATGTGACACTGAGCAGACTCGTCCGAATTCTGGCTATCTGGTGGGGCCCACCTGATGAGCGGATCAGAACTAGCACACCATACGCGTCGCCGCGAGTGCACTTTCGCTTTCGGAAATGGAAAGGTTGTTGAGTTAAAGAGAGTAGCACAAGGAATTCTACTCGCGCTCTGTTTGGACTGTAAAATTGGGGCAGAGGATCCGGGCGGTTCATCAGGTGCGCCCCACTCCGTGCTTTGGACGTCTGTTAGGTCATCAGCCGAATGGACGGTTAAAATTTGATAACGTTACCCATTCTCACACTTGCTTATTGTACATCCATGACATGACACGTGATCATGGGGCCCACCTGGTGGATGCCCAGGATCTTGCACACGGCTGCCATCCTTCATAAACTTCTTTCCTGTTAAGAGGGTTTGATGAAAGATACAAAATCATGGTGACCCACACACGAACCTACAGTCAGCATCCCAAGGAAACGGATTGGCTACTCCCCCTCCATGTTGTATGTGTTTCATCCATTCCGTTCATCCATTTTTTCAGATCATTTTAGGGCTATATTTTAAAAATAAGAGGGATATAAATCCACAATAGTGATTGGATATCCACCATTAAAATCCTCCTAAGGCCCAATGTACTTTTTATTTGACATCCAATCTGTTGATTAGGTCATACAGGCCCAGATGAAGGGAAAAAACAAAAATCAGCTTGATGTAAAACTTCTATGGCCCCCAAGATATTTTTAATGGTCGACACCCATTCAACACTGTTTCCTGTAATGTGGTCTATTTTAGATTGGGATATATCTCCATTTTGGTCTCATAACGTAAAATGATCTATAAACATAGACTGACCGCATGGATGTAACACATACATCATTGTGGGGCCCACAGAGCACCGACCACCAGCCATTGGCTGATGTCAGGGGGCGTAGCCAATCCGTTTCCGCATCCCAAGATTCCCATCCCCATTACTTCATACTGCGTGTTCGGCCTTACATTGGGTAGGGTGGTGACCCCCCTGCTGTGGGGACCACTGTGATGTATAAAAATTATATCAACTCCGTCCATCCTTTTGGCAATCCATTTTATTCCATGATTCCAAAATTTACTGTATATCTAAAGTTCAAGTGGACCACACTATAGGAAACGGTAGAGATAATGATGCCCACCATTGAAACTTTACCGGGCCCACCGTGATATTTATTAGCCATCCAATACGTTGATAATGTCCCACGGACCTAAATGAAGGGAAAATGCACATATTAGCTTGATCCAGAACTTTTGTAGTCCCTATAAGTTTTTAACGGTGGGCATTCAATCACTACTATTTCTTATGGTGTGGTCCACTTGTTCTTTTAATTTGCTTCATTTTTTTACTCGTGCCTTAAAATGAACTGAAAAAAATAATAGACCGTGTGGATGAAGCACATCCATCAGATTGGGCCTACATCACCTAACACCAACAAGGTATCTAGAAGCTCACCCCTCCATGGCGTGGATTCTCCGTACACCTACTTCACTACGGAGACCTCATTTTGGCTACTCACCCTGCCACTAGCCAATGGCTAGTGGTCGGTGTTCTGTGGGCCCCACCATAATGTATGTGTTTCATCCATTCCGTTCAGTAATTCTTTTAGATCATTTTATGTTATTAGCCTAAAAATGAGGTAGATATAAATCTCAAGTGGACTGCACACTTTTAATTGAATTCCCACCATTAAAGACTTCCTGGGGGCCACAAAAGTTTTGGATCAAGCTGATATATATTGTTTACCTTCATCCAAGTCTGTATGACCTAATGAACAGGTTAGATGTCAAATAACTATTACAGTGAGTCCCAGAAAGTTTTTAATGGTGGACATTTAATCACTATTGTTTTCCCATGGCGTGGTCCACTTCAGATTTAGATCTATTTAATTTTTGGGATCAAATCTAAAATTATCTTTCAAAATGTATGAACGGCATAGATAAAACACATACATCATGGTGGGGTCCACATAGCACCAACCAGTAACCACCTGGCTGATGGCAGCGAAACTAGCCAAACCGCGTACCCCTCAGCGGCGACTTGCGACGTGACCTCCGTTATGCACCTCACCTTGATGCAGGTGTCCTATCGCCATTGTCGGTCCATTTTTCAGATTATTTTAGTGTATAAGCGCAAAATTCAATTATATCCAAATCTCAAGTGGACCACACCATAAGATAACGGTATCGGTTGAACACCACCGTTTATAGCTCCTGAAGGGCACCTAAGTTTTGGATCAAGCTAATATTTATGTTTCCTCTCTAAATCTGTGGGACCTTACGGCCTTAGGAAGGTTTTAACTTAAACATGAGGGGTCGTTTGGCATTATGGTTTTTTTTTTCTTTTTTTTTTAAGAGAGGTTAAGGGGATTTCAAATCTTTTGAAATCCAAGGTAAAAGCTTATATTACATCTAAATTACTTTCAAATTTTACATGTGTAACATATGTGTCACCAAATTATTAAATTTATTGGACACATTACCCATTGATGATATCCCAGAATAATTAGGTTATCAATTGCATCACCATAATTACTTTAATATGATGATCTATGTTGTCCAAACAATGTCCATGTAAATCAATGATTAAAAGTCACTCTAATGTGATTTCGTGCTTGTGGCCCATCAAGACTTGGAATTTTATCATTTTTGAACAAAGTATATATTTCAACAGGCTATGTAAATTAAATTACATAGTAATTATATTAAAACCTATGTAAATATTAAATTAAAACCTATGTAAATATCCTAAGTACACTACTTTTGGATTACAAGGGATTCTGAATTCAGGGTGCCAAACACAATAGGAGGATTTCAAATCCAAGGGGTTCCAAATTAAGAGAGTTCCAAATCCACGCTCCCAAATAGGTCCTCGTACTCTTTTTTGTGGTGTGGTCCACTTAAAACTTTGAATATCTTTAAAATTTGAGATATCCTTGAATTTTAGGATCATGCACAAAAATTAGCTGGAAAAACAAATGAGGGTTATAGATAAAAAAAAAAAATGCACCAAGTTGAACCCCCTCCCCACCACCGAGGCCACCGTGCTGAAAATCGGATTGCGCATTGAGTTACTCAATATGCTTTTATCATACCAAGTAAACTTAGTTGGATCCACTGTGAATGTATATGGTTTATCCACACCTTCCATCCGTTTTTTCCTATACTTTTAGGGCTTTAGCCCAAAATTGAAGCATATCCAAAGCTCAAGTGGACATACCATAGGAAATAGTGGAAATAATGATTTTCACCGTTGAAACCTTCCTAGGGCCCTCAGTGATGTTTATTTATCATCCAACATGTTCATTAGATAAAAATACATGGATGAAGAGAAAACACAGATATTAACTTGCTCCAAAACTTTTGTGGCCTCCAAGAAATTTTCAATGGTAGAGGTTCAATTCACACCTCTTCTATGGTTGTTCACTTGAGCTTTGTATATGCTTCATTTATGCGCTGAAGCCCTAAAATAATCTGTTAAAATGGATGGATGGATTGGATAAAATAAATATATAACTATGGGCCCCATAGAGTTTACTCAATACGTTGAGCGTACTGAGTTACTCAGTATGCAGTCTGCTGGGTGGCGATCTCTTTATTACACAATATGGGTGCACATGGAACTGGTAAAATCGGTAAATCGGATTGGAACTAACCAAACTGCATGGTTTAGTCTGGTTCTGAAGTGCACTGGTTCAAGTTTCGATTCTGAAAACCTAAGAATCAGATTCGGTTCTTAGTTTGGGGTTTTGTAAAACTAAATCGAACCGTAGAACCGGACCATAGAATTGAACTTGGAATTGAACCAAGTTTACAATGTATTTTAGTTACCTATTTGACTCATGATTTATGGTTTACAATGCGTCCTTTGATTGTTTCCATAAAAGTTTTTTTTGCGCACCTTACACGATATTTAGACCATTCATCAAATGGATCACAACACGAATGAACATGGGCTATAGGGCTGAAAGTCGGTTGGGTTGGGTTGGGTTGGGTCGGGTCGGGTTGGTGCTCAACCCTAGCCCAACCCAAGGTTCTTTTACCTAAACCCTAACCCAACCCAACCCAACCTCGGGTTGGAAATTGTCAACCCAAGCGGAACCCAAGCAGGTTCGATCGGGTTGGTCGGGTGGATACATACTAATATTTTAATGATTGCATTAATTTATTATATTTTAATACACATTTTTTTTTATAATTTTATTAATTATATATGTAGTTATTTATCGTAAAGAACTTCATTTATTTTAAACAAATAAGCTAAAATATAAGACAACTACTCATTTAAAAGTCGTGTTGTGTAGCACACAATCTATTTGGAATAGAGAAATCCAACATTTCTTGTTAGCTTGAATCATCGGAAATGATGTGGACCGATGAGACCCAATGACATCGGAATTTCCTATGCTTTCAACACATATGATCCACACGCAATTATAATTTATAAGTAACTTATATATTGATCGGTTTGGGATTGGGTTGGGCAACCCTAGACCTTAACCCGAGCCCGACCCAAGATTATCGGGTTAGTGTTTGTATAGCTCAAGCCTAAAATCGAACTCGATACATCTTGCCCAAACCCAACCCAATGTCGGGTCGGTCACAGGTTGACTGGGTTCAACCCACCCAACTTTCAACCCTAATGGGCTATATTATAAAACAATATACAATTAGGCTGGATTACAAAAAGACCATGACCGTATAACCAAACTGGTTTTTCCACTCACCAATTCAGTTCTAGGAGGCAAATGGTCTGATTCCGGTTCTGGTTGTTTTGGAACAGTCGCGAAGGGTTCGGTTCGATTTCACCCCGGAACCGAACCAATCCGCATGCACCCTCAGAATCTTCGTCAGCTGAGGAGGATTTCGGTCTACATGTTCCTGTATGGATAAATGCACACTGGGGATTCCGAGCACACTCCAAATATACACTGCCAAACACGCCATGAATTTTGAATATACTCCAATGCAAGCTGATCCCTAGAGTCATTGACGGGACCATCTTTATCATCCCAAGCTAATTTTTTCTTTCAACCGTGTGTTTGGTAGAAATCAATTAGATGGTTAGGATTAAATACCATATGGAATATTTTAGTTTCACCATATAAATAAGGGATCCCACAATTTGAACGGTTCGGATTGAGGTCCATGCATATCACATATCCATTGATTCTGCAAGAGAATCATAACGCCATACTCTGACAGAGCATGTTACAGCACTTCTCCATAGGAAGATTCCTAAAGAATAGAGAAATTTATGACCTTGGACTCCACCTTTTATCCAGTGGTTTTTACGAAGCAATACAAACTTAACATACGCACTTAGACCTCCTCAGACACCGAATTTGAGGACGAAAATACCCCTGCCTTCCTCTGGCTGGCATGCAGAGACCAGCGCTAACGGACGGTCCGGTGATGGGAACTCAAGTGGGGCCCACTGTGATGTTTGTGAGAAATCCTCCCCATCTAAGTTCATTCATAGGGTCACAAAGACCTGAATGAAGAGGAAAAACAAATTTCATAATGATCCAAAACTTCTGTAACCCTTAGAGGTTCAATTCCCCACTGCCATTTACAGTGTGGTCCACTTGATACCTAGATCTGTCTTATTTTTCATCTCAAGCCATAATATGAGTTCGCCAAATAGATGGACGGTTTGGATATAACCCATACCTCATAATGGGACCCACAAAAATCGGTGGGGATTACAACAGGGAAGAAAAAAAAAAAGAGAGAAAGGGAATCAGTGAGTTGGGGTCGGCCGGGTCAGAGCTGCCTATGGCTACGGATTAGAACTATAGCCATAGCTGCAATACTATGCACTTTTATCTCTTTTTTTTTAAAAAAAAAAAAAAATTTACATGGAGAACTTTTCCCCCCTTATATTTTTCTCTAATATATAATTATGTAAATATGTATATATAAGTATATAAAAATATTTTTCTATCTTTAAAGTCATTTCTTTGTCTATTTATTTAACAAGCATATCTCCTAAACTAGAATGATTTACTTAACTTACCACATATGATTTTGGGGTAGGAGAAGCTAATTTAGCGAACCAACCTAATTATCTTCCAAGATTCCATCAGGTTGATGGTCGAAAATCTATTTCATTCAGTTCGTGGTCAATTTCAATCGCTTCGCGGTTAAATTGGAAATTGAGCAGGGCAAACATGAAATTGAGCGGGGCAAACATGAAATTGAGCGGGGCAAACATGAAATTCAGCGGAGCAAACTGGAATTTGAGGGGGACAAATTAGAAATTGAGCAGGGCAAACATGAAATTCAGCGGGGTAAACTGAAAATTGAGCGGGGGAAACTAGAAAATCAGCAGGGCAAACTGAAAATTGAGCGGGACAAACTGGAAATTGAGCGGGGCAAACTGAAAATTGAGCGGGCCAAACTAGAAATTGAATGGGGCAAACATGAAATTGAGCAGGGCAAACTAGAAATGGTTTTAATTGGGGCATCCAATCCAAAATCATGATAGAGTTACAATTGTTTCTAAACTTCTCCAATTTGTCTGATTTGTAATTAGTGTAAAATGAATGTGAGATATCTAGCCTACTAAAGCCATCAAGAGAATTCATAAAATTTACTGAAATTATGGGAAGAAACACCATTGGGGCTGCGCTTATCTAGGGTTTAGGGGGTTGCTGTCAATTGGAATCATAATATTGCAGTTTTAGCTGTTGCACCTGAGTTAGATCTGTATCTCTTTGGTGAATTCCAGTAATTTCATGTTTGTCCCGCTGATTTCCTAGTTTGCCTTGCTGATTTTCAAATTTGCCCCGCTGATTTTCTAGTTTCCCGCGCTTAATTTCATGTTTGCCCTACTAATTTTCTAGTTTGCCCCGCTGATTTTCTAGTTTTCTTCGCTCAATTTCATGTTTGCCCCGTTGATTTTCTAATTTGCCCCGCTGATTTTCTAGTTTGCCCTGCTGATTTTCTAGTTTCCCCTGCTCAATTTCATGTTTGCCCAGCTAATTTTCTAGTTTGCCCTGCTGATTTTCTAGTTTCCCCCGCTCAATTTCATGTTTGCCCTACTGATTTCAGTCCCGTTTCTTTCACCCCTTTCCACTGCGTTGCTTTCACTGTTGCCGTTTTCACCCCCTTTCTTCACTCTGCTCCAGTAAGGGCTTGTTTGGCCGGGCGAATCCCATGGGATTAGGAGGGATGGGATGGATTTTAAGGTAATGATGGTGGTGTTAGTGGATTGGAAAAAGATCCACAGGATTGCTATATCCCGGGACAAGTTCACTGGGTTTGTTTGGTACACCCAGCATATCCCGGGATTTTACCTTCCAATCCGTCCAACCAAGGGATGGGATCAATTTTAAGGTAATAATGGTGATGTTAGTGGATTGTTTTAAGATCCATGGGATTGCTGATACATGTCCTTTTAAACGTAGACCTATGGCTACGGATTATAACCGTAGCCATAGGTACTACTAATCCGTAGCCATAGGTACCGTGGTCTAGGGACCCAATCGACTAGGTCAGCTAGTTAGGGTCGACCAGGTTGGGACCTGGTCGACCGGGTCAGTTGTCTTACCCACTTTTTTTTAAAGATTTATCTCATTTTTTGTCTTATATCATAATGAGAGTAGTTAATTCATTTTTTTAGATTTGTCTCATTTTTTGTCTTATATCATAACGAGAGTAATAAAAAATGAATTGACGTGAGACTTACATAGCTTTCAATAGTAAGGATTTCCTACCCTAAGTTTTTGTGGGCAATCTACATCCCTTTGGATTATAGGGAATTCATATAACCCTTGATTACTAGCAAGTTGCATAACTTTTAGACAATTTAGTTTGCATATGGCTCAATTGAGTTTCAAAACTCCCTATTTGAGTAACTTAGTTAGAGTCGAATAGTCCTACTAGGGCCTTTTATAATGCCCGCTATAATATGTGTGTTTTATTTGAGTTGTTCATTCATTTTGAAAATCATTTTAGAACACAAGCTTAAAAAGAAAGCATATAAAAAATACAAGTAAATCACACCCACATCACAAGAATCAGTAATGATGATGATATTGCTGTTGAAACCTTCTTAGAGGCCATCGTGATATATATTTGTCATTAAACCTATTCATAAAATAATGTAAAACTACTTAAAAGGAAAATATAAAAATATCAACTTGATCCAAAACTCCTTGAACCCCTAAAAGAGGTTTTTGGCAAGTTGTGTTCAAGCCCCAGCATGTGGCATGATCTACTTTAGCACTAGAGCTTCTTCATTTATTTTATCATCAAAACCTTCATAGTAATTCAGCGAGGGAACCTATGAATTGAGCGAGGGAACCTAGGAATCGAGCGAGGCAACCTAGGAACTGAGCGAGGGAACTTAGAAATTGAGTGAGGGAACATAGTTTCGATTTTTGTTTATTAAGATATACTCATTATGCATGCATAAGGTGAAATGAACAGTTATGAATGGCTATGATTGAAGGTAAGACATCTCTTGATAGAAGTGTGCATGCCAGTTACACCTAGCATGAGATTTTCATGTTTTACACTAATGTTTTCAGTATTTATGTCGTTGGAAATGCTGACATTGTGATCACACCTAGTCCCACTTTGATAAATGAGGTGATGATTGCCATGGTCTAGTGTCGATAGTTCCAATCGACCAAATAATTCAGGATACTTTATAAGATCCATTAAAATATCTAATAGAATCTTGATCGTTAATGAATTACCATATAATACATTGCATATTGAAGAATATCATGATTATCCCAAGTTAGAGAAAGTTGGAATCATTGGCCATGTATGGCATGTTTTTATCTGGTAATGCAATGATTGATTTAAATTAATCACATTGGGTATATACGGTTTTATAGGCACGAAGTACTATAGACAACTCAAGATAGAATTGTATTGAAGAATGACTTCTCTCCTTGTACGTGAGAGATTGAGAAAACATAGGTAAGTGAAAGAGTTCTACAATGGATGGACTCTCTCCCATAGCCACTCCCTTATATAAAATGCATTCGGTCCCTAACACAGACCTCATGTTTGCCCCGTTAAATTCTAGTTTGCCCCGCTCAATTTTATGTTTACCACGCTTAATTTTTAGTTTGCCCTGCTCAATTTCATGTTTGCCCTGCTGAATTTCTAGTTTGCCCCGCTCAATTTCATGCTTGCCCTGCTGAATTTCATGTTTGCCCTGCTTAATTTCATGTTTACCTCGCTCAATTTCATATTTGCTCCGCTGAATTTCTAGCTTGCCCCACTCAATTTCATATTTGCCCTGTTAAATTTCTAGTTTACCCCGCTAAATTTAATGTTTGCCCTTCATGTTTGCCTCGCTGAATTTCATGTTTGCCCCACTCAATTTTACGTTTGCCCCACTGAATTTTTAGTTTGCCCCGCTCAATTTCATGTTTGCCCCGCTCAATTTCTAGTTTGCCCCGCTCAATTTCATTTTTGCCCCGCTAAATTTCTCATTTGCCCCGCTCAATTTCTAGTTTGCCCCGTTCAATTTCATGTTTGCCACGCTGAACTTCTAATTTGCCCCGCTTAATTTCATATTTGCCCTGCTGAATTTCTAGTTTGCCCCACTCAATTTCATGTACGGCTGAAAGTTGGGTGGGTTCAACTCGACCGACCCGACATTGGGTTGAGCTTGTGCAGGATATATCGGGTCCGATCTCAAGCTTGGGCTATACAAACACCAACCCGATAAAACTTAGGTTGGGCTTGGGTTGAGGTCTCAGGTTGCCCGACCCAACCCGAACCCGATCAATATATTAGTTACTTATAAATTATAATTGAGTGTGGATTGTTTGTGTAAAAGGTACACTAGTGATGTCGGGTCTCATTTGTCCACGTCATTTCCAAGGACTCAAGCTAACAAGATATGCCGGATTTCTCTCTCCCAAATAGATTACGTGCTATGCTACATGACTTTTTAAAGGAGTAGTCCTATATTTTAGCTTGTTTTTTTTAAGAAAAAAAATGAAGTTCTTTATAATGAATAATCACGTATATAATTAATAAAATTATAGATACAAAAAATAAGTCCTACATTGATATATAATAAACTAATGTAATAACGAAAATATTAGCACGTATACACCCGACCAACCCGTCGAGCCCTCTTGGGTTGGGCTTGGGTTAAGAATTCCCAACCCAAGATTGGGTTGGGTTGGGTTGGGTTGGGTCAAGGTTTAGGTATAGGAACCTTGGGTTGGGTTAAGGTTGAGCACCAACCCGAACCAACTTGCCTGACTTTTAGCCCTAATTTCATGTTTGCCCTACTCAATTTCATGTTTGCCCCGCTGAATTTCTAGTTTAACCTGCTCAATTTCATGTTTGCCTCGCTCAATTTCAAGTTTGCCCCGCTGAATTTCCAGTTTGACCATGAAGTGATTGAAATTGACTACGATCTGAAAGAAATGGATTTTCGACTATTAACCCAATGGAATCTTGGAAAATAACTAGGTTGGTTGGCGAAATTAGCTTCTCCTACCCCAAAATCATATGTGATAAATTAAGTAAATCATTCTAGTTTAGGAGATATGCTTGTTAAATAAATAGACAAAGAAATGAATTAAAAGATAGAAAAATATTTTTATATACTTATATATACATATTTACATAATTATGTATTATAGAAAAAATGTAAGGAGGAAAATGTTCTCCATGTAAAAAATAAAAATAAAAAAAATAAAAATAAAAAAGAGAAAAAAGTGCATAGCACTACAGTTATAGCTATGGTTATAATCTATAGCCATAGGCCAAGCTCTGGCCCGGTCGACCGGGTTGGGACCCGGTCGACCCCACCTCGCTGGCTTCTTTTAATTTTTATTTTCCCTGTTATAATCCCCACCAATTTTTGTGGGTCCCATTATGAGGTATGTGTTATATCCAAACCGTCCATCTATTTGGAGAACTCGTATTAAGGCTTGAGATGAAAAATAAGATAGATCTAGCTATCAAGTGGACCATACTATAAAAAGCAGTGGGGAATTGAACGTCTACCATTGAAACCCTTTTAGGGGTTACAAAAGTTTTGGATCATTATGAAATTTGTTTTTCCTCTTCATCTAGGTCTTTGTGACCCTATGAATGAACTTAGACAGGGAGGATTTCTCACAAACATCACAGTGGGCCCCAACTTAGACGGGGGAGGATTTCTATTGGTTGACGCTCATTCAACACTGGTTCCTGTAATGTGGTACACTTAAGATTTGGATATACCTCATTTTTTGTCTCATACCATAAAATGATCCAGAAAAATATATGGACGGCATGGATGAAAAGCATACATCATGGCGGGGCCCACAAACCACCGACGATCCGCCATTAGCCAATCCGTTTTTGTGAAATGGAGGGGTATTTTCATCCTGGAATTTGTCGTCCGTACGAGGAGGTCTAAGTGCGTATGTTAAGTTTGTATTGCTTCAAGAATATCCAATGGATAAAAGGTGGGGTCCACAGTCGTATATTTCTCTAAAGAATAATACGCAGATGCGCGTCCCGAGCGTCGACATGAAGCGCCCATGTATATACCAACATAAAACATGTGCACCGTATCTAATTGTACACCGTCGACCTGAAGATAGTAGGTGAGGCCCACCGTGAAAAATCCATCTGTCCATTTGCTTTTCCAGAGTCTGCTAGTACATGAACTCGAAAATGAGTAAGAACCAAAACTCAAGTGAGCCACACGATAGACAAAAGAAGGGAAGGAATTGCCTACCGTTGAAACCTTTTATGGTCCATTGTGATGTTTGCAATAAAAAATTATGTGGCCCTACTAATATTTTAATGGTAAGTTTTCAATCTCCACTGTTTTCTGCTGTGTGCTACATCTGTTTATTTTTTTAGCTCATGTCCTATCATGAGAGCAGTTTAGGTGAGACCTGGTTTAATCCAATACGGTGGGTCCCACAGGTGTCTTATGTATCCATGCCGTCCATCCATTTTTTTTCATATTATTTTAGAGGATTATCCCAAAAATAAATCAGATCCAATTATGAAGTGGACCATGCTATAAAAAAAAACAGTGGTGATTGATTGTGTAACCATTAAAAACTTTTTAGAGCCCACCGTAATACTATTGTACTGTCTATTTACCATTCAATATGTTAATAAGGTCACGTAAGCCCTGATGATGGGGAAAAACAAATATTAGCTTGATCCAAAACTTTTGTAGTCAATTAATGGTCAATCACCACTATTTCTTAGTGTATGGTCTACCTAATAATGGGATCTACTTTATTTTTTTAGAATAAATCACTAAAATGATAGGGAAAAATAGATAGATAGTGTGAATACATAAAACATACATCAAGGTAAGCCCCACGGTAACCCTAGGGTAAGGGCCGCACCATCTTGGTGAGGCCAGAGTCTCACCTAATCCGCTCTAAGAACCCATGACTAGAGTTGAACACCAACCGAGCTTAGCTTGTTTAATTGGCTCAGTTTGGCAAAGATAAGCTTGACCTGACTGGACTGGAAGTTGGGTTCAAGCAAAACTACACTGATTTTATTATTTTTTTAAGCTCGAAAGTATTTGGAGCCGAGCTCGAGCTAGCTTGATTCAGCATGAAGTTTGGCCTGAAGTAGAATCAATTTAGCCCGACTCGATTAAGTTCGAGTTAGAACTTGAACTCAAAATTAGCTAGAATGTTCGAGTTTGAATTTATCTTGAACTCAATCCAGGCTTACCCAAGCTGCTGACTGAACTGGCTGAGCTGGCCAATCATACTTAAAAGCCGAGTCTAGCCAAACTCAAGTTGAGATAAGCTGCTAGTCGAACTGATCTGAACTATGTCAAGCTAGCTCGACTCAATTCAGCTATGTACAACTTTTGTGAGTCTACCACCAAGGCGTGAGTGTAAGCTAGTCATATGTTGATGGTTCTATGCAATCGGGCCCATGGGAACTTCCTATGAGGTCGAGCTGTATGGGCCCACCATGATGCGTGCCGAACATCTACCCCTTCATTGAGATACAACATGCCATGGTGGGACTCATGCTTAAAAATCAAGTCAATCCATGACTTGTGTGGGCCACACTATATACAAAAGTTGAGAGGGGTTATCCTCCCATTAAAACATTTATAATCATTTGTTGGGCCCACTGAGGTGTGGTTCACAAATCCAACCCATCTATCATGTGTGTCCCACTTGGATGAGGGGTTAGACCAACTTTCAGACGCATCCAAATTTTAGATGGGCCCCACCAAGTGCTTTTATATGTTTTAGACATATCTTCACGTTATTTTAGATGGTATGGCCCACTTGAGTTATTGTAACGCCCCGAAAATCGGGGGTCGAACAAAGCTCAACTCCTGAGTTCCAACGCTGAACATAGATAATGATGTTTAAATGTTGTCCATATTAGTGTATTAAACATGAGTGAGATTATACTAAATCAGTATATCATACTCCAAAGTTAATGTAAATAAGCAAGCGGAAGATTGAACTAAATGTATAAAGTATATATGTGTTTCATAACCTCTGGAGTATGAACGTGCTACAAGGCTGAATAAATACATAATTTGTTTCAAAATATACAAAATATCAAAATGTAAATATTTAACTAGTCCAATATCCCTGTAATCCCGGTAACGCAGCTCTAAGTCTACACAGACCCACCTGAGAGCTGAACGTAGGAGAACTCCTCCTCTCCGTCAATGAAATCTGGCTCCGTCGCAAAAGCCTTGTCGTAACCTGCATCTAAATCATATTCTGGTTGGTGTTTTAAAACAGTGTCTCAGAGTGGGAGTGAGTGATCAACTCAGTGGTACTATAAAGTAAAGGTTAACATGTTATCAATCCAGTCAAGCAGTAATGATAAAGAAGTACAACAAACATAATCTAATTATTCTTGTTAATGCAGGGATGGTATGCTGTAATGATGCATGCCCTCACCTGCACTCCCTCAGCGACTTCATCTAACGATCCCGCATAGCAAACTCCTTAAAAGTGCGCTTCCTCGCCAAAGCACATGCAATGCGGTGCATGGTCGTGTTAGCAAGTAATTTATTAGGCTTATTCATACAGCAGATTCAGAAAGCTAACATACCTCCCTTTTTATCATTTACCCAAGCAAGGATCCATCTAGGGTCGTCAATCCTAGTTAATCACATACGATAGGCAAGTTGTAAGGCATCACCCCTGATGAAAACAGTGGATAGACAAGTTCAAGAGTTTACACTCGAGGTCACTACGGGGAGGCTTGTCACCTCAGCGTAGGCCTAATTTATACTCCAGGTTACTATGGGAGGCTCGTCACCTGAAAGTAGGCCGCCAGCTCGAATACGGTGTCTCATACACCACCATATTTGGCTCACGAGTTTGGGTTGTGCACTGGTCACTACGGGGAGGCTCGTCACCCCAGCGTAGGCCAACAGCTCGACCACAGTGTCCCGTATACCACTATGTCCGGCTCATGAGTCTTAGCGGATCTTGGTACCATGGTTAGAACGGGCTTTACAATGGTAAACGGTACCTTAGATTTAAACAATAGCGTCTATACATGGTAAACACACAATAGGCCAATTGGGTTATTTGAAAAGTTCGATTGGTACGAGCGCACACTAAATAAATCGACATGGAGTGCATACGCACTCCACGTGGCCTAACTACTGTCGACAATCACCGTACGGCTCAGATTCACCGAACGTATCCAATGTGGCGAAACTAGTTCGGTCATTCAATCGAGAACCGTTACCGATTGCCTGGACTGCGTAGTAGTCCTAATCATACTCAAATGCAATAGGTAGTCACATATGTTAATCATAACTGCATTTAACGAACAATTTAAACATAATTCTCATTTGAGCATTTTATCAAACACATTGAACATGTTAATATACATATGCATTTCATCCATAAATCACATGGTAGCAATTTACATTACATGAAGGAAACTGTAAGTATGGATAGGGTAGTTAAGAATCCTATCTTAACACCCTTATTAAAAGCGATTCATCAATCAATTTCTCATTCAGACATTTTATCAAACACTTAGACTACACATTACTACATATGTGAACGAAATTTGTTATAGCATATATTATTGCAAATCCTTTCATAAAGGAGTTGTCACACATACAACAAACATGCATTCTAGATTAATAGTCATAGCAAGCATAAATCAGGATTTTACTTTCATTCAAACATTTCAACCAACACATGGAATGCATTATATATTCACATAGTTCATACACATGTGTAGTTTATCGAATACATCATAACTAAGATCATATGACAGCAATCAAGTCAGACATAAATCATTGCTGACATTGAAAGCCTTGAAAACCATAACCTAAATATTTATAGTCCGCACCTTCCGTCGGATTCCTCGTTTTCGAACTTGGTTCGAATCCTACGTCCCCGTATATAGAACAACGATACCTAAACATCGAAATAGGTTAGCTATTTCGTTGATTCCTCTATTTGGATTCCTAAAACAAGATTAGAGTTAGAATTTCTTACCCAAATCGAAGTTAGAATCGATGGTGCAGCGATGATGGGGTGGCGATTTGGTACATGGTGTAGTGGGAGTGAATCCCAGTAACAATCTACTGATCTCTCTCTCTGCTCCTCACTCTTTTCTCCTCCTTTCTCTCTTCTCTCTCCTAGGGTTAGAGAAATTCGTATGGAATGAGAGAGGGGTGGTTTAAGGTCTTTAAATAGGCCCAAAAGTGATGTCAATGGCCTCAGGGCCATGATATACTTAGGTTATAGCTAAAGGGTGCCTGTTTTTGACAAACAGGACCCTTAGGAAGGTTCATTTCTCACCTAAGTCATGGAGCAAGTTCCCTGCCAATGGATTTATGCCAGGACTGTGTTTATGGTGCGATCTGACAAACTGATTGGCCGTGAAGGACCTGCATCAGATCAATGGTTGTCGTTACTCGATAAAGGCCCCAAATATACCAATAGGTGTAGGAAAATTTCCCTGATCCATGGGTGTAGTTGGGTTAGAAACTAACGGTCTGAAGTCCTCAATTTCGCCCGCAAGTGAATGGTCCAATTCACTTAAGTTTGAGTTCATTTTTTAAAGATATTCGCGTTTCTCACATACTTCGCTCCAGGCTCAAGTTGTTCATTTCTGGATACTATTTAGGCTCGATTCCCGCGATGGTTGTCAAGCCCAATAAGGCAGTCATAACCTTATAGTTTCGCGATAATCGGACTTTCGACGCGTGGTCCAGGTCCAATACGGAGTTTCAATGTGCTCCCTAGAGTAACTGGGTTTTGGGATTTCCCTGAGGTTTTTAAGTAATGTTGAGTTAGCGGTTTTAATGGTTTTGGGTTTTGCAGTTCGTATAGATAGTGGTTCAAGCTAACTCACCGATTAACTTAGTTCAGCACTTAATTAATTTTTGTCTAATTTCCATAGTATATGGTCTTTAGGGATTTCTGCCTGAGGTGGTACTTGGGTCTTTGTACGGATTTTTTCGAGACATTACAATCTACCCACCTTAAAGAAAAATTGTCCCCGAAATTAGTACCTTTTCGTACTCCTCGAGGATCTGAGAGTAGTTCTTATGGACTTCGCCTTTTGTCTCCCAAGTAGCCTCTTCCTCAGTGTGGTGAGTCCATAATACTTTCACAAGTGAGATAACCTTGCTGCGTAGCACTTGTTCCTTCCTATCTAGAATTCGTGTTGGTCGCGGTACATAGGTAGCATCCTCACTCAGCTGCACCTACTCCCACTTGATAATATGAGTAGGATCAGGAACGTACTTCTTTAGCATCGATACGAAAAATACGTGGTGCACGCCGATGAGTGGTGTGGGCAAAGCAAGGTGGTATGCTACCACACCTACTTGATTTAGAATCTGAAATGGGCCAATGAATCTCGGCGTAAGCTTCCCTTTCTTACCAAATCGAAGGATTCCCTTCATGAGGGAAACCTTAAGAAACACATGGTCCCCAACCTCAAATTCCAACTATCACCGTCGGGTATCGGCGTAACTCTTCTGTCTACTCTGTGCTGCAAAGAGTCGGCGTCTAATAATGCCAATCTTCTTTGAGGTCGCCTGAACCAAATCTAAGTCAATCAGGCTCTTCTCGCCAACTTCTGCCCAATAATGGGGTGCTCGACATGGGCGCCCATACAATGCTTCGTAGGGAGCCATGCCAATGCTCGCTTAAAAACTATTGTTGTAAGCGAACTCAGCATAGGGAAGACAGTCATCCCAACTATCCTTGAAATCAAGCACACACACTTGCAACATATCTTCAAGTATCTGATTTACCCATTCCGTTTGCCCATCGGTCTGTGGGTGGAACGTGGTACTGAACTTTAATTTCACCCCCATTACTTTCTGGATTCTAGTCCAGAAAATGGACATGAATCCCGTGTCTCGATTCGACACAATCTCCATAGGAATTCCATACAGTCATATAATCTCCCTGATGTACAGCTTGACCAAATCATCTGCTGAGTTCGAAACTTTAATCGGGAGTAAATGAGCCGATTTCGTCAATCGGTCCACCACCACCCAAATGGAGTCGTACCCCTTCCTTGTCTTCGGTAACCCGGTAATGAAATTCATAGATATTTTTCATTCAGCTATGGGCATGGACTGAAGCAAACCAGGAGGTCGGCGATGCTCGACCTTGACCTGCTGGCATGTGAGACAACCATATACAAAATCTGCTATCTAGGCCTTCATGTTGTCCCACCAGTATGAACGCTTCAAATCCTGATACATCTTTATACTACCGGGATGCATTACCAATCTTGAATTATGTGCAGCTTCCAGAACCTCTCTCCTCAAGTCATGAAGATTCAGGACGCATAGGCGGCCACGATACCTCAAACCTCCATCTAACCCAACCCTCCATTCGGAGTCTTCACTGTTACTTGCTCGTTTTCTCATTTTCACCAACAACTCATCTTCCTTCTGAGCCACAATGATTCGGTTATCAATAAGTGACTGCACGTGGATGTGTGCGACGCTCTCGAATGGCTCCTCTCCTGTCAACTTCTGTTCGAAGTCCCTTATAAACTCTATCATGTTCTATTCTTCTATCATCAGTGGAGCTGCAAATTCTATTGTCTTCTTGCGGCTCAACGCATCTGCCATAAGGTTGGCTTTGCCAGGATGGTAGGAGACTTCAAACTTGAAGTCTTTCAAGGTTCCCATCCAACGACGCTGCCTCAATTAAGATCTCTCTGCGTGAAGATGTACTTAAGGTTCTTGTAGTCGCAAAAGAGCTCGAACTCCTCTCTGTAGAGGTAATGTCTCTAGAGCTTTAATGCGAAGATAACTGCTGCCAATTCCAGGTTGTGTGTAGGGTAGTTTTCTTCATGTTTTCTCAAATGTCGCGATGCATAGGCAATCACTCTGTCCTTTTACATAAGAACACAACCCAAACCAACACGAGACGCGTCAGTGTATATAATATATCTAACCCCTTGATCTGGCAATACTAGCACAGGTGCGGGCGTTAGCTTATCCTTTAATTCCTGAAAGGTTGCTTCTGCTTTCTCGTTCCAAGCAAACTTAAGATCCTTCCGAGTGAGTTGAGACAACGGCTTGGCTATCTTAGAAAAATCCTTAATGAAGAGGCGATATTAGCCTGCAAGTTCAAGAAAACTCCTCACTTCTGTTACAGAACCGGGCTGCTTCCAGTCCTGAACTGTGGCCACCTTAGCAAGGTCTATGACAATACCTTCCTTGGACACTATGTGTCCCAGAAACTTGACATCTTCCTTCCAGAAGTCGCATTTTCGGTACTGAGCAAACAATTGATTCTTCCTAAGAGTATCGAAGACTGCTCGCAGGTGCTCTTCGTGATCCTTTCGGCTCTTAGAGTATATCAAAATGTCATCTATAAATACGATGATGAACCGATACAGATACGGTCGAAACACCCAGTTCATGAGGTCCATGAACACGGCCGGTGCATTCGTAAGTCCGAACGACATCACAAGAAACTCATAGTGCCCAAAATTGGTTCTAAATGCTGTTTTCTGTAAGTCTTCATCCCTGACGTGCAACTGATGATACCCTATGTAACGTCTCGAAAAAACCCGTACAAGGACCCGAGTACCACCTCAGGCAGAAATTACCCAGGACCAAAACCTTTAGAAAATTAGGTTAATGTTAGCAATTGCTAAACAGAGTGCTTGTGAAATTAGCACTAATCACTTTAAATATGATTTGTAAGACCCAAAACGTGCAGAATTATTGATGCTACATTATCCCGAAATCTAGAATCCATCCTTTAACCCGGTTGCTCTCGGGAGCACACCGAAACTCCGTATCGGACCTAGACCACACGTCGAAAGTCCGATTACCCCAAAACTATACGGATATGATCGCATTACTGGACTTGACAACCTCCTCGAAAATCAAGTCTTGATTGTGTCTAAAAATGCACAACTTGAGCCCGGAGCAAAGTGTGTGAGAAACGTGAAAATATTTAGAAATAAAAATTCAAATTTAAGTAATCTGAGTCGTGTCGCTTGCAGGCCAAATATAAGGATTCAGACCATCAGAATCTGACCCAAATACACCCTCAGATCAGGAGAAATGTCCCACACATGTCGATGTACTTGTGGCCCTGATCGAGTAACCGTGACCGTTGAACTGAAAATGGTCCGCCACGGCTGATCTGTAAATCCAATCGGAACAAAAACTCAGCCTGACCTATATCCATGGTCAGGGAGCTTAAGTCCGACCGCACGTGAAAAAGAGGCCACCAGAAGTGCTCCGTTGGGCCGGAACAGTCCGTATTTGGATATAACCTAAGTATACCTTGGCCCTGTGGCCATTCCCATCAAACCTGGGCCTATATAAGCACCTTAAACCCTCCCTCTCTCACCCCATACGAATTTGAGAAACCCTAGGGGAGAGAGAAGAGAAAAGAGAGAAAGTAAGAGTGAGAGTTGGAGATTCTTCCTGGGATTCGATCCTGCTATTCCACGCACTCAACCAGCACTCCTGTATCACTATACAGGCGATTCTGATTCCGTTCTTAGGTAAGAAGACCTAATCCTAATCTATTTTAGGGTTTCAGATAGTGTAAGTTATGAAATAGCTAACGTAATTTATGCTATAGGTTGCCAATCTGCCGTAGACAAAGACTTAGTTTTAAAACTGAGTTCGTTACGAGTCTACCGGCGAAAGGTGCGGACTATAGACATATAGGTTATGGTTTTCAAAGCTTTCAATGTCGGTTAATAATTTATAACTGACGTGGGTGCTATTTTACATGCGAAATGCGTCGTCTGTTTCGTTTTACACGTATATATGAACTATGTGACATATAGTGTATTCTATGTATATGTTGTGATATTTAAATACGTATGGAATTTGGATTTGTGCCTAACATGATTATCTGTCGTGGATATATACTTGTTATATATGCGACAACTCCTTAGCGAAAGGACTTGCCCTAAATCACGCCACGGCCAATATACGTTATATATGTTAAAGTGTGTAGCCCAAGTGTTTGTGGAAATGATTAAATGAATATGGAACCCAGATTCATGCATGCTATGATTATCCGCCGTGGGTATATGCGTGTGGTATACGGGGCAACTCCCTAGTGAAAGGATTTGGCCTAATACATGTGTGATCAACATACATCATGTATGAAGATGTATGTTGACTAAGTGTTTGTAGAAATGTCTGAATGAGCTAGTTGTTACTAAGGAGTACTTTGTTTGAGGGTTGAGATATGAATCTTGGCTACCTTAATTATGTGTATGATTTCCTCCATGTATGTTACACTATGATGTTTGTTTCATTATGGAATGAATGTGTGTAAACACATGTTTATGTTGCTTTTCACTGCATGTTCATATGATAGTAGAAATTGAATTATTGTCCGTTATTGCTTTGACGGTCTCGTATGATTACTTGTGGAAACTAAATGAGGTTGGGACTATGATATAGTCGAGGCAATCGGTAATAGGCCCTGATTTGGTGGCTAAGGTTGTTTTTGCCACATTGGATGTGTTAGGTGAACCCGAGTCGTGCTTTGGTCGTCGGTAGTGGTTAGGCTACACGAAGTGCTTGCGTACTTCATGTCGATCGATTCGATGTGCGCTTGTACTAGTCGAGCTCGTTAAGTAACCCGATTAGCCCTATTGTATGTTCACCATGTATGGACGCTACTATTTGAACCTAAGGTACCAACCTTACCAGTGAAACCCCGTTAACCTTGGTACTTCGATCCGTTAAGACTCATGAGCCGGACACGGTGGTATGGGACACCGTGGTTGAGCTATCGGCCTACGCTGGGGCGACGAGAATACGGTGGTATATGACACTGTATTCGAGCTGTCGGCCTACACTAGTAGG
The DNA here is from genome assembly GCF_029962835.1 of Magnolia sinica. NCBI lineage: Eukaryota > Viridiplantae > Streptophyta > Magnoliopsida > Magnoliales > Magnoliaceae > Magnolia > Magnolia sinica. The sequence goes on from NC_080581.1 coordinate 71,135,827, forward strand.
TGACGAGCCCTTTGTAGTGACCTTGAGCATACTCTAAACTAGCGGTGAGGCGGCGAGCCTTTCTGTAGTAATCAGAGTATAACTAGGCCTGCACTGATCTGGTGATGAGCCCTTTGCAGTGACCTAGAACCGCAACAACGTATGAGATTAACTAGGACTGACGACCCTAGAATGGATCCTTATTTGGGAATGATACAAGGGAGGTACCTTAGATTCTCAATCCTGCTGTATGAAATGGACTAATAATAACTCGGTAATCACGCTCATGCCATCGCACTGCATGTGCCCCGGGTTGAAGAGCACAGAGGGAGGAAAGTATGTCACGACCGTAAGATGGTGTTGCACAAGGGAGTGTAGGCGAGGGCATGCATCATGCTTGCATTTTATCCTTGCATTAATAAGAGTATCTAGGAATGTCTGATATGTCTGCTTTATTATTACTGCTTGACTGAATTGATAACATGTTAACCTTTGCTCTATGATTCCACTGAGTTAATCACTCACTCCCATGTTCTGGGACGGTGTTCTAAACACCCACCAGACTCTGTCTTAGTTGCAGATGACGATGCGACTCAGGAGGCAGAGCCCGATTACTATGACGATCAGGATGAGTTCTCATATATGTAATTCTCCGGTGGTTTCGCTTAGGCCATCCGGATCGACAGGGCTACAGGGTTTATTATTGTAGTTAAACTATTTTGAACTATTACATGTATATGGTGACTCAGTGATGTATTCATACTCTGGAGACCGATCGTGATCCTTTTGGCTCATACACGTTTATATACATTTTTCAGTCTTCCGCTTGCGTTATATGAATTGATCTGGAGCATGAATTACTGTTTTGGTATATTCCCACTTATGATTAATGTGCTAACACAGACAATAATTAATCATCATTATCTATGTTGCATAAGTGATGCGTTGGAACTCGTGGGTTGAGTTTATGCTCGACCTCCAATTTTCAAGGCGTTACAAGTTGGTATCAGAGCATGATTTGGATTAAACCAGACCTGGGTTAGGGTCACACGATATACGCTGATGCTTTTCAACATAGTTGGGTGTGAGAGAAATGTAGAAACAAGCTTAAGTTTTCTCGATTTCGCCAATTGGCAAAGTTCACCAAAATCGATCACTTTGCTCGGGTCTGTACCCATCCGTGATCGCATGAGTTGATCCCGAATCACCCCTAGACCATCAATTGACGGGTTTAGACCGTGTTTTACTTCGTCCCAGCCGTTTAAAATTGATAAACGTGAATATACATCAGAATCTATTCGAAATGACCCGAAACGAGTCAAAACGAAGTTGGGGGCCCAATAGAATATCTCCAAGGGGACCCAGGGTGGGACCCACACCTTTTTGGAACCCAGGGGGCAGGAGGACCTCGCCCAAAGGACGAGCCCTCGCCGGATGGTCCAGAGACCAACAACGACCTCGCCGGTTTGGTGAGGCCTCGCCGCCAAACGGGCCTGGCCGGTTCGGGCTGATGACTCTTGGGTGCTGTGTGGCCCACGGACGCATCTGGGGTCGATTAAAACCCCTCCTATGCTACCTCTCCTTAACAAACCACCACCCCAAGCTCTTCTTTTCTCCAAAAATTTCAGATTTTCCACTCAAACCCCTCCTCCAAACACTCCTTTTCTCATTTTCGTGCAACCCTTGCACCACCCCCTCAAAAACCTCTACCATAGCTGCCAATCCTTTCCATTCTCTCATTTAATCTCTTAAACCCTCCATTTGAGTCTTGAGTCTCAAATTCGTGTAAACTCACTAACTTATCCTATTCCATCATTTTCCCTCTTTATCCCCTTTCATTTAAGCCTACACATCCCCTATTTGTAGCTCAAGATTCCAAAACCAACCAATGCCTCTTCTAATCTTCCTCATTCCTTCAACTTTCTTCATTCCTTCTCTTTTTGGAACACACAAATACCATTGTGTGCTTCAACGATCTTGTGAGCACATAACCCATCTTATTCCCACTTTTCCTTCCATTTTAATGGCTCTTTTTGAGCTTGTGACGACTATTTTCTCTCTTTCCGTCCTTCTTTCTCTCATGGAAAAGAAAAGAGCTCCTGTGGAAGAAGCTGGGCCTAGTCGCCCTTCTTGTTCGAGGAGATCGAGAGGTGCCGCCGCGAGTACGAGCGTCAATCGGGAGTTTCAGACTAAGCGGGATCTCGATCCCCAGGCTCCCGTCGAAAGGACTCTGTTGGCAGAGCTGTCGCATAGAGTTTATGAGAGCCGTAGAGTCCTTTTTGAAGCTCATGTGGATGCAAGGCTATTTGGGGAATACCTCTTGCCCAATAATAGCCTTTTAGTGACCAATATGACTGGCGACTTCCGTCTACTTCACCACATCTTCACGTTCAACGTCTACTCCAGGTGGAGCAACCACAGTGAGTGCACATGCCTAATGGTAGATTTTCTGTATCAAGTGGGGCAGGGAGAGAAGCTGTGTGTGCCTACGTATGTTCTGCGACAGATAGTTCTCACCGCACGCTCTAACAGGAGGTCGGATTCGCTCTCATTCGGTCGACTCATATATAAGATTGCACATGAGTTTGGCTACAGACTTGGGGCGGAAAAGCCGGTGCCGATCCATTACATCAATGAAGCGACTCTCAATCAGATGGGAATCGGGTTATGGCAACGACAAGCCTGCCGACTTGATGAGAGTGAGGTTGAGACAGAGAGCGAAGAGGAAGAGAGTGCGGAAGAAGGGGGAGCTAAAATAGAAGAAGTGTAGAGCGAGGAAGAAGAGGAGGCCCAGGATACGGATGAGAGCTCCCCTCCTACGGCACGAAGCATGGCACTGTTCGAGCTCACTTAGCTCGACTTGAGGAAGGTCAGGCTATCCTACGATAGGATATAATGGATCTTCGAGGCCTCATGAAACACAAGTTTAAGAAAGTGACTCGCACTTTGAGGTTCATCCTGTGCTGCCTACAAGATAAGGGTGCCCCTCCTCCGTCGCCAGACTCGGATGCCTAGACATTCAAGCCATCACCCTGTAGCTTATTTTATTGTTGTGTTAGGATGTTTGCGTTTGTATGCATCTTCTGTCATAATTCGTGTAACACTGTATTCCATGTGCTGTGACAAATTTTGGTAAATGAAATGCATGCGGTCTCTTTTGCTATAAAGTTGTGTGGAATGCTTAAAGGATTGTGTATTACTATGCTACATCTTACGTAAGTTGCACCCTATTTCATATAGGGAATGCCACCTAAGGTCATGCGGAGCACGACATGCCTCACACTTATTAATTCGATGGACCAGGCACCTCCCTAGAGTAATGGTCGTACGGACCCTGGTTTGGGCCCGATTCGTGAGACTATGCCTGAGCCTCAGCCTTCTACTGGTCCTACAGTTGGGCCGCCACCTTACACACCAACGATTCGTGAGCAAAACCGTGCTTCTTCTTCGATGCAGCATGAGCCTCAGTCAGCCCCACCTACGGATAGTTTGGAGCAGTTGATGATGATGATGCACCAACAGTACCAACAGCTCTTGGCCACTATTGCAGGGGCCTTAGCTCAGGGTGGAAGTGCGACTCCACCTTCACCATCTGTACGCCCTGCTGGGACTGTAGGGCCTTCCTCTTAGGATGAGGGTGTGCCTTCACCTGCACCTGCTATATACCCTACGGGGAACTTGGGTATCAGTGGCCTCCTCGAGCGATTCCAGCGCTTGCGGCCTCATACCTTTGCGGGTTCTCACAGACCTGAGGAGGCTGAATATTGGCTAGACCGCATCTCTAATATGTTGAGGATGCTACACTGTACAGAGCTAGAGCAGGTCGAGTTGGCCACCTTTAGTTTGAAAAGGAGGCCAGCTTATGGTGGGATAGTGTCCTGCGGACCGTTGCAGTTGACTATGTATGGACGTGGGCAGCTTTTGAGTTCCGCTTCCATGAGAAGTGCATCCCCAGACGTACCGGCACGAGAAGGAGAATGAGTTCTTGTGCCTTAGACAGGGAGGCAGGTCAGTGACAGAGTACGAGCACCGGTTTATGGAGTTGGACAGGTATGTCCCTACAGTACTTGCTGACGCGCAGAGGTGGATGCGGCATTTTTCCGACAGCCTGCGACCTGATATTCGCTCGAAGATGTGTTGTGCTAACATACCCTCATATGCTGAGCTAGTACACATGTCTATGCGGGTGGAGCAGGATGGGGATCGATTGTCACGTTCTCGTGGGCCTATGATCCCTAGGCCACGACCAGATATGTCGAGCAGGTCATTCCTCGGCAAGAGATCCCGTACCGACTCTCCTCTCAGGATCGCGACGCCACTAGTTTCGATGATGTGACTTGGTGTGACATGTACGTATTGTGGGAGACCAGGTCATGCTGTGGAGAGCTGTTTTGCACACATGAGAGATAGTGGATTTTCACTGCCACAGAGAATCGACCGCCCTCGCCCTCAGCTCTATCGGCTCCACCCCTATGGACAGCACCTGCACATCCTTCAGGCTCCCAGCACCTCGATTTAGGCCACCTTAGCGACCCATGGTGCCTCAGCCCAACAGATCTCAGCAGGAACGCGTTTACGCACTTACAGCGGAAGTGCCTGACATTACAGCTACCGTACCTTTAGCCTTCGAGCTCACCGCCCACGTTGAAAGTACTCCTCTATTTTTGTTAGTGGAGACAGGATCCACTATTTCACTGATATCACATTCTGCAATCAAGCGTTTAGGGCTGAATACGACCCCGATGGTTGGGGTGCGAGTTATCGCAGCACCAGGGACTTTTACAGATGCCACCAAAATGTGTGTAGGTTGTTTGATAGATCTAGGGAGCAGGACAATATGCATTGACTTGATTGTCACCACATTATACCATTTAGATGTCATCCTTGGTATGGATTGGTTAACTAAAGCGAGGGCCGAGATTGACTGCAAGACTCGTCTAGTGACAGCGTACAGACCTGAGGGCAAGCCCTTTACATTTCCCGTGCAGGTCAGTTGCCCTTTTCGAGTTCTTTGTTATGCTTCCTTACTGAAGAATATTGATGGCCCGACACTTGAAAATACGCCTATAGTTCGGGATTTTGGGGAAGTATTCAGTAAGATACCGGGGCTACCTCCTCGTCGTGAGATTGATTTCACCATTGATCTAGCGCCTGGTGCGATGCCCATTTCACTTCCGACGTACAGCATGCCTCCGTGTGAGATGGAGGAGTTGAAGAAAAAGATCGATGATCTGTTAGATGCTGGCTGCATACGACCGAGTGTATCTCCTTGGGGAGCACCTGTGTTGTTTATGAAGAAGAAGGATGGGTCACTGCAGTTGTGTATTGACTACCGCAAATTGAACTAAGTGACGGTGAAGAACAAGTATCCTCTGCCCAGGATAGACGATTTATTTGATCAGTTGAGAGGAGCGCAGTATTTCACGAAGATCGACTTGCAGTCAAGGTATCATCAGTTGCCCGTTAGGGATGAAGACGTGCAGAAGACGGCTTTCAGGACTTGTTTTGGGCACTATGAATTTCTTGTGATGTCGTTCGGTCTTACGAATGCTCCGGCTGTGTTCATGGACTTAATGAACAGAGTATTTCAGCCGTTCCTTTACCGATTTGTCATTGTGTTTATTGATGACATTCTGATATACTCCAAGAGTTGGGAAGAACACGAGGAACACCTGCGAGCAGTCTTGGATACTCTGAGGAAGAACCAGTTGTTCGCCCAGTACAAGAAATGTGACTTTTGGAAGGAAGAAGTCAAGTTCCTGGACATGTGGTGTCCAAGGAAGGGATAGCTGTAGACCTTGTTAAGGTAGCCGCAGTTTAGGACTGGGAGCAGCCCGGTTCTGTTACCGAGGTGAGGAGTTTTCTTGGTCTGGCGGGTTACTATCAACGATTCATTAGGGACTTCTCAAGGATAGCCAGACCTTTGTCTCAGTTGACACGAAAGGGTCTGAAGTTCACCTGGAATGAAAAGGCGGAAGCAGCTTTTCAGGAGCTGAAGGACAGACTGACGTCCGCCCTGTGCTAGTATTGCCAGAACAAGGGGTAAAGTATACGATATACACCGACGTGTCTCAGGTTGGTTTGAGTTGTGTCCTTATGCAGAAGGACAGGGTGATTGCATATGCCTCGAGATAGTTGAGGAAACACGAGGAGAATTACCCTATGCACGACCTCGAGTTAGCAGCGGTCATATTTGCATTAAAGCTCTGGAGACATTACCTCTACGGAGAGGAGTTCGAGCTCTTTTGCGACCACAAGAGCCTTAAGTATATATTCACTCAGCAGGATTTGAATATGAGGCAGCGCCGATGGATGGAAACCCTGAAGGACTTTAAGTTCGAGGTCTCCTACCATCCTACTAAGGCCAACCTTGTGGCAAACGCGTTGAGCCGCAAGAAGGCGATCATATTTGCGGCTCTGCTGATGATTGAAGAGTGGGGTATGCTAGAGTTTGTTCGCGACTTTGAGCAGAATCTCACAGTGGAGGAACCATTTGAGAGCGTCGCACATGTTCGGGTGCGACCACTTATCGACGATAGGATTATCACAGCCCAGAAAGATGACGAGTGATTGGTTGAGCTTAGAAAGCTGACGGGCAATGATGAGGATGCCGAATGGAGTATGGATTCGGACGGGGGCCTGCATTATCTTGGCCGCCTATGCGTCCCAAACCTCCCTGACTTGAGGAAAGAAGTTCTTAAGGCTGCTCACAATTCAAGGATGGCGATGCATCCAGGCAGTACAAAGATGTATCGTGACATGAAGAGGTCGTACTGGTGGGACAATATAAAGGCTCACATAGCAGATTACGTGTCTCGTTGTCTCACGTGCCAGCAGGTCAAGGCAGAGTATCGCTGACCTCCTGAACTACTTCAGCCCATGCCCATAGTAGAATGGAAGTGGAATTTCATCTCAGGGCTATTGAAGACGAGGAAGGGGCATGATTCCATTTGGGTGATCATGGACCGGTTGACAAAATCAGCTCATTTCCTCCCTATCAGAGTTTCGAACTCTGCAGACGAGTTGGATAGGTTATACATCAAAGAGATTGTACGTCTGCATGGAGTTCCTTTGGAGATCGTGTCGGACTGAGACACGCAATTTACATCCATTTTCTGGTCTCACATCCAGGAAGCGATGGGTGTAAAGTTGAAGTTCAGTACCGCATTCCATCCACAGACGGACGGGCAGACGGAACGGGTGAATCAGATTCTGGAAGATATGTTGCGGGCCTATGTGCTGGATTTCAAAGACAGTTGGGATGATTGTCTTCCATATGTAGAGTTTGCCTATAACAACAGCTTCTAAGCGAGTATTGGCATGACTCTTTACGAGGCACTACATGGGCGCCCGTGTAGAGCGCCGCATTTTTGGGCAGAGGTTGGCGAGAAAAGCTTGATTGGCCTAGAGTTAGTACAGGCGACTTCAGAGAAAGTCGACATCATCAGGCGCCGACTTCTGACAGCGCAGAGCAGACAGAAGAGCTATGCCGATATGAGGCGGCGACCGCTAGAGTTCGAGGTCGGAGACCATGTGTTCCTCAGAGTTTTCCCTATGAAGGGAGTCCTTTGGTTTGGCAAGAAGGGGAAGCTTATGCCTCGATTCATTGGCCCATTTCAGATACTTGATCGAGTGGGGGCGGTAGCATACTGTCTTACTTTGCCCACACCACTTGCGGGCGTGCAACGTATTTCATGTATCTATGCTGAAGAAATACGTTCTCAATCCTTCCCACATTACCAGATGGGAGCAGGTACAGTTGAGCGAGAACGCTACATATGTATTGCGACCAATGCGTATCCTAGACAGGAAGGAGTAGGTATTACGTAGCAAGGTCATTCCACTTGTGAAAGTGCTGTGAACGCATCACATAGAAGAAGAGGCTACTTGGGAGATAGAAGCTGAGGTTCGAAAGAACTACCCTCAGATTCTCGAGGAATACGAAAAGGTACTAATTTCGAGGACGAAATTTTTCTTTAAGAGGGGTAGATTGTAACGTCTCGGAAAAACCCGTACAAGGACCCGAGTACCACCTCAGGCAAAAATTACCCAGGACCAAAACCTTTAGAAAATTAGGTTAATGTTAGCAAGTGCTAAACTAGAGTACTTATGAAATTAGCACTAATTACTTTAAATATGATCTGCAAGATCCAAAACGTGCAGAATCATTGACGCTACATTACCCTGAAATCTAGAATCCATCCTTAAACCCGGTTGCTCTCGGGAGCACACCGAAACTCCATATCGGACCTAGACCGCACATCTAAAGTCCGATTACTCTGAAACTATACGGATATGACCGCATTACTAGACTTGACAACTCCTCAGAAATCAAGTCTTGATTGCATCTAGAAATGCACAACTTGAGCCTGGAGTAAAGTATGTCAGAAACGTGAAAATATTTAGAAATAAAAATCTGAATTTAAGTAATCTGAGTCGTGTCGCTTGCGGGCCAAATATAAGGATTCAGACCGTCAGAATCTAAACCAAATATACCCTCGGATCAAGAGAAATGGCCTACACATGTCGAGCATACTCTGAACTAGTGGTGAGGCGGCGAGCCTTTCCCTAGTAATCAGAGTATAACTAGGCCTGCACTGATCTAGTAATGATCCCTTTGCAGTGACCTAGAACTGCAACAACGTATGAGATTAACTAGGACTGACGACCCTAGAATGGATCCTTGTTTGGGAATGATACAAGGGAGGTACCTTAGATTCCCAATCCTGTTGTATGAAAGGGACTAATAATAACTCGGTAATCACGCTCATTCCATCGCACTGCATGTGCCCCGGGTTGAAGAGTACAGAGGGAAGAAAGCATGCCACGACCGTAAGATGGTGTCGCACGAGGGAGTGTAGGCGAGGGCATGCATCATGCTTACATTTCATCCTTGCATTAATAAGAGTATCTAGGAATGTCTGATATGTCTGCTTTATCATTAATGCTTGACTGAATTGATAACATGTTAGCCTTTACTCTATGATTCCACTTAGTTGATCACTCACTCCCACGTTTTGGGACGGTGTTCTAAACACCCACCAGACTCTGTCTTAGTTGCAGATGACGATACGACTCAGGAGGCGGAGCCCGATTACTATGACGATCAGGATGAGTTCTCATATATGCAATTCTCCGGTGGTTTCGCTTAGGCCATCCGGATCGACGGGGCTATAGGGTTTATTATTGTAGTTGAACTATTTTGAACTATTATATGTATATGGTGACTCAGTGATGTATTCATACTCTGGAGACCGATCGTGATCCTTTTGGCTCATACACGTTTATATACATTTTTCAGTCTTCCACTTGCGTTATATGAATTGATCTGGAGCATGAATTACTGTTTTAGTATAATCCCACTCATGATTAATGCACTAATTTAGACAACATTTAATCATCATTATCTATGTTGCATAAGTGATGCGTTGGAACTCGTGGGTTGAGTTTATGCTTGACCCCCGGTTTTCAGGGCGTTAGACCTTGACTGCAGGTTGATCTTAGAGAAATATCGTGCCCCTTTCAACTGGTCAAAGAGATCATCTATCTTGGGCAAAGGATACTTGTTCTTGACTGTCACTTAGTTCAACTTACGGTAATTAATACATAATCGCAGCGACTCATCTTTCTTCTTTACAAATAATACCAGTGCTCCCTAAGGGGATACACTAGGCCGTATAAAAACTGCATCTAACAGATCATCGATCTGTCTCCTTAACTCCTTTATTTTACATGGAGGCATGCGATACGTCGGTAAAGAAATGAGTGTCGCACCAGGCACAAGGTCAATAGTAAAGTCGATCTCGCGCCAAGGAAGTAGTTCAGGTATCGTTCTGAACACGTCTATGAAATCTTGGACTACAGGCGTGCCCCCAAGTATCGGACCATCAACATTCTCTAATAAGGAAGCGTAACAACTTATACGGTAGGGTCAACTGACCTGCACTGGGAAAGTAAAGGTCGTGCCCTCAGGTACATGTGCTGTCACCAATTTAGTATCACAATCGATCTCTGCCTTTATTTCGGTGAGCCAATCCATGTCGAGAATATGTCGTAATGATGTAACAGAGTGACAATCAGGTCAATGCGCACTGTTCTACTCCCTAAGTCTATCGGACAATCTTTACAAAACTTAGTAGCGTCGGAGAAAGTCCCCTTTGGGGTAAGGACTCTCACCCCAATCATAAGGGTACTGTTCAACCCCAAACGTCTGACTATAGAGCATGATATTATCAAGATGGTGAACTCGGTGTCCACCAATAGAAATACAGGTGTACCTTGAATGTGGGCAGTGACTTCAAAGGCTAAAGACACTACAGTTGCTGTCTCAGATGCACCAGCTACTAGTGCATGTACACATGCCTGTTGAGGACGATTCGGTTATGCTGTCGTAGGTCATTGAGGTGGCCTATTTTGAGGTAGAGGTGGTCAGTAAAATGGTTGTGCTGGCGGTGCCGATCGTAGAGGTGGAGCTAATATAGCTTGCAGTTACTAACGACTGATCTTCCGAGGCTGCGTAAAACCATTGTCCCTCATCTTAGTAAAATAATATGTATTTGAATGACCCATCCTCTTACAGTAGGTGCACCATATATCTGATTGCCTAGGCTGTGTCTGTGGAGCCATAAGCCTAGGAGGTGAATCGGCACGTGGCCTCTTGCCGAGTAATGGTCGGTTCGGCAAATCAGGTCGAGGCCTCAGGCCCATGAGCATACTTGTACGGGACAGTTTGTCTCCATCTTGCTCAGCTTGTAGGGACATGTTCACTAGCTCAGCATAGTTAGGAATGCTATCGCAACACATCTTCATGCGGATATAAGGCCGCAGACCCTCAGAAAATCACCGCGTCTTCATTAGCTCGTCTGCTAGGATCAAAGGAGCGTATCTAGCTAGCTCCATAAATTTCTTCTCATATTTCGACATGGTCATTCTTCTCTATCAGAGGTGAAGAAACTCACTGTCCTTTTCATTACGATAAGTGAGAGGAAAGTACTTCCCATAGAAGCGAGTCTCAAATGCCTCCCATGTCCACACGTGTCCTGTAGGAACTGTTCGTAGGACATTGTCCCACCATAGACTAGCCTCCTTCTCGAACATATAAGTGACTAGCTCAACTTGTTCTGCCTCAGTGCAGTGCAGCGGCTTCAGCATCTTAAAGATGCGATCAAGCCAATATTCGGCTTCCTCGGGCCTATAAGTGCCCGCAAAGGTGGGAGGTCGAAAGCGCTGAAAGTGTTCAAATAGACCGCTGGTATTCATGTTTTCAGCAGACTGCACAGGTGGTGCAGGAGGGACCATATTCATGTTCTGAGCAATGGCCCCCGCAATAGTGGCCAAAAATTATTACTGTCGCTGCATCAAAAATATCATCTGCTCCAACCTATCAGGAGGAGGAGCCGACTGTGGTACATGTGGCGTCGATGAAGACGCATGGTTCTGTTCAGGAACCGGTGGTGCATAAGGTGCTGGCCATTGGTGGGGCCAGTGGCCGGCTATGAATTCGGAATTGTCTTAAAGTCCAAGCCCAAGCTAGGGTCCGCATGGCTATCGCTTGGGGGAGGTGCCCCATCAATCGATCCGCCAAGTGCGAGACGTGTAGTGCTCCGAGTGTTCTTAGGGGGCATTCCCTATATACAACATAGGGTGCAACATGTGTGAGATTCGGAACAAGGTTACTCAATTTGCTAAAAATTTACACATTCTATACAAAAGAAGCTTCATGCATTTCATTTAGCCAAAATTGTCGCAATACATGAGATGTAGTCTTACATAGATCATGACGGAAGATGCACGTGAGCTAATCTAACAAAAGCTTTAAACACTAAGCAAATCAACACATAACTAAGCCTACCAAGGTTATTACAAAGGAAAACAAGAAACAAGGAAAATCCAAAGATGACTACAACATATGACTAGTCGTCTGACTTTAGTGAAGGCGAAGGTGTACCCTTATCCTGCATATAGCACAGGAGAGTCTTCAAGGTGCGCGACATTCTCTTGAATTTCTGTTTCAGGTAAGCCTGATTCTCTTTAAGCTTTTGCTTCAATTCGGCCTGGGTCTCCTTGACCTCTTATCTCAGGGCGGCTTAGTTCTCTTCAATCTGAGCCATGCGGGCTTCTGAGGCAGCCCGATCACGGCGGTGCTCATGTGTAGCAGTAGGAGGTCCCCCATCAGAGTCTTGGGCCTCCTATTCTTCTTCACTTCCTTCTTCCTCACTTCCTTCCTCTATTTCATTTTCTTCCTCTTCTTCACTACTTTCTTCCTCTTCACTACTTTCTTCCTCTTCTATCTCATCCCCACACTCATCGAGTCAGGCTTGACGTTGTCGCGGGCCAATTCTCATGTTGTTGAGCGTAGTATCGTTAATGAAGTGGATCGGCGCAAGCTTATCCATGTTAAGTCTGTAGCCGAAATTACAAGCAATCTTGCATATAAGTCAGCCGAATGGGAGTGAAGTATCTCCCCTAACAGAGTGTGCGGTCTGGATTATCTGTAGCAGGGCGAACGTAGGCAGACACAGCTTATCTCCTTACTCAGCTCTGTACAGAAAGTCCACCATCAAATGAGTGTATTCGGTACAGTTGCTCCCCCTAGGATACATTATACATGAATATGTGGTGGAGTAAGCGGAAGTCTTCTGTCATCTTGGTCGATGAGAGACAATTACCTCGCTTCCAGTGAACCAGTCAACCACAAAGAAACTACATGCGGCGCACACCAGTGAGATGAGATTCACTAGCTTGTACCTCACCATGTTCAATTCCCATAATTCGGGCCATCACACCTACATCGACTATGGCTTCCCGCCTTCCCACGGGAATAATGAATTGTAGAGGCTCTAGTAGTAGATCCCGTATGTGGGCATAAAAGGCTCAGACAGTGCTTTCACACGCATGAGCTCTATCACCGGATATAGCCCAAATAGTCTTTCATCAACATGTGCTTCAAACACAACTTTATGGCCACGAAACTTACCAAGTCTGATGCCCGGTGATAGAGATCTTTCGAGTGAAATTTGGGGATCGAGATCCCGCTTCGTCCTTCGCTCTCGCTCGACGCTAACGCTAACCTCAGCACTTGTTTGCTTCCTTGAAGGGTAGGGCGGCTAGGCCCGGCTTCATCCACGGACGCCCTCTTCTTTCCCATGAGGGAAAGGAGTGTGGAGATGGAGAAAATAGTGGTAACTAGCTCAAAAAGAGCCATTGGATGAAGACACTTGAAGGGTGTGATGGGTTTGTAGGTTTTGGAGATTATGAGACACAAAAGAGAGCTTTTGTGCTCAAATAAGTGGAAATAGGAAGATGGAGAGTTGTATAAGATGGGTTTAAGGAAAATGGTGGAGGCGAGAGTGAAATGTAGATGAAGAAGAGGCTTGGTGTGTATGAGAGGAAGATTTGAGAGAGAAATCAGATTTTTGGAGGGGTTTTGTAACGCCCTGAAATTCGGGGGTCTAGCATAACTCAGCTCCCGAGTTCCAAAACATCACTTATGCAACACATTTAATGAAGGATGTATGTTGACTGTATTAGTGCATAAAACATGGAATAGATTAAGCCAAAACACAAATATGATTCAGGGATAAGTGAATAAAGCAAGCGGAAGACTTATAGCAAAATATGTGTACAAGTGTAAATCCCTGAAGTACATATACAAGCCAGGTCGAATAAAAGTGTTATTTAACAAAATTATAAGTATCAAGTTACATCATTTAAGATCCCAAAAATAATCACAAAGATCCCGCGCATCAGACCGAGGCTCGCTAGAACCCGTCTGAAAACTGCATATAGGAGAAGGCAGCCTCGTCGTCATCCAGCTCCCGCTCTGCCTCAGACGTCGCATCCACATCTGCAACATCAGGGCCTAAGACAGAGTCTGGTGGGTGTTTAACACCGCCCCAGAAACGTGGGAGTGAGTGATCAACTTAGTGGAACAATAAGGCACTGGTTAACATGCTATTAGTTCAATCAAACAATAATGATAAAGCAGGACAATTAAATAAATCCTAAGTACTCTTGTTAATGCAAGTATGAATGCGGTATGATGCGTGCCCTCACGCGTACACCCTCAACGTCTTCATCTTACATTACGCATGACATCGCCTCAAAGTGTGCCACATCTACAAAGCACATGCAAATGCGGTGCATGGATATGATTACCAAGTTGTTATTAGTCTGTTTCACACAACAGGATTGGGAAGCTAAGATACCTTCCTCATATCACCATCCAAACAGTGATCCATACTAGGGTTGTCAATCCTAGACATCTCATACGATTATATATTTGAGGTCGTAGCAAAGGGCTCGTCACCAATCAATGCATGCCTTTCATGCCTTTACTACTACAGATCGGCTCGTCACCTCCTTGCGGTATCCAGGTATGCTCGAGGTCACTACAAAGGGCTCGTCACCAATCAATGTAGGCCGATAGCACGAATATAGTGTCCCATACCACCATAATCGGCTCACGAGTTTAATTGCTCATTGGTCACTACGGGGAGGCTCGTCACCCCAGCGTAGGCCGACAGCTCGACCACGGTGTCCCATACCACCATGTCCGGCTCATGAGTCTTAGCGGATCAAGTAACATAGTTAATAGGATGTCACTGGTAAGTTCGGTACCCTAGATTCAAGCAGTAGCGTCCATATATGGTTAACATACATCGGACAATCGGGTTATTTGATGAACTCGACTAGCACGAGCGCACGTTGAGTTGAGCGACATAGAGTGCGTAAACACTCCGCGTGGCCAAACCACTGCCGCCAACTCTAATACGGCTCGGGTTCATCTAATACGTCCTACGTGGCGAAAGAAATCTCAACCATGAATATAGAGTCGATTACCGATTTCCTGGACTAATGCATAGTCCCACACACCTTACACTACAACAAATATTCATATGGAATGTAAAACAGTAATGGAACAACAGCTTAAATCATGGTACATAAGCACTTGAGGAATATCAACTTAACATAAATGTAAACACAAGTAGTGCTTGAATTTAAATAACTTGGAATGTAACTTGCATAAGGGAAATCATGCACATCAACAGGAGTATTGAGAATCACTTCTCAACGCCCACAATTCGTGTAATCAGTTACACTTAGGTCATTCATGCATTTCTACAAACACTTAGCATACATGGAACAACATACATGACGTATGTTGGAATACATGCACTTAGACAATTCCTTTTACCAAGGAGTTGTCATACATGCATCTAGCATACATACATGAAAAATAATCATGGCAAACACAAGTGCATATTTTATACGTATACGGTACTTTATAAATACACATAGAATACACAAATCTCAATATAGCACATGCATATCAGGAAAGTAATGTAAACATAACATTTGACATGTGAAATCTCATCCATAACAAGAATAAATCACTAACTGGTGTTGAAAGCCTTGAAAACCATAACCTATACACTTAAAGTCCGCACCTTAAGCGAAGAAAGAACCACCGAACTGATTTAGACGAGTTGTCTTCGTCAACGGCGTTAGAATACCCTAGAACAAAGATGGAAATGAGATACAACAACACCAAGTCTAATCTAAGCTCTAACACAGGTTAGGGTTAGGTTAACTTACCCCAAAAGAACTCAGAACTGTCAGAAGAACGATTCAAAGTGAAGGTTCAAAGATGAAGAAGAATAAGGAGGAATCCAAGGTGATTCACCAACTTATCTCTCTCACTTTCTCTCTCTTTTCCACTCTCTTTCCAAGCTAGGGTTAGAGAAAATCGTATGGAAAAGAGGACTAAGGTTTAAGGACTATAAATAGGCCTATTCTTGATGAAAATAACTCTAGGGACAAGGTATACTTAGGTTATAACCAAAGTAAGCCTTTCTCGATCCAACGAAGCACTTCTGGTGGGCCTATAACCACGAAAGGTCGGACTTAAGCTCACTGACCATGGATCTAGGTCAAGCAGAGTTTTCATACCGACCGGCTCTTCAGATCAGCCGTGGCGGACCACACTCAATTCAAAGGTCACGGAAACTCGATCAGGTCCACAAGCACTAGGATATGCCTGGGCCAACTATCCTGATCAGAGGGTGAAATTGGGTCAGAATCCAACGGTCAGATAGCTTAAAATCGTCGCGCAAGCGACACGACTCAGATTTTAATAAAAGCTTAATAAATTCCAACCGTTCTCACACTCTTCACTCCGAACTCAATCAAATCGACCTAGAACATCGGATCGACTTGATTTTCGAGGTGAAGATCAAGCCTAACTCGATGACCGCAACAACTAAAGATCATCGCCATCGGACTTTCGAAGCGCGGTCTAGGTCCGATCCAGATCTTCTAAAAATTTTCCAGAACAACTGGATTTAGCGATGGATCCCAGATTTCAGAGTAACGTAGCGCTCACTAATCTACACGTTTAGAGCCATGCAGATACAATTTAAAGTGATTGATGTGGATTTCATAAGCAATCGAGTAAAGCGCTAATTACCCCAAAACAACTACTTAAGGAAAGATTAGCACAAAAAATTCCAAGGTCGTTATAGGTTTGAAGGGTTTAGAAGCATTAAATGGGGAAAAAGAAGCAAAAGGGAGTGAAATAGGGTGGCCCCACACATGTGGGTGAGGGTAACGGGCCGCCGGAACCGTGGGCCCGCTAGAGACCAGGGCGGCGTGCCACCGTCAGGGCGGTGCTGCCCCGGTCCCCTAGACTGTGGGCGGTGCCGCTGCCTTGGGGTGGTGGCCACCCCCCTCCCGGGGTGCTGGAAACATGCGGGGGACCCCCTGGGTCCCACCATATTTTGCAGTTTGGGCTCCTATGCCTGTGAGATGTGTTTTCTCGCCCCATTTCGCACATATTCACGCCTTTTGGTGTGTTTCGAGTTTGAAATTCATCGAATAATAGCTTAAACCCATCGTTCGACAGCCTAGGAAGGAATTGAGATCATTTTACATGGTCTCGCTCGCGTACGAGCTATATTCAACAGTCACTCTCGCCTGTTGGTGAAACTTGGGATCCTACGACCATTTCTACATTTTATCGCCCCCTCCTAAGTCAAAGTACGTTAGTTTGCATCATATTACCATAACGCGGGTCCAGTTTAATCCAAATCATGCTTTGATACTAACTTGTAATGACCTGAAAATTGGAGATCGAACAAAGCTCAACTCCCAAGTTCCAACGTATCATTTATGCAACATAGATAATGATGTTTAAATGTTGTCCATATTAGTGTATTAAACATGAGTGGGATTACACTAAATCAGCATATCATACTCCAGAGTTAATGTAAATAAGCAAGCGGAAGACTGAACTAAATGTATAAAGTATATACGTGTTTCATAACCTTCGGAGTATGAACGTGCTACCGGGCTAAATAAATACATAATTTGTTTCAAAATATACAAAATATCAAAATGTAAATGTTTAACTAATCTAACATCCCTGTAATCTCGGCGACGCAACTCTAGGTCTACACGAACTCTCCAGAGAGCTAAACGTAGGAGAACTCCTCCTCCTCGTCAATGAAATCTGGCTCCGTCGCGCAAGCCTTATCGTAACCTGCATCTAAATCAGAGTCTGGTTAGTATTTTAAAACACCGTCCCAGAGTGGGAGTGAGTGATCAACTCAGTGGTACTAAAAAGCAAAGGTTAACATGTTATCAATTCAGTCAAGTAGTAATGATAAAGAAGTACAACAAACATAATCTAATTATTCTTGTTAATGCATCGATGGTATGCTATAATGATGCATGCCCTCGCTTGCACTCCCTCAGCGACTTCATCTAATGATCGCGCATGGCAAACTCCCTAAAAGTGCGCTTCCTTGCTAAAGCACATGGAATACAATGCATGGTCGTGTTAGCCAAGTAATTTATTAGGCTTATTCATGTAGTAGATTTAGGAAGTTAAGGTACCTCCCTTTTTATCATTTACCCAAGCAAGGATCCATCTAGGGTCGTCAATCCTAATTAATCACATATGATAAGCAAGTTGTAGGGCATCACCCCTGATGAAAACAGTGGATAAGCAAGTTCAAGAGTTTACACTCGAGGTCACTACAGGGAGGCTCGTCACTTCAACGTAGGCCTAATTTATACTCGAGGTCACTACGGGAGGGTCGTCATCTGAACGTAGGCCGATAGCTCGAATATGATGTCCCATACACCACCATATTCGGCTCACGAGTTTGGGTTACTCACTGGTCACTTCGTGGAGGCTTGTCACCCCAGCGTAACCGACAGCTCGACCACGGTGTCCCATACACCATCATATCCGGCTCATGAGTCTTAGCGGATCTTGGTACAATGGTTAGAACGGGCTTTATATTGGTAAGCGGTACTTTAAATTCAAACAATAGCGTCCATATATGGTAAACACACAATAGGCCAATCGGGTTAGTTGACAAGTTCGATTGGTATGAGCACGCGCTAAATAAATTGACATGGAGCACATACGCACTCCATGTGGCCTAACCACTGTCAACAATTACCGTACGGCTCGGATTCACCGAACGTATCCAATGTGGCGAAACTAGTTCGGCCACTCAATCGGGAACCGTTACCGATTGCCTGGAGCGTAGTAGTCGCAATCATACTCAAATGCAATAGGTAGTCACATATATTAATCATAACTGCATTTAATGAACAATTTAAACATAATTCTCATTTGAGCATTTTATCAAACACATTGAACATGTTAATATACATATGCATTTCATCTATAAATCACATGGTAGCAATTTACATTACATGAAGGAAACTGTAAATATGGATAGGGTAGTTAAGAATCATATCTCAACACCCTTATTAAAAGCAATTCATTAATCAATTTCTCATGCAGACATTTTATCAAACACTTAGACTACACATTACTACATATGTGAACGAAATTTGTTATAACATATATTATGGCAAATCCTTTCATAAAGGAGTTGTCACAGATACAACAAACATGCATTTTAGATTAATAGTCATGGCAAGCATAAATCAGGATTTCACTTTCATTTAAACATTTCAACAAACACATGGAATGTATTATATATTCACATAGTTCACACACATGTGTAGTTTATCGAATACATCGTAACTAAGATCATATGGCAGCAATTAAGTCAGACATAAATCATTACTGACATTGAAAGCCTTGAAAACCATAACCTAAACGTTTATAATCTGTACCTTCCGTCGGATTCCTCGTTTTCGAACTCGGTTCGAATCCTATGTCCCTGTATACAGAATAACGGTACATAAACATCGAAATAGGTTAGCTATTTCACTGATTCCTCTATTTAGATTCCTAAAACAAGATTAGGGTTAGGATTTCTTACCCAAATTGAAGTTAGAATCGATGGTGCAGTGATGGTGGGGTGGCGATTTGATACGTGATGTAGTGGGAGTGAATCCTAGCAACGATCTACAGATCTCTCTCTACTCCTCACTCTTTTCTCCTCTTTTCTCTCTTTTCTCTCCTAGGGTTAGAGAAATTCGTATGAAATGAGAGAGGGGTAGTTTAAGGTCTTTAAATAGGCCCAAAAGTGATGTCCATGGCCCCAGGGCCGTGGTATACTTAGGTTATAGCCAAAGGGTGCCTATTTTTGACAAACAGGGCCCTTAAGAAGGTCCATTTCTCACCTAAGTCATGGAGCAAGTTCCCTGATAATGGATCTATGCCAGGACTGTGTTTATGGTGCGATCTGACAAACTAATTGGCCGTGAAGGACCTGCATCAGATCAACAGTCGTCGCTACTCGATTAGGGCCAAAAGTATACCAATAGGTGCAGGAAAATTTCCCTGATCCATGGGTGTAGTTGGGTTCGAAATTGACGGTCTGAAGTCCTCAATTTCACCCGTAAGTGAATGGTCCAATTCACTTAAGTTTGAGTTCATTTTCTAAAGATATTCGCGTTCACACACTTCGCTT
The DNA here is from genome assembly GCF_029962835.1 of Magnolia sinica. Classification (NCBI taxonomy): domain Eukaryota; kingdom Viridiplantae; phylum Streptophyta; class Magnoliopsida; order Magnoliales; family Magnoliaceae; genus Magnolia; species Magnolia sinica. The sequence goes on from NC_080581.1 coordinate 71,155,707, forward strand.
CAGGCTCAAGTTGTGCGTTTCTGGATACTATTTGGGCTCGATTCCCGCGATGGTTGTCAAGCCCAATAAGGCGGTTATAACCTTATAGTTTCGTGGTAATCGGACTTTCGACGCGCGGTTCAGGTTTGATACGGAGTTTCAATGTGCTCCCAAGAGCAACTAGGTTTTGGGATTTCCCCGAGGTTTTTAAGTAATATTGAGTTAGCGATTTTAATAGTTTTGGGTCTTGCAGTTCGTATAGATGGTGGTTCAAGCTAACCCACCGATTAACTTAGTTTAGTACTTAATTAATTTTCGTCTAATTTCCACAGTATATGGTCTTTAGGGATTTCTACCTGAGGTAGTACTTCGGTCTTTATACGGATTTTTCCGAGACGTTACACTTATATGGCTGATTTTTGGGATATCCCAACATTTAAAGAGGACCCATCAAATTCACAATGTTGATGTTCGGCAAGCATCATTGTGGGGCCCACACAGCTTGACCTCATACACACACACACACACACTCGACTGTATAGAACCATCCGATAAGGTGGAGCGCTGTCACCACCTAAGTCGTTGGATGGAAGAGAGATCTTCTACGGTGAGAGATGAAGCATTATACTAACCGAGTATATACTCGGCCCTATAAACAGGGGATTTTCCCCCATTCCCCTGTTGAGTTCCTGCACACAGCACACCTCTCTCCCTCAATCCCTACGACCACCCTCCCTCCCCCCCCCCCCCCTTCTCTCTCTCCTACATCTCTCTCTCTCTCCAGCCACGCCCACCCTCACATACATCTCTCTCTATCTCTCTCTCCCTTTCTCTACGGTGAGAAAGTAGCCCTCAAATTACATATAGATTCTTTTCAAATCCAACTTGAAAGTAATGCAATTGCAATTTGGAGCATGGTTCCTCAAAATGAATGTTGAGGAAGGTAACTACAATTAGGCTGTTTCTGCTTCATTAGCCTTCATTGTAATTTAATGTGATAGTGCATCCAAACACAACCTGATCCCTTGCAACTGTCCTTCTTTCACCATTGCTTTGGCTTGTCTAGTGTCGAAAGGACTACTGAATACTTTTCTTGCTCTAATTTTAATCATTTTCAGCTCCATTGCTGAGCATTAGAGGAAAGTCGATGTGGTTGTCGTCGTTTGCGGCCCACCAAGCCTTCAATCAAGTGTCGCAGCAGATTGCAGATCACGAACCATATGGGGCACATCCAATGGATCAATCTTCCACTTCAACAACCATAGCTTTGAGTTATAGAAACTTTCCACTAATGTATAAAAGATGAGAAACAGTAACAGATCAAACCTCGAGAACAAAACATGGCGAGCACATCTAAGGTCTTATAACAATCATTTAAAGCTTCAAATTCGAACCTATAGTAGGTCGATGCCGGTTGGCTGGCTTGGTTATTGCAAGGTCCAAATGCGATCAAATTAGCTATATCTGGGTAGTAATTGTTAGTTGATAGTCAGTAGCAATTAGATCATTTGGAACATTACTCATGTGAAAACTCAGTTGTAACTTCTATATTCAACCAAGACCTGACTCAAGCCCGACCCATACCCAAACCATGTGATAAATGGGTCGGGTTTGAGTCCTCTGCTCTTACTGATCACACCAGCGAGGGTACTGCAATGAAATCCCAACAACTTCCTAGTAAGAGTATTGTAATGAAATCCATAACACATATAAATCAGCAGTAAACATGCAATGCAATGGTAATTGACAATTCATAAAATCTTTGCTGGTTGAACCCTAAATAATGGTGTAATTCCAATACACTTTTGTATCTTCCTTACTTCAACTGATGCTGCTTGCAATTGCATCTTAGTCACTGCTGGTTGTGTTCTGTTTTGAAAGATATTAACTCTAGGTTTCAAAGTGTTAATGAAATATTGCCACATCCTGGCCGAGGAGGGGATCAGAGTGGTCCAGCCGAGGAGCAACAAATCAATGGTGCCACAGCCTCAGGTTCAATTAATCTTACATTCCTAGATGCTCTTCCGGAGGAGTTACAAGCCGAAGTTCATAATGCTCAACAGAGTCAAGTGGCCCAGCCATCAAGTGAACCACCTCAATTTGCGGGAGACATTGATCCTGAGTTCCTTGCTGCCCTCCCCCCAGATATCCGAGCAGAAGTGCTGGCACAACAACTCAAAGACTACATCAATCACATGAATTGGAAGGCCAACCAGTTGAAATGGACACTATTTCAATAATTGTGACATTTCTGCTAATTTGTGGGAAGAGGTAGCTTCCTAGCAAGTGCTTTTTTTTTCTTCAATTGATTGAAATATTTGCTTCATATTTCAGAATGCATGATTATTTAGTTTCTCATGCTTGTAATGGTTTAATTTTCAGGTGCTCTTAACATCTTCAGATGCTATTTTGGCCAATCTACCACCCGCCCTTGTTGCGGAGGCAAATATGTTACGTGAAAGGTTTGTTCGTCAATATAATTGCCACACGCTTCTTGGCATGTACCCCAGAAACTAGTGGGGTGAGTCTTCTAGACGGGGTGATGTTGTTGGATCAAGCCTTGATAGACCTGCAAGAGACATCTCTTTGCACAGAACTGCAAGAGGTTGTCTCCTAATGACTCAGAATGCTCTACTTTTGCATCAACCTTTTTGGGATCTGAATGTGGGATGGGTTTGTGGTGCATGAAATGTAATGGGCTGCTAATTTTGTTGTGTTAGATGTTGTTTGTCTCTTGTGCCAGTGTTGTAACTCAATTGTCATATTTGATAGATGAGGTCTAGATTTTTATTTATTTAAGCCCCACCCAAATGAATGTGTATATTTTTCAATTAATAAAATTTCAGGTGGTGTGATAAATTCAATGGTATGATCTTTTCATCTATTATACAATGGTCACTACAGGTGTTGTGCAATCATGGCCTTATCAGGCTCACTTTCCATTTTGCTTAACTTATTAGTTCTCAAGTTTGTTCATGCCTCGTACATTTTGAAAATGGTACCACCCTGCAAAATCGTCGCTTTGGTGCAAAATGGTGTGACGGATCTGGGACATTCAATCAGGGGGCCACCTAATTCAACTTCATCACCATTATCCTATCATTTCTCCCAGCAATTAGAGCAGCCCCTAATTAATGAGCCATTAACCCAATAATCATGCCACTTGAAGTCCATGACTATCGAATCAATTGCACATTTCCGGAGAGAAACATATTTTAGAGCAGGGATTCAGGAAGCAGTTTACAAATAGAAACTGCTTCCTGAATCCCTATTAGCCTGTCAGTTTACAGATAGAAACTGCTTCATGAATCCCTATTAACCCAATAAACATGCCGCTTGAAGTCCATCCACTATTAGCGTGTCAGTTTGGATTGATTCACATACTTTCCAATCTCATGAGCTTTATGGTCAAAAAATAAATTTAAATGATACCGTATTTACATTAATAAAAGCATATTTAACCATTTTGATAGATTTTCAACCTCATTTTTAAGGCCATCCCTTCAAGAAATGAGATAGACTAATGTAGCTACATACTGGGGTGAAAGTTTCTTTCCATGCGGACAATTTGTCTTCCCCAAACCCTGCCCCCACCGCCAAACAGAAATGAAAAAGGAAAAGCCAAATGACATTAAAAAAAAACCATATTATTTGAAAAGAAAACTAGAATTTGAAGGTTCACTTTAATAAAAGCCACGGTTTCCAAATTATACTGATGTTACCTGGTATCATCATGAGAAAGGAATTGAAATACATGACTAAGGAAAATTGGAAACCACAACTACACCCACCACTACCCTAAAAAAAAAAAGGGTCAAATGCTATGGATAAAAGCCATAGCTAAGAAAAATAATACAGTTTTAGTCTGTAGCAAGACCGTAGCCATTCATCTAAGCTAATACAGATAAAGATTCATTCAAATACAATCATTCATTTTAATTCATTCATAAAAGCACGTTACGAACAAAATAGTTGTGTCTATTTAAAGTTATATCTGATGATTGATGACGAAATGCATCATACTTAGAAATACATTATCAAGATTTGAATTATTCATTTTCACACTAATCATGCACCCTCTCTCCTTCATATGCCACCATCAAAACAAAACCATTATCTTCATTAATAACACATCTAAAGTTGCAGCTCGCGCAAGCTTGATCATGGCATGGAAAACAATGGTTAACCAACAAGGACATCGACCATCTTCCTCTTTAAGTAGCTTCTCTGTATTTGCATGAATATATTGCAATCCACAGAGTACTTCAACCATCTTCCTTAAAAATTAGAGAATGCAAGGAAGATCAAACAACAATTTCAAGAAAATTACATCCCAAACAGTTATGACTATGAATGGGAAAAGCTCTCCTACTCTTTGGAAGATTATAACCATCCAACCTTTGGACTTTTCCAATTGAATGACGACAACCCCTCTTGGTAAGGAATTGAATTTTACATTTATTGGCAAATCTCAATGTGTTAAGAACACATTCACAACCCCTCCATCAAATGCAGCACTTCATGAAAACCTGCAGCCAGGAGATCAGCCCCATCCAAATCTTACATCCATGCTGTCCATTTGGATACACCCACCCAGCTGGGTAATGTTTATGGATTATATTATGATTTGGTGTTGGTTATCTTACTAACCAAAACAAACAGCCCTCGCCTATCATCTATTTCCACATCACTGGGCCTTGCCTAAAATCTTGAACAAAGGCAATCGCCAATCAAACTGCACCTAATGAAGCTCCTTACCAAGCTAAAAGACCGTAGCATCAATAGTAGCGTTAGCAGATGCCTTCGACACCGCCCAATAAATAATAATTCCAGCAAAATTCTTACACATTCAACCCATTTACATAAATAATCCACATTCAAAAAATTCACATCCATTCCAAATTCAACCCATATGAAAAAAAAAAAAAGAAGGAAAAGAAGAAAAAATTCACATTCTTCCAAATTTAATCCATTTAAAAAATAATTCACATTCTTTCACATCCACATTTAATCCATATCATAAACAATCCACATTCTTCCACATTTAATCCATATCATAAACCACCCCATTCAATCTATATAAACAAAATTCACATCCATTCTAGATTCGACCTATATGAACAAAATGTAATAAAAAGAAAAGAAAAGAAGTTATTATGTGCCGCCCCAAGTTACCAAGGGAAACAAAGAGATCATGATTGATTTCCTTCTTCTTCTTTTTTAAGAAAGATGGGATCATACCACTTGTATTTTTGTTGAATCTGCCAAAAAACTGTACAATGATTCGGGTGGGCACCACAAAAAAGAAATGGGCCTCACCTATCGTATAATATAACCTTTTCTCTTTTATAAAACTATGCGGGCAGACTCAACTAACAGATCATTTTCTTCAATACCCTCTACTGAATACTAAGTTTGGGACCAAAAACTCTCTCTTCCCCAAATGCGGAATAAAAAAATTTGCAAAATTACACGATAGGAAACAATGAGTATAACAGGTACAACTTATGGATAACAAAAAAATACATATGAATAATGAAAAAAAAAAAAGAATTCACCCCCACACAGACAGGCCATAATACTGCAGTTTCACAACAAGACATGTAGGAGCTTAGTCAGCTTCAAATGCTTAAGATTGCAGAATCTAGGAAGCCATTCTAATAAATCCTATGCTCTTGACAGAAACTTCACACATTACAGGACAAAGCAAGGAAAAAAATGCATATTAGAAAATCTTAAGTTTTAACAATTTCTCTTTTTTTTTTTGAAAGATTTGAAATGTGCCTATGCTTGCAATCTTTCAATTCGAATGTGCATCCAAACACAGCCTATGCTTGCAATCTTTCAATCTCGATCATCAGACCAAGTTCAAAAGGTTGAATTATAGAAAAGATCCAATGCAGTTGTGAGTGTAACAAGTACAAAAACTGTATCTCAATTACGTTTACCTATTGCTGCCACATTATAATGAAAATCGCATGAAAACTTGATAAACCAAATATCGCATTTTGGCACACGGTATTTCTAAAGAATGTCAACAACGCAAATAACATAAACATTGTTAAAGATGTGGAAAGATAAATGACTCACACATACAAACATGATAAATACCTGAGTCTGCATAAACAACAGGCCGGTGCAAGCTCCTCCAAGGATTCTTCAATCTATAAACGAGGCAAAACAAAATTCATTTGTAATGTTGAATCAAGTTGTTTTAGGGTGATATTACCATGGACGGAAAGTCCATTGATGAGATTGTTGTAGTACTACAGGCCTTTTGGGCTGATAACTCAGGCCTTTTAGGGTGATATTACCAAGAAAGTTTCAGTGATGCATCTAGGAAATTGATAACTCAGTTCACATACAGGTGCAACTCACCATTTAATGATCCGACCATTCTCTATGAGGAAAGAATCCTAGCAGTTTGGGAAGAAAATTATTAAAGATAGAAAACTTAAGGTTATCTAATTATTATTATTTTTAAAGGGAAAAACTAGATTAAGTGATGCCATTTTAGATGGAAGTTTTCTTTTTTCCAAATCTAACACATTATATTCCAAAGGTTTAATAGAGCCAGAAGCACAATCTCCACATGCAATCCACACCAAACTACCATGCATAGGGATAGAGCTGAGAACCATGTAGGACTTACTGTGTAGATTTTAGTCCAAAACTAGACCACTCAACTCATCATGTAGGACAAATTATCAGCAAGAACAAAGAGATGCACAACAAACAATCCGGCATTTATAGTAAATAAGTAGCTTTAGAAAATTTGCACATTATTGCCATGAAATGAACATAGCATTCATTTAGGAAAAAAATCATAAGTAAAATGAATTTAGCATTCTTTTAGGAAAAAAAATGAAAAATGCACATTATTGCTATGAAAATGAAATCAATCCACGTCATCGAACTTACTAACAAGTGGATGCTTCAACAACTCCATGATCTACAATAGGTATGTTTTTAGCAAACAATTTTAATTTATTCCTGCATACAGAACCACAAAAAAAAATCAGTTATTCAAACATTGAAACTTAAAATCGAAAGTATGTATACATAAATTTATTTAAATAAAAGGGATAGAACTCATACATATATCCGATAGCGCAAGCTTGTAGATATTTAACAAATCGTGCCTTTGGAACTGATCAATCTAATCATGTGAGATTATATAAGTACTTTAAAATCAAAAGTATATATTAAGCATTCATTTATCAAATGATATTAATAGTTGTTTTATTAATACCTTGATTAAACATCCTACCACGACCCTGTCCTATAATCTTTACTCTTGGCCTACCAACTGCTTTTCCCTTTCCTCTTTGAACATTAGTGCAAAAACCGTGTGAATAATGAATATAGATTAAAAGAATACAATGCATGTAAGAAATCAAATAAAAATACAAGAAAAAATATATATACCTGGCTTATCTAGATGCATTATCAAGTTGGTTATATATAGGACAATTTCATTTATCATGCCCATAACCCACTTTTTACACCCACGACATAACTTACTTTTCTCCTCTTTGCCAGATTTAAATCTTTTACTCGTTCGGTCTTTAGTATTAACAACCATCAGATCAAGTACTACGTAGGAGTTCTTAGAATGTGCATTGACAAATATATTGCTTTCACCACCCTCAATATTATTACCAATACTGGTTTCTTCTTCGACTCTATATTTTTTACGAACATTGGCAACCAAATCTCGTAAAGCTGACAACACAAGTTCCATTATTTCTGGAGTCTTCGTTCCTTCATTTATTAAATAGTTCATCATATGAGATATTTCATTGCATTTGAAGATTGTTAACTCATCAACGTTTGAAGATAGAGGAGTTGAGTCACTTCTATGGATTTCTTTCACATTTGGTTCCAAATCATTGTATACATTTTATCATTCCTTCTACAGTCGAATATATTATATTTACTTAATTGTCCTTCCCTTTCCACCAATTTATTAACAAGTAAAGCACTTTCCTTCACCTTAACTTGAAAGTCATAAAATACTTCTCTTGTATAAATTTTTGCCATCTCCGTTTCAATATCGATCAAGATTATTGCTACAGGTGTACTATATAAAGTATTACAATCTGCTTTCAACTCATTATGCCGACGTTTTTGTAAAGCGCGATCATATCCTTCTGCAAATTCTAATAACGTTGACCTATGACCTACAAAATAATCAAAGAAGGCATTCATGCCTTCACTTCCTTGTATCGTTAACATCCCTTCATAAAATGTGTTCTACACATAAGCTGGAATCTACATTTTACGTATCATGTACAAATCTTGTAGCCATTTATTTTCTTGAAGTTTATAATTTGCAATCATTTTCGACCATAATGCATCAAATTTAGTTTCCTCATCGCATATATATATACAATTTCTCTAATCAATGTTGAAGGATGGGTTCTCATTAATAACTTTATCTAACTTCTCTGAAAGCTTCTGAACAATGTGCCACATGCAACACCTATGCTCAGTATTCGACAATACACTCACTATTGCAGCAGCAATTGCTGGATCCTGATCTGTGATTATGGCCTTCGGAGGCTTCCCACCCATAGCTTGTAACCATGCTTGAAATAACCATTTGAAATCTTCAATGGTTTCACCAAACATAAGCCCAGCACCGAATAAGATAGATTGCTTATGGTGGTTGAATTTGACGAATGGACCAAAAGGCATATCAAATTCATTTGTCTTATATGTTGTGTCAAAACATACAACGTCACCAAAAGCTTCATAGTCTATTTTCAAAATATTATCTGCCCAAAAATAAAATGTCAATCTACATTAATTATCAATCTGGATTGCATAAGTAAAATTATCATCATTCCTGTGCTTCTTTTGAAAGTAAAGAAGCAACTCTTGAGCACTTTTTCCATGTTTGTCACGCCTTTGAATTTTAAGAGTATTATTTGCATCTTCATCAATAAAACCCATTTTCTCACGCCCTTCAGCTTCATTTGTAAAAAAAAATTAACACTTTAGCTGGACCAATACCTGCTTTTCTCATTTTATCCATGATAACCTTATAAGAATCTATAAAATGCCGATGTGATCGTAAACAATGAACCTTGCTTGGGCTCATTAAATTGTGACTATGTGCTTCCACAAATGTCCTAACTTCCCATCTATCTTATTCGTTCTTGTGAATTATAATCTTTGCCTTGCATTTGCATCTTATCATAGCTCTTAGTATCTTCTTACGATCTGTTGCTTCAATATGCTTGCGATGTCGATACCCTTCCTTAGAATATATAAAACTTTGCATAATTGTTTCACCTGTTTTCATACTGTTCTGTGTAGAACCTTTTGGTATGCTAAATCCACACCATCTGGCATACTCATTGTAGAAATCATATGCAACATTTTCAGAAATGAACACAATACCAACTATTGGTTTCAATTCTTTAGGTGCTTCTGGAATGAATTCATATGTTTGTGAGATTGTTTCTCCATTATGGTTTGTTTGGTGTTCATCGCCAAATTGATTATCGCATATAACATTATCAGTACTACATGAACCAATAGGGGGCCCAATTTCATTCTCTACACCTGCATCAGGTTGTGATTCCATTTCCCCAACCACAAGTTCAAAGTAAACTCTGGCGTTTAACCAAAATCTATGAAATAAACATAAGGGCACAAAAATTATTATTTATAAATGAAAAAAAAGTAAAATAAAAAAATAATACCAATAACAACCTTTAGCATAATCTAATGGATCATATTGAGTAGACCTAGCAAGCAAAATTTTCCATATGGTGGACCTACCTAGATATGGGAGACTTTTAGCACATGGTTGATTGTGGAGTGTGATGGATGATACACATAAATTTATAAATTGGGTATATGCATGCAAATTAATCCAAGGTGTAGGTTGTAGTTTAGACATATAATGAACCAAATAGGTAATAAAACCAATCCACTATGCACACATTTTCTATGATGTTTCGCTAAACAAAATGGCCTCTTTTTTTTCTGTGCTCAACACAGAAAATGCGGAAGTGGGGTCCAACTTTTAGTGACCCAGTGTGTTCATCTTATAGCCCCATTGTGGATTGACTATGCCCCAAAATGCTCCTCCATTTGAAGATATTAGCAATCAGATTGGTGACCTGTAAAATAGATGATTTGTCCATCCATCCACATTTAACCAAAGAAAACTGTCCAATCATGTTAGTAAGATTTCCTAATGGGGGAGATTTTGCAGATGGCACAGTAGACAAATATCCTTAATAACAAAAATGTGGCTTTGCCTGTACAGTTTCAAATAGATAGAAAAAATAAAAATCAATAAAAATTCAGTGTGCCAATCTATATTGCCTCAAAGAGATCAGAAAATATATAAAGCTCGGGCTGAACAGGTTGTAAGGCTCCAGTTCAGGGCAGAGTCCCTTGTAGTGAGGCCCACTTCACACATACAGACTATAATTTTTGTGGGCACACCATCAATGGGCACTGCTGCTTAAACTGCCCCACCAGAAAATCCTACCCATCTTATTATTGGCCAGCAAATTATCCCCTATAGGAACAGGATAAAGCCCACAAATTGGAGGGCCAGAATTCTTTGACAGAATAGCATTATGGTCGATTGTTCATAGAAATCAAGGCGCAGAAATTTAAATAACTGAAAGGTGGGTCCCACCAACACTGATTGCCATATCAAGCACTGTATATTTCCTTATAGGTAAAATGGCAAAAGAATCATCAGAAAGAGAGCCACTGTATGAATCCAACAATCTGCATACCTTTATGGGACTTGAAAGAGTACACTCAAAATGAAAAAAAAGGTACTCAAATCAATCAGTAGGGTGTGAATATCAATTCCAAGAGAAAGAAAATTACCGTAGAATTGTGATAGATGATCTTCTCCAGAGTGTGCCTCAATTCAAGAAGCCCTCGTGCGGCCGATGTCGAAAGATCGCACCCTCTGAGCTCCAAAATCCTCAGCCGCCCGAATGGCAGCAATAAGATCGGTGTGGGGTCCCGGGCTGGTTGTGGAAGGACTGACACAACCTTCAGCCCATGGAGAGAGAGGGGGGGGGGGGGTAGGTGGGGGCGAGCGTGTCTGAAGAGAGATAGAGGGAGAGAGAGAGATAGAGAGAGGTATGTGAGGGAGGGTGTGGCTGGAGAGAGATGTAGGGGAGAGAGAGAGATGTAGGAGAAAGAGAGAGGGAGGGACAACGATCGTAGAGATTGAGGGAGAGAGGTGTGCCATGTGGGGGATCTCAACAGGGGAATGGGGTAAAATCCCCTGTTTATAGGGCCGAGTATATACTCGATTAGTATAATGCTTCATCTCTCACCGTAGAAGATCTCTCTTCCATCCAACGGCTTAGGTGGTGACAACACTCGACCTTATGGGATGGTTCTATATGGTCGAGCGTATAGTACCTTTTCCCATTTTATATATATATATATATGTATGTATGTATATATATACTGTTACATTGTACTGAATAATAAAACATGTATGATGTATAAAATTCTAATCAATGTCTTTAGAGTATTTGGATCATCAATTAAGCTGCAACATATGATGCTTCATTAGTGTGATAGCCTTTGGCATATTAAATAGCATATTGTAAAGCCAGTTGAGCATCAGGATTCTAGCAAGAGATGTGTATTGTACATCTTGAGAGACATAAACTTTAAATAGCCATGCAGCATTGTAACATATGCTCCTCTATCGGATAGTTTCTAATGACGTTGTTATAGTCGGGACTTAGGTTTCCAACATTGGTACGGGTCTCACATGCCAGACATGAATTTTTTATTTTTATTTTTTAAAGAGTGATAGGCAACACATATGAAACTTACCAACTTCATTTTTCAAACTCCCGCTTACGATCCGCTACCTTAATTAACAATCTCTTGCCCCGTTCGTTTGTCCTAGGTGGAATCAGAGAGAGAGAGAGAGAGAGAGAGAGGAGCGGAACATTTAGAAGATCGCATCTCTTCGTTAGATGGCTATAGAGTGAAAGATGGATCTTTATTAGTATCTTTTCTTCGAGATAAGAATTATAAGGTGCTTTGGAAAATGTTCGACTTTCTTGAATTTTGGTTATGAAAAGTGAAAATCGTTTCACCATGGAAGAGGAAATCACAATGCATCTTGCTCAACAAGCAAACCAAGCCGATGCCTAGTTCTTGCCGATAGGCGCTGGTAGCTTGCTTCCAAGCCATCACCTTAGGGACCATTTCATTTTTGTAAGTTGGTCCAGTCAATTGCCCTTTCCTTTCGTGAGAATACAGATCCGTGACAGCAGATGTTCTACATGTGCATAGAAGTCTTTCAAACGTCCATTTACCTTTTACATAAGCTCAGTCTTCATCAACTAGGACTTAGGATGAAATAAACGTTCCATCTATCAAACTTCACTACAGTCATGTTCGGATCAAGGCTGGGGCATATGTCAGGTTACTTAGAGTTAAGTCGCTTCTAATAGTTTGTTTTTTTCATTCGGGCTTGCACTAATAGGCTAGTGGAAACTGGCATGACCCCAAGCACAAAAAGGCCCCAAAAGCATACAGATGCACACCCAATGGACAAAAGCATGCTAAGCAACTAGTAATCAAGCAGCCAAATGCATGTCAGACTCTCTACCTGTGCGCATGGTAGTTGGTATTAGAGCGGAGTTTTGGGTAAATCCCCTTTCGATTTCTGTTAATTCTCAGTTAAGGTAAGGCAAGTGGAGCCTCATGAAACGAGACCAGTGATCTGACTTCTCTCTCTCTCTCTCAGCCGTAATTCAGGGGGAGTGGGGATTTGCTATTGGAATAAGTAGTTGAATTAAATAGACTATTAAAATCGAGAACCAAAAATGAAAATAAAATTTTTGAGAAAGAGGACTTATTGAATTGAGTTGAGACGTGACTGAGTCACTCGGCTTGAAATCGAATTTGCTTCCCTTGGACAGTGTTGCAAGTACAACAAGTTTTCAGAGCAATCGACCTCCAGGATATAACGACTATGACCCGATCCCAGCGGTGCACTCACTGTATGCGGGCTCGAACCACTTGTAGTTTAACCTGAAAGTGCTGAGTTGACTCAGCGATGAACTCAATAAAATTCTTAAACCAGAATATCAGAGAGAGTTTTATAAAAGAGAAGGATTTTTCATATATTTTTCAAACATAAATTGGAAGTCTTTATATGGACTCCGAAGTGGTGCATAAGCACCCTTTACAAAGGGTTAGGTCCATTGGGTTTAAACCCAACAGATGCGACCAACTGAAACGGACACACCTCTCTGATTTAAAGTAAAAAGATGCAAGTGCGAGTACACTTTCGTAAATAAAATCCCGCGAGTATCCATACACACACACCCATATGAGTACACTCACATAGCACCCGCGCCCACGCCCAGCCCAGCCCATCCCGTCGTGTCACCCACGCACACACGGATCGGACTCGGACTTGGACTCGGCATGGCTTGGCTTGGCTCGGCTAGGGGCGCGCGCGTGCGTGGTCAATGACATAAATTAGAGCTATTGGCATAAGCCCCCTCAGGACCAAATTCACATTCAAGCCGAAGACAAAAGGCCTATCTTATATATAATAGAATTTACTTTGTCAAATCTGATGTGGGACAAAACCCACAATTCAAAAACACCAAAATTTAAATGTGGAGGAAAACCACCGAAAATTTAAAAATTAAATTTTAATATTATTTTAAAACAAAATACAACAATCCTCAATATGTTTAAAAATAAAACTCTTTCAGATTAAAGCGTAATAGTTGTGCAATGGTGTCGGTGTCACCATAGACTTGACCCGACATTAGAGTAAGCAAGACAGGTCTACAGGAATCAGGTGACACCATAGTCTTGAACCTGTATCCTTTTAATGTAGATCACAAGTACATGTTACTCACACAACTCTTCCTTTGCAAGTGATTCTGTGGTTCTGTGCGTTTCGACCATACACCATTACTTGGATTTTATGAGTGCTTTAGAGAATTCGGCTAGATTTTCATAGGAAGCGACCTCTACTTCCACACTCATATAGGTGAATTCTATCAAGTGTATGCAGCACCTGTATATACCACCAAATATATGGCTATGGATCCATTAAGAGTTCTAAAAACTCATCCTTCTGCGTTGCTGCTCGCACTGAACACCATAGAAGGGGCTTGTATACTCAGTGCAATCGTCTACCTCGTGTCTTGTTGTTTATCCATTAAACTTATCTCATACGATCTCCACTTGTATAAGTTGGGTTGCCGACACTGGCAGCTCATATATTAGGCTTAGCCCCATTCCCTTTGATGTATCATTGACTAATCTTTTAGATAGTCCTTTGGTCAGAGGATCTGTCAGATTCTTTTCTGACCTCACAAAGTCAATAGATATGACTCCATCACGCAACATGTGTTTCACTATGTTGTGTCTGAGTCTAATATGCCTACTCTTTCCATTATATATTTTACTATCTACTTTTGTTATAGCTGCTTGATAGTCACAATGAATAGACATGGCCGATACAGGCTTTGGCCACAATGATATATCAGCTAAGAGATTTCTAAGTCACTCGGCTTCTGATCCAGCCTTTTCTAAGGCAATAAACTCAGATTCCATAGTCGACTGAGTGATATATGTCTGCTTAGTAGACTTCCAAGAGACTGCTCCTCCACCCAAAATGAAGACATATCCACTAGTGGATTTTGTCTCATCTGAATCATTGATCTAGTTAGCATCACTGTATCCTTTCAATACAGGGGAATAACCATTATAATATAAACCATAGGCCATACTACCTTTTAGATATCTCAAAATCCTAGACAAGGTATTCTAATACTCTTTTCCAGGGTTATGTGTATATCTACTTAGCCTTCCTACTACAAAAGTTATGTCTGATCTAGTGCAATTTGTTAGATACATGAGGCTACTAATTATTCTGTAATACTCCAATTGAAACACACTATTTTTTGTATTCTTCATGAGAGTCACATTATAATCATAAGGAGCACTGACAGGTAAACAATCAAAATGGTTAAACTTTCTTAATATCTTCTCAATGCAATGAGATTGTGATAATATAATAACATCATCTTTCCTGGTTACTTCAATACCCAAGATTATACTAGTCTCTCCTAAGTCTTTCATGTCAAACTTAGATGACAAGAATTTCTTAGTTGCATTAACTAATTTAATATTAGTTCTAAAAATAAATATGTTATCAAAATAAAGGCATATAATAACATAATCATTTCCATAAATTTTACTATATACACATCTATCTGAATCATTTATATGATAACCATTTGATTCTAAAACACCATCAGATTTTTCATGCCATTATTTAGGAGTCTGTTTTAAACCATGTAGTGATTTAATTAGTCTACATACTTTATTTTACCTGATATCTTATAACCCTCAGGTTGCTCCATATATATTTCTTCTTCTAAGTCTCCATTTAAGAAAGTTATCTTAACATCCATATAGTGTACCATTAGTTTATATATGGAGGCTATTGCTATTAAGAGTCTGATAGTTGTAATTCTAGTTACGGGGAATATGTATCAAAGTTGTCATGCCGGATTCACAGAAATCCCAATCGCCGAATCCGGTACCGATAGCCTCCGTAGTACTCCATTCTCGGCTCCCAGCGCCCATATGCCAGGTTCCGATCCTGGGATCTTACAAGGAGGATTTTCCAAAATACATTTATCTCGTAAGAAGCAAACCATAAGTTTACCCAAATCACAAAGGTAATATCACCATCACATATCCACTAATATAATATTTGAATACAATGTTGAAAGGGAAATACATATGTCAAAATCAAAGCTCTAGAAGTCAGCTATATGCTCCAAACTCCACACTGCTACAACCTAACATCACTTGCACGCATCTATCGTGCATAAGCTTATAAAAAGCTTAGAGGGTAGTGTACATGTGTGTATAAGGTAAGTGCTAAGTATTCAATACAGTGCCATAATCATACAATATCAAAAACACTGGCAAGATCATGAATCATACGATATCAGAATAAACGAAAATACTGACAAATCCATAAGTCATACAATTTCAGAGTACGTAATACAGATCAGCTATACAAATAAGGATCCATACAGAGCCAAATACCAGATGCCGAGGATGCAATGTAATATACAATTCCTGATGTGTTCACAAATACCGTCAGCCGTATCTAGACCATATAAATGCAGAAACACAGTAACCCAAAATACCATATGTCACGGATGTAATGCATTATGCGGTGCGAATGGGATGACCATGAGGGAGTGTAAAGTCAGGATAATAGTACGTAGTATCGCAGGCTATGGGATCCGCTACAAGGGATTTCTATCTAAACCAGTCTCATACCTAATTTGGATAGTCAGACTCAATGTGGTAAACTCCTGATCTCAGGTTAGTCGCGCACCCCAACCGAAATTCTGGCCATTGTGAAGGCACATATAACAAATAGTTACGCACCACCAGCTCGAGTGGATAGTGAATGAATGAATATGTAACGCCTACTCTACAAATCTGTACTATACATCTATGAGATCATCACTGGGGTCTAGTACACTCTATATGCAAATCGCCGCACACTGACGCGTAACCATGCAAGTGGAAGAGACTTCACTATCCACCTGACCAGTAGTGAGCTAATATCTACCTGACACATTGATAGCGGACCCATTCACGAGCTGGTCAAACTCAGCCTAACTATGCCCCCTACTCTCGGGCGGATAAGGCCACACCCCCTCCCAACCGACCACGACACGGTGGGAGACGCGGCCTCCTGGTATTCGGCACTCGGGCGCTCATGTATCCACTCGGTGTCGACGTTGGGGCGTCTCTTAGCCATGGAGGTTTAGGGACTTTCACCCACGGACATCCAAAGTGCCCAGATGCTCGAACCAAACATTTTTGGTGTCCCATCTAGCTATCAACGACATGCCTGTGGAGGCTACGGTCCTGATGTTGCTAGGGCGTACAGTAATCATAACACACAATACAAGATACATGAGTCATACAATCCTGCGCATACTATGCGCTCATGTGAGACAATCTCCACCTATCAGGGAGTCTCATAATAACCCGTCTAATGACATATGCAATGGTCAACCATATCTCATAACAAACATACAGATGATGCGTATGGGCATGTATCATGATGTTGTGCTATTACATACTCATAATCGGTATTAATAACTGGCATTGACAATGTGGACATTTAACCAACATTGCCCCCAAGGAATGGCCCACATAGAGCCTAACATATAGTGGACCCATGACCTCACACAAGGGCCTAATATACAACACCATGGGCCTCACTCAAGAGTTTAATATACATCACAATGGGCCTCTCACATGGGCCTAATATACAATGCAATGGGCTCCATCGCCTGGCCCTCAAATGCACCATAATGGGCCTCATCACATAAGCCTCACATACATTATATGGGCCTCAAATACATCAAGTCGAGGCCGAATGTTAATCAGAATGGGCCTCAAATATGGGCTGCATGTACATCACAATGGCCCTCGGCAATCGGCCTCGATATCCGGCCTCGACAATCGAGTCGGCCTCGATAATCAGAATCGGCAAACGGCCACAACAATTGGAATCGATCGATAATCGGCCTGATAATCGGAATTGGAATCGATAATCAGCCTCGATGAGAATGGGCCGAACAAGGCCTAAGGGAAGGTCACAACGTGGACATTAAACCATCATTGCCCATCAATGTAGCCATTTAACCAACATTGCTCTCAAGGAGTGGCCCACATAGAGCCAAATATAATATATAGTAGGCCCATGGCCTCACATAATGGCCCAATATACATCACTTATGGGCCTCACTCATGGGACACACATACATCACAATGAGCCTTGGCACATGGGCCATAAATACATCACATCGGGCCTCATATACATTAAGTGGGCCGCATCAACGGGTTGCACCAATGGGCCTCATAAACATCGAGTGGGTCACACTACTTGGGCCGCACCAATGGGCCAATCATTAAATGGGTTATATCAAATGGGCCAATCAGATGGGTCGAGTTGAATGGGCCGAGTCGAATAGGCCGAGTCAAATGGGCCAGGTCGAATAAGTCGAGTCGAATAGTCGAATCAAATGGGTCGGTACCAATGGGTCAAATCAATTGGGACGATCAAATGGGCTGAGTCAAATGGGCCGGTGCAGATGGGCCGAATCAATTGGGTTGGTACAAATGGGCCGAATCAATTGGCCCAGTACAAATGGGCCGAATCAAATGGGCCGATCAAATGGGCCAAATCAATTGGGCTGGTACAAATGGACCGAATCAATTAGGCCAGTACCAATGAGCCGAATCATTTGGGCTGGTACCAATGGGCCGAATCAATTGGGCCTATCAAATGGGTCGATATAAATGGGCCGAATCAAGTGGGCCAATTCCAAAACCATTCAACCATTATTAGAAATCATTAAAGGGCTTAAAAAAATATGAATCATATCCAGAGGATCAGCTAGACCATACCACAATTGGTAGTGGTAATAATAATTTCCAAGGTGGAATTTCCAGTGGGCCCACCATAGTATTTATTTTCCTGTCCAGACTATTCCCAGGGTCACAAAGACCTGGACAGGGGGGAGAAACAAATATCATATTAATTCAAAACTTCTATAACCCAAAAGGGTTTTCAATGGTGGGCATTCATTTCCACTATTTTGGCAGTGTGGTCCACTTGATACTATATCTATCTTATTTTTAGCCTCCAGCCTTAAGACAAGCTTGCCAAATGGTGGACGGTTTGGATGCAACACATGCATCATGGTGGGTCCCATAAGGATGGACAGCATGAATAAAGCATATACCTTATGGTGGGGGTTCACACCAATGAAAGGGGTGTGAATACAATACATACATCAGTGGGTCCCACGTGGGGCCCACCATAACGTTCATTTTCCACCCAATCTGTTGGTAAGGTCACGCAGACCCGGATGAAGAGGAAAAATAAATTGCATATTGATCCAAAACTTTTGTTACCCGAAAAGGGTTTCAATGGCAGACGTTCAATCACATTGTTTCCCTGTCATGTGGGCCACCTGAGCTTCGAATATGGCTGATTTTAGGACTGGCCCACTGCCCTAAGGGGCCCACCCAAATGCACGGTCTTGATGACGATACACATCACGGTGGGGTCCACGATTAGACCCCCTGCTTCCAGCGCCCACGCAGCAGGACGCTGTTGGGCGTCCTTGTTTGTCAGTGGCAGCAGCGTCTGCTGCTGCTGCTGTTTTAATTATTTTTTTAAACACGTATTTTTGAGGTTTTTCGTAGGTAGGGCCCACATCAGGTGAATCCAGCCCAGCCATTGCACTCTACGACTCAAGACAGACCCATCAAGCCCAATAATCGATGTATTTTGGTGTATAAAAACATCAGGGTAGATTTCAACGGTAGAAAATACTGTTTTTATTGTATGGCCCCCCGGATAATCGGATTGGGTTCATTTTTCAGCTTAACGTCGAAAATGAGCTGGGAAATGGAATGGACGGCGTGGATTGGGTTCATACATCAAGGTGAAGCCTACATAAGTGGCGCACCCAAAAGCCTTAAAATCAAACTGGTTTATGAAGTGAGTACACCTCACTGTCTGTTCACTCTTCACAACGTCCAGCGTCGAACGGCGTGGGTATACATTTCATCAAGATGGGTCCCACGTGAACGTGGCCCACTTGATTTGTATCAATCTAATATTTATGTTTTCCCATCACCATAAGGTAGGGCCCACATGGTTTGGACGGCCATAGGGTCCATTTGATGGACGGTTTGGACAC
The DNA here is from genome assembly GCF_029962835.1 of Magnolia sinica. Taxonomy (NCBI): domain Eukaryota; kingdom Viridiplantae; phylum Streptophyta; class Magnoliopsida; order Magnoliales; family Magnoliaceae; genus Magnolia; species Magnolia sinica. Next base: position 71,175,491 of record NC_080581.1, read on the forward strand.
CACATACACTTATTCAATGGGCCACAAAATAAAGGAAGGAGAGAGAGAGAGAGAGACGCGTGATGATGGATGGACCCCAACACTATGGGCCCTCCCTTCCATGTATTCAATCGTACATCAAGTGGGTCCCAATACATGTGGGCCCACCAAATCAAAAATAAACGGTGGAGATTACTCCTCCACCAAGGTCTAAATGACCCTTATCAAACTAGAAAGTAAACATCATGATGGGGTCCATGGAGAATGGCTACATCATGAAATGATCATGTGAATCATAGTGGGCCATCGGCCACATCTAGGGTCCAAAGTGAGATCCATACCATCAATCGGTAGGCCTCACTTGGCCCATTATCAAAACATGAAAATCTAGCCTATAAAGCACCCACCTTTGATCTTCTTAGACTTCTTCTTCCATCAACGCATCCTAGAGCTCCGAGGGATGCATTTCAACGGTGGAGATGATCTTTGGATGGTGGGATTGGGTGGTTAGGAGGTGGGCCACACCTAGTTCTCTCCTCTCCCTTGGACATTAGATTTTCATGGGGTTAGCTTGAAATGAATCAATGAGAGAGAGATGAGAGAGGGTGATGTAGAGAGAGAGAGGGATGGGGTGTGAGGTATGATGGTGTAAGGAAGGGATGGGTGGAGAGAGGGAGAGTTGACTTTGGGAAAAGGAACAGAGATGGATTACTTGTACTTAACTTGTACTTGTGATAAAATGTGTACTTTGATTGATTGATGGGATATGTTATAGAGATTTTCTCAGAATTCACAATGCGCGGTGTTTCTTCGGAATGAACGTGGGCCCACATCTCCTAACCCGAGTATCAGATCGGTGCGTGAGTTGCGGCGTTGGAATCACGGCAATGATGCGGTCGCTAGGATACAAGTTTCGGATTGAGCTGACTCTGATATACGGGACACGACTCAAGATCACGCGCAAATACCGATAACAAATCGTGGATCGTCGAAATTCGACTGGGAGGATCGTAGAAGCATACGGAACGGTACAAGCTAAGATACGGGTCTCACAAAAGTAATCTATTCATTCATTTTATTTAAAGCATTTTGCTACTAATCTAGTCTTAAATTTATCAATAGTTTCATCTATTTTTAATTTCTTTTTAAACACCCATTTACATCCTATTAATTTGTTTCCAGGTGGTATATCTAAAAGTTCTCAAGTGTTATTAGATATTATAGATTCTAACTCATCATTTATTGCTTCATTCCAAAAGGTTGCACCTAGAGAGTTAATTACTTCTGTATAGGTTGTAGGATCATCTTCTACTAAGAATATGAAAAAACCTTCTCCTAGGTTAGTTTCTCTTCTAACCCTAGTACTTTTTCTTAGTTGTATCTCTTCTACTACTTTTTCATAAGCATTTTACTAATAAACGTGATATCTGATTCATTGACTTCCTCTATTCCTATAGATTTAGATTCATAGGGAATACGTTCTCAAAGAATTTTACATCCCTAGCTTCTATAATTGTATTAAGATATAGAATATTATTCTTAGTTTTTAAAACTAGAAACCTGTAGGCTGCACTGTTTTGTGCGTAACCTATAAATACACAATCGGTCGTTTTAGGGCCTGACTTTCTTTTCTTAGTTTCAGGCAATCTTACTTTAGCAAGACACCCTCACACTTTAATATATTTATAACTAGAAATATGATTCTTCCAAAGTTCATAAGGTGTTTGTTCATAAGATTTAGAAGGAATTCTATTTAGGATATAATAAGCAAACAGAATTGCTTCACCCCACATATTTGAGGGTAAGCCTGAACTATTTAACATAGCATTCATCATCTCCTTTAGAGTTCTATTCTTACGTTCTAATATTCCGTTTTGTTCTGGTGTATAAGGAGTTGTAGTTTCATGAACTATTTCACTATTTTCACATAATTCACTAAATTGAGAAAATTCATATTCACCTCCTCTATCTGTTCTAAGTCTTTTAATTTTTATATTTAACTGATTTTCAACTTCAATTTTATATTTAGAAAAAGCATCTAAAGCTTCATCTTTGTTCCTTAACAGATAAACTTTAGTGAACCTAGAGTTGTCATCTACAAAAGTTATATAATATCTTTTTCCAACTATAGAAGTGATTTCTAAAATCACCTAAGTCACCGTGTATCAACTTTAATAAAACAAATGTTCTTTTTATTCGTTTAAAATATTTTTTAAAGAATTTTGATTCTACACATGTTTCACATTTATTGAATTCCTCATTAGATATATTAGGTAGTAAACCTAATCTTTTAATTTTCTTCAAAGATACTACATTCATATGACCTAATCTACTATGTCATAGATAAAAATGTTCAATGATATAAACAGAACTGGATGTCTTCTTATTATTATTATTGAATACATTTACAATGAATAAACCATCATTACAGTATCATTTACCAACAAAAGTTTCATTCTTGGTCATTACAAGCTTATTTGAACCAAATACTAACTTGACACCGGCCTTATTGAGAAGCAAACTAGAGACTAAGTTTCTTCTAATGTCGGGCACATGTATGACATCATTTGACATCAGAGTCTTTCCAAGTGAGTTTCAGAAGTACTTTCCTTTTCCCTACAACTGGAGATGTTCTAGCATTACCCATGAACACCTGTTCATCATCTCTTGATACTTGGTAGGAGGTAAACATGCTACGATCCTTACACACATGCCTAATTGTACCAATGTCTAATATCAACTTCAAGTTGTTTACAAGAAAGATTTCTGACACCATAGCTACTACCATGTCAGACTCATTACCTGTTTCTGTAAAATTAGCCAGCGGCTTATCTTTGTTTTTCTTAAGCCTGCATATTTTAATGTGATGCCTAGGCTTTCCATAGTTGTAGCAATTTCCTTTTTCTTAAATTTATTGTTTGCATTCTTCTTTTTGAGCCTGCATTCATTTGCATAATGTTCAGGTTTGCCACAGTTATCACATTTACCATTTTTCTTATTATTTTCCCAACTTGATTCCACAAGATTTGCCTTTGAATCTATCTCATTTCTATTTTCTTTTTGGTCCCTAATTCTATTAGCCTCTTCTATTCATATATGTACGATAGTAGTTTCCAAAGAAATACTGCTCTTTTTATGTTTCATTCTATTCTTATATTCTTTCTAAGAGAACGGTAACTTTTCTATTAGCACTCTTGATAGAAACACTTCATCCAACTTAATTGCTTCAATTGACAGTTCGTGAACTAGATTTTACAAATCATGAATCGGATTTATGATAGGTATATCATCTGTCATTTCATAATGAAGGAAATTAGCAATTGCATGTTTCTTAGCACCTGCATCTTCCAATATGTACTTCTTTTCTAAAGCAGTCCATATGTCTTTAGCAGATTCATAAGAAGCATACACGTTATATAGTTCGTTGGACAAAGAGTTTAGAATATAATTTTTACAATTATTTTCATCTGCTACTTCGGTTTGATTTGCTGGATCTCTAATAAATGATTTAGATAGTATGTATGAAACTTTAAGGGTGGTCAATGCGAACATCAGTTTCTGTTTTCACTGTTTAAACCATTGTCCAGCGAATGGTTCGATTTTGGCTAACTCAACAGAAGCATTTACTGTTATTGTAGCCATATTCTATGTAATTCAACAAATTCGATTTCAAGATTGTAGGAATATGTAGTTGAATTAAATAGACTATTAAAATTGAGAACCAAAAATGAAAATAAAATTTTTGAGAAAGAGGACTTATTGAATTGAGTCAAGGTGTGACTGAGTCACTCGGCTTGATATTGAATTTGCTCCCCTTGGACAGCGTCCTAAGTGCAACAGGTTTCCAGAGCAATCGACCTCCAAGATACGACTATGACCCCGTCCCAACGGTGCACTCACTGTACGCGGGCTCGAACCACTTGCAGTTTAACCCGAAAGTGCTGAGTTGACTCAGCAATGAACTCAGTAAAATTCTTAAACCAGAATATCAGAGAGATTTTTATAAAAGAGAAGGATTTTTTGTATATTTTTCAAACATAAATTGGAAGTCTTTATATAGACTCCGATTGGTGCATAAGCACCCTTCATAAAGGGTTAGGTCTGTTGGGTTTAAACCCAACAGATGCGACCAATTGGAACGGACACACCTCTCTGGTTTAAAATGAAAATGCGCAAGTGTGAGTACACTCTCGTAAATAAAGTCCCGCGAGTATCCACACACACACCCATGCGAGTACACACACCGCACCCGCGCCCGCGCCCAACCCAGCCCATCCCATCGCGTCGTACACACAGACACGGACACGGACTTAGACTTGACTCGGCTTGACTCGGCTTGGTGCGTGGCTTATCTTATATACAAGAGAATTTACTTTGTCAAATTCGATGTGGGACAAAACCCACAATCCAAAAACACCAAAATTTAAATGTGGAGGGGAACCACCAAAAATTTAAAAATTAAAATTTAATATTATTTTAAAACAAAATATAACATTTGCGACCTTCTGCCTCCACTGCTTCCACTTTCACTTCTACTACACTGATTAGTCGACCTTTTGCTGGAGGACAGTCTCATAATGAGAGATTACTCATATATATCAGGCCCAATAATTCACTAATCCATGGCGCTTGATAAAAAAGAAATATGACCAATAGTTGTTCAAATGTATATACAAAGGATTTCTTACACTAGTAGGCTAATGCTTTTGAATGTAGAGCACCTAACCTAATCCCTTTATCCTTGCTTCGCTATACGGCTAAAGAACCACTTTGACTGATAATAGTGACGACTAGAGAACACCCTTACCCTTCCTCATCTTTACACTAATAGGCTAGTTGCCTAACTATAAGCAAGGACTAACTGCCCTAGCAGCTTTCTTCCTTGCCTTGCTAGCCCTAACTAGCTTCTAGTGAGATACAATATGAGACTAACTTAGGCAAGCTTAGTGGTTGGCTTGAAGCTACCTTTTGAACAACATAGGCCATGAGTGTGAGGCTCACCATCAATAAGATGTGAGGCCATTGATGGTGCCTAAGAGAAGACATGTTAATCCTCCTTGAAAAGCTCAGGCTATGAGTGTGAGGCGTCACTGCCAAGACAATGGGTCCTTACATATCTCTACGTTTACCTTATCTTAATCACACATGGTAAGGCGAAGGAGGCAAGAGATCTCTCAAACAAATTCTTAAACTATGATTGAGGCAAAGTAAATGACATGAACGTTGAAAATGAGGACCTAAAGGAGTACTTACAGCCTTGGGAGTATTAGATTCACTCCAAAAGCTTGTTTGGATAATTATTTTCTCTTAAAGAAATTATTAGATACTTATTTTCCACTTGATTGTGTTTAGGTGTTTATTTCTTGCTTTAAATGTTGATTTGGTAGAAAATCTCACACCTCCTTGGATCTCCCCTTGCACTACCTATAGGTGGGGTGAATGAATCATATTTGGTCTTTTGTTGAAAAGTGTTGGCTCTACCCTTGGGCAGTGTGCGTGAGTTAGCTTTTAATGTGAGCATAAGCTAGTATGCGACTAGAGTGTGGGTTGCTTAAGTGGTGCATGGTTGGAGCACAATCTATGAAAGCTAAAGTGCATGATCTGTGAATAATGGAGTGTAAGTACCACGTCCCGTAATTTGGAACCCAATTATAGTGATTTTAATATTGAGTTTTAGGGTGTGAGCTAAGTTTTACGTACTTGTGGATGTTGGCGGGTGATTTTCCCCTCGAGTTGCCTAGTAGGTGTCAGGGTCGAACCATTTGATGGTTGTGTAGGGTCGAACCATTTGATGGTTACGTGAGTTGAACAGTGGATACACACACACAAAACTAAATTTACTAAGATTTCTGATGTGAAAAGATCCGGATACCCGAAAAGTCACATAACATACATCTTTCATAAACGTAGAATACTGCATGCTCAGTTGATATGAGCGATAATATGTGAAGGCCCAGATCTGAAGTATATCTAGATCCAATGAAACCCATATCTAAGACCTCCATACCCGAACCTTGCGGAAGGGTTGAAAAAATAAGGTTAATGGTTTTAGGTGCTTAGTTGATACGGATGATAGCATATGAAGGCCCAGATCCGAAGTTTATCTAGATCTAGTGAAACCCACATCTAAGACCTCCATACTTGAACCTCACAGATGAGTTGAGAATGGAAGCTAATAATTATGCTTATACCGTTTGTAATACCTCATGCAACCTATTCATGTCCATATGTGAATCAAAGTCGCCACTAGCTAGAATTAAAGCTCCACAATCCACAGTTGGCTAGAATCCGTGAAATCACCAAAAGATTAGGAAATTTGATGAATTCCTTATTCGAGAGTGACTCTT